>NC_057348.1:20090000-20715000 GCF_016509475.1 Prionailurus bengalensis | reverse complement strand
ACTCCCTAGAAACAACTGTCCCAACATTTCTGAGCCAACCATCCCAGATCCCTCACACCCACTAGACATGTTGTTCTCAGCCTCTCTGAGATGTTCCCCCACTCCCTGCCCCACTCACTGTATGGGGCACATTAGTTTATAAAATTTGTATTATTCAACTATTGGAAACTTTATTGTATTAGTTTTTTAAAAATCATTTCTACCTTTTAATTTTCTCCATTTTAATACTTAGAGAAAACCTATTAGATCATAGATTGATCCTCTAATTTTCCAATATTTTCTACACTATTTTCTTTGTCTTTTTATTCTACTTTTTTTAGAAGGTATTCTCCATTTTTAAAAGTCTTAACTTTCAAGAGCTCTTTCTTGTCCTTGGATTATTCTTTTATAGCACAGTATTCTTATTTCATTGATTTGTTATCTTTTATTAGGAATAGTAGTAATAGGGGCACCTGAGTGGCTCAGTCAGTTAAGCATCTTACTTTGGCTCAGGTCATGATCTCATGGTTCATGGGTTCCAGCCCCACCAGCTCTGTGCCAACAGCTTAGAGCCTGGAGCCTGCTTCGGATTCTGTGTCTCCCTCTTTCTCTGCCCCTCCCCGGCTCGTGTTCTGTCTTTCTCTCTCAAAAATAAATAAACATTTAAAAAAAAGAGAATAGTAGTGGTAATTGTTAAGTTTGGCTTTTTAAACCTTTTTCTTCTGTTCCCAGTACGATCTCTTTTCTTTTAAGTCCCCTTTTTTCTTTTTATTTCAGTCTCTCATGTTAATGATCCTTGGTTGTTTATTCATGTGTGTGAGCGTGGCACTAAAATGCCAAAGGGAAGCTCAGGGTGCATGGGTGCGGTTTCTTAACTGGTACCACTCAGAGTAGGTTAATAAGGCAGAGTTGGGTTTTGTTTCAGTGGGGGACCCCCCAAATTAGCATTCATTTGTTTTATTCTTTGGAGCTTGTGGTAGATTGCTTTAGTGGTCTTACATTCATACTTTTTCCTATGGGACTTTGTAGTTTCTTCCCATAAGGGGACAGAATCTATCTTCCTGTGCCTTAGATTGGCAGTGTGATGTGCTTTGGCCAACAGAATAAGGTGGAATGATGACATGCAAGTTTGGCCTTGGCTTTGAAAGTCTTTGCCAATTTATGTTTACCCTCTTGGACTTCTGCCATTGCCAACAAGGAAGTGCCCGGGGTATGAAGAAGAGGATGAGAAACGTGGGGCAGAGTTTCTCTAGACAAGCTACCCCAGCTAAACACAGCCTAGGTCAGCATGCTTACTGCTGCCTGCCACTGAGGCTTGTGGCAGTCCGCCATGCAGCATTTGCGTAGCAATAATTGACTGATGTCCCAGAAGGGAATCCCAGAACCTCAAGTCAGAGAGTGGAATGAAACCTGACTGACTGCAAGCCTTCAGGGAGCTGAGCTGGCACCAAGGGTTGGAGGCCTCACTGTCTAGCCTACACACTTTCAATTAATTGCTCCATTTTAGTATGCCTTCCGCCACCTCTGCCTTCACCTCTGCCTTCCGCCATGACTGAAATATTGGAGTCTAGATCCTCTCTGGTTCAACTTAGGCAGAAAAGAAAACTCTCTTCAGCCAGGGTGGAGGAGGGGCTATTGCCAGCTGTACACATGAAGGAAAAGAATGGGATGAGGGAAATCCAACAAATCCGTATTTAAATGTTTACTCCTCACCTTAGATTCTTAGTGTCTCAACTACACACTGTTATTATTACAGTCTTTTGATGTATTTTCATGTGCTTTACCATACTCCTAGCTCTAGTCTTTTTGTCAAAACCGTCTTAACTGATTGTGGACACTTACTTAATATGATTTTTTATCAGCTTGTCAAGTTCCCAAAAACTCCTGATCAGATTCTTATAGGAATTGAGTTCCACCTGGAGATCAACTTGGAGATAACTTGCAATTTTACAATGTTGAGTCATTCTATCAATAACTATATGGTATATCTCCCCTTTTATTCGGTCTTCTGTTACCTCCTTTGAGCTATGGACAAGAGTGGCATATGTAACTTCAAGGATATGCCCTAAAAGAGAAGGAATATGCCTTTCTCCTTCTCCTTCCTCCTCGCTGGCTAGATTGTGGAGGGGATTGTTGAAGTTGAAACAGCCGTTTGGGATCATGAGGTGATCTTGGGCTCATAGACTGTATACAGCAGAGTAACAAGGTAGAAGGGGCTAGGATTCTTCACCCTGTGAAGTGCCATCCCGGGGTTTGGACACCTATTTCTCAACTTCTTTGGAAAAGAGAAATAAACCTCCAATTTATGTGCGGCTCTGCTATTTTGGTCATGCTGTCCTTCACAGTGACCACATAGTTAAGATCTACCCCAGTGGTTCTCAAAGTGGGGTTCCCTAGAACAGTAGCCACAGCATTACCTAGAAAACATACTAGAAATACTCATTCTTGGGACCCTGTAAACTAAATCAGATATGTTGGGTGGGGCCAGCAATCTGCTTTGATGAGCCCCCTCACATGATTGTGATGTATGCTACAGTTTGAAAAGCACTGCTCTATTTCGATCCAACACATATAATAGGATGTCCACTTTCTTTAAGAGACACAGCTCAGAGGTTATCCTAGAAGTGAAGACTGCACACATGTGCTTTGTGTAAGTCGAGTGAGGCAAGAGAAGGACCTTACAATTCTATTCATTCCTAACACAGTTGTTTCATGAAACGGCTGATGGTTGCCCATGACTCCTGCCTGCTGACTTGTTGAACTAGGCTAAAGACACCACATTTGGCTCATAGGTGACCAATCCATGATTAGATTCACATTCATTCATTCTGATTCTAGATAATTAGCTGATTTACCCATCAATCTATAGCACTTTCCCTTTTCACCACACTACACAGCATTAGAAGAACTGGGTTCATTAAATGAGAGATAACTCCACACTTATTTGAGAATTCCCTAGGCACACCTTCTGTCAGGTTTATAACTCAAAAACTAATTTTTGAAAACCACTTTCTGAGAAGCAGTTCACATCAAATTCAATCTCTTTTAATTTTTTTGTCCTTACATTTTATTTAAGTCTTTTTTAAAAATTTAAATTCAAGTTAGTTAATATATAGTGTAGCAGTGGTTTCAGGAGTAGAATTTAGTGATTCATCACTTACATGTAACACCCAGTGTTCATCCCAACAAATATCTTCCTTAATGCCCATCATCCATTTAGCCTATCTCCCCAGGCACCTCCCCTCCAGCTGCCCTCAGTTTGTTCTCTGTATTTAAGAGTCTCTTATGGTCTGCCTCCTTCTCTGTTTTTATCTTATTTTATTTTTCCTTCTCTTCCCCTATATTCACCTGTTTTCTTTTTTTTATTTAAAAAATTTTTAATGTTTATTTTTGAGAGAGAGAGACAGAGCACGAGCAGAGGAGAGGCAAAGAGAGAGGGAGACACAGAATCTGAAGCAGGCTCCAACCTCCAAGCTGTCAGCACAGAGCCCAACGTGGGGTTCAAACCCACCAGCCATGAGATCATAACCTGAGCCGAAGTTGGACACTTAACCAACTGAGCCACCCAGGCACTTCCTTTTGTTTCCTAAGTTCCACATATCAGTGAAATCATATGATATTTGTCTTTCTCTGACTTATTTCGCTTAGCATACTACACTCTAGCTCTATCCACATTGTTGCAAATGGCAAGATTTCATTCTTTTTGATCCCTGAGTAATATTTAAATGTTTATCAATCTAGTGAGATTTTTTTTTTTTTTGCTGTTTTAACAAACTGACATAAGTGAAAATGAAGGTTTATTGGCTCACAAAACAAATTCCCATAGTATAGGTAGTTGTAGCTTCAGGCATGGCTGGCTCCAGAGGCCCAAAGGAATCCTCACGGCTTAGTCTTTCTCTTGGCAACTGATGGATCCACTTTACTCTGTGTCAGTTCCATTCTCAGCTATTTCCATGTGGTGCCCCTAGCAGCTCCGGTTTCATAATCCTTATAGTTGGTAATCCTAGGAGTTTCAATACAGCACCACAACAGAGACTCAATGGCCTGACTTATGTCATGCACTCATTCCTGAACCAATCGCTGTGGCCACATGTGTAAAATATTCTGACATTTCTAAGTACTTGCACGTCCTAGGCTGAGTTTAGGTTAGGTGCATGCCTCCATCATCCAGGAGCAACCATATTGGTACCCTCCATGAGACTTCTCCATCTCATCTTTGAGGGGCTCTTAGGGATAAGGGGCAAGCAAGACCTAGAAGAGAAGAAATACATCTAAGGCAGGTTAGCTATTAATGATCTCCACCAGAAAGGTACAGATCCAGAAAATCCAGTGAATTGAAAAACAGAGACAAGGAGACATGACATCATGAAATGTGTAGGACAGAGGGAGGCTCAGACTGGGGGAGAAAGATACTGAGGAACAGATTATAGATATAATGAGAGACAGAATTATGAGGGATAGACCGAGACACATAGAGAGATGAAAACCAACAGAGAGAGCAGTATCTGTAGATGAAATGGTGAGACCAATAGATCCTCCTTCCATTGCCCATATATACACACACACACACATACACACATGGAAGCATTGCCAGAGAGACATAATAATTCCAAAAATCCTAGAATAACATGTCAACTGGGTATGAAGGACCTAGGATGGTTGTCTGAGAGATTCATTCAGGGATGGTGGGGCACCTGTTTCCAGAAAATAGGCTGTGAACCATGGTGAAGCCACAAATTCAAGTCCTGGTAGGATTGTGTAGTCATTCATTACATAAATGTTTATTGAAACTGCAAAGAGACAGCCACAACCTAATGAAAAGTTTCTCAAAGCTTGAACAGACTTTTCTCCAGAGGTGGACAAATGACCAAAAGGCACAAGAAGATGCCCAACATCATTCATCATGAGGGAAATGTAAATCAGACTGCAATGAGATATCACTTCCCACTCACTGGGTTGGCTAGAATTTGCAAAAATGAAAAAAAAGTGTCAGAAAAGATGTAGAAAAATTAGAACCCTGTACCCCACTGGTGGGAATGTAATGTCGTGTAGTGGCTAAATATTTGTAGTGACATTATTCACGTAGCCAAAAGGTGCACACAATCCAAATATCTATCAAAAGATGAGTGGAATGGGGTTCCTGGGTGGCTCCATCAGTTGGGCGTCCAGCTCTTGGTTTCCGCTTAGGTCATGGTCTTGAGGTTCGTGAGTTCGAGCCCCACATGGGGCTCAGTGCTGACAGTGCGGAGCTTGCTTGGAATTCTCTCTCTTCCTGTCTCTCTGCCCCTTCCTGCCCTCTGCCTCAAAATAAATAGATTTTTTAAGAAGTTAAAAAAAATGAGTGGATAAACAAAAGCTGGTATAGACACACAATGTTGGGGCGCCTGGGTGGCGCAGTCGGTTGGGCGTCCGACTTCAGCCAGGTCACGATCTCGCGGTCTGTGAGTTCGAGCCCCGCGTCGGGCTCTGGGCTGATGGCTCAGAGCCTGGAGCCTGTTTCCGATTCTGTGTCTCCCTCTCTCTCTGCCCCTCCCCCGTTCATGCTCTGTCTCTCTCTGTCCCAAAAATAAATAAACGTTGAAAAAAAAAATTTAAAAAAGATAGACACACAATGTTAATCAGCTATACAAAGTCATGAAGTACTGATGCATACTACGGTGTGGATGAGCCTCAAAACCATAGGAAGTGTAAGAAACCAGACAAAATATTTTATTATTCCATTTATATGAAAAGTCCAGAGTAGGTAAACTTATGGAGACAGAATGCAGATTGGCAGTTGCCACTGGCAGGAGGACGGGCTACCAGGGAATTAACGCTTAATGAGTATAAGGTTTTCTTTTCTTTTTTAAAAATTATTTTAAATGTTTATTTATTTATTTTAAAAAATTTTAATGTTTATTTATTTTTGAGAGAGAGGGAGAGACAGAGAATGAGCATGGGAGGGGCAGGCTCCAGGTTCTGAGCTGTCAGCACAGAGCCCGAAGCAGGACTCAAATCCATGAACTGCGAGATCATGACTGAGCAGCCGGACATTTAACGGACTGAGCCACCCAGGAACCCTTTCTTTGGTTTTCTTTCTTTCTTTTTTAATGTTTATGTATTTATTTTGAGAGAGAGAGTGTGTGTGTGAGTGGGAGGGGGCAGAGAGGCAGGGAGAGGGAGAGAGAATCCCAAGCAGTCTTCATGCTAGGCACGGAGCCCGATGTGGGGCTCGACTTCACAACCATGAGATTGTGACCTGAGTCAAAATAAAGAGTCAGATGCTTAGCTGACTGAGCCACCCAGGTGCCCCTTAATGGGTACAGGATTTTCTTTTAGGACCATGAAAATGTTTTAGAACTTGATACAGAAGACAGTGGTTGCTTAACATGGCAAAGGTACTAAAGGCCACTGAATTTTTAGTCTTATATTAATCGTTAATATTATATGGCTAATCTAAAAATGGTTATGTGAATTTTACTTAAATTATATTCATGTTTTGTGTTCTTTCATGTGATGATCAGTCAGGTGCAGCTGCAAGAAAATAGAAGCACAAAATAAAGTTTATTATACTTCAATGTCTCAAACAGGAGGTCATCGCATGTCACACAGGGTTATCAGGTTTTTGTCAGGTGGCAGAAGACAAGGATGAGGGAAAAACTTTTCCCATGGCCTATGTCAGCGTGGGAAAGGCAAGGCAGGAAAGGGTAACAGTTTAGAATGGACTGGTTTGAGTGTTTTCTGTGGCCCCTAAGCTGTTGGGGGTGGGCAGGTGCCTAGTACCTGGCTTGGGATAATTAAGGCAGAGAAATACAGCCCTATGGGGTGTAGAGGACAGAGAGAAAGGAGATACCTCACTGAATAGGCTAGCTTGCAGATGAAAGGCGTGCTCTGGGATGAGTCCTTAGCTATCTTTAAGAACTAACTGGCTAGACCTGGGCGGGGCAGTGTCTCCCAACCCAGAAAGGGACTTTTTTTTTTTTTTAAGATGACAAAATGACATGATATACAAAACCTAAAATATACATACAATAACATATTGGAAAGGGAGAGAGATGAAGAAACAGAACCTACTGACCTAGGTTCTGGGAAAACAGATTTGAACCCAGAGTCCTTATTCTCCTGAAGCTCATCCTCTAGTGGGGGCAACAGAAAATAGAAAATGAGGCAAGATAACCTTGGGTAGTGATGGGAACTTTGAAAAGAGGAAAGCAGAGTCAGGAGCTAGAGCGTACAGTAAGGTGGGGAAGGCATTTCAATAAGGTGGTCAAAGAAGGTCTCCTTGAGGAGAGAGAATGGAGCACCTGAACAGAGACACACCTGAATGGAGGGGGAGCTCCACCTGGTAAGAGCATCCAAGGAGAGGAGGCTGCAGGTGCAAACTGCTGAGATGGGAATGTTCGGGGGAGGTCTGAATAGCAGGGTGGGCCAAGGAGGACATGGAGAGGGCGACGTGGTCAGGGCCAGACCCTGCAGGCTTATCTAGACCATGGGAGGGCTTTTTGAATTGTTCTACATTTAATGGGAAGACATGGAAGAATTAAGGGCATCAGGGGACACAACCTCCATGTGGCATAACTACAGGAGGTGCCATTTATATGGACCACAGTGTGAAGGAGTCTCCCTGGAGTTGGTGGAGTTGCTGGCCCTGCATCCCCAACTCTCCTACCCATGGCAGACACTGCTAATCAATTACAGATCCCCCTCACCCAGAACCTGGTAGTTAGAATCCTTTTCCACAAGGGACCCCAGATGACCTCGGCCACTTCCTCAGAGCTGACCGTGACATGCCCAGTATCTGCCATCATTTTCCCTGACCCTTTGCTGACACAGGACCTCCTGGAGCTTGTGACAGAGATCTGGTGACACAGAGTTGGAGCAGACCTGATTAGCTCTTTATTGGGAAGGGGATGCAGTCTGTAATCCGACAAATCTGTGACCCCAGAAAAATCTTGAGTTCTAGTCCCAGATGGGATGCTGTGAGGTCATAGCTGCCCTGGAAAAAGCCACGGCTATGGCAACTATGCCAGCGCCAATACAGCCGAATGATGTGGGCAGCATGGAGCAAACAGCAGTATCGCTGGCGTATGTGCCACATGCGGACCAAGGACTGTAGCTTGACCACTGCCCATTCTTGCTGAGCGTAGGTCTCTAGGGCTGCTCGTTTCCTCTTTTCCAGCAGCTTTGCCAGTGTCATCTTCCACCACTGCTGAATGATCCATGCTCTGAGTGTCGCATGTAGCAATGTCCTGCGCACCAGGGTGCCCCGCCACCAGGCCTGGATCTTTATGGCTTTCTGTTCTTGGTCAGGGAGCTTCTTTTTCTTTGGGGGAAGAGGTTGCAAAGACAAAGAAGGGACTCTCAGGGGACATTCCCCACCCAACTCAGCTCCAGGCTGTGCCAGGAATGGTTCCTGATCCTTTGTCAACAACGTCCCCTTCCTCAGGATTTCAGGAAGACTAGGCAGGGAGCCAGTAGACCAGATAGGTGTCCTGTCTCTGCCCCTCTCTGATTAATGGACCTGGACACGTCACACTGTCTGTCCCCTGCATCTCAGGGTCCTTATATGTCCTAGCTACCACGTGGTGACATGGACCTCGTTGGCCAGCCTGGAACCAGTACATCACGTATCGTGTTGCACATGGGCCTGGCCACCTACCTGGGGTGCAATATCCCTTCCCTTACATCCCACTTGGGAGGCTGGAGAAGTGGCATTCTTTGCTCACCTTTCATGCCTGACTCCAGCTCAACCCACAACCTGCTGTGTCCCTCTGGGAAGTCACAGTATAGAAGTTTCCCTGCTCCACATGGTCTGGAGTCCTTACTGAGTGAGAATGAGTCTTACTCATTTCTCACTTTCACTCTTCTTGGTTCTCACACCCTTGACTTTAGTTAGCATGCATACATGCACACATGTGTGCACATACACACACACACAGTTCTACACTCAGCTCTCCCTGTTCGTGGCAATGCCTTCCCTACACTGGCTCACCATTCCACTCCCCAGCTTGACATGGTCTGATCCCCACTTGTTTCCCTCCCTACAACCAAGTCTCTGTGCCTCAGTCACCCACATTTCTCTGACCGAGAAGGAACTAAGAGGGGAAGATAATCAAGGATGAGTCCATCCCTACTCACTCCAGCTTGGGATAGGCCAACCATTCATCCTGGTTGCCCAGGGACGTTCTGGGGTTATGCTTATTGTTCCTGAGGAATAATTGATACCACTATCTTTCACCTGTGGATCCTAATTCAGATGACAAATTCCAGGATCATGCCATGCTATGGGGCACAGAGAGGACAACCCATGACTGTTGAGTGACTCAGGTCAGAGATGCTGCAACTAGGAGTTAACCTTCAACTTTGAGGACCTCTCACTCACCTTTGGTGGAGGGGGTGGCGGTGTGGGTGAAGGCTGTATTTTTTTCTTTTTTCTCTTTCTTCTTCATTGATCTGGTTTCATCAATGTCTTCTTCTATTGTGATTTCACAAAACTGGCCATCCTTCTGTAATCAGAGTTTAGAGGGGAAAGGTATCGGTAGGTGCTCTTTGTACAACTTTGTGCCAAATCCACCAAACACTCAACCTCCTGCCTTGCCCAGAGACCCTAAATGTAGGACTGGCACCCTGAGTTAAATGTGCAAATCCACCTTCCCCTGACTGTAACTTTGGGTGGCTCTCTCTTACACAAAACCAAATGCCCATGACTTGGGACATAAATGGTTCAAATCCCCTCCAGTCTGCAATCCCCTAAATTCCCCATGATTAGGAGCTCAATGTTTTCACTGCCCCCAGGTCTGTGCTCTCCCAGCCACAGCCCGGCAGGAAGAGGGAAGAAGGAGACAGGGTTATGATGTCATAAGTGTACCTATGACTCAGGCACCAGGATGGTTCCAGAAGTAGAGTTTGTTTTGGTGAAAATGTGGAAATCCTCCCACTCTTTCCTACGCCAAATGCCCAAAAAGGCAGCACACTGAAAATACTGGCCCACTGGCACCAAAGTGTATATAGAGACAGTCATTTCTGGCTAGTTGGTAAAAACATAAAGTTGAGACAATTTAAACATTTATTAATAGAGAATTCAATTACACGCATTTCAGTTCAAACAAATAATGGAACCAAATAAGCATTAGAAACAAGGAGTTTGGAGCAAAATCTTAAATGCTTCACAAAAGGTTTATGAATGGCTGGGAAGCACACGAAAAGATACCCAATGGCAAAGACACACAGCAGTTGAATCTCTAATAACACTGCTGGTGGGAAGGTAAGAAATAGCACTTTGGAAAGGGGTTTGGCAGTTTCTAATGAAGTTAACCATATATCCACCCTATAACTCTGCAGTTCTACTCATAGGTATTTATACAAGAGAAATGAAAACACATGTCTGCAAAAGAGCTGTGCGTGCCTGTTCATAGCAACTTTATTCAAAGAGGTCAACGTTGGAAACAACCCTAGTGTTTACCAACAGGTGACTAGACAAAGAAATTGTGGTATATTCATTTAATGAAATAATAGACGGTAATAAAAGTGAACAAACTACTGATACACACGATAACAGATGAATCTCAAAAAACATTATGCTAAATGAAAGACATCAAAGAGCATTCACATGATGATTCCATTTATATAAAGTTAGAAAACAGGCAAAACTAAACCATAGGTAAGATAATTCAGAATGGAGTTGACATCTGGGGGTAAAATGTAAGAAGTGTTGCCTGCAAACAGCACAAAGAAAGAGAAATTTGTTTATCTTATTTTGGATGGTGGTTATCAGGGAATACAGAATTATGAAAACTCATCAAACTCTATTAAGAAGCACTTAATAAAGCCACAAAAAGGGGGTATGTAGAGAGGAAGCCATCTAAGGTTGGAAGGTGTTAGTGTGAAGTTAACAGGATGAGGGGGTTGGGGAAGACAGGTGTAGGCTGGAAGATGCAGGCAGAGGTGGGAGGGACACATGGAAGGCACGGGAAGCATCTGCTTGGAGATATAGGTGTTGGACAACCCCCAAATGCCAGGCTTGCGTCTTTTAATTTCTTTCTTAGTTTAGATCACGGCCCAGAAATTTTTTACTATATTGTTAATTTTTTTCCTTTTTTTAAAAGTCTATTTATTTTTGAGAGAGAGAGCATAAGCGAGGGAGGGGCAGAGAGAGAGAGGCAGACACAGAATCCAAAGCATGCTCCAGGCTCTGAGCTGTCAGCGCAGAACCTGACATGGGACTCAAACCCACGAACCATGAGATCATGACCTGAGCCGAAGTCGGATGCTTAATGGACAGAGCCACCCAGGAGCTCCTATATTGTTACTTTTCAATCCATTCAAGCAGAAATTTAAAAAAAATATATTTTGATCAGTTCTTCCAGTTATTCTCAGGAAATGGATTAATCCTAATTACTTATCACAGCATTATCAGAAGTGGAAGTCTCTCCTGGATCATTTGTGTGTTTTTAAATCGAAGTACATTGATACACAAGGTTAAATTAGTTTCAGGTGTACAACACAGTGATTTTAACAAGTTGAACCCCTGCTATATTTTTATCCACTGCCTTATTTTCAACTTCCATCACGTTTTAGTAACAAAATACAGGTGTCTTTTTTCAGCATTCTTGCATTTATTAAAATTCAAAAATCAAAATTTGATTCTTGTACCAAAGGATTTGTAAACAAAGCACATACAGTCATACGTAGAGCACATGTAACAGTGAAGAGCAGCACCTCCCCCCCCCCCCCAGTAAACCTTCTAGAATAACAGTCACCAGTAGAGAATTCTGACCAAGAGCTTCTAATGATGGAATGTGTTAAAGCCACACTTACCCCCACAGGCCAGATGCAGAGCCAGGTGAACACAGCCTGGAACCAGGCTCCAAACCACTCTCATTCATTGCAGCCCATGGCACAATCTCAGGACTGCACAGACCACTACGGCCTTTCTCGCATGGTTTCACACCGTCCTCCTTCCGGACATGCTGGGAAGCTTGGTTTCCTTGTATGTGTGCTCGGGGAAGGGGTGACAGCCCCACAGGCTCCCGCTGTGCCTCATCAGGGCAGGAGCACACCCTTCATGCTCCTGGAACCATCCAGGAAAGTGACAAGGAGACTGGTGGGCGGGAGAGGGACAGAACCAGCTTGCAGAGGATACCTCTTGGGTAACACCATTCTTCTCTTTTTTAAAACGGTATTAAATTCAGAAGCACACAGGAATATAAAAATAGTAATCCACTATGTTTCATTATCAATACATCTTGGATTCTTACCCTGCCCTTTTAGCAAGGGTTTAAAAGTTTTGGAAAAATCTAAACAACAGACCTATCCATCAAAATAATTCTGCAGAATCTTTCTGAAATGACCCAGAGAAGAATATCAAATGGTGTTCACTAGTCCCAGTATACAGAATCTCTGTGACTTCCTGGAATTCTAGAAATATCTAGTGCAGCCATATGCTGAGGGGATCCATGCAAAATGTTCAGCAGGTTTTCTGATGTATCTCTGACAGCTTTCATCATCTGTGTGAAAGAACTGCCTTAACAGAAGAGATCCAGTTCAGATTCAGTATCTTGAGGTGGCAAGTTCGGGGCAGGGGGCAAAGGCACCACGCAGTAGCTGAGCTCTAGGGAGAGAAGCCTCTGGAAGGAGAAGCACCAAGACCTGGATGCTGCTACTAGTTGCTAGCTATAGCAGCCCCATGACCCTTTCTTTGATGTCCAGGGTCATTGCCATCCTGCTCCCACCAGACCTAGGAGTAGATGCATGAACTGTGATCTTTCCTTTTCAGAACAACATCTCAGCCACCACCTTGGCTGAGGATCTGTCCACCTGCTCCTTGGTCAGCTCAAAGCACCTGCGGGTGACCTGCGACTGTCTGGCATCCTCACTCACCATCAGCTCCCCAGTACATGTATATGCCCATGGCCTGAACCTCATGGAAGAATCTCTCCACATCTTGGTAAGCTTTTGTGTATTTGTGCCTAACAATCAGTTCACACCACCCCTGGTGAACCTCTGTGTCCTGCTGGGGTAGGTGGTATGTCTTCTCCAGGCTTTGCAGAGTTTGGGGTTCAGAGTCTTCTGCTCCAAGGGATACTCCAGAAGCAACACAAGTTTGTCTGGAAGGAGATTTTCAAACACTCCTTTGGTCTCCCTTCGTTTCCATTGTCCGGGTCTCCGGTTCACTGGAATCCATTTTCTCAACCTCGGCGCTCACCTGTCAAGTGCAAGGCCTCGCTCAGCCCGGATCTGGCCCTCCCTCTGCAGCACCTGCCCATGTAAGGTGAGCGGTGGGCTCACCTTACCCCCCACCACCTGCTGGTCCATGGGAGAGCAGTGGGGAGTGTGTGCGGCTAGCAACAGCTCAGGCGCAGAGCGGGCAAGAAAATACGGGTGTCTTTTGATCCAGTAAGAAACTCTGTATTTTTAATAGAGGAATACTGCAGATTACATTTATCATAGCTTCTAATATGCCTGGACTTACCACGATACTGTTTTATGGCTTCCATACCTGGTTTTCCCAGGAAGTGGCCAGCAGAAGGGAGGAATGCTTTGTCACTCAGCCCCTGGGGAGGGAGGCTGCACGCACAGATGCTGCTTCTCGGCTCTTGCTCTGACCTTCCCTGCTGGCTCTGGCTACAGCCAGACTCTGTTGTCCTACCCTGAGTGGAGATGCCTGGGCAAGGGATGCAGAAAAATAAAGCCCAATTTCTATACTCCCTAGGGACACGTGTTAGAACATGTTCCCTGTCTCTATTCCCATCCCAGTGAGCCTGAACCCTAGGGTCTATTTCAGAGAGGAGATTTGCCAGATCTGTCATCAGGAGCAGAGGCTTAGGGTGGCCTCGACCCAGGCCCTCTTCTATGTGATAGATTTCCATAAGTGGCCATCAGGTTGACTGAGCATGAGGTAGGCTAGGGTTTCCTATGTCATGGCATTCTCTATTTTAAGCTCCACCTAGCTTTGCAGACCAGACAGATAAAACAGGAATCAAGGAGGGACCCGGTAATACTGTCTGGGGTCCTGAATCTAGCTGCAGCTTGAGCCACATCTGCCCCTTGAAAAATGGGCCTCCAAAAGATAACCACATCAAATCTCTGGAACTTGGGAAAGTGACCTCCTACCGTAAAAGATGGGATTAAGTGAAGGGTCTAGTGAGGAGGGGCTTATCCTGGATTATATGGGATAATTCGATCACACGCACACTTCATCAGAGAGGTGCCGAGGGAGTTTTGAGAGAGACACAAAAGGGAAGGCAATGTCAGGATGCAGGCAGAGGTCACGGCAGAGGTCACAGCAGAAGCTGGAAGAGGCAAGGAAGGAATTCTCTAGAGCTTGTTGGGGGAGTATGGCTCTCCTGATTACCTTGATTTCAGACTCCAGCCTACAGAACTGCAAGAGAACAAATTTCTGTTGTTTTAAGCTCCCATGTTTGTGGTAATTTGTTGCAGCAGCCACATAAACTAATACACCCCGTAAGTTTTAAGTGAAGCGGTAAAGTCTCTTGCTTAAGCCAAGTCAGTTTTCTGTCATTTGCAACTGAAGGAGTCCTAATTCAGACAGGAGTTTGAGAGAACAGAGAGGCAAAAAGCATGGGGAATGTTATCTGAGCATAATGGAGGAGAGAAGAGGGGAAGGGGAAGGGTAGAGAAAAGGGGATGATGAGCCCTGCTAATGTGGCGATGTGGACACTGTTGTGGGGAGGAAAAAACAGGCGGAGTCAGCGCAGCAATGGGAACCGATAGGACCATTATGATTATCAATTATGACATAGGAACATCCATGCCATATCTACAACTGTGTGTGCATGCATGCGTGTGAGAGAAGCAGAGACAGACAGAGAGACAGAGACATTCAGAGAGAGAGACAGTGATCAGAGGGATGAAGCTGATCTGAGACACAACCCAAGAACTGCCAACCTAAGTCTGCCTGAAAGCCCAAATGATGGAGCACCAGCTTTGTGAGAGAAAAGAAGTCAAATAGTGATAAGCCAAATTCCAGTACCTAACAGAACAAAACTGGGACCTGTTTGTTGTATGCAAAGACATAAAAAACCTGGCCCCATACTAAAAGGAATCAAGGTAATACAAAGTTAGGGCCAGGGGCTAGAAAAAGCAGAACTTGCCTGAGGAAGGAGAAGGAAAAAGGAAAGGAAGTGGTCCCTTCTCAAATCCATGAAACTGCCAAATGTGTAGACACCCTTTATTGGTACATACAAGGGCAGACCCAGCCATGGGGGATGCCCAGCCACCACTGTCCTCATCAAAGATGATTGTTAAATTTTTATAGTGTTTATTTCCCTAATCCTCCCCCCTTTAAAAATAAGGTCTTTAGGGGCACCTGGGTGGCACAGTTGGTTAAGCGTTGATTCTTGATTTCAGCTCAGGTCATGATCTCATGGTTCATGGGTTTGAGTCCCACCTCACACATGCTCGCTCTCTCTCTCAAAAATAAACATTAAAAAAAAATTTTAATGAAAAAAATTAAGAAAAAATAACGCCTTTATAACACATACATAGAATATGTATCTAGACAGGGACCATATTGTGCAATTCAATTTGTTTTACTTACACCTTCCATGTCAGTCCATAGAGAACAACCTTATTCTTTGTGGTTTTATTAAGTGCTTCTTAATGGTGTTTGATGAGTTTTCACAATTCTGTATTTCCAGGTAACCACCGTTCCGAAACAAGATATAGCAAATTTCTCTGTCTCTTTGTGCTGTTTGCAGGCAAGACCTTTTATACCTAGATGTAAATTCTATTCTGAATTATTTTACCTGTATTTTCCTTTTGCCGGTTTTCTAACTTTATATAAATGGGATCATCCTGTAAGTACTCTTTAACGTCTGGCTTCTTTCATTTAGCATAACATTTTTAAAATATTTATTTTTGTGAGAGAGAGAGAGAGACAGAGTGTGAGCAGGGGAAGAGCAGAGAGAGAGGGAGACATAGAATACAAAGCAGGCTCCAGGCTCTGAGCTGTCAGCACAGAGCCCCATACATGGCTCGAACTCATGAACTGCAAGATCATGACCTGAGCCAAAGTCAGATGCTTAACCGACTGAGCCACCCAGGCACCCCTAGCATAACATTTTTGAGATTCACCTATGTTGTGGTTATCAGCAGTTTACTCATTTTCAAGTTAAAATTTCTGTCCTATGAATTTGACTGCTTGAGGTGCCTCATATACATGGAATCATTTCTTTCTGTGAGTGACTTACTTCACTTAACATAATGTTAAGGCTCATCCATGCTGTAGAATGTGTCAGAATTTCTTTCCCATTAAAGGCTGAATAATGTTCCATTGCGTGTATATACCACATTCTGTTTATTCATACATCTGCCAATGGCCACTTGGGTGGCTTTCACATTTTAACTGTTGTGAAAATTGCTGACATAAACATGGGTGTACAAATATCTTTTTGAGACTCATTTTCAATTCTTTTGGGCATATACCCAGAAGTGGGATTGCTAGATCACATGGTAAATTCTATTTTTAATTTTTTGAGCGTTCACTGAGCTGTTTCTATGGTGGCTGCACCATTTTACATCCCCACCAACAGTGCACGAGGGTTCCAATTTCTCTACATCTTCCCCAACAGTTGTTATTTGTGGGTTTTTTTTGTGTTTTTTTTGAGAGAGAGTGCAAGTGAGGGAGGGGCAGAAAGAGGAGGACAGAGGATCTGAAGCAGGCTCTGCGCTGACTGGCTGACAGCAGCGAGCCTGAGGTGGGGCTCCAACTCACTAACTGCAAGATCATGACGTGAGCCCAAGTTGGATGCTCAACCGAGTGAGCCACCCAGGTGCCTCTGCTGGTTTGTTTTTTTTAAATAGTATCCATCCTTATGAATGTAAGGTGTGTCTCACTGTAGTTTTGATTTGCATTTCCCTAATGATCAGTGATGTTGAGCATTTTTACGTGTATTTATTGACCATTTGTATCTTCTTTGGAGAAACACTTATTCAAGTTGTTATTCAAATTGGGGTGTTTCTTACGGAATTTTAGTTCTCTATATACTCTAGATATTAACCTCCTAATCAAATATATGATTTCAAGTATGTTTCCCCATTCTGTGGGCTGCCATTTTACTCTGACAACAGTGTCTTTTGATACACAAAATTATAGCTCAATTTGTCTATTTTTTGGTTTCCTGTATCTTTGGTGCCACATCCAAGAAATCACTGCCAAGTCGAATGTTGTGCAGCTTTTGCCCCGTGCTTTCTTCTGAGAGTTTTAGGTCTTACATTCAGGTGTTTGATCCACTTTGAATTAATTTTTTAATATAGGTGTTAGATAAGGGTCCAATTTCCTTCTTTTGCATGTGAAGATACAGTTTTCCCAGCACCATTTTTTAAAAAGTTTCCTTTCTCTTTTGAGTGGTCTTGGCATCCTTGTCAAAAATTACTTGACTACATAAGTGAGGGTTTATTTCTGGGCTCTCTGTTCTATTCCATTGGTCTGTCTTTATGCTGGTACCACAGTGCTTTGATTACTGTAACACTGTAGTAACTTTTTTTAATGTTTTTTTTGTTTGTTTGTTTTTTTGGTAGCAACTTTTGAAATCAGGAATCAAGAATGTGTGAGTCCTTCAGTTTTGTTCTTCCTTTTCAAGGCTGTTTTGGCTATTCATTTTTTTTTTAATTTTTTTTTTAACGTTTATTTATTTTTGAGACAGAGAGAGACAGAGCATGAACGGGGGAGGGTCAGAGAGAGAGGGAGACACAGAATCTGAAACAGGCTCCAGGCTCTGAGCAGTCAGCACAGAGCCTGACACGGGGCTTGAACTCACGGACCGCGAGATCATGACCTGAGCCGAAGTCGTACGCTTAACCGACTGAGCCACCCAGGCGCCCCTGTTTTGGCTATTCAGAGTTCTTTGAGAATCCATATGAATTTTAGAATGGACTTTTTCTATTTCTGCCAAAAAATGTCTTTTGAACTTTGATAGAGATGGTGTTGAATCTATAGATTACCTTAAGTCTTCCAATCCATGCATGTGGGGTGTGTTTTCCATCTATTTTTGTCTTCTTTAATTATTTTCAGCAATGTTTTGTAGTTTTCATTGAACACTTGTCTTTCATTTTCTTGGTTATGTTTGTTCCTGTTTTATTCTTTTTTATGCTATTGCAAGTGAATTTTGTAATTTCCTTTTCAGACTGCTCATTGTTAGTTTACCGGGAACAACTGCTTTCTATCATTGACTTGGCATCTTGCTACTTTGCTTAATTAATTTATTAGTTATCACAGTTAGTAGAATCTTTAATGTTTTCTACATATCATATCTTATCATCTGTGAACAGAGATAATTTTATGTTTTCCTTTACCATTTGGATGCCTTTTATTTAAATGTCTTGCCTAATTGCTCTGGCTAACACTATGTTGAACAGAAGTGGTGAAAACAGACATCTTTATCTTGTTCCTGACCTTAGAGAAGCTTTTAGTCTTTCACCATTGAGTACCATGTTCACTGTGATGTTCATATATAGCTTTTATTATGTTGACTTAGTTTCATTCTATTCCTAGTTTGCCCAGTGTTTTTATCATGAAAAGGTACTGAATTTTGTCAAATGCTTTTTCTGCATTAATTGAAATGATCGTGTGGTTTTTTCCCCTTCATTCTGTTAATGTGGTATACTACATTGATGGGTTCTGTATGTTGAACCATTCCTGCATTTCAGGAATGAATCCCACTTGGTCATGTGTATAAAGCTTTTAATATGCTGCTGAATTCAGTTTGCTAGTATTTTTTAGGATTTTGGCATCAGAGTTCATAAGGAATACTGGTCCAAAGTTTTCTTTTCTTTCTAGCCAGCCCTGCACATGTTTTTGATGGCCTGATCCCTTGTCTTCGGGTCAGCTTTCTTTCCTCTTCTTCTGTGGGTACTTGAAGATGTCCTTCCCAGCTAAATCTAGATGCCACTCAGCACGTATCTCTCCAGCTCTCCTCCGTGCTTCACAGACACACTGTTGGTCCTTTTTATTTTTTAGATATTGTACGTGAGGAACAAAATTTGAGCACTGCAGCCCAGTATATAAAATTCTTGCTCCTTACTACATGAGATGGTACAGGAAACCCAGGTATCCCAAGGTTTAATACCTCAGGGCTGGTGCCTTAATTTTCTTCTTTTTTAAATTTTTTTTTTTAACGTTTATTTATTTTTGAGACAGAGAGAGACACAGCATGAACGGGGGAGGGGCAGAGAGAGAGGGAGACACAGAATTGGAAACAGGCTCCAGGCTC
The DNA here is from genome assembly GCF_016509475.1 of Prionailurus bengalensis. Classification (NCBI taxonomy): domain Eukaryota; kingdom Metazoa; phylum Chordata; class Mammalia; order Carnivora; family Felidae; genus Prionailurus; species Prionailurus bengalensis. The sequence goes on along the minus strand of NC_057348.1, from coordinate 20,695,810 downwards.
TGAGCCATCAGCCCAGAGCCCGACGCGGGGCTCGAACTCACGGACCGCGAGATCGTGACCTGGCTGAAGTCGGACGCTCAACCAACTGCACCACCCAGGCGCCCCTTAATTTTCTTCTATAGCAAGCCAGCCACCTCAAGATTTTTTATGGCAGCCAATGCCAACTGGAAGGACAAGGTCCACCAGGACTTCCTTCCTGGGCTTTTCCCCAACCATCTATGTATATGTCTGCCATGGCACTGGGTCATGGCTGTGGTGACATGGTCAGGAGGAGATTTTACTTTGTTTCCCTTCATGGATTCCCTTGGGCTAGCTCATGTGATGGAAGCAAATATAAGGAAGAGGATGTTCTGGAGATGCATGTAAAGAAATGGTCATAAAATGGAGCATCTTGAAGATGCGGATGGAATTCAAGGCAGCTTTGGGCTCTGCAGGGCTTTTGCAGAACTCACTCTGGGCCACTTTCTCCAGTTCGGTTAATTTTTATGTCCTAACTTTTCTTGCTACCACCATTTCTTTATGATCTTTATTCTTTTTCTTTTCCCTGCCTTGTAACATTGATTACTGAGGAACTGGGGCTTGGCCACCACTGCTCATAACCCTCACATGTCTAGGCATGAGCCTCAGCTCTGCTACTCCCTTTTCAACTGTCTCTACTTTTTACAATTCAAACTTCAGGGCACAAGAATTTTTTTCTTTTTTAAGATTAAAAAAATTTCAATCTCTACACCCAATGTGGGGCTCAAACTTACAACCCCAAGATCAAGGGTCATATACTCCACCGACTGAGCCAGCCAGGTGCCCCAAGAATGTTTGCTGATAGTGTTGTGTGCTTAAAAACAAGGTTCCACATATATCCAATAGCTATTTCAAATATTATCTTTTTTTGGTCCACTTTATCCTGTGAATGTCCAGGATAAGTATACGTGTAGAATTTTCTACTTGTCTCTGTAACTCTATCAGCTTTTTGTTTTTTTTCTACAAGTTAAATGTTTGTTTATTTTTGAGAGAGAGAGAGAGAGAGAGAGAGAGAGAGAGAGAGAGAGAGACAGAGTACAAGTGGGGGACGGGCAGAGAGAGAAGGAGACACAGAATCCGAAGCAGGCTCCAGGCTCCAAGCTGTCAGCACAGAGCCTGATGCAGGGCTCCAACCCATGAACTTCGAGATCATGACCTGAGCCGAAGCTGGATGCTTAACTGACTAAGCCACCCAGGTGCTCCTATTTACACGTTTTGAAGTTATGTTGTTGAATACATACACATTCCCAGTTATTATGGCTTCTTGGAATAATGTTCCTTTCATTGGTTTAAAAAAGGACCTGCGGAGCGCCTGGGTGGTTCAAATGGTTAAATGACTAACTCTTGGTTTTTGGCTCAGGTCATGATCTCACAATTCATGAGATCGAGCCCCTTCCAGCTCTGTGCTGAGCAATGGGGCCTGCTTGGGATTGTCTCTCCCTCTCTCTCCCCCCACCCCACTCACTACATGTGTGCACTCTCTCTCTCAAAATAAATAAACTTAACAAAAACAAAAACAGGAACTGCCAAGAGCCAGATAGTAAATATTTTGGGCTCTGCCAGCCATCTAGTCTCTGTAGCAACTGCTCAACCCTGCCATTGTAGCTCCACAGCAGCCATACACAATATGTAAACAAACAAGAGTGGCTGTGTCCTAAAAAAACTTTTATAAAAACAGGAAGTTGGTTGGATTGGCCAGTGGGCCACAGTTTGCTGACCCCTAGTATAAAACACTTTTAGTCCTTCCAGTGTTTAAATTCCATTTTATGTCCTATTTATTCTATTCTATGTTGCAATAGTTTTCTTTTGTTGAGAGTTTGCCTGATATATCTTCACCTTTTTGTTTTCGAATTTGTGTTACTTTGCTTTAGCTGTCCCTATTATAAACATTTGGTAGATGAATTTAATGTATTTAATTCCATCTATGAACCTGCTTTTTAATTGCTGAGTTAATGCATTACACTTATGGTGACTGCTGACATATTTGGATTTCTTTCTGTTCTCAGTCTCAAAGTTCCGATCTGTTGCACCACCAGCAGGGTAGGTTAGCCATCAAACTCAAGACATGGTGGACTTTCATCTAGCACTAGGTTTCCTTAGCTCTGTAGAAAGCGCAGGTCAGGAAATCCACATGCGTGGCAATGTCGGTCTCCTCAGGAGCCCAACAGCTACCCACGCATGCATTCCTCCCCACCTTCCACCCACAGGGAGCACCCTGGCACGGAGAACCGGTGTCTTCGTTTCCTACTGGTCTTTTCTATCATTCCAGTTACTCAGGCACAAGGTGAGCATTTTAACTTGCAGCTCTCCCAGCCCAGACGCTTCATAGTAACCAAGACAGATAAACTGCACCTGGTGCATGGCTTTCTATCAAACACCCTCAAGACACATGACAAGGGAAAACCAAGGCCAACGCCTGACTGGGCTTGCTGGTAAGGATGCAGTGGGCCACTTCTGATTCAGACAGTTTATCACTCTGGTAGACAGTGAAAGCAAGATTATTCAAAGCGCCATGTCCCTGTGGTTCTTGTCCCCATGCAACAACAGGAAAGATATGAAATAAAAGGGCCAGATGACTGCAGTTCAAGTCATTGCTGAGGGGCCCAATCTAAGCTACTGCTGGGTGGCTTTATATTCTGCAGTTCTATGGGGGGGGGGCAGGGCAAAGAGCCCTGCTCTTCTTCAGAACCCAGGGGGAGATGGCAACGGTCTCATAACAGCCTCCCAGGGAAGACAGCAGCTCCTGACATGCCCTCTGCTCCCTCATCTTCCTCCGTTCCAGGAGGATCCCAACGTGTCCGGTCAAAGACTTGGATTCACTGTGGTTCAAGATTTTGCCTTTTGTAACCTATGTGCATATGTGCAAGTCTGCCACGACAAGGCCATTCTTCTATAGCTCCATCCCCTTTCATGTATCCACTAAGATTTCTCAGGGGCTCAGGCCACTCCATCAGATACCATCATTAGTTGTGCATATGGGGCCTGAGCCTCATCTTAAGGCAGCATTGGATGAGTGACCATAACGTGACAACTCCCAGTCAGGTGATCAGGCCCACTGACAGTACTGACTGCAGCCAGGCTCTGCATCTGGAGCCGAGCCTGCAGAGTATGACATTCATCCAGATGCAGCAGAAGTGCTGGCAACAGGGCATGCTCCACCCCGCCCAGGCAGTAGAGTCCGGGGCGGTGCCCTTGTCACCCCCACTCACACTAGAAAGCTCAGCATGATTAGCAGTCTGTGAAATGGTATTAAAGAGTCCAAAAAAACAGGATGAAGCTGCAGAGAATCTTTTCAGTGTCCAGAAAGTCAATCTTGTTCTGTTATCTCAAATGGAGACTGCTCCTTTCTGGAATCAGCAGATGTTGGCAGGTTTCAAGAGTTTTCATTTTCTTTTATTTTTAATGTTTATTTATTTTTGAGAGAGAGAGAGAGAGAGAGAGAGAGAGAGCAAGTGGGGGAGGGGCAGAGAGGAGAGGCAGACACAGAATCTGAAGCAGGCTCTAGGCTCCGAGCTGTCAGCAAAGAGCCTGACATGGGGCTTGAACTCACAAACTGTGAGATCATGACCTGAGCTGAAGTTAGGTGCTTAACTGACTGAGCCACCCAGGCACCCCAAGAATTTTCATTTTCAAGGTTTTCATTGGTCAGTGGAGGGTGGTGGCGGCAGTTTGGATAACACTGACCAGATGCCCTGAGGACAACAGCTGAGAGAGAGTAATGGTCCCTGCACCCCTCACCCTTGGGGTCTAAGGGCATTCTCTTCTTAATTTAGCTTAGTTCAGCAAGAATCTGGTTCCGTGGTCTTCCTTATATACCCTGTGCCATCCTAGCACACCTCCCATCTCCTGACGTGTCGGCCACATCATCACCACCTTAGGATCTGTCAACCATGGTCATGATCAGACTCTTTGCAAGCAAATGATCTCTGATTAGGCAGCCTGGAAGCCACTTTTGGAAGTACAGACGTCTGTGGGAAAGCCCAGCCTCACTCTTGCCCTTGACTTACAAGGTTCTTCCCCTTGCTGGAAAGATCCCAAACATCCTCTCTAGTATTTCACATCTCTGAGGTGTATCTCCTGAATTTATCTTTCTGACTTCATCTTCCTTCCTTTCCTCCTCTCTTACTCTGCTTCTGCCATACCAGCCTCCCTAGTGTCACTCGAGCATGACAGGGACATTCTTGCTTCAGCTCCTTGACACTTCCCATCCCCCAGATACCTGTATAGCTTCCTGCCTGCCTCCTTCATCATGAAGTGACCCACAATCTGACCACCCCTATAAAAGTGGTACCTCCTTTCCATCCAGCATGCTCTGCCCCCCCCATCCAACTTTTCTCTATAACAAACATTGCTATCCAAACATTCTCTATATAACTGTTCCATAAATACAGGAATCTTGCCTGCTTTTTTTCACTGTTGGATCCCCAGCCTCTACAACACTTTGTGGCAGAGTGGATGCTCAATAAATAAGTGTTGAGTAAATTAATTTGGTCTAATCCAGTGAAATAAATCCCACTGAGCACAGGCCACTCAGCCCTAGTTCCTGGACAAGTGCCTTCCCTTGGCCCCAGGCCTAGTCATGGATTCCAAGCAACACTAAGCAAAGAATTTCTGCTCAAAAATTCACTCATCCATTCAACAATTACTGAACCCCTACTATGTGCCAGGTACTATTACAGGCATTTGTTAAAGCAAAGAGTGAGACAGGGAAAGTCCATACCTGCATGGAGGTCACATTCCAGTGAGGAAAACAAACCAACAAATAAATGAGCTTTCCATGAACTGGGACAGATGGTCATTTGTGATTGCTGTGCACTGACGAAGGGGTTTATGGATCCCACTGTCTAGTTTTGACAATGCTAACCCTCACCAATAATGACTAGTGTGTTAGAAAGATTCCTGCAAAAAACCCTAAACAGAAATGTTACTTACTGAACTCACAAGTCACAGAAAGAAACCCTGGTGCTGCAATTTTTCTAGCCTCTAGAGGGAGCTCCTAATCAGCCAAAATAAGATGCCATGGAAAATGCTTTTAGAAAAACAAATGTTTTGAAACATTTCCCTCCCTACGTGACTTTGTTGCCAAAAAGTTCACTTATAAAAATTCTTATAGCTAAACACTTAAAGTTTTGAAAATATAATTTCCTTATATACTTATCACTTATCTCCCACCTTCACCCCCCCTTAAATTTTATTAGTTGTCAGTGTTCTGGACAAAAGAATTAACTAACAAACTGCCAGAAGTATAAAATGCAGGGAGAATGTGATCATTATTATAAGAGATTTCAACATCCGTATCCAAAACTAAGGGCACAGGGGAACTAAGAAATGATAACAAACAAAATTCATCAGACACATGCAGAACTTGACATCTTTCAAAACGGAGAGCAATCATTTATTTCATACATCCAAGAATATTTACAAAGGGCTCGCATGCACTTGGCTGGCAAAAAGAGCTTAATTTACAATTAAAAAAAATTTTTTTAATGTTAATTTATTTTTGAGACAGAGAGAGACAGAGCGTGAGCAGGGGAGGGGCAGAGAGAGAGGGAGACAGAATCCAAAGCAGGCTCCAGGCTCTGAGCTGTCAGTGCAGAGCCCAATGTGGGGCTCGAACTCACGAACCGCGAGATCATGACCTGAGCTGAAGTTGGACACTTAACCAACTGAGCCACCCAGGCACCCCTCAATTTACAATTATAATCAGTATGTCTAATTATATCAGAAACAAATACGTTAGACATGTTTAAAGTGTTACCTCATTGGAAATTAAGGAAAACCTTTGATGGAAGGTGAAACCAAAATAAAACCACAAACTACAGAAACAGCAAAAAGAAAAAGAAGACTACTTGTTATTTTTTTCTGAAAAGAGACTATTTCCTAATGAAGCCTGGACATGGACAGACTCTCCCAGCCACAAAGCCTTCGTTATTAAGGAAGAAAGACCAAAAATGTGGAAACCCAGTACTCATCCTTTGAATGAAGATTAAAAACAAGAACAAAAATGATAGAAGAATCCAAAACAAATGAGGACAAGGGAGATAATACAAAGAAATAAAATTTCAAATTACTGAAACAGACACTCCCCCCCACCCCCCCCCAAAAAAAAATTACAGGAAAGATAAATAAGCTTAAGACCCCCTTATTTGAGGGGTGCCTGGGTGCCTCAGTCCGTTAAGCGTCCGATTGCAGCTCACGTCATGATGTCGCAGTTTGTGATTTTAAGCCTCGCGTCAGGCTCTGTGCTGACAGCTCAGAGCCTGGAGCCTGCTTCAGATTCTGTATCTCCCTCTCTCTCTGCCCCTCCCCAGCTTGTACTCTCTCTCTCTCTCTCTCTCTCAAAAGTAAATAAACATTTAAAAAAAAAAAGACTGGTTATTTGAAAAAGACTAATAAAATATATAAACTTCTATGAACCAGATTTAAAAAAAAGAGAGGGGGTAAAAATATACAAAATAGGAAATGAGAGCTGAGGACTACAGTAAATTTATAATTATTTGGAGAGAGTATTCTGTTCAATTTTATGGCTAACCAAATTTGAAAATATTGAGGAAATGGATGATTTTCTAGCAAAATATAAATTATTAAAATCAACCCAAGAAAAGTTGAAAACTTGAATAGATCAATTACCACAGAAGATTATATTTATTATGTATTAAATATTGCCTGGGAACCAGATGGTTTTATGGCTGAGTTTCATTTAACATTTACAGAGGAGATAATTCCAAATCTATTTAAATGATTCCACATAATAGGAAAAAAGAGGGAAAACTCTCCAATTCCTTTCAGGAAGCCAACTTAACATTCACACCAAACCTGATAAAGATAGGCGCCAAAAAGAAAGCTAGACAGACCAGGGGTTGGCAAACTTTTCCTATAAAGAGCCAAAGAGTCTATATTTAAGGTTTGCAGGCCATACGGTGTCTGTTGCAAGTACTTAACTCTGTGTTGGAACACAAAGGCAGCCAGAGACATTATGTAAATAGATGAGTGTGGTAGTGTTCCAATAAATCTTTATTATGGACACTGAAATTTTACTCTGACATAATTTCAAGTGTTGCAAAATATTATTATTATTTTGATTTTTTCCCAACCATTTAAACATGTAAAAACCACTCTTAGGTCATGGATTGTACCAAAATTGGCCAGATTTGCTTGGGCAGGTACAGTGGTTTGCTGACCAAGGTAATAGCCCAATTTCACTAATCCATATAAATGTAAAAATGTGAAAGAAAAATTACCAAATAGAATCCAGCAATGTCAAAAGAATCGTACAGTGGGATTAAATCAAGTTTATTCCAGGAATGGCTCAATATCAGGAAGAATTAGCATATGTCCTTAGTGAACAATTCAAAGTAAAAATGAACAGCCACTTGGCCAAGTCAATATATGCCTAAAAGGATGCTTATAAAGTTCAGCAGATCTTAGGAACACTCTGCAATAGGAAGAAACTACTTAAAATTGATGAAGACTTATTTTGTTTCAGGCAAACAGCATTCTAAATGGTAAGGGGAAAGAAAACAATTTCCAATAAAATCAGGAACCTGACAGGGATGCCTTCTATCATTCCTATTATGCACAGTGCTTTGGGTCCCGCAAACGCAACAGGATGGGAAAATTAGTATAAGTTTTGAAAAGGAAATAAAAACTATTTCCTTCTGTTGCTGATGTGATCGTATACTTTGAAACTCTAAGAGAATCTAATGAGGAAAAACAGTCTATGAGAAATAGTAGAAAATTTGGCATGTAGCCTCATAAAATAAATATATAAAAATCAGCGGTGTTTCTCTGTATTAATAGTAACCAAATGGAAATTCAGCTGGATAAAACATTCTGTCCACAACAACAACAAACTATTAAATACTTAATAATAAATTAATCTGTAAGGACAATAACAGCATAAGAGAGGGGGGAGCAATACAGGGTCAAAGTTTTTATATACAGTTGAAACTAAATTGTATTAATTTGAGTGGGCTGTCGTAATTTAAGGTGCTAATTGTGATCTTTGGAGTGACACTAACAAAAAATTTAAAAATATATAGTAAAGGAAACAAAAAAGGAATCAAAATGGTAAACTAGAAAACCTAACACAAAAGAAGGCAGTAAAGGAGGAACTGAAAAACAATAAGAGGGGTGCCTGGGTGGTTTAGTCGGTTAAGCGTCCAACTTTGGCTCAGGTCATGATCTCATTGTTCATGAGTTTGAGCCCTGCATCAGGCTCTTTGCTGACAGTTCAGAGCCTGGAGCCTGCTTCGGATTCTGTGTCTCCCTCTCTCTCTGCCCCTCCCCTGCTTGTACTCTGTCTCTCTCTCTCTCAAAAATAAACATTAAAAAAATTTTTTTTAAATAAAAGAAAGAAAACAACAAGGATATCACATATAGAAAACAGCAAAATGTCAGTTCTTTCTTATCCATGATTACATTAAACAGCTTAAACTCTCCAATCAAAAGCAGAGAATGACAGAATAGATTATAACAAAGAAACATGGTCCAACTATATTGTCTACAAAACACTCTCTTTGTATCCAAGAACACAAACAGGTTGAAAGAGGAAGGATGGAAAAAGATACTCCAGGAAAACCGTACCAAAAGAGAGCTGGGCAGATATACTAATATCAGATACAGTAGAGTCTAAGACAAAAATCGTATAAAAAACAAAGACGTTATCTGGTAATAAGAGAGTCAATCTATCAAGAATATGTTATAATTATAGGGGCACCTGGGTGGCTCAGTCGGTTAGGCATCTGACTCTTGATTTCAGCTCAGGTCTTAATCTCAGGCCAGTGAGTTCAAGTCCCGCATTGGGCACTGCGCTGGGTGTGAAGCCTCCTTAAGATTCTCTCTCCCTCCCTCTGCTCCTCTCCCCCACTTGCACAAGCTCTCTCTCTCTCTCTCAAAAAAAAAAAAATGTAATAATTATAAACATATATGAAAGTAACAAAAGTCTCAAAATATAGGAAGCAAAACTTGACAGAAATCAGTGGAGAAATAGAAAGTTCAACAATAATAGTTGGAGACTAATCATTTGATCAATTAGACAAAAGATACTAGGGAAAGAGAAGATTTAGACATCACGATATAGCAACCAGACCTGACAGACATCTAGAGAACACCCCTCCCCACAACAGCAGAACACCATTCTCCTCGAAGGCATGTAAAACATTCTTCAGGACAGAACATATATTAGGCCACAAAACAAATCTCAATGAATTTAAAAAGGTTGAAATCATACAGAGTATCTTCTCTGACCACATGGAATGAAAATAGAAATATCTATATCTATATATCTATATTTATATAGATATATAGATATAGATATAGATATCTATATAGATATAGATATATAGATATAGATATAGATATAGATATAGATATATAGATAGATAGTAGAATGTTAATAAAAATAATAGAAGGAAATCTGGAAAATTCACCACTCTGTGAAAATCAAAACCACACTTTATTTAAAAAAATTTTTTTTTAAGTTTATTTATTTTTGACAGAGAGAGAGTGCAAGCATGAGCTGGGGAGGTGCACAGAGAGAGGGAGACACAAAATCTGAAAAAGGCTCCAGGCTCTAAGCTGTCAGCAAAAGAGCCTCACGCGGGGCTCGAATCCATGAACTGTGAGATCATGACCTGGGCCGAAGTTGGACACTTAACCTACTGAGCCACCCAGGGGCTCCAAAAACACACTTTAAAAAAAGAATATTTATTTATTTTGAGAGAGAGTGTGTATGCACGTTCAAGAGTGGAGGAGGGGGAGAGAGAGAGGGAGAGAAAGAGAATCCCAGGCAGGCTCCACCGTTGTTAGTCCAGAGCCTGAAGCCCGAGGCCGATGTGGAGCTCGATCTTACAAACCATGAGATCATGACCTGAGCCGAAATCAAGAGTCAGACATTCAAATGACTGAGCCACCCAGACAACCCCTACTAAAAACACACTTAAAAAAATTTTTTTTAAATGTTTATTTATTTTTGAGAGAGAAAGACAGAGCATGAGTGAGTGAGGGGCAGAGAGAGACGGAGACACAGAATCCGAAGCAGGATCCGGGCTCTGAGTTGCCAGCAGAGAGCGGGACGCAGGGCTCAAACTCACAAACCAGGAGATCATGATCTAAGCTGAAGTTGGATGCTTAACGGACCGAGCCACACAGGTGCATGCCCCAAAAAACATACTTTTAAATAACTAGTGGGTCAAAAAGAAATCCCAAGGAAAATTAGAAAATACTTTTATATGATTAAAAACAAAAACACAACATCCCAAAATGGATGGGATATAGCAAAAGCAGTGCTCAGAAGGAAATTTATAGCTGTGAATGCCTCCATTAAAAAAAGAAGAAATATCTCAGGGCACCTGGCTGGCTTAGTCAGAATAGTCACTGAGAGTCACTCAGTGACTCAGTGGCTCTCAGAATAGTCAAGAGAGTCACTCTTGATCTCAGGGTCATAAGTTTGAGCCCCACGTTGGGCATACTTTACTTAAATAAATAAACTTAAAAAAAAAGAATATCTCAAATTAATAACCTTCCACCTCAAAAAACTAGAAAAAGAAGAGCAAACTAAATGCAAATAGGGCAGAAATAATAAAGATTAGAGCTAAGATGAACAGAATAGAAAATAAGATAAACAATAGATCAATAAAACCAAGTTGATTCTCTAAAAAGACCAACAGAATTGATAAGCCTTTAGCCAGACTGAAAACTCAAATTAGTAAAATCAGGAATGAAAGTGGGGACCTTATAGAATAAAAAGATCATGAGAATCTTACGAACAATTTGCTATACCAGCAAATTAGATAACCAAGGGGAAATGGGCAAATTCCTAGCCACACACAAACAACCAAAACTGACTGAAGAAGAAATAGAAAATCTGAATGGGCCTGTAACAAGGAAAAAGATTGAATCAACAGTTTAAAAACTTCTAATAAAGAAAAGCCCAGGGCCAGCCGACTTTACTGGTGAATTTTATAAAACGTTAAAGAACTGATACCATTCCTTCTAACATTCTTCCCAAAAACAGAAGAGAAGAGAATCTTCCTAACTCATTCCTTGAGGGCAGCACTTCCATGATGCCAACTCCTGACAAAGATACCATAAGAAAAAAACTCTAAAGACCAATACCAATTATGAGTACAGATGCAAAAACCTCAAAAAAAAAATCAGGAAATCAAATCCAAAAACATATTAAAAGGATTATACAATGGGACCTAATGGGATTTATCCCAGGAATGGGAGGAAGGCAAGTGCAACATATGAAAATCAATGTTAATAAAGGGGAAAATCACATGATCATCTCAATTGATACAGAAAAAGAATTGACAAAATCTAGTATCTTTTCATGATAAAAGCATTCAATAACCTAGGAGTAGAAGGAAATTTCTCAACTTGATAAAGGGCAGCTATGGAAAACCCACAACTGACATTGTTCTCAATGGTGAAAGACTGAAAGTTTTTTCTCTAAGATGAGGAATAAGACCAAGATAATCTGCTTTCATCACTGTTATTCAACATCATACTGGAAGTTTTAACCAAGGCAATTAAATAAGAAAGAGAAGGAAAATGCATCCAAGTTAGATGAACCATGGGTTTGGGCCCTGCCTCGGGCTCTCCGCTGTCAGCACAGAGCCTGCTTCAAATCCTGTCCCCCCCCCTTTCTCTCTGCACCTGCCCCATTCACACTCTCTCTCTCTCTCAAAGTAAATAAACCTAAGCAATTGTTTAAAAAGAATAAAAATACTTAGGAATAAATTTAACCAAGCAGGTGTAGGACTTGTAGACTTAAAACTATAAAACACTGAAAGAAATTAAAGGAGACCTAAGTATATGGAAAGATATTCTGTGTTCATGGGTCAGAAGACTTAATATTCTCCAAATTGATTTACAGATTCAATGCAATACCTTTCATTCTCACTGCCTTTTTTTTTTTTTACAGAAACGGAAAGCTCAGATGGAATTGCCAAGGTGTCAGAATAGCCAAAATGATCTTGAAAAAGATAAAGTTGGAGGACTCAAACTTCTCAATTTCAAAGCTTACTACAAAGCTACAGTGATCAAGATAGTATGGTACTATCTAGATATGTAGATCAATGGATTAGAATTGAAAGACCAGAAATAAACCTATAGATTTATGTTCAATTGATTTTTCTTTTATTTTTTTAATTTTCTAAGTTTATTTATTTTTTGAGAAAGAGAGAGCAAGAGCAGGGGAAGGGCAGAGAGAGAAGGGGACAGAGGATCTGAAGCAGGCTCAGCAGAAAGCCCAGTGTGGGGCTTGAACTCAAGAACCACGAGATCATGACCTGAGCCAAAGTCAGAGGCTTAACCAACTGAGCCACCCAAGAGCCCCTGTGTTCAACTGATTTTTCAACAAGGACACCAAGACTCAGGGGAAAGGATATTCTCTTCAGCAAACACTGCCTGGACAACTGGGTAACCCTCTGCAAAAGCATGGAGTTGCATTCTTGTCTCACAGCATATACAAATATTAACTCATAATCGATTGAAGTCCCAAAGGTAAGAGATAAAACTATACAACTCTGAGAAGAAAACACAGGAGTAACACTTTATGAGCTTGGATTTGGCAGTGGATGGATTCTTAGCTCTAGCACCGAAGTATAAGCAATGGAAGAAAAATAGATAAATTGGATGTCAACAGAATTAAGAACTTTTGTGCACCAAACGTCATTATATAAAAAAGGAAAAAACAACCTACAAAATGGAAGAAAATATTTTTTTTAATTTTTTTAACGTTTATTTATTTTTGAGAGAAACAGAGACAGAATGCGAGTGGGTTAGGGGCAGAAAGAGAGAGAGACACAGAAGCAGAAGCAGGCTCCAGGCTCTGAGCTGTCACACAGAGCCCAACGCGGGGCTTGAACTCACAAGCTGTGAGATCATGACCTGAGCCGAAATCAGACGCTCAACCAACTGAGCCACCCAGGTGCCCCAAGAAAATATTTTCAAATCAAATATCTGATAAGGACCTAGAGTCCAGAATATATAAAGACGTCTTACAACTCAACAATGAAAAGACAAAGAAGCCAATTAAAAAGTGGTCAGTGGACACGAATAGACATTTCTCCAAAGAAAAATACGCAAATGCCCCCAAAGCACATGTTCAACATCATCTGGCAAATGCAAATCATAACCCCAATGAAATGCTATAATTTTTAAAAGTGGGAAATAACAAGTGTTGGCAAGGATATGGAGACTGGTGGGAATGTAAAATGGCCTGGATGCTGTGGAAAACAGATTGGCAGTTCCTCAGAAAGTTAAACACAGAATTCCCACATGACCCAGCAATTCCACTCCTAGGTATATAGCTAAAAGAACTAAAAACAGGTGTTCAAACCAATACTTGTACACAAATGCTCAGAGCAGTACTATTGACAATCACCAAAGAGCGAAAAACACTAACATATCTGCCAATTTATGAGTGGATACACAAAATGTGGTATATCCATGCAAGAAAATAGTAGTTAGCCATAGAAAGGAATGAAGTACTGATACATATTAGAACACAGATGAACCTTGAAAACATGCAAAGTAAAAGAAGCCAGTCATAAAAGGCCATTTATTCTCTCATTCCATTTATAAGAAACATCTGGAATAGGCAACTCCATACAGACTAAAAGCAGATTAGTAGCTGCCAGGGTCTGGGGTGACAGAAGGATAGGGGGAAATGACTGTGTAATGGATACACGGTTTACTGGGGGGGAGGGGGCAAAATTAGAATTAAAACAAGCCGAGGGGCGCCTGGGTGGCTCAGTTGGTTAAGTAGATAGCAGTGATACCAGTGATGGTTGTATAACATGGCACATGTACTAAAAGCCACTCAATTATACACTTTAAAATGGTTAAGGGGTGCCTGGGTGGCTCAGTCAGTTAAGCAACAAACTCTTTCTTTTTTAATTTTTTAAATGTTTTTTTAATTTATTTGAGAGAGAGAGAGAGCCAGAGAGAGAGCCAGAGAGAGAGAAAGAGAGAGAGAGAGAGCGAGCGAGCAGGGGAGGGGCAGAGAAAGAGAGAGACACAGAATCCAAAGCAGGCTCCAGGCTCTGAGCTGTTAGCACAGAGCCCAATGCGGGGCTGAAACTCACGAACCATGAGATCATGACTTGAGCTGAAGTCAGACACTCAACCAACTGAGCCACCCCGGCGCCCCCAGCAACCAACTCTTCGTTTTGGCTCAAGTCATGATCTCGGGATTTGAGATCAAGCCCCGTGTTGGGCTCCGTGTTGGGTGTGGAGCCTGCTTAAGATTCTTTCTCTCCCTCTAACGCTTGTGCTGTCTCACTAAATAAACAAAATAATAAAATGGTTAAAATGGTCAATTTTATGTTATGTAATTTTTACCTCAATTAACTTAAAAAAATACATAAAACACACAAAACAGTTTTATATTTCCTTAGGTACATGGATGTACCGTGTCTATAAAGGCATAACTAATTGTCCAGGATACTCTCCAAGCTGGAATTAGTACTAATGCCAAGAAGGATTGCTAAGGGGTATTTTAGCTTGAAATATATGAATTAAAAAGAAATTATTTTTAATAGAAAATGTAAATTAGTCTGTGCATGGTATAAATTCTGGAGAAAGAGCTTTGGAGGCAAATTTCATGGGAAATCTACTTTCTACCTTACATGTTTCTGCATTATTTGAAATGCTAGCAACATATGTACCATTTTATAATCAGATCAAGAAATCAAGCAAGGAAGAGAAGAGAGCCAGAAGCTAGGGAGCGGAGGGGACTGATGAAATAGAGACCAAGGCTCGTAGTCTGTAATCTTACCTCTCGGACCCATCTGCTGCCACTTTGTGAATACCTATAAAAGCATGAACATAAAAGGGGCCAGCAGGTTCTCCCAGAGACTTCTAATAAGGAGACAAAGCCAAGGTATTCTGGCAACAACACACCTAGGCCAGAGTGGGGTAGGGGAGAGACTCACAAGGAATAGTGGGATCTGACACCCTGATCATGGCAACCTGGCCCAGATGGACTGAGCCTCTGAACACTGGCCATGCCCACAGCCTGTGGATCCCTTCTGCAAAATCTGGCGGACTGGACTGGGAGTGGATAGATGCCTGATGCCAGGACCAACAGCTGAGTGCAGTGATGGAGGCCTTTAAGACACTGATATCAGCTCTCTGCTCACCCAGACTGACAGTCATTAAAGGAAGCAACAGAGTCTGCTCCAGAGGACTTTTCACATGATGCAAAGAGCTTGTGTGGCTGACAAGAGGGACAGAACCTCTGAGACACCCCAATGGCCAATGCCATGGCCATGAGAATGAGCGTTCACACAAGGTCTCAAATACACATAAACAGGAGCCACAGACAGTGCATAGCCCAACAAGCAGCAGACGCCTAGCAAACCCTCATGCAGAAAAATGAATGCTAACACGCATGCTAAAGCCAGAGCCACAATGGCCTTCCAGATCCCAAAGGATGCCCGGCATCTCTGTATCACCTGTGTCCGCACTTCCAGTCCCAACCCTGAATCCTGGAATCGCAGCTTTCTGTGAGCTCCCAGGAGACCTGGCTGCACAATTGCATTCTTACACACGGCAGGGCAGATCCAGGTTTTGTGGGGCCTGAGGCTTATATAATTTGGAAGGCCTACTTTAAGAAAAAGAATACAAAATTACAGGCTTGAAATTGGCAAGTGAATAATGAAGGACAAAGAAATTACAACAAATTGTAAATTCTCAAAAGTTGGCAAATACCAAAGCATAGCATCATGTATATATTAGCTCACCTTCCCACCTCTATCATGCTTTTCCTACATCTTTTTGCAGCATAACCTTTGATTACTTCTGAATATGATGATTTTGTAATATCATTTTTGATAGAAACTTATTTATTATAGATACTCAGGATGCCATGAAGTAAAGTATGATTTCTCATGCTTACACACTGTTTGTTCTGAGTAGCTCTGCTAGTTGCTGCACTGAAATCACAGGAATTCTGATCAATTCCCTTTCACAAAATTCACGCCAAAATAAGAGAAAAGTATGGCATGTTTATAATGGTCTCACTGCATTAGCAGGTATATTCCCGACAAGACAGAACCTCAGTTTTAAGCGGGCATCAGTGAGAACAGAATCTTCCAGTTACGGTTTTACATGTCTAACAAGAGGAAGAACTTTCTACAGAGCAGCTTTTATCTCCATACTTTTCAAGCCTCCGTTTTCCTCCCCCGCCCACCTACTTCTGGTGCCTGGCGCTGTAGGGCATGTTCATATCACCGTAGCAGCATGTGTCGCTGCATCTTCTTACCATGACACAGTAACTGGTGAGAGCCTTCCTGGAAGCCATTTCTAGTGGAATGGTTGGCAAGGATGTATCTATTCCCCACGGTGACTGTGAACGACATAAATCTGTCTCATTTAACCCATACTAAGTACGCATATCCCAGCTCTGTTTCTCCTTAGTCATGTCCCAAAAAGGGCTGCACCCACTCCAACACCACCCAGTAGAAGAGTGACAGAGGTGGTCAGACAGGGGGAGACAGAGGGCCTCTTCAACTGTCTTGCTTTCACAAATTTTACATGAAAGCATACTAGCCTGTGAATGCACTGTTTGGAGGCCCTCCCACGGGCTCTGACACTTAAGCTTCTGGAAATCCAAACTGGCTAGGAGTATTCCTAAGTAAAACCCCTTACTTGAAGGAAAGCTGCATGAGTCTCTTATTGCTGCCGCCAACAGGAACAGAAACAAGTGACTGGAAAGTGTAGAAAGAGCAAGACTTAAGAGGCTAGTTGGGTCTGCGAAATATACTGCAAGCAAGAGATAACGGCCGACCTCCAAAATGATGGGAATTAACAAATGAGGGGACTGGTCAATCCGGAAGGAGGCATGAACAAGAGGAGAGAGGAGAGAGATGTGGCAAAAGTGTGGATGGACAGGACCTGATGAGGGAGGAGACCTGTGTGCAGGTGGGCGGAGTCTAACGGGGGGGGGGGGTGACTAACAGTTGAGGGCGGGGCTAAAGACTAGGGTGGCCTGATAAATGAGTGGACTCTGAAGACCAGGGCCATGGACACACAAAATGTGAGTAACACCCACACAGAAAGGGTCTGCCTGACAGATAATAAGCAGTGACTACTGATGAGTGGGGGACTGGAAATAAGATGAATGGGCCTGGAAATGGGAGGGCAGGGCCACCTGTGCCAGGCCCCCTTTCTACCCAGCACCACAGATGGGGACAGAAATGGGAGGGTACCCCAATGAGCATCTCCGTGTTCTTCCCTCCCCTGATCAGTTAGAGAACGCAGCCGTAAAGATTCAGTCATGGTGGCGTGGCAACATGGTGCGCCGGACGTTACTGCACACAGCACTCAGGGCCTGGGTCATCCAGTGCTGGTGGAGGTCGATGCAGGCCAAGATGCTGGAGCAGAGACGGCGCCTGGCACTAAGACTCTACACCTGCCAGGAGTGGGCAGTGGTGAAAGTGCAGGCACAGGTTCGGATGTGGCAGGCTCGCAGACGATTTCTTCAGGCACGCCAAGCGGCCTGCATCATCCAGTCTCACTGGCGCTGGCATACCAGTCAAACCCGGGGTCTGATCCAGGGCCGCTATGAGGTCAAAGCCAGCCGGCTGGAACTTGACATCGAAATTCTCTTGACCTAGGGCACTAGTAGAGCCAAGGAGACTGGATCTCTCTTCCAATAAAGACACTTAACTGAGCATACTCTTGCTCTTTGGAAATTAGAGCCATAAAAGAGGGATCAGCCCATCCCAGGGTACCCCACTCTAGGCCCTTACTCTTAATGCAAATCTGACCCATCCTGTACCCACAAGAGACCCCAGGACCCAGGACAGGCTCTGACACCTCAGCCAGCCTGACCCCAGCTCTCTCCACAAGCAGGGTTAGGCACTGGGCTTTATTTTTCTGCAGCCCCTCCCCAGGCATCTCCATTCAAGATAGGACACCAGAGAGTCAGGCTGCAGCCAGAGCCATCTGGGAAGACCAGGATTCCACAGGCCTATGCTAGGCAGGGTCCTCAGGGCCAGTGCAGTGTTTGACAGGGAGCCAGGAAGACAGGGCACCCAGCTGAGCAACAGCAGGACAGGAGCTGTGCCTCACTGGGGGATACTCAGCCAGAGCTAGCCTCTGAGGAAGACCAGGACAGGAGCCCAGGAGCAGCAGCTGTGCCTGCCGCTTCCACCACCAGGGGTTGAGAGACAAGGTTTCCCTCCCCTCTGCTGGCCACTTCCTGGGAAAACCAGGCACTGTGGGGGAGGGGAGAGAGAGCCCAGGGAGGTAGGGCTGAGGAAACAAGCAGAGGGAGTCCAAGGGTAGGCAAGGACTGTCCCTATGCCACTGGAAGTCATTGGTTTAGGGATATGACCTCTAAATCTTACCACATCTTCAGAAGCAGCTCTTCTGGCCTCCCCCCAAGATCCACTGTATTTGCCCCAACCCTCCCACAGATGGCCACGCCCCCTGCAGGGCCTGTCTCAGGAGCTGATGGCCTGTGCTGGCTGAATTTCTTGCTAACTCTCAGCACCCAGGCTCAGCCCTCTGTCTCTGTCTCTCACAGCCTCTGCTTGGATGCTCAAGGTCCCTCAGATATTTGTCTCTGAACCTGTCTCCCAGAAGCCTGAGGCTCATGACCCTCCCCAGGTGTCTGCAATGGGTGGCCTTGCCTGAGGGGTGGGAGGAAGTGTACAGAAATCAGAGGTCCTCAGGGGCCTTGCATCTGGGTAAGGCTTCCCCTCTCCTCAGGGGTGTGCGTGCATGCGTGTGGGGCTCAGGGGAGGGTGTTTCCAGAACAGCTATGGCAGAGATGGGAATTCAGGGATCAGTCTGACACCCATTGCCTCTAGTAGCTGCAGTATGGCAGTGATGCAGCCATAGCTTGCTCTTCCAAAGGAACCCCTCCAGGAGCTCTGGACACAGCTCTCATCTGCCCGCCTCACTGGCGTGAGAGGTAGGAGACTCGCTAGGTCTGCATGCTGAATATGGCAGAATTCTGCATGACTTTCCCTGTAGGCACCACCCCTGCAGCGAGAGATGGTTAAAACCCAGGCTGGCAAGGCTTTACGTCTCTGATTCTCAACCTATGTTTCATTGGAATCCCCTAGGACACAAAACATACCAATGCCTGGGCACATCCAGAGATCCTACTTTTACTGGTCCGTGGAGAGGCCTGGACATTGGAATTCAATGTGCAACCATGATCTGAAAACCGTTGAGTTAAGCCCTTCCCAGCTCAGGTAATATAGCCCACTAGGCCCATGTGGTCCTACCTGGGGATGGTGATGCAGAATTCCAAACTGCTTGCCAGGCTCAAGGTAATTAAGGCTTTCCACTCTGCGATGAGCTAAGAATGCAAAGTAAAACAGGGATTCAGAGGGAGAGCTCCTTTGGTGGAAAATTCTTGGAAGCAAGAAAACACAGGTAGCTGGGGCTGGGATGGGGAGAGGCTGTTGGGGGGGAAATACGTGGGGCCTCTTATCCCCAGAGACAGGACCCCAGGAATATGGCACCATTCCTGTGTGAGCAGTGGAGACTCAGGGACCAGCCCAAGAAGGCCAAGCTTCATCCAAGGTCTAAACTACCACCTTGGGTGTCCCTCTAAATGGCCGGGGGTCTTGAGAACCGGAGGTGTCTGGACCTGTGGGTGTTGGGCAACAGACAGCCTGAGGCAGAAGAAATCAATGAGACATAGGATGGGAATCCACAGAGAGGATCTCCTTTAGCAGCCAGGTCTGTGGCTAGAGTCGACCTGGATTGGTGGAGACACCCAGAGCTCCTCAGCAGAGGTGAGGCTGTAGGTGGGGCTTTCAGAGTCAGACCTCTCAAACCCTCACAGAACATCACAGAACTTCCCTTCTCTTCCCCATCATCATTGAGAATTGAGCTGGAGAAGGAACTCTCCCTGAGAATACACTGAAACACTAGAAGTAGGGATGGGGGGGAAGGGGAGATGCTTGTAGCCTTGGGGCAGGAGTGGTCCTGAGCACACTCTGGGGGACTTTGTATCCCCATTCTTGCTCTTTCCCCAAGTGACATTGTGTCCCCAAGAGATATTGCCCTAGGCCTGATCAACAAAGAAATATACTGACCTTCAGACTGGCCCAGCATACTAGGCCCCTAAGAAGATAGTTCAGCAAGTAAGGGCCCATCTCCTACTGGTCCCTTGCAGCTCTGAAAAAGGATTCCCAGATGGCATTTCATTCTTGCTCCCAGGATGCTCACCCCATGCTCTCAAGCCCCTCACCTGATACATCTCCAATCTCAGTTCTGATTCCACCATTCAGGGCCTCCATCCTGCCTTGTCTTCTGCTTCTCTCTGTCCCACATGGCAAACCCAAAATGAGATGGCACTGTGCAATTACAAGATTTGCAGTACAGATACAGTAATTAAGATAGTGCAGTATTGTTGAAAGAATAGATCAATGGAACAGAAGAGAGAGCCCAGAAATAGACTCACACAAATATAGTCAACTGAACTTTGAAAATGGAGCAAAGGCAATCCAATGGAAAGGTTTTTTTTTCAATGAATGATGTTAAAAAACAACATCCACATGCAAAAAAGGTGAAGCTAGACACAGACCTTACACTTTTTACAAAATTAACTCAAAATGGATCACAGAAGTATAATACTCCGAGAGCCGTGAAAGAACTGATAAGCTGGACCTCATTAAAATAAAAGCTTCTGTTCTGCAAAAGACAGTGGTTATGAGACATAAGAAAAGAAACCACAAACTGGAAGAAAATGTTTGCAAAAGACAGTTGATAAAGATTTGTTATCTAAAATGTACAAATAACCCTGAAAACTTAATAATAAGAAAATGAACAACTCATTAAAAATGAAGAAAAGACCAAGCAGACACTTCACCAGAAAAGAGGTACAGATGGCAAACTAGCATATGAAAATATATTCAACATAATACATTATTAAAGAATTGAAAATTAAAACAATAATGAAATAACCCTACACATCTATTAGGAAGTCAAAAATCCAAAACACTGACAACACCAAATGCTGGCTAAGATGTGGAGCAACAGGAATGCTTATTCAATGCTGGTGGGAATGCTAAATGGCACACCCACTCTGGAGGACAGTTTGGTGGTTTAATACAGAACCAAACATAGGCTCCCTATATGATCCAGCAATTCAGCTTCTTTGTATTTACTCAAGTGAGTTGAACACTTATGTCTACACAAAAATCTGCATATGAATGTTTATAGCAGTTGTATTCACAATTGTCAAAAGTTGAAGGCAACCAAGAAGACTTTCCAATGGGTAACTGATAAACTTACTGCGGTACATCCATACCACAATGGAACATTTAGTGAAGAAACAAGCTGTCAAGCCACAGAAAGACATGGAGGAATTTTGAACTTAAATCTGAAAAGGTAACATATTGCATGATTCCAACTATATGACATTCTGGAAAAGGCAAACTATGGAGACAGTAAATGGTTGGCAGGTGTCTGGTGGAGGGAATGAGGGATGAACAGGTGAAACCATAGGAGCATTTTATTCTGTATGATACTATAAATGCAGATACATGAAATTATGTATTTGTCAAAAACCAGAGAACTACAGAACACAAAGTGAGCTCTGATGTAAACCATGGGCTTTAGTTAATAATAATGCAGCAATACTGGTTTGTCAATTGTAATAAATGTACCACGCTAATGCAAGATGTTAATAATAAGCTAAACTGTGTGCAGCAGGATGAGGAGCAGGGAGCCCATGGGACCTCTATTTTCTGCTCAATTTTTTCTGCTCAATTTTTCCATAAACCTAAAACTGCTTTCTGTTAATATAAAAAATAAAAGGCATAATGACTAGAACAAAAGTACTAAAGCTGTCTGCATTTGTAAACAGCTTGATTGTGTACATAGAAAGTCATTAAGTATCTACTTGAACACCTACTTGAATATGTGAGTTTAGTACAGTCATGGGATATAATGTCAATATACAAAAATTAATTGTCCAAAGAAGGTATATAAATGGCCAACAAGCACATGAAAAGATGTGCAGCATCACTAATCATTAGGGAAATCCAAATCAAAACCATGGTAAGATATCACTTTGTATCCATTAGGATATGAAGACTTTTCTGAAAAAAACCAACAAACAAAAAAACCCAAAATAGCAAGTGTTGGCAAGGATGTGGAGAAATTGAAAAGTCTGTGCATTACTGGTAGGAATGCAAAATGGTACAGCTATTGTAGAAACTTGTATGGCAATTCTCAAAATATTAAAAATGGAATTACCATGTGACCCAGCAAGTCCAGTTCTGGGTATACACCCAAAAGAAGTGAAAGGAGAAATTCAACAGATAGAATGACCCATGGTTATAGCAACATATTCACAATAACCAAAAGGTGGAAGCAACCCAAGTGTCCATTGATAGATGAATGCATAAACAAAATGAGCACATATGGAATGTTATTCTGCCCTCAAAAAGAAGGAAACATCAACATATTTTATAATATGAATGAATCCTGAGGACATAATGCTAAATGAAATAAGCCAGTCACAAAAGAACAAATACTATTATGATTCCTCTTATATGAAACTTCAAGAGTAGCCAAATTCATAGAGACAGAAAGTAGAATGGTGTTTGCCAGGGGGAGGGGGAGGAGGGAATGGGAAATTAGTGTTTAATGGATACAGAGTCACGTGGAGAAGATGAAAAAGATGGATGGTGGTGATGGTTACATAACAGCATGAATATATTTAATCCCATAGAAACATTCTCTTAAAAATAGTTAAAAGGGCAAATTTTATGTCATGTATATTTTACCACAGTAAAAAAGTAAATTATAACTAACAAAAAACTGGAAAATGAAATTAAACTTAAATAAGCATTTCCAATAGCATAAAAAAAAAAAAATCAAATGCCTAAGAAACAGAAATAGAAGATTTCCATGCTGAAAACTACACAACATTGCTGAGAGAAATTAAAGAAGACTGAAATAAATGAAAAAATATGCCATATTCATGAATTGAGTGACAATATTGCTAAGATTACAGTTTCCCACAAATTGATCTATATATTCAATACAATCCCAAACAAAATTCCAGAAGATTGTTTTTGTGCAACTTAAAAGGCTGATTCTAAAACCTATGTTGAAAAGCAAAGGACCTAGAACAGCCAAGACAGTCTTGAAAAAAATCAAATAAAATTGAAGAGCTTACCTCACCTTACCTCAAGCCTTACTAGAAAGCTACAGTAATTAAGACAGTGTTGTGTTTATTAAGATAAATAGATCAATGAAACAAAATAGAATCTGGAAACAGTCTCACCCATTTGTGGTCAACTAGACTTATGATCTAAGTCCTAAATGTAAAAGCTAAAAATAAAGTTTCTAGGGAAAAAAAAAGGAATGTAGTGATATCCATGAAAATGACACAGTGGATGGCTCCTAGGCCCATTCCTCCATAGAAACATCAAAAAGTCAAACAAAAACTATCAAAACCAACTTTGTCAGAACTCTACAAAATAGTCAAAAGTTTACAGCAACCAAATGAATGCTGATTAAAGAAAAAGGCAATTTAAAAACAGTAGGAAGACTTTGTGGAATTTTTACTTGCCATTGTCCCATCCCTCCTCTTCAGAATGAGGGCTGTCTTGCAGATGGCAGCCCAGTGTGGGACCTGGTTACTGATTCCAGAGCAGAGCAGACCATAGAATCATGTTTGCTGGTCTAATCTGTCTGGGTGTTACCTGAAGGACTAATGCAAGGCACCTGCCTTCGGTTTGCCAATCTCAGAGCTCATTTGGGGTGGAAAATCAGTGAGCGTTCCTGGAACAATGTAAGGCAAATGAACAACCTCAGCTGTTTGGGGGAAAAGATTATATATTAGGCACACAACAGAGTGCTAAAAGCCTCATGGGAAAATCTGGGTATAGTTTCCTTCAGAAATTAAGGCATTCAAAGTGCCTGTGTGTACTGGGAAATTAAAAAAGCCATGTTCATGACCAGGGCAAGACTTATGCTCAGAAGACACCTGCAAAGACCTAAATCTTTCATCCCTGTCTCATCCCTAAGCTGTTTGGAAGCAAAGACTAAGGCAGATGGCCAGGCTAAATGGCCTGGTTAAGTGTTGAGGGAGTGTCCCAGTGCAGAATCAACTTGCAAAAAGTAGAAGAGTTCTTTTTTCTTCTCTCTCTTGGAATTCAAGAAATTTTCCAATAAATCACTAGCTGAACACAGGTAAAGGAAGACAGACTTCAGAGACCACACATTACAAAGAACATAGACTTGGGGAGCTTGGGTGGCTAAGTCGGTTGAGCATCCGACTTTGGCTCAGGTCATGATCATATGGTTCATGGGTTCAAGCCCCATGTTGGGTTCACTGCTGTCAGCATGGAGCCCACTTTGGATCCTCTGTCCTCTTTTCTCTTTGCCCCTACTCCATACACATGCATGCACACACACACACTCTCTTTCTCCCAAAAATACATAAACATTTAAAAAAGAACACAGACTTAAAATTTAAGTAATAATTTAGAAAAGTCACTAACCAAACAACCATAGCCCACAACAAGCCACAAAAACACAACTTGGGAAGAGAGAAGATTCTGACTTCCAGAGTTGCCACATTATAATCAAAATGTCCAGTTTTCAACAAAAAGTTACAAAACATGTGAAGAAACAGGAAAGTATGACACATTCACAGGAGAAATGACCAGAAATTGTCCCTGAGGAAGCACAGACATTGAGTCTACCAGAAAAAGAATCTAAATCAATGGTCCTACATATTCTCAAAAAGCTACAGGATATCAGAGACAAAGAGTTAAAGGAAACTGGGACAACAATGGATGAACAAATAGAGAATATTGATAAAGAAAAATAAATTACAAAAAGGAACCAAATAGAAAATCTAGAGTTGAAATGTACAGTAACCAAAATGAAAACTACTAAAAGGTAGTTTTCAGCAGATTTCAGCAGGCAAAAGAAAGAATCAGTGAACTTGAAGATAGGACAATCCAGTCTGAGGAGAATAAATAAAAGAAGAATGAAGAAAGAGGAACAGAGCTTAGGAGAGCAAGACACCATCAAAAGTACTAAAATATGCATAATGGGAATCCCAGATTAAGAGGACAGAGAGTAAGGGACAGACAGAATATGTGAAGACACAGTGCCTGAAAACATCTCACATTTAATAAAATACAATAATCTAAATATCCTAAAAGTTCAATGAACTCCAAGAAGGATAAACATAAAGAAACCCACACTGAGGCACTTTATAATTAAATTGTCTAAGGCCAATGACAAAAAGAGAATCTTGACATTAGCCAAAGAAAAATTCATCATGCATAAGAGACTTAGTAAAATTAATGGATTTCTCATTAGAAATCAGGGAGATGAGAAGGGAGTGGGATATTTTTAAAGATCCCCTAAGAGACTTTAGATTCAAAGACACAGAAAGGTTGAAAGTAAAAGGATGAGGGGTGCTTGGGTGGCTCAGTTGGTTAAGCGTCTGACTTCGGCTCAAGTCATGATCTCACAGTTTGTGAGTTCAAGCCCTACGTCAGGCTCTGTGCTGACAGCTTACTCAGAGCCTGAAGTCTGCTCTGGATTCTGTCTCCCTTTCTCTCTGCCCCTCCCCCGCTCACACTCTGTCTCTGTCTCTCTCAAAAATAAATAAGCATTAAAAAAAAAAAAGAAAGTAAAAGGATGGAAAGACAGATTCCATGCAAACAGTAAACAAAAGAGCTGTAATGGCTGTACTATTACTATTTTAAAATGTCTATATTAAAAAGAGAGATCTCGGGGTGCCTGGGTAACTCAGTCAGTTAAGCTTCCGACTTCGGCTCAGGCTGTGATCTCATGGTTCGTGGGTTCAAGCCTTGCATTGGACTCTGTGCTAACAGCTCAGAGCCTGGAGCCTGCTTCAAATTCTGTGTCTCTTTTTCTCTATGCCCCTTCCCCACTTGTGCTCTCTCTCTCTCTCACTCTCAAAAATAAATAAAAACAATTTAAAAAATGAAAAAAAAGAGAAAGATCTCAAACAGAAAGGGGACAAAAATGTCAACCAGCAATACTATATTCAGCAAAACTGTCCTTCAAGAATGAGGTAAAAATAAAGACTGCCCCAGACCAACAAAACCTGAGGGAGTTTTTCACCATTAGACATGCCTTATGAGAAGTACCAACAAGAGTTCTTTAAATTGAAATGAAAAGACATTAAACAGGAACATGAAAGCATATGAAAGTATAAATCTTACTAGTAAAGGTAAGTATAAAGACAAATACAGAATACTGTCATACTGTAATGGTAATGTAAATCACTTTTAACACTGGTGCAAAAATTAAAGTACAGAAGTATTAAGAATAACTATAAACGGGCGCCTGGGTGACTCAGTCAGTTAGGTGTCTGACTTCAGCTCCAGGCATGATCTCACAGTTCGTGGGTTCGAGCCCTGCATCAGGCTCTGTGCTGGCAGCTCAGAGCCTGGAGCCTACTTCAAATTCTGTGTCTCCCTCTCTCTCTGCACCTCCCCCACTCACACTCTGTCTCTCTCTCAAGGATAAATTAAAAAAAAAATTTTTTTTAAAGAATAACTATAAACAAAGTTGTTAATGAAAGCACAAATTTTTAGAAAAGTAAAATCCGGGGCACTTGGGTGGCTCAGTCGGTTAAGCGGCAGACTTGGGCTCAGGTCATGATCTCACAGTTTGTGGGTTTGAGCCCCACGTTGGGCTCTGTGCTGACAGCTCAGAGCCTGGAACCTGCTTCAGATTCTGTGTCTCCCTCTCCCTCTGCCCCTTCCCTACTCACATGTGCACGCGCGCTCTCACTCTCTCAAAAATAAACATTAAAAAAAATTTTTCTTAAAGGTAAAATCTGACATCAATAACAAAACGTGTGGGGGGGGATAACATGTAGAGTTTTTATATATGGTTAAAGTTAAGTTGTTACCCCTTAAAACAGACTAACATACCTATAAATTTATGTAAACCTCACAGTAAGCACAAAGGAAATAACCCAAAGTAGGTACACAAAAGATAAAGAGAAAAGAATCAAAGCATATCACCACAAAAAAATCCCTTCAAATCACAATAAAGACAATAAGAGAGTAAGATAGGAATAAGAGAGCTACAAAAAAGACATAAAACAATTAACAAAATGGCAAGAGTAAGTCCTTACCTATCAATAATTACTTCAAATGTAAATAGACTAAACAATCCAATCAAAAGACATATTGTGGATGAATGGATTTACACTTGATTTTAGCCAAAAGGTCGAGAAGCATGGATGAATGGATTTAAAAACAAAGTCGGGGCACCTGGGTGGGTCAATCGCTGAGCATCTAACTCTTGATTTTGGCTCAGGTCATTATCTTAAGGTTCAGTTAGTGAGTTTGACCCTTGTGTCAGGTTCCACACTGACAGAGCAGAGCCTGCTTGGGATTCTCTCTCTCCCTCTCTCTCTGCCCCTAACCCCCTCAAAATAAACAAATTAATTAAAAAAAAAAAAAAAAGGAAATCCTTTAAAAAAATAAGATAAGAAATAAAAACAAAACCAAACAACATGCTGTCTACAAGTCACCTTAGATTTAAGGACACACATAGGCTACAGGTGAAGGGATAGAGGAAGATATTACATGCAAATGGGAACCAAGAGAGCAGCAAAGAATGTTATTGTATAATGATTAAAGGGTCAATGCAACAAGAATATATAACAGCTTGAAATATGCGTACACTCAACATCAAAGCACCTAAGTATACAGAGCCAATGCTGGCAGATATAAATGGAGAAATACACACCAATACAATAAAATAGTAGGAGACTTTAATACCCCACTCTCAGTAATGGATAAATCATCCAGACAGAAAATCAATAAGGAAACAGAACTGAACAACACTATAGACCAAATGGCTCTAACAGGCCTATGTAAAACATTCCCCCCAACAGCAGCAGCATATTCATTTTTCTCAAGGGCACATTTTTTTCTCCAGGATAGATCATATGCTAGGTCACAAAACAAATCTTAATAAACTTAAGAAGAGTGAAGTCATTCCAAGTATCTTTTCTAATCACAATGCAATGAAAATAGAAATCAATAACAGAAAGAAAAGGGGGAAATTCACGAATACATAGAAATTAAACAACAAACTCTTAGCTGTTGAGCCAAAGAAGAAATAGAAAAGGAAATTAGAAAATATATTCATAAACAAACAAAAGTGAAAATACCTTATACCAAAACTTGTAAGATGTAGCAAAAGCAGTTATACAAAGGAAATTCATAGCAACAAATGTCTATCTAAAATGAAGATTTCAGGGGCGCCTGCCTGGCTCAGTGGGTACAGTATCTGACTTTTGATCTCACAGTTGTGAGTTCAAGCCCCACACTGGGCACAAAGCCTACTTAAAAAATAAAAATAAATAAGTAAATAAAAATAGAAGATTTCAAACAACCTAACTTTATACCGCAAAGAACTATAAAAAGAACAAACTAAACCCCAAATCGGTAGAAAGAAAAAAATAAAGCAGAAATAAATAAAACAGAAAATACAAAAACAATTTAAACATTGATGAAATTAAGGGTTGATGGACTAAGAAAAAGAGAGAAGATTCAAATAAATAAAATTGTGAGTAAAAGAGGAAACTTTACAATTGATGCTACAGAAGTAAAAAGAATCATAAGGGACTATTATGAAAAACTATATGCCAACAAACTGGGCAATGCAGCAGAAGTCAAAAAATTCCTAGAAACACATCATCTATCAAGACTGAATCAAGAAACAGAAAACCTGGACAGACCAATAACAAAAAGGAAGGCTAGAGCAGCAATCAAAACACTCCCAACAACAGAAGACATGAATACACATTTTTCCAAAGAAGACATCCAGATGGCTAACAGACACATGAAAAGATGCTCAACATCACTCATCATCAGGGAAATACAAATCAAAATCACAATGAGAGACCACCTCACACCTGTCAGAATGGCTAAAATTAACACAGGAAACAAGTGTTGGCAAGGATGTGGAGAAAGGGAAACCCTCTTGCACTGTTGGTAGGAATGCAAACTGGTGCAGCCACTCTGGAAAACAATATGGAGGTTCCTCAAAAAGTTAAAAATATAACTATCTTAGATCTAGCAATTACACTACTAGGTATTTATTCAAAGGACACAAAAATACAGATTCAAAGGTGTACATGGATCCTGATGTTTGTAGCAGCATTATCAAAAATAGCTAATCTATGGAAAGAACCCAAATGTCCACTGACTAATAAATGGATAAAGAATAAGTGGCATATATGCAATCGAATATTACTCAGCCATCAAAATGAATGACATCTTGCCATTTGCGATGATGTGGGTGGAGCTAGAATGTATTATGCTAAGTGAAATAAGTCAGTCAGAGAAAAACAATACCATATGATTTCACTCATATGTGCAATTTAAGAAACAAAACAGATGAACATACAGAATGGGGGACAAAAAAGAGGGAAACAAACTGTAAGAGACTCTTATGGATGGAGAACAAACTAAGGGCTGATGGAGAGAGATGGGTGGGGGATGGGATACATGGGTGATAGGTATTAAGGAGGGCACCTGTTCTGATGAGCACCGGGTGTTGTATGTAAGTGATGAACCACTGAATTCTACTCTTAAAACCAATACTGCACTGTATGTTAACTAACTAGAATTTAAATAAAATTTTGAAAAAAAAAAACCCACTCTCAACAAATAAAAGTCTAGGACCAGATAGCTTCATGGGTGAATTCTACCAAACATTTAAAGAAAAATTAAAAACAGTCCCCAAACTCTTACAAATTAGAAGAAGAGAGAACACTTCAAATTCATTTTATGAGGCCAACACTACCCTGATACAAAAGTCAAAAACACAAGAAAAGAAATCTTCAGGCCAATATTCTTGATGAATATAGATGCAAAATCCCTCAAGAAAATACTAGCAAACCAAATTTATTAGCTCATTAAAAGGATCATACAAAGTGACCAAGTAGGATTTATCCCTAGAATACAAAGATCCCAGGGACCTGGGGGTTCAATCGGTTAAGCATGTGACTCTTGATTTTGGCTCAACTCATGATCCCAGGGTCATGGGATCGAGCCCCATGTCAGCCCCCCCCGCTGTGAAGCCTATTTAAGATACACTCTCTCTTTCTGCTGCCCCTCTCCTCCACTCCCATTCTCTCTCTCTCTCTCTCTCAAATAAAAAAAACAAAACAAACAAAAAGATCCCAACAAACGCAAATGAATCAGTGTGAGATACCACATTAACAGAACGAAGGATAAAAATCACATGATCATTTCAAGATGCAGAAGAACATTTGACAAAATTCAACACCCTTTTGTGATTAAAACAAAACCACAACTCTCAACAAATTAGGTATCGAAGGAACTCACGTCAGGGGTACGCAGACGGCTCAGTCAGTTAAACAACCTATGCTCAGGTTCATGAGTTCAAGCCCTGCATGGGCTTCTCTATCTCCATCTCTCTCTGTCCCTCCCCCATTATTTCTCAAACATAAATAAACATTTAAAAAAAAAAGACACTTATTTAGAAGGAACATAATAAAGGACATGTACGGAAAGCCCAAAGTTAATAACATACTCAGTGGTGAAATCATACTCAGTGGTGAAAAGGTGAAAGTTTTTCCTCTAAGATTTGGAGCAGGGAATGGGTGTCCACTCTTATCTCTTCTATTCAACATAGTACCAGAAGTCTTACTCAGAGCAATTAAGCAAGAAAAATTTTAAAAACTCTAAATCCAAAAGAAAAAAGTAAAATGATCTGTTTGCAGATGTCATGATCTCATATGTTAAAAACCCTAAAATTACACACACACACACACACACACACACACACACACACACACACACACCACACACACAAAACCTGTTAGACTTAAACACTTTCAGTAACGTTTCAGGATGCAAAATCAACAAACAGACAGGTGTTGTTGTATTTCTCAGGTGTATTTCTTTGTTTTTTTTAATTTTTTTAATGTTTACTTTTGAGAGAGAGACAGAGTGTAAGGGGGGGGGTGGAGTGAGGGGGAAGAGAGGGAGACACCGAATCAAGAGCAGGCACCAGTGTCTGAGCTGTCATAAAGCCTGACACGGAGCTGGAACTCACGAACTGTGAGACCATGACCTGAGCCGAAGTCGGACACTTAACCAACTGAGCCACCCAGATGCCCCAATCAGTTGCATTTCTATACACTAACAATGACCTATCTGAAAAGGAAATTAGGAAGACAGTAGCATTTACAATAACATCAAAAAGAATAAAATACCTGGGAATAAACTTAACCAAGGAGGTGAAAGACTTGTACACTTTAAACTATAAAACACTGATGAGAGAAATTAGAGACATAAATTAATGGAAGAATACCCCATATTTATGGATTAGAAAAATTAATGCCATCAAAATGTCCATATGATCCAAAATAATCTACAGATTCAATTTAATCTCTATCAAAATTCCAATGGCATTTTTTTTTACAGAAATAGCAAAATTCATTTGGAACCAAAGAAGACCCCCAAATAACCAAAGCAATTTTGAGCAAGAAGGATAA
Organism: Prionailurus bengalensis; assembly: GCF_016509475.1. Classification (NCBI taxonomy): domain Eukaryota; kingdom Metazoa; phylum Chordata; class Mammalia; order Carnivora; family Felidae; genus Prionailurus; species Prionailurus bengalensis. Next base: position 20,664,258 of record NC_057348.1, on the reverse strand, counting down.
TGCTGGAGGTGTCCTATTCCTTGATTACCGACTATATTATAAAGCTCCAGTAATCAAACAGTATGGTATTGACATAATAACAGACATATAGGTCAGTGGAACTGAATAGGGAGCCCAGAAATAAACCCATGCATATATGATCAATTGGTCTTCGACAAGGGTGACAAGAATGCACAATAGGGAAAAAAACAGTCTCTTCAATAGGTGGTAATGGGAAAATTAGACTTCCACATGCAAAAGAAAGATATTGTACCTTTATTTCACACCACATATAAAAGTCAACTCAAAATGGATTGAAGACTCAAATATAAAAGCTAAAACAATAAAACATTTAGAAGAAAACATAGGGAAAAGCTTCTAGACATTGGACTTGGTATGATTTCTTGGATATGACAACAAAAGCACAGGCATTTAAAAAAATACATAAGTGGGATTCCACAAAATTAAAAAGCTTCTTCACAACAAAGGAAACAATCAACAAAATGAAAAAGCAACTTATGGAACAGGAGAAAATATTTGCAAACCATCTATCTGGTAAGGGGTCAAAATCCAAAAAATATAAGGAACTCCTACAACTCAGTAACAACAAACAAACAAACAAACAAAAAAACCAAATAGGTAAAGGACTTGAATACACATTTCACCAAAGAAGACATACAAATGGCCAATAGGTAAATGAAAATGTGCTCAACATCACTCATCATCAGGGAAATGCAAATCAAAACCGTAATAAGATATCTCCTTACACCTGTCAGAATGGCTAGACTCAAAAAGACAAGAAACAAGGAGCACCTGGTGGCTCAGTCAGTTAAGCATCTCTCAGTTTTGGCTCAGGTCATGATCCCATGGTTCATTGGCCTGGACCCTGTAGGGCTCTGAGCTGACAGTGTGGAGCCTGCCTAGGATTCTCTCTCTCCCTCTCTGTCCATCTCTCTCTCTCTCTTTATCTCTCAAAAAAAAAAAAAAAAAGACAAGAAACAAGTGTTGGTGAGAATGTGGAGAAAAAGGAAGTCCCATATACTTGTGATGGGAATGTAAATTGGTGCAGCCACTGTGGAAAACAATATAGAGTTTCCTTAAAAAAATTTAAAATAGAATTACGATATGATTGAGTAATTCCACTACTAGATATTTATCCAAAGAATATGAAAACACTAATTCTAAAAGATATATGCACTTGTATGTTTATTGCAGCATTATTTACAATAGCAAAGATATGGAAGCAACCAAGTTGCCTATCAATAGAAGAATGAACAAAGAAGATGTGGTCTATATGCACAATAGAATATTACTCAGCCATAAAAAAGAATGAGATCTTGTCATTTGCAACAACATGATTGGACTTAGAGTACATAATGCTTAGTGAAATAAGTAAAAAAGAGAAAGACAAATACCATATGATTTTACCCACATGTGGAATTTAATAAACAGAACAAATAAAAAACAGAGAAAAGAGACAAACAAAAAACCAGACTCTTTTTAATGTTTATTTATTTATTTTGAGAGAGAGAGAAAGAGAGAGAGAGTGAGCAGGGGAAGGGAAGAGAGAGGAGAGGGAGAATCCCAAGCACACTCCACGCCATCAGTGCAAAGTCTATCGTGGGACTTGATCCCACAAACCGTGAGATCATGGCCTGAGCTGAAATCAAGTGTTGGACGCTTAACTGACTGAGCCACCCAGGTGCTCCCCCAAAACCAGACTTTTAAATACAGAGAACAAACTGATGGTTGCCCGAGGGGAAATGGGGGGTGGTGGTGGTGGTGGGTGAAATAGATAAAGAGGATTAAGAGTACACTTATCATGATGAGCACTGAGTAATGTATACAGTTGCTGAATCATCGTGGGGGGTGAGAAAAAACAGAATTGTTGAATCATTATGTTGTGCAAAGTAATATAACACTGTATGCTAATTATACTTCAGTTAAAAAAAAAAGAAAGAAAACGTGACATATATCCTATCACACACTCACAGTGGAATATTAGTGGCCATAAAAAGGAAGGAAATGCTGTCATTTGCAACACGAATAAACCTGGAGGACATTATGCTAAGTGAAATAAGCCAGATACAGAAGGACAAATACTGCATGATCCCACTTTTATGAGAAATCTAAAATAGTCAAATTCAAAGGAGTAGAATAATCATTACCATAATGCTTGGGAGAGGTGGCGGCCAAAGCGTACAAAGTTTCAGTTATGTAAGATGAGTAAATTCTGGAGATCTGCCATACAACATAGAGCCCATAATGAACAATACTGTATTGTATACTTAAAAATTAGCTAAGAAGGTAGATTTTTTTTTTGTCAAGGGCTCTTAGCAAAAAAGAAAAAATTTTAATTTAGTAAATAAAGAGAAAGGAAGGAATCTTTTGGATGGCCTTGATTTCAGTGATGGTCTCATGGGTGTAGACTTATCTCCAAACTAATTGTATTGTATACATTAAATATGTACAGCTTTCTGTATGTCAATCATGCCTTGAAAGAGTGGCTTTAAAAAGAATTATAAGAGGGGCTCCTGGGTGGCTCAGTTAGTTAAACGTCAGACTCTTGGTTTTGGTTCCGGTCATGATCTCTCTGTTTGGGAGTTCGAGCCCCGCTGTCAGCACAGAGCCTGTTTGGGATTCTCTCTCTCCCTCTCTCTCTCTGCCCTTCTCCCACTCATACTCACTCATTCTCTCTCCTTCTCTCTCTCAAAATAAATAAGTAAACTTAAAAAATTGTTTTTAATAAAAAGAATTATAAGTATACTATGAACAATTATACTCCAACAAATCAGATAATATAGATGAATTGGACCCATTCATAGAAACACACAAATTATCAAAACTGCCCCAAAGAAAAATCTGAAATAGACCTATCAGAGATTGAATCACTAATCAAAAACCTCCCAATATGAAAAGTTCAGGATCAGGTGGCTTTACTGGTGAATTATACTAGACATTTAAAAAATTAACACCAATCTTTTCCAAACTCTTCCAGAACACAGAAGAGGAGAGAATACTTCCTAACTCATTCTATGAGGCCAATATTACCCTCATGCTAAAACCAGGCAAGGATGCCACAAGGAAAGAAAACTGCAGATCGATATCCCTTATGAATATAGATGCGAAAATCCTCAACAATATACGACTAAAGCAGATCCAAAAGCATATTAAAAAGACTGTACACAATGACCAAGTGAGATTTATCCCTGGGATTTAAGGCGGTTCAACATACAAAAGCCATTCAATGTAATAGAACAAAGGGGAAAAAATCCTACGAACATCTCCATTGATGCAGTGAAAGCTTTTGGCAAAATCCAACATCCTTTCATGATGAAAACATTCAGAGAACAAGGAATGGAAGATCCTGAACATGATAAAGGGCAATTAGGAAAACGCCCCTGCTAACATCATACTCAATGGTAAAAAGACACAGCTTTCTCCCTAAGATTAGAAATAAGACAAGGATGCCCACTTTCACCAATGTTCTTCAACACTGTACTGGAAGTTCTAACCAGATAAATTAGGCAAGGGAAATAAAGCATCCAAAATGGAAAATAAAGAATAAAGCTATCTCTGTTCACAGGTGACATAATTGCACAAATAATACATCCCAAAGAATTTTTTTTAAAACTACTAGAAGAAATGAATTCAGCAAAGTGGCAGATACAATACCAACACACAAAAATCAGTTGTGTTACTATACACCAGTAATGAACAATCTGAAAATGAAATTAAGAAAACAATTCCATAATTTACAATAGTATCACAAAGAATAGCGTATCTAGGAATAAATCTACTCAGGGAAGTGAAAGACTCACATATGGAAACTATAAAACATTGCTGAAAGAAATTATAGAAGATCTAAGTAAATAGAAAAACATCCTGGGTTCATGGGTTGGAAGACTTAATAATTTTAAGATGGCAATAATCCCCAAAGTGGGCTACAAATCCAGTACAATTCCCATCAAAACCCCAATGGTCTTATCTAAAGAAATAAAAAAGCAAATCTTCAAATTCATATGGAATTGAATAGTCAAAACAATTTTGAAAAAAAAAAGGACAAAATTAGAGTACTCACATTTCACAATTTCAAAACTTACTATGAAATTACAGTAATCAAATCAGTGTGGTACAGGCATACAGATAGATGTAGTGCTGAGACGACTATCCATATGCAAAAAATGAAGTTGGACTCCTCCCACTGTACATAAAAATTAACTCACAATGGATCAAGGACCTAAATATAAGAGCTAATACCATAAAACTCTTAGAAGAAGGCAAGGGGTAAAAATCTTCATGACCTTGGATTTGGCAATGAATTTTTAGGTTACACCAAAAGCATAAGCAACAAAAGGGAATATAGATAAATTATTTCACCGAAATAAAAAACGTGAGTGCATCAAAGGACATTATCAAGAAAGCAAAAAGACAACCTACAGAATAGGAGAGAATATTTACAAATCATACATCTGATAACGGTCTGGTATCCAACCATCAGCTAAGTGAAAGAAGCCAGACACACAGGATCACATACTGCATGATTCCATTTATACCAATATCCAGAATAGGAAAATCAATAGAGATAGAAAGTAGATTGATTGGTGATTTGCCACAGGCTGAAGGAAGAATGGGGAGTAACTGCTTAATGGGTCCAGGGTTTTATTTGAGATGATGAAAATGTTTCAGAACTATAGAGAGGTGTTGATTGTATAACAGTGTGAATTTATTAAATGCCACTGAATTGCCAATTTTAAAATGGTTAGTTTTATATTAGTTTTTCCTCTTAAAAAAAAAGTATAGACCAAAAAAACAGGAGAAAATGTTCACAAACTTGGGGCAGGCAAAGATTTCTTGGACAGATCATAAAGGTACTAACCATATACCAGAGGGAAGGGGGGCAGGGGAATGGGCAAAATGGGTGAAGAAGAGTGCGTGATACAGGCTTCCAGTCATGGAATGAATAAGTCATGAGGATAAAAGGCACAGCATAGGGAGTACAGGCAATGATACTGTGATAGCATGTCTGGTGACAGATGGCAGCTACACCTGTGGTGAGCACAGCAGAACATATAGAGAAGTTGAGTCACTATGCTGTACACCTGAAATTAATGTCACATTGTGTGTCAACTATACTAAAAAAAAATGTAAGGCACTAACCATAAAAAAACAAAATTAAAGTCTTTGCTCATTAACTGAGTAAGATAAGTAAAAGCAAAGCTACAGAATAGGGAAAAGGTTCATAATACATTTATCCAATAAACTCATCCTGCACATATAAAGAATTCCTACAAAACAGTATTAAAAAAATAAATAGCCCAATAAAAATGAGCAAAAGATTTGAAGTACTTCAAAAAAGAAGATACAGAATAGCCGAAAAGAAGGTGAGAAACTGCTCAGTATAATTTACCACCAGAGAAATACAAATTAAAACCATAATAAGGGGGCGTCTGGGTGGCTCAGTTGAGTATCTGACTTCCGCTAAGATCATGATCTCGTGGTTGGTGAGTTCCAGCCCCATATTGGGTTTGCTGCTATCATCCCCGAGCCCGCTTCCGATCCTCCGTTCCCCTCTCTGCCCTTCCCCAGCTCACAGGCACACACACATGCACGCTCTCTCTTAAAAATGAACATTAAACACACACACACACACACACACACACACACACACACACACAGAGTAAGATGCCACTAGACACCCACTACAGTTAAAAGGACTGGCAAGTGACAAAGAGTATCTGGGATATATTGGTGTAAAATGGCACAATCAAGGGGTGCCTGGGTGGCTCATTCGGTTAAGTGTCTGACCTCAGCTCAGGTCATGATCTCGTGGTCCATGAGTTCGAGATTCGCGTCAGGCTCTGTGCTGACAGCTCAGAGCCTGGAGCCTACTTCAGATTCTGTGTCTCCCTCTCTCTCTGACCCGACCCCACTCACACTCTGTCTCTCTCTCTCAAAAATTAATACATGTTGAAAAAACAGTTTTTAATGGCATAATCGCTTGAGAAAACCATTTGGAAATTTCTGATAAAGATTAAAAATCCCTGACTCTATGACTCAGCCATTCTACTCTTAGGCATTTACTAGAGAAAGTTGAAAACCTATGTCTACAAAAAGGCTTGCTCAAAAGTGTTCACAGTAGATGTATCTATAATAGCTTTAAAAATTGGAAACAATCCAATATACATCTACAGGAGAATGGAGAGCGGAATTCCAGTGTATTTGTACAATGGAATATTACTCGGCAATAAAAAAGAAACAAAGATTCGATTCTCACAGCAACATGGATGAATCACATAAACAGATTTAGAGAAAAAAGTCAGACACAAAAGGGTACATACGGTATGACTCTATTTATATAAAGTTCTAGGCAAAGCTAGTTAATGGTGATCAGAATCAAACAGTGGTCATCTCTGGGAGGACATGGTAGTTACTGGAAAAGGGGCAAGGGGGATCTTTGAGGAGGAAAGAGAAAGTTCTATATCTAGATTTGGGTGATGTTTACATCAGGGTACACGTTTGTCAAAATTCACAGAATTGTACCCCTAAAATCTGTGCATCTTATAGTATGCAGAATACTGCTCAATATTTGTTTTAAAATCAGACAAGCCTCAAATCTCCCTACAGCAACCACTCAAGGCTAGAAGACAACAGAGAAGTGCCCACCAAGTTTTGAGGGGAAGAGTCTGGACCGTGAGGAGGTGGTCAAAGGTACAGGCCTCCAGTGACAAAACAAGTGAGTGCTAGGGATGTCCCCTCCCGCGTAGTGACTGAAGCTATGCTGCTGCAAGCTTATACAGGGAAGTCAACAGAGTGGATCCCAAGAGTTCTTGTCACAAGGAAAAAAGGTTTTTTTCCTTGTTTTGCTTTCTCTTTTCATTTTATCTCCAAGAGATAACAGATGCTAACTAAATTTTTTGTGGTGATCATTGCACAATATGTGTAAGTCAGCCCACTCTGCTGTACACCTGAGATACACAGCGATATGGGTCGACTGTATCAATAAAACCGGGGAAAAAAGAGATATTTTTTAAAGGTTTTTTTTTTTTAATGTTTACTTTTATTTTTTGAGAGAGAGACAGAGTGTGAGCGGGGAGGGGCAGAGAGAGGGGGAGACACCGAATTCAAGAAGGCTCCAGTCTCCTAGTTGTCAGTACAGAGCCCTACACAGGCTCAAACTCACCAATCGCGGGATCATGACCTGAGCCGAAGTCGGACACTCAACCGACTGAGCCACCCAGACGCCCCTAAAAAGTTGTGTGTGTGTGTGTGTGTGTGTGTGTGTGTGTGTGTGTGTGTGTGTGTGTTTTAATTAAAAAAAGGGGAGCCTGTTGGGTGGAAAACTGGTGGCCGAGGACACGGAGGGCAAGGAGAGACGGAAGGAAGGGCCAGGGCGCTCCAGACTGATAGGTGGCGGGTTTAAGAAGCAAGCCGACTTACAGGCTGGTCCAGGCTTGTCTTTGACCCTGCAGGATCTGAGGCCTTAGCCCCGTTCAGAAGTTCTCAGCGCCACATTGCTCTCTCCAGGCCTCCTACTTGAAAATGGCTCCCGCAGTCGGATGGCGGCTGCGCGCATTCCAGGAACAGGGGAGGGGCGAGGAGCCCCTGAGGCCCGGATCCAGCTTGTGGCTCAGCAGCCAGCGGCCACGTGCCCCAGGCCGCTTCCTCCCACAGCGCGTAAGCGGTATCCTGGGTGGGACCGTGGAACAGAAAAAGGGTATTAGGGGGAAACTAGGAAATCTGAATCAGCTATGAATTTTTAGTTAATAAGAAGGTACCACTGTTTCCCCATTAATTGTAACAAATGTACTATTCGTTACTAATTTACTAATGTAAACTAATAATAGAGGAATCTGGGTGTGGGGCCTGTGGGAACTCTCTGTATCGTCTCTCACAATTTTTTTATAAAGCAAACACTTTTAAAATTTAAAATATATAAAAATGAAATAATATGAAGTTGTAACTTTTTAAAAAAAGAGCACGGACCCCCAAATACTAAAACCAGTTCATTTTTATTCAAGTACAAAGTCAAGAGGAAAATATCTCCATCACTAATCTGGGTGATAGTTTAAAGGTGTGTTCACTTTGTGAAAAAAATGCATTGAGATCTACCTCTATGAATTGTATACATTTTTCAATAAAACTTTTATTTCATGTCTGTATAATGGGTATATAAATAAAATGCACCTAACATGACTACTGGATTAAATGAAACAAGCTAAGTACAATATGAACTCTTATACACTTATATACACACACAGTCCAGAGCACAGTAAATGCTCAATAAATGTTGTATATTATTTTAATTAAAAGGATAAAAGTTCCCCTGGATTTACATTTAAAAATTCTGAAGGGGGTGAAAGGAAAAAAATAGGCATATATTTGAAAAAATATGGGCCAGAGATTGATATAGCTAACGCTTAGTGGAGGCAGTCTACTTTTTTATATGTAAATAAAATTGTCATAGCAAAAAGGGGAAGTAATCATTAGAGACAAAGGGATGTTTTAATTAAGATGAGTTACATTAAAGGGGCACCTGGATAGCTCAGTTGGTTAAGTGTCTGACTTCGGCTCAGGTCATGATCTCACAGTTTGTGGGTTTGAGCCCCAAGTCAGGCTCTCTGCTGTCAGCACAGAGCCTGCTTTGGATCCTCTGTCCTTCCCCCTCTCTGTCCCTCCTCTGCTCGTGCTCTCTCCCTCTCTCAAAAATAAATAAAACATTTAAAAAATATATGTGAGTTACATTAAAATTTGGTAAAATAAGCTAATAAGACAAAATCTTCGTAATAACATTCATGGAAAATGGGGGGAAAGGACATTGTCAAATATAAAAGAAGTCAGAATATGGGGACCACAAGGCTTCCATGAAAAAGAAAAACTACTTAATAAAATTACAACAATTAAAAGTGACATCAAGGGGCACCTGGGTGGCTCAGTCGGTTGGGTGTCCGACTTTGGCTCAGGTCCTGATCTTGTGGTGGGTGGGTTCGAGCCCCAGTCAGGCTCTGTGCTGAGCCTGGGGCCTGCTTCAGATTCTGTGTCTCCCTCTCTCTCTGCCCCTCCCCCTCTTGTACTCTGTGTCTCCCTCAAAAATAAACATTTTTAAAAAATTAAAAAAAAAAAGTGACATCAAAAGTTGGAACTCAAGGGGGCACCTGGGTGGCCCAGTTGGTTAAGCATCTGACTCTTGATTTCTGCTCAGGTCATGGTCTCACAGACCACAGAGACAGAGCCCTGTGTGGGGCTTCTTAAAGGCAGCTCAGAGCCCACTTGGGATCCTCTCTCTCTCCCTCTCACCCTCTCTTTCTCTGTCCCTCCCCTGCTTGTGCTGTCTCTCTCTCTCAAAATAAATAAACTTAAAAAAAAAAGTTTGAACTCAGGAATGAGGAAGCGGAAGAGGAAGGCAGCAACCTGTGGATGCCTTGGATAAACAATGAATATGAAATAACTAAGTAAATTACTGTTACCAAACAATTTAGACGAGATAAAACTGGACAGTGTAAAACTACTAGCTAATGCTAATGTTCTCAATTTCTCAACAAGGGATCAGTCAATATGGCCTATAAGGAAAATGTGGTTAATAAAAACATAATGATGCTGAAAGACCGCCAGAGTGAGTTTCAGATGTTGTGACCAAGAGGCTATCCCAGCACCCAGTTTATTTTGCCCAGAGAAAGGACTCATTACAGGGAGCTCAGTATCCCAGGGCTTCCACGCCGCCATACCTGAGGGATGAGAACCAACATGAATGCAGAGATGGGAGGGCCAGGTGTGGCATGGCTGAAATACAAACATCACGTGAGCCACCTGGAACCTGTGGGCATCTGCCTCAGTGCGACAGTGCACAGTGACAACTTAGACAACAATTCCTGGGACAGGTGCAGTGTACGTGGTGGAGGGCCCACTGTCCTTTCCTTCATGGGGTGAGGTTGGCCACAGGTCAGACTCACCTCAGATTCCCTGAGACTAGCCAAATGTATACCTCTAAAGGTCACTCTCTCTTTTCTTCAACCTACTGTGATTTTTCAGGCGGAACATATCTTGTGTGGTGAAGAAATGTCTGTGAAGTTCAAGAATTTCTTCAGTTTTACTTTCAGATTCATTTTCTTCAATTAGAATCAAGTAAAATTAAATCTTCACTAAGAAAATAGACATATGGCATGATCCCATTTTTATGAAAGTATTTCTATCCCTCCTTCTATCTGTAAAAAATGCATGGAAATATGTCTAGGATGCTGCACCAGAAATGTTAATGATGGTTATATTTGAATCATGCAACTGGAACTAATACTTTTTTTTTTAAACTTTTCCACAATGCTTAAACTGTTTATAGGGAGCGTATATTGTTTCCACAGAAAGAATAAAGTGATTTTTCTTTAAAAAACAAACAAACAAATAAACAAACCTGCCTTCTTGATGAGAGCCCTTGGGGTTTAAAGCTTCCATGTTTTACTTTCTCCCTCCTCTGGCTGCCCGCCACCCCCCTTCCCCCCACCACTGTCTTCCTCCCAGTTTCCTCCATTTCTCTCCTCCCTCCCTTTGCACCCTCCAGCTTTTCACCTCCCTTTAGCCCCCCACCTCCTTCCCCTGTTTTTCCCAGATCTAGCTCCTCCCCCCGACTGAGGACACCCCATCTTTAGTGCTCAATGGCCTGTTGGCCCATGGGTGGGGAGGCCAGGCTCCTTTCCTTTCCTGCAGGAAGTTGGGGTGGGGACATTTTCAGAGGGTTTTGAGATCCTCAGTGACCCCTCCTTTCCCCTCTACCTCTCCTGACCCCAGAACCCAAGGGAGGAGGCAAGAGCAGCCAGGGTGGGGTGGGGATAATGGAGAAAGAACTCTATATGAATGTAGCCATGGGGCAAGTCTCCCCACAGGACCCAGGGGATGTGGAACAGCTTGAATCATTTCCCCAGCTCTGTGTCATCCCCTCAGCTCTATTTTTTTTTTTTTTTTTTTTTGTCCCCAACACCTTTGCTCAATACATCACCAACTTCTTGGATTTCAATATTCTTTCTATCTCAAGGGCCTCCTCTGGAAAGGGCTCACTCTCCCTGATCCTATGACAGGACTGGGGGAGCTGTGAAAAGAGTGGCCTTGACCATGCCACAGGGACTCTTGGTTGAGAGAGAGAGAGAGAGAGAGAGTCAGGCCCACCCAGACAGGCTGCTGTAGCTTGCCCAGGACCAGTGCAAGGGACAGGTGAAAGGGTGGCAGAAGGGCAGGGTGGAGCTGTGGGCAAAGCCACAGGACAGCTGCCCAAGCAAAGCAGACTGCTGGTTACACTGAAGGACAGTCAATTCCCTATGGCTGGAGAGAACCCCAAATGTTTGGCATCTCAGCTGTCAGGCCCCAGAAAGGGCAGGGCTCTCCTTGGAGGACTCCAAGTCTCACATAAGCAGGGCCAGCCCATCAGGGACCCCTGGGCCCCCACCTGGTTCTGGCACCAGGGCTTTGTGGGACATGGATGTGGTACTGAGCAGGGACAGCAGAGACATAAGCCTAGGACGGTCAGGACCAGGGGGAGGACGGGGGCAGGGGCAGCTGGAAGGGCCTGGTCCGAGCAACATGTGAGAGTTGAGGAGTGAAATCCAGCAGATTCTCTGCCCACAACAGTGTGGGCGTGGAGAAGGCAAGGCAGAGGTGGTGGTGGAAGGAAAGGGGTGTGGTGGGCAGATGTGAGGACTGGCCTTCAGGAACTCTTCATCCACCTTCTGCCCCCAGGTGATGGGTGACAGGGACAGAAGGTGATTCTGCACTGAATATTCCTTGTACCTCCTTAGTTATGAGTCATTTTAATAACTACTTTTAACAAACTATTATTATTATTATATTAAAAAAAATTTTTTTACGTTTATTTATTTTTGAGACAGAGAGAGACAGGGCATGAACGGGGGAAGGTCAGAGAGAGAGAGGGAGACACAGAATCTGAAGCAGGCTCCAGGCTCTGAGCTGTCAGCACAGAGCCCGACGCGGGGCTCGAACTCACGAACCGCAAGATCATGACCTGAGCCGAAGTCGGACGCTTAACCGACTGAGCCACCCGGGCACCCCTATTATTACATTTTAAAGTAAATAGCTGAAGCCATGGAAAGGAGGGTTGCTCCCCCCCCCGGTGCAAAACATCAGAGCACATCTTGGCCTGTCCAGAAGCTGGGAAGGTGGGCAAATGCTTCCTGGGTCCAGTTTTGCAGGAAGATCCAGAAAAGGCCACACTGGAAGCACAGATCAGCACCACAGGTCCCATGGGATACAGTGCCCGGTGCTCAGCCACTGGGGGCTGCACCCAGGCCTGGGTCATTCAAGACCAGGGATCCTGAAAAGAGACACCCCAGTAGTCTTGCCAAAATTAGCAAATGAAAATACAGGAGGCCCAGTTAAATTTGAATGTCAGATAAACAACAAAATGTTTAGTATAATTATGTCTCAAATATAGCATGGGACATACTTATACTAAAAATTTATTCATTGTTTATGTGCCGTTCAAATGTAACTAGGCATTTGTATGTTATGTGGCACTCTTACACTTCAGATATTGGCTGGAGAGGAAGAGCCACTCCTGCAATTGTTGTTTTGTTTTGTTTTCTGTTTATATTTTTAAAATTGTTAACCCAAATTTCCACAGCCTTGCTAGCCTGTAACTGCAAATGAATTAACTTAAAAACAACCAATGTCCCTGGCCTGCCCATCTCCCAACACAAGACCTTGTCCCTCTGAGACTCCGCAGTGCCGGGGCACCCCAGAAGGTGCCAGGTTCTGCTCCTGTTTGAGTTCTGTGCCCACTGCCCCCCTACGCCACAGGAGGGCAGCGGTTGCCTGGCTGAGCGCTGTGCCTGACACCTGCCACTGCGCCCTCTGCTGGTGAGCCCCAGATGGCAAGTGCGGGGGTGGGAGGATGCCCTAGGGCCCCGGGCCCCACGACCCAGGCAGTTGGGGGAGAGCTCCTCCGAGACTGGAGGAGGCCCCTTCTTCCACCTCTCACAGTCTGACAGCAGATGACCTCTCTAACTGCCCAGGCTCTGTCCTTCCTGCTTCATCTCCTCCCTCCACACCAGCTCTTTCTGGCTCTGTACACGGTACCCGAACAGGCAATGTTCAGCTGTGTCTCCTCTTGGTTCCCTCCATACCAAGGCTCAGCCTGGCTTTGTGCTAACCAGTAGCTCTTCCGAGTGCCAGGCAGGCCAGCTGTGGAAAAGCCCACAGTTACGGGTCACAGTCGGCCGCCCCTCCTGCCCTACCGCCCACTCCATCCGGGTCCTCCCTTGCGCTGTCAGAGGAGCCTGAGTCCCTTGAAGACCCCTGCTCTCATCCCAGTAGTTTCTTGGCTGCTCTGCGGGGGATCCTTTTCAGAGAGGATGGCTTTTTCATCTTCTGTCTCCCCAACCAAGCAGGACTGGGTCTGTCTTGCTGGCTGCCAGATCCTAGCATCCGGCACAGAGCAGGCACAGATCAGAGTCAACAAATACTATGGAAAGGAAGGTTGGGCGGCCGTGGAGGGCATGACGGGTCTCCCTGGGTCAAAGGCAACGAGTGATTTTTTTTTAAATAAAGACACTTTATTTACAGGTAATACAAAATAAACCACAGGACAAACTACTATGCACGGGGAGGGATGGCCCCCACAATAACCCCCCTCCCCATCCCAGAATAACTTATGTAAAAAATTAAAAAGGCCCTAGAAGGAGGGAAGGGTGGGGCTGGAAGCACCTTTGCTGATTGGGGATTGGGGCCGGTGGTCCTCAGCCATCCTGTTCCAGGGCAGAGTAGACCCTGGCTTGCTCCCTTCTGAGTCCTGCCTGGGCCTAGCAAGGAGAGGACACGCTGCGAGGACAGTTGGTGGCTGCTGCAGAGGCTCCCGGGCCAAGGACCCTGACTTCTGACTCTGAAGGGTTGGAATAAGTAGGTAGGTAAGTGGCTGCGGGGGCGGGCATGGAGCTGGGGTTATTGCAATGCTCCAGCTGACTTCCTCCTGGCCCTGGATGTGGGGGTGCACCGGATTCCAGGGAGCAGCTGTGTGGGGGCAGGAATGTGGGGTCTTCAAAGCGACGATGTTGTTGAATCTACCACCTCACGGCCGTTGCAAACGGTGGGGACAAACTGGGAGCCAGACCCTAGGAAAGGAAGTCAGAGATTGGGGCCAACCCTGAGGTCCTTTACAGAGGCAGGCAGCAGGGCAAGCAGGAGTGTGGAGGGAAGTTTCCCGCCCTCACCCCTCCCTCTCCTATCCAGCCTCATCTAAGGAGCTCTCCACCTCCAGCCAAGGAATCCCAGCAACCCAAGGAGTGGTCCCCATGTTGAGGAGCTGAGGCAGAGAGCAGGCTGCTTAGGGTGAATGCTGACCTTGGCCGAGGCTGGAGCTGGCCCTGGTGGCGGCGCTGCTGAAGCGGCTGGTGGGTGCACGATGGCTAACCACGTTCTTCTGTGGCTGGAAAAGGATGATGTGCAGCTTGGGCGCAAAGAGACAGCCGAGCACCACAGAGCCGCTGAGGCTGACCGACACGCACATGGTGGTGGTCTGCACCTGGGATGGGTGAAGTCAAGGATGAATCTGGCCCCATGACCCCTGTCAGGCTGCAGGGTTAGGGAGTAGGGGAGATGGTAAGCATCCAACACTGGGTCTTGGTCCATTTGCCAAGCCCCAAAGGATTTCTAGGAAGGTGGGCACAGTCCCAGCGTCAGCCCGTGAACCACCTTCCCAGGGAGATCAAAGTTCCAGCTGAGGGGGGTGAACATGCAGGGTTGCAGGAATGTATGTGTGCATCGGAGTGTGTCTGCCAGTGTGTGTATAAGTGTGTATCTGCATGCATATGCGTGCAGGTATGTGTGTGTGCATGAGTGTGTGTGTGTGTGTGTGCATGTGTGCATGTGTGGATACTGCGTGTGTGTGTGTCCAGGTTAGTCCTTAGCCAACTATGATTGGCATGCAAATGCAAATCATATGCAAATGCAGGCTGAGTCAGAGCATATTCCCTCCCCAGCCCTGGCCTCCACCAACCAGGCAGGTGGCCCAGCAGGTGCAACAACAGCCAAACCCAGCCGCCCTGGCCCCCAGCACTGCCCACCATACCTCTGTCCTGGGGGAAAGGGCCTTTGCAGGGGCTCTTGTCTCGATTTTCCTGCTCCTTTAATTGTTAAGATTGTCAGTTCAGACCCTGCTCTACACTCCCAAGCTGAGTGACCTTAGGCAAGGGATTGAACCTCCCTGAGTCTCCGTTTCTTCGTCTGTAAAATGGGGAGAGCCATGGAGTTTACTCCAGAGTCGTGAGGATTCACCAAGATGATCCTCTTACTGTCTAGAGGACAGCTCATCTGTCACCTCTGCAGAGAGGCATTCCCTGACCACCCCCATTTAAAGCAGCCATGGCCCCCTAGAAGGTGAGGAGACCTATGAGACACTCAGTGCCAGTTGGAACTTTGCTTGGAAGCCACCAACTGGGGTACAGTTTCCACCTGCTTAAAACTCCCTCAACCCTATCCCCTAGATCTCCTACTGCTCTGTGCTTTAGCTTCTCTGCCTTTCCTGCTTTCATCTCTCAACCCCAGAGCTGCACAACTCCAGGGGCACTGTGCTACACTGCAAGGCTCCAAGAGGCATCAGAGCATGGTACCCTCTGAGACCATGTGGCCTGATAGCCCACCATTCCCATTCCCACTTTCCACCCTCACCTCTGCCTATCTTGCACCATTTGTGCCTCCCCTCCTCAACAAGGGAGGTCAATGCACGCCCTCTGCTCCAATCGGCCTCTGTATTGACTGCCCTTCCCTACCTTCTCCATCCAACCTATTGAAACCTGCCTGTCTTGCAGAGCCCAGTTCAAGGACTCCTCTTCCAAGAAGCCCTCCATGATTCTCTCTCTCTCTTTCTCTCTCTCTCTCTCTCTCTACACACACACACACACACACACACACACACACACACACCACATACACACCACACACACACCTCCCTCTTCTGTGCTCTCACTAGGACCTAAACAAGTCAACAACATTTCCTGACTTAGTTCTTTAGTTGATCCCCTGGTCACCCACCCACTAGCCCAGGAGCTACCCAAGAGCAGAAACCAAGTGTCCCCTTCTGCAGCCAACCCCTCCATGGAGCAGGGCAGAGCATCGGCCCATCTGGACATATTTCAGTCCATGCCTCTCCTCGAGCTTAGGGGGTGACATCTGAGTCCTGAAATCTCAGCTCTAACTCCTCCACCTCCTTGTCCATTGTCTTAGTCCCCACTCAACCTTCCCACCTTCCCCTGGGATCCAGTCCCAACTGGGCCACTGCAAGCTGGGTGAGCTTTCAGCCTATTGGAGCCTCAGAGTTATCAGAAGAGTAAATGAGACACCAGGAAACAAGAGGTCCAGGACCCACCCCCAACCCCGCTGCCACTCTGTGGCAGGTGGCTCACCCGGTAGTCACTGGAGGTGACATAGAAGATGGGCAGGAAGGCCAGCCAGATGATGCAGGTGGTGTACATGGTAAAGCCTATGAATTTGGCCTCATTGAAGTTCTCGGGGCACTTGCGGGTCTTGAAGGCATAGAGCGTGCAGAGCGCGATGAGGAGCACGTTGTAGGCCAGTGAGCCCAGCATGCTTGCATCTCGATGGTTGCAGCGCAATGTCACCACCTCCCGCCGCTCCGGGGCTGTCTCCTTGCCGGTGCCCGGTGCCTCCACCACCAGCCAGGCAGCCACAATGAGCAGCTGGCCCGAGATAAGCGCCAGGCAGATGGCCACCTGTGAGGCAGGACTGATGAAGCGTGGCCGCTGGGCTCCCTCCCGGGCCCCACCAAAGATGCGCGCGATGCGGTTGGTCTTGGTGAGCAGAGCTGAGTAGCAGACAGAGAAGGCGGTGCCCAAACCAAGGCGCCGTAGGGTGCACACCACCGTGGATGGCTTGGCAATGAAGATGAAGGTCATGCAGTAGCAGAGGAAGACACCGCCCAGCAGGATGTAGCAGAGCTCTCGGCCTGAGGCCTTAACCACTGGGGTGGCATTGTGCCGCACAAAGACACCCAGCACGAAGAGGGTGGCCAGGGCGCCTAGGCAGGCAATGGTGACTGGTCCCACGGCCCAAGCATCGCCCCAGCGGATGTACTCCTGGGGCAGCTCAAAGCAGCCAGTCAGGCTGGCGTTGGGCCAGTAGCCCAGGCCACAGTCAGCACAAGTGAACTCGTCCAGCCGGTACTCGTAAGGCTGGCAGGGGATGCAGAGCCAGCAGCAGACCTCCCCTGGCTGCACACTCTTCACCTCATTCTGGAGACAGGGCTCACTGCAGCGAGACGTGGGCAGGGGGCCAGCCAAGGGCGAGGCCCATGGGATGAGGCTGGTGTCCAGGGTCAGGCCTTCTGCCCAGTAGCCCACCTTCTGGTAGCGATAGCGCCCACTGCCTGCCCGCAGGTAGGTGAAGATGTTGTAGCGACCGATACCATCACCAAAGCGGTCGAAGCGGACTTCATTGTGTGTGTCAGCTGGGCGGAAGGGGGCTGGAATTGGGGAGGGAAGAGAAGGTTGGATTGGTGGGTAGTCTTGATGTGACCTCCACCCTCAGCCTAACATGGAACCCAGACCCCGACCTGAGGCCACTCCTTGTCCTTCTGAGCCCCATCCCAACACTAAAGCTGGACTTAACCCCAGCCATTGTTCTAAATGAGAGGCTACAACAAATCTCAACTCTAAACTCCAAATAAAACCCCAACCTCAAAGCCCAGGCATCTCCACAAACCTAATGTCCACACCAACGCCCAACCATGACTCCCCAAAACCTAGCTTTATGCCTAGTCTCCAGTAACTTCCAACCCAGACCCCAGACCCTAGACCCCAACCTTATCACAACACACACTGCAGCCCTCCCCCCAGACTTAACACGGACACCCTCACACCTAAATTCAGCCTCAGGTCAAGTCCTGGTCCCACTTAATTCTCTTGATGACAAGTCAACTCTCTCCCCTCTAGTCCTAATACTCACATTAGTGCTAGCTGAACCCCAACTTTAAATGTGCTCATCACGCAGCTCATAAGGCACTTCTCTTCCCCATCTCCCCTCACCCGGGAACCTCACATCTCCCAGCCAGGCTCAAGAGGAAGCAGGACCCCTGTCATCCCAGGTCCCAGTGAGAAGTTGGGGTTCATACTAGCAGATGATGTGCATAAGGCTCCATATGGTGAATGATGCAGCCTGGAGTCCCTTGCAGGTTCCATGTAACCCCTGCTCCTTCAAGCCAGCCTCAAAGTCCTCAGAATCCAACTTGAGCCCTCCAATAAATCCTACCTAGCTCAGTGGGCTGAATTGAGCCTTGCTCTGATGGCAACCTCATGCACCCGAGTCCAATCCTAACCCCTCCCCTGATTCTCCCACAACTCTGAATATAAATCTCATTGGAATTATTATTCATCTTAACCCTGGGCCAGTAGGCTTTGGGGGCCCTGGCACCCTCCCACTGCTCCTACAGTGATGCTTCCTGAAGCACAGTGATGATTCTGAGGCGTTCATTTTTTGTAAAGCTGGAACATTCATTAAAATAAATTTTGGTATGAAGAGACTGTGGCCACCTTGAATGGAAAATCAAGACGAGGAATAGAATTTTCCCAGAAAATGGAGTGCCACCTGATGCTCACTCTCAACCCACCCTTATTCTGACTCCCACTGATGTTTTGCTGCCTGAGAATGGGCTCAAGGGCCCCCAGTCCCTACTCTCCGCATGATAAAGAGGCAGGATGGAGAGAGAGAGCAAGGTTCAAACAGGAACTAGAGACCTTCAGTGCAGGACCAGGCCAGAAAGTGAAACCTCAGCCCTGGCTTCAGTTGGAGTCCCCTCTGTCTAGCCATCCTTGTCCTGGATCACATCCCAGCCCTCCCCCACCCCCGGGTGACTCCCTCACTTGCTGTAGGCTACGTTTTCTTAGTCAGGTAATGGAACCTGAAGACCCGATCCCTCTTGCCTGCTGAAGGCCAGAAAACTGCTGGACACTAGCCAGCCCCATTACCATCAAACTTGACATTGAGCACGAAGTCCTTGTAGAGGCGGCGCCCGTTGACAGGCCGCATTGCATCACACAGGTGTGTGGTGTTGGGGCAGAGGGCTCGGTGCATGTTGTGCAGTGCATGGGCCATGGCATACACTGCGTTGACCACAAACATGATCTTGGACTCTTGCTCAAAGGGCACGGAGCGCAGCGAGTGGGCTGCACAATCTCGCCGCCGGAAGCTACAGCCAAACCTCTGCTCCCAGAACTCACGGAACCAGGGGTTCCGGCTGTTATTCCAAGGGTCCAGGCTCCGGAAGTAGGAGGCAAAGTCGCTGATGGGATAGGAGGCCAGCTCGATAGTGATGGCGCCCTCAGCGGCCCCCTCGCTGCCAGCCACCACGCTCTCCAGGGCGCCCCAGCCATCACTGGCCACCCAGGTGAAGCTGGCGTTGAGACGCCGGGTGGCCGCGAGGAGCTCGCGTGCGTCCTCGGAGCGGGTGAACAGGACAGCCACACGGGCACTGGGCTTCTGCAGTAGGGCTCGCACCACGCCTTCGAAAGCTGCGCGGCTCATGGCACGGCCCACCTTCTCCGAGGTGGCCACGCAGATGTTGCGGGCACGGGCCTCCAGCTCAAAGGCTTCGATGCCTGTCTCACCATAGTCACCCTCGGACGCCACAGTGGACACATATGTCCAGTTGAAGAAGCGGAGAATCTCGGCCATGGCCTTGGCTTGGAAGAAGTCGGGGGGCACAGTGCGGGCAAAGTAGTCATAGCGGGACTTGTCGCTCAGCTTGGCACTGGTGGAGGCATAGCTGATCTGTGGAATCTGAAATAGCCGCAGGAGGTTGGCCACCTGGGGGACCAGTAGAGAGGGCCAAGATCAGAGATCAGGTCAAACTCGAAAGACAGATGTGTTCCTCACAGCTACTCGACCTTGGGATCAAGTGTCTGTGTAGTC
Source organism: Prionailurus bengalensis (assembly GCF_016509475.1). Lineage (NCBI taxonomy): Eukaryota > Metazoa > Chordata > Mammalia > Carnivora > Felidae > Prionailurus > Prionailurus bengalensis. The sequence continues at coordinate 20,644,362 of NC_057348.1, read as the reverse complement.
AGCCCTGAGGTCTGCTTCTCCCCAAAGACCCATACCCTGCCTTGATGTGTCTTCCCTCTGGGGGTAGGGAGTGTTCCACTCCTTCCCAAGGGCTGGGAGAGAGAAGACCTAGGGCTGAGGCATCTGGCTCCGGAGCCACACCAGGACCCCTCTACTGTCCCCCTTCAGATGCAGAGCAGTAGCAAAAGTAGGGAAGCAAGGGAAGGCCCAAAGCTTGGGCTGGGGAGAGGTTGGTACTTGGCTGCACAGGGTGGGGGGCAGGGCACTAGCTGGGATGCTCAGGGATCTTGGGCTCTCTACCTATCTGGGGCAGGTAACCTTTCCCCAGAGTCCATCCTGATGGAATGATGGAGAAAGAAGGAAAAGGCTTCCTCAGGAAAGGAGACCCAGATCTTGGCTGCCATCGGATGGCTGAACTTGAAATAAACAAGGCTTCCTGCTTACCGCTGACCACCTGGCAGGCCATCTCCTACCCTTGGGTCCCTAGGACCTGCCCGCTAGAGTGGGAGACAGACAAGGACATGGTGGGATGGGTAGGTGAGAGCAGGACAAGGCCCAGGTTCCACACGTGGGAGCTAGGTCCTGCCTTTGCACCTGGGACACAGGCTCTTACTCTGACAGTCTCAATGCCTTCTCCTCTCGTACTTTCTGCCTCTGTGTCCCTGGGCAAGTTAGCAAACCTCCCTGAGCCTCAGTTTCTCATTCCTGCCTGATGAGGCTGCTGAGTAGGGAAAAATGAAAATGCATGTGAGGTCACAGTGCCAGGCAAAAGGAAGACGATAGGGGTTTGGGCAGGAGAGATGGGGTTGAAATGAGGAGGAATCATTAACAGGCAGGTTCAGCCTAAGATGAAGGGCTGGGCCTTGTTTTGACTCAGACAAGGAAAAAGCAGACCAATTTTGAAGTGTGGGCCCTGGTACAGGAGGCAGGCAGCTTGGGGTGGGAGGAAAGTAACTGGACTCCTGGAGATGAATGCATGGAGCCCTAAGAACTGTGGAGAGGGTGGATGCTGGGAAAGCACCCTGGAGGCCCCTGAAAGCATCAGCAGGTGGGATGTGGCAGATGTGGGTGCCGGCACAGCCATACCTGTCCAAGTTGCTACTGGCCACCTCCAGCAGCGGGACTAGCAGAACAGGTAACTCCCTTCCTGCAGTAAGAGGATGAGGAGGTCTCCCCCATCCCAGGTCAGAAGCTGCCTCCACAGTTCAGACTCCTGCTTCATTTCTCCTGACTAAGTGTGCCAGGTCAGGGGTCCTGGCCCTGCCTCTGACTGCAGTGCCCTTAGCTGGCCTCGTAAAGGAAGCTGAAGCCCCAGCCAAGGCCCTCTGTGCAAATCCTAATCCTGATCCCAGTTCTGGCCACATCTTCTGGCAACCTATTCTGGGCACCAGGCAGGTAAGTGTCCAGGCAAGAGGTGGGACCCAGTCAGGGAGGGGGAGGGTCCCACATGGGCTAAAGCAGCCACACATGCCCAGGGATATCAGCTGGGCCAGTCTGTGAGAAAGCAGGAGGGAGGGTCTCATTCCCTTACCTTCCCACCCCTGCAAATCCTGTCCCCCCAAAGACCCTAAGGGACCCTCCCCCCACTTCACCCATTCTGCTTCTCTTCCTCCGGGGTCCCCATCCCTGTTTCTCTTCTCTGGGATGCTCCTGGCTTCTATCTTTCACCCCTTTCTAGTCCATGGAGAGGTGATCTGACAGAGCTGGAGGCCCTTGGCTGTGAGCTCTAGGTGAATGTCTCCACTTTGCCAGTGCCTGCCACTCTTCAAGCCTCAGTTTCCTCATCTATAAAGTGGGTTAATAACAATAGCAGTTAATATTGATTATGCCTCTGACACAAGCTTTGCATGTATTACCTCATTAAATTTCCACCGCAACCTTAAGAGTGGCAAGTGTTATGAGTCCTGTTCTGTAAGGAGGAAACTGAGGCACAGAAGAGAGAAATAGCATCCAGTGTCACATAGTATGTCTGGGAGCCAGGATTCACACCTGGGGTTCTGATCCAAGAGGCCTGGCTATTAAGCTCCTTAGGACTCTTTAACATCAGCTGTGTGTGTGTATGTGATGCAAGTGGGATGTTTTCCTTATACAATTTCTAAAAGTCAGCCTGCATCATGTGACAGGGGCACTTTCTTGGTATTCTGTAAAAAGCTACTTAAAGGAAACTCCTCGCCCCCCTTCTAATACATGGCAGCCTAGAGCCCCTGCTCAAAGGGAATTCTGGGCCCCTGCCTCTGGCCTCCCTCCCCAGTCCCCATTTGGGCAGCCCCACATACCTGAATGGAGACGTCGCTGTAGGAGCCGCCAATGACACCAGTGATGGCAGTGGGAGCATCACCGTGGGTGGCATAAGAGCCGTCGGGGCAGATGTGGCGTGAGCCATCGGCACCACGGCTAAGTGAGGCACGCACGAAGTCGAGTGCCTGCTCCAGGGCATGTGTGTCCTTGGAGCAGCTGTCGAGTATGTGCGCGCCCAGGCGCACACCCGGCAGCAGGCGTGGGTCACGGTTGATGCGGTCCAGTGCAAAAAGCATGGCCTCCAGGCGCTGGATGCCACGATGCTCATTGACAGGCCCACACTCCTCTGCCGGGCCGCCCTTCTGGTGTACCGGGAACAGCCCACCCAGGACCAGGTCCCCCTCCAGGGTCAGCACCTTCTTGGCGGGGCCCTCAGCCACAGTGCCCCATAGCAGAAGCAGTGCCAGGAGCCCAAGCAGTGATCCCATTGTCCCAAAGGGGATGGATGGGTCCAGCAGACCTGGGCCTCCAGGGGATGAGGGTAGAAGCAGCAAAGGCAAAGAAAGGAGAAAACAGGGACCAGGAAAGGACAGGCAGGAAGAGAGATAAGAAGGGGCCCAGCTCCTGCAGAGAAAGAGACAGACAGACAAACAGGGAGAGGTGGAACCCGAGAGTGGCTACCCCTTCTGACTCTGCCGTCCCCAATTCCCTCACCTAGGGACTTTCCTAGGGAGCCAGGGAGAGGTGGTATCACTGACTAAGCTGAGAAGCTCCTGAGACACCCATTGACCTGTTTCTCAGCCTTGCCCTCATCTGGGTCTTTAGATGGCCTCTGTGCCCATTCCATACTCAGCAGAGAGGGAGGGAGGCAGAGAGTAGAGGCCCAGACATAAGTTAGGAGAACTCAGCTAACACCAATCCTGCTGTGAATCAAAGAGTGTCCAAGACCTTGCACAAATCTCCCAGGACCCCAAAGTCAACACCTTTGCAGCAGGAGCCAGGTTAGAGTATAAACTTAGGGGTCCAATCTCTATCTTGAATCTTGCATTCCCAGAAATGAGCCATTGTGCCTGAGAAACCACCACCAAAGAGGGAAGGAAAAATCTCCGAAGGGTAGTCTCCAACTCCTAGAGAGCCTGGAACCCAGGGTGAGCACCCAAGGGTCCTAGCCTCTAGTTCTTAAAAAGCCATCCCCAGAGCCCCTGACTGAGGATATAATAGAGACTCTAGACCCTGGGAGTTTGACAGCAAGGTGGAGAGGTTGGCCCCAGGGAGGGAAACTGAAGTGGCCACAGGTCTTAAGTCAACAGGAAAAGTCAATGTGAGCATGTGTGTGTGTCCAGGGACAGGGTCAGTTCATCTAGTCAAAATCTCAAAATTGCTCAAGGTGAGACTTTTGGGCACCTCAGCTCTGCATAGAATACCGTTTGAGACTTTATGCCCCTGTGTTTTCTTCAGCTCAGAACCAAGCATCAGAACCATCTCTAATCTCCTTATCCTCATCCTTTCCCTATCCTGTCCACCCTGGCCCTGGCCCTCAGGGACCCTTCCTTCCCTCTTCCATTCTGCACTTCATTTGTGCCCCAGCTACCCTCCCAGATGCCCACCCCACACAGGCTCTCACAATCACGCAGGCTTGGGAAGGCTAGGAAAAGGAAACTGAGGCTGAATAAGGTTAGCCACTAGTTCAAGGACCCCATGTCCTGGCACAGAGACTGGGGTTCTTCACTTTGCCCCTCAGCTCCCCAGGGTTAATCTCCCACTGGTGCCAGGGCAAGGAGACTGGGATCCTGTGGGTACCAGGAAAGCAGCAGTTCAAACAGGCAACCAGGAGAGAGAGGCAAGCATGAAGACCAACACAGATGAGGAAGGGACCCAGATGGGGGCTGAGGTCCAAACGGGTCAAAACCACAAGCCTCCCACAGGGGCGGCCAGGACCCAAATTCAGACAGGGACAATACCCTGAAGGGAGATAGAATCCCAGAGGCGGGCAGCCAGGGGGCCTGGGCAAGGAGTGATTGAGACCGGTAGGCTGACACAAAGATAGAGGCACAGACAGAAAGACAGACCAAAGGATGTAAGGAGAGGAGGAACGAAGGAGCGTGATGCAGGGCGTGCGTTCTCTGGGGAAGAAAGGCGGGACGCCTGGGGTTGTCTTCCCGCTTCCCAGAGCTCCTGGCGAGCTCTGGCTGGACGCCCCGGCCCGAGCGCCCCAGAACTCGAGGGCCCGCGGGACGCTGGGACATGGGGTCAGGATCTATAAGGTCGGCGGCGGCCGCGGCACCACGGGCTTACCCTACCTGGAGCGCCCGACTCCGGCGCGGAGAGAAACGGAGAGGAGCCGGGGGCGCAGGGTTCCAGCTCTCGCTCACTAGCTCGCTCTCTCGGCAGCTCTGCGCTCTCCGTCCGCCCGCTCGCCCGGCCGCTTTCAATAGCGGCCCGCCCCGCCCCTGGCCCCGGCCCGCCCCCAGCCCCTCCTCCGTTCCTCCCCACTCCGGATCTCCCGCTCCCAACCCGGCCTCCGCCTCCCTCCAGACTCCTGCACCGCTCCGTGCCCTGCGCCTCTGGCTTCTGTTCTTCGCGGGGCTTTCGTCCCGGAGCTGTCCACCGCGTGGTGCTGAATCCTCGGGCGCTCCTGCTATGCGCAGGAGCAGGTGCCTATCTGCCCCCTCTACCCCGCGGTCAGACTGCATCCCACAGAGCAGCGGGCACGGGACAAGGGACACGGGGCTGGTAAGGTCACTGAGCCCCAGGAGGTGCGCACAGTGTTATGGCGTTCCATCTTTGAGAGCGGAGGGGCTAGCCGTAGGGTCCAAAGGTGCCATTGGGAGATAGGTAAGGGGGCATGTGGGAGATAGGTAGAGAGCTTAGCCTGCTGCGACGAGTCTTTCCCTGTCCTCACATCCATTCTCTCCATCCACAGACTGCAGCTCAGTCCACATGCCAGGCCTGGGGTAGGGGCATATGTCTTTGGCCCTACGTGAGAGCTGGGGCCTGAGTCACTAGAGGAAGAGATGGGGGGGGGGGGCGGTCAGAGGAGAATGGGGCCTCCTCTTCCTGCAGATGACCTTTAAAGCTGCTATCCACCCCCTACACACACCCCGCCCTGACCTCCTCCCCCACCAACCTCCACTAATCCCCACCCTCATATACAAATATTTATGGCAAAGATATATCAACCTGGGGTGTGTGGGGGGTGCTACAGAGCCAGTGACTAGGGTCAACCCTAAGGGACATGCTGGGGCTGGCAGGGGATCTGGGAGGGGAGGAGGGGTGGGGAGGAGGCTCCTGAAACTGGCTGCTGCGTAGGAGGGAACAGGAGCTGGAGCCCGAGCAGAGGGAGGACAGCTCTGAGAAGATGCTCTTGACTCTTCTTCTCTCCTGCAGCAGAATGGAGAAGGACGCCCCCATGGGTAGAAGGTGGTGGATAAACTGCAGCCCCTGATTGTGCTGAAGGGTTCGGGGGAGGGGGTCCACACCCAGGTTTAGCCCTGGAGCCTGCATGAAGCATGCACACACTAGGTGCTAAGGCACACAGCATCCCTATATCTGCTCCCCTGGCACTGCCCTTTCTTCCACAGGTGTCAGCAGAGGCAAAGCTAGCTCAGACACATGCTAATGAGCACATGCCAAGCCCAGGTCGCTCTGGCACATGCACCTACATGTGTGTTTGGCAGTTAGGGGGGAGGGGTGTCACCAAGAAAGGATAGACTTTATCCCAGGATGCAGAAACCCAGTACCCCCACTGGGTTGGAAAGAGCACGGCTGTGAAACACACACATCAAACACAAACACAAACTCCATTGCTAATGGGAGGTAGGTGAGGTGACAGCAGAATGAGGGTTCAGAGCTGTCAGACAAGGCTGGGGAGACAGATATGTTGTCTTCCAGCCCTGGCTGCTCTCATCCTCTCTGGCTGGTTCAGAGCAACTGCTGCCTGGGGTAAGTGAGTGATGAGCTGGGCCCTTGGAGCAGAGGGGTTGATAGCAGCAGGGTGCTGAGGTAAGAGGACCACACAGCAATCCCTGCCCCCCTCACTAAGACAGCCTCACAAAAGACACAGGGCTTTAAACACAGCACCAGTCCCAGAGGCCCATTATGCGGCCCACAGAAGTGGCCTACACAGTCCCACTGCAGCACATGGACATGCATGTATGTCCACATGTATGTACCCAGCTCTGCAGCCACCACTCCCAGCCGTGCACACAAAGACACCCAGCCTTACAGACTTGTATATATGGACATGGCCACACACAGAGAAGTATATGCAACTATACGCACAGATGTACACACAGCCATAATACATAACTTTACATGCAGACAAACAGCTGTATAGACACCCCATCATATACATATAACCATACACATGGACATATCTACACATATATAGCTAAATTCACAGACACAGATGCACTGACCTATAGCTTTACATGTGACACACAGAAAAGCACATAGCTTTACATGTGAACACACAATACAGCTGTACACAGACACACAGCTACACACAGATAGATGTATATGGACAAAGCCCCCACAGTGATGCTCCTAGCCAGCCAGTCTCACACCTCTGTCAGTACCATCACATGTAGTTAAGACACATACAGCACAGTACCACGTGCATATAACCACATAGCCATCCACACAAATACAGCCACACTCAGCCACAATCACATCCTAATGCCTACTTGGGCACAGCTTCACCTGAGACCACCATGAACAGAGCCACCTTAGTTACACACACAGAGCCAAAGGCATGTATGCATGTGTGTGCAGTTACACACAAAGGTACACAGACACTGGCAGGCACAGCAGGGATGTCTTCACCTGCTAACTAGATACCAGCATGAGCATGGGCACACTTGAGCTACAGATACAAAGGCATCCCTTGGAAGCAAAGGCAGGCTGTGAGCTCCCCACTCCTGGGCCCCGAAGGGCACCCCATGCTCGGCCCTTACTCCCCTTGACCTGTTCTGCCTGTTTCCCAGCAGCCTGGGGAGCCTTTGGGGCTGCTGCAACGCTGCTGTCAACTGGAGCCACAGAGCAGGGAGTGGAGGGCCTTCAATACCCCGCTTCCTCCTCTCACCCCAGGGTACCTTGACATATTCCCTCCTCTCCCCAGGCTAGGGGTACTTCTGCCCACCCCAACCTATCTGCACAGGGCTCCTCAGGGTAAAACAAACACACAAATGCACAGCCCAAATCCAGGTGAAACAAGAAAATTATATGCTTTATTCTGGTTCTGGAAGCTCCAATGTGAATCTGAAAAAAGATGTCAGAGGGGCAGTAGCCCCGGGGTCTGGGTGCAGATTACAGTCCCTGGCTCCTTTGGCCCTGGGAGCCAAAAGTGTGGTAAGAAGGCTTAGCTAGAGCCCAGGGCAGTGGAAATCAGGTCCCCCTGAGGCCCCAGGCCCCAGCCTGGGCCTGAGAGGTGAAGGAGGAAGAGGGCTGGAGAGTCTGCTCAGTTCCTTAGCGATTGCACCCCAGGAGGGTATGAGCCTAGGGTTACTCCTCACCCTTCTCCGGGGTACTAGGTTCCCGGGGCCACTTGGCAGCCCCTAGGGGTTCAGCCTCAGGGCTCAGCCTTGGCTCTCCCAGGGGTCCCTCGCCTTCCAGGTCCAGCTCCTCAAAGGATGAGCCACTGGCGCCCGACTCGCTATAGCTGTGCTCACTGCGGGTGTCACCATCGTCCCAGCCACGGCTGCTCACCCCAGGGGACAGTGTGGCAGCTGAAGTCTCCCGGCTGCCAGGACCAACCTCCAGGCTTACAGAACTCGTGTCACTCATCGTATCAGCTCCTGGACCAGGAAGAGGGAGTACACATTAGCTAGGACCCCCATGCCCTCCCCTCCTCCAGGGAGAGGACAGAGGCCTTATCACTTGTTCAGCAATCCAGCATACATAGTGTGCTCATGAATAATAAAGCGGGCCCTGGCTCAGAAGACTCGTTGCAGCTGGCCTCTGGCCTCTGCCCTGAGCAGGGCTGCACTGACAGGGCAAAGGAAGAGAGGGCGGGGGAGGGCAGTCAGCTGTGCACTCCTCTCCCTCCCCTGAAATAGCCTCACAGCTCCCTGCACACCCACAAAGCCTGCTGCCCCACCCCCACCCCCCAACAGTCCATTAAGGACCACTCAGCCCTGAGGTGAGGAGCTAAGGGTAGAACAAAAAGACTCAAGTACTGTCCCCTCCTCCACCCCCCATTTCAGGCTTAGAGAAAGCTTTGTTCAAGGCCAGCTACAGACAGTGCCTACAAGGCATGAGGACAGGAGAATGGACCAGGAGGCCTACTCTCTTGTCCCCTCCCCCATGCAGGGCTCCCCAAGGAGCAGCCGTATCCAGGAAGGCAGCTGGCCTCAGCCTCTGGCCCACAGAGCCCTGATTTGAGGAGGCAGCTAGGGCAGGAGTGGGATGGAGAAGTCCTAGGAAACCAGCTGCAAGGAAGGAAGGTACTGGGATAAAGCATTTTAAAGGCTTTCTTCCCATATGCATGGGTCATCCCAGAGGAGCCCTTAAATATCTCCAATGACTGGTGGTTCCTGAGCCACAAGACAGCAGAAGGGGACCAGAAGAGCACTCTGAGGGCAGCTGGAGAGCCCTGAGACAGGGGTGATGGTTCAGGTCCCTCCCAGTCTGTTCCTCCCACCCCTAACACATCCTCCAGGCAAGCAGACACTTCATCTGCCCTCTTCAGGAGCAACCCTTCAATTCATCTCCCCAGATCAGAGAAACTGACAACAGTTGGCAGGGGGCAAGGAGGGACAAAGAGCTCAGGCCTGCTGTGTAAGAATCCAGATTGAGAGAAGGCTGATATGTCTCCCTTCCTATGTGAGAGGGAGAGGGGCAGCTGTCAAACATCACAGAGGTGAAGGGTGGGCCAACTTCCCCAGATCCTGTCTCCATGGTGATGGAGCCCCGAGCCAGGAGCAGCTGGGGAATGCTTGGCATTTGGACTTGGCCTGGAACTTACACTGTGCCTCAGATGGGGACTAGCGTAAGGATGGGGAGACTTGAAGTCCGCTCTCCAGTCCCCTTGGCCCTGAGAAGATGTCCTTTGGGCCAACTGGCAGAGGTGAAGGGGACCCTGGAAGTGCCAGGCTTCTGGTCCAGGGCCCTCTTCTGGCTGGGCCCCAATCATGACGCCCAGAATAGAGGCATCCATGAGTGACCTTGGGTTACATCCTGAGTTATGGGTGGTTCCTTCTGACTCTGGGGCAGGACTCCAGCCTCTTAGTCACTCCTTAAATGATAATCAGTGCACCAGGGGCTGTAGGCCTGAAAAGAGCAAATGAAATGGGGCCCCCAGGCCCCATTAAACTGTCATGTTCCACCAGCCCACTTACCCAATGGCTCTCTTGGGATCTGGATATGGGAACCTGCCTGCTTAGCTGCCAGCTGCCTCCTCCTCCCTCTCCCAGCTCCTAGGCTAGGGGTGATCAGAGGAAGGAGCCCAGGGAGGCCCCTTCAGGCTGGGGCCCAGTATGCTGGGATAAGGACAGCCCCTAGGGACATTTCTGGCAAATGAGTCCAAGGCAGGGAAGTGGCATCCCTCTAGGCCTACCAAGGTCTGCACCAGAGGAAGTTCCAGAGTCTTGGGCCTGTGTCCCAGGGCACAGGAGGCCTGGCAAGGAAGAACAGCACCTAAGTCTCTAGGGCTTCTGGGGCAGGGAATGAAGCTACCACCTTCACCCCAGTCCCTCCTTCCTCCAATGCCCACAGCCAGTGCAGGGAGATCAAATATTCATTGCTTCTCTGGAGCTAAATAATACATCAATGTAATAACAGGCATAAGGCAGCTAATCATCCCCTTTCACCTCCTAGCCCAAGTGGAGGCCCCAGTGGGAAGGCAGGCAGGGGCAGGCCAAGCCCTGGGCAGCCAAGTACCCAGCACACACTGCCATGCAAATGACATGCACCTGGCAGACACATGCTCAGAGTCTGCCCTGGGTGTCAGGGCAGACCCTGTCAGAGGTGGGCAGACCCCTTGGTGCCCCCACCAGGGAGTGGGCGGGCAGGCTAGTGGGGAGGACAGGCCAAGGCTCTGGGGGCGTGGGAGCCATGGCTGCAGCCAGCTGCAGCAGGTGCCAAGCAGTCCTTCAACACCCCTGGCAGGCAGTGTTTGGGAGAGAAGCTGGGTGGGTGGGCCAAGGACGGGGTGGGGGTGGGGGTGGGGTAAGCAGCACAGGGAGGTTGAAGGAAGGTCAAGGCACTCCCCCTTCCTTCCCTGGGGACTGCCTGGGCCTGCTGACCTTGTGCCATATCTTGTGCCCACAGTAGGGGCACTGAAGAATGTCTGCTGGGCTCCACCAGGCGGGTGGAGCAGTGCCCCATGGAGATAATTAAGTGGCAGATGAAGTTAACTGTGTTGGACACGGCCTCTAGGGAGTGGAGACTGACTCTCAGTACCCCAACCCCCTGCTACAATGTACACCACTCTAGGGTGACCTTGGCTATGGAAGACTGGCTGGGCAGACGAAATCTAAGGAGAGAGGGACAGCTGCTCTTCTCCAGCCCTGTACCACTCCCACAGGTCTTGGGCCTCCAGAATCGATTACACAAGGCTCCACGAGCATGGACAAGGGCTGGATTCCTTAGGATATTACCAGCAGGCCCCCTTGCTCCTGGGAACAGCCCAGGGTCGCAGAGGTGATGGAAGGGAGGGGGGCTGAGAGCAGGCCAACCACCAGCTGGCCTGGACCTGGGACATGAAGGCTGGCTCTGGTGGAAGGGGCAGGCACTGATCTTCTGGCTGCCCTCTGCATGCTCTCTGGCTGCTCTTCAGAAGGGAGAAAGCATCCTTCTTTTGGCTGGGTTCCATACCGGGGGACAGGAGAACAACCTGTTCCCTTCTGTACCTTCCAGATCCAGTGCCAGGCTTACTCCCTGATGAGCCCCACCCAAGTGATGCTTTTCCCAAACAGCTGCATCTACCTCCCATGAGCATCCAGCTGTCTGTGAGCTCAGTTTCCAAGGGTACTCCCTGTTGCATCTGAAGGGAATCCAGGCAGGGTCTTTGTATCTGTGTTGCCAGGGGTAACATGTGTGAATCCACATCTACATGGATCCATGTATCTGGAAACAGGCAATTCTGCATGTGGGTCCGGGGTAGGCACGTCTCCTTCCTCCACCTCTGTCAAGCTTAGCCTGGACACCCACAGTGCCAACCCAGCCATGGAGGAGTCTCCTAAACCATGCCCCACATGTCCAGGGAGAGGCTCCACAGAGGGCCCCACCATCCATACCTGTGCCATCCATCTGGGCGTCAGTGGCCTCTGCGGGCCCTCGGCTTTTCCGCTCTGTCTCCTTCACCTCAGGCACGTAGAAGTCTCCCTGCCGTGCCAGCGGGCACATGAAATAGATCTGGTCTTGCTGGTAGATCTCTAGCCGAGGGTGGGCACACAGCTTCCGCCCCTTGTTGGAAAGTGGCAAAAGGTGGAATGAGACCTATGGGGCTTCTGACCCACTTGTCCCTGAGAGGCCCTAGGAACTGTCGATTGTGCACTCCCTCCCAGGGGGCTGGCTCTGTCTCCTAACTCAATCTCCCCCAAGTGCCAAACCTCTGCTGAGGGAGGCACACACAGAGCACCCTAAGAGCAGGGCCCCATACTCCAGGAGGCAGTGGTCTAACGAACAGGAGTCCTTTGGACAACACCCTGGGGCAGGTGCTAAAAGAATCCAGGGGCCTGGAACCACTGGTCCTATCTGTATGCCTGCAACCAAAAGACTGTTCCAGAAAGCAGTGGTCTCAAGGAGCCATGAAGCTTAGCGCCCCAGACTACCCCAGGGACAGGGACACCATGAACTGTGGCCCCAGCCACCCAAGCCAAGCCAAGCTGTGACCTGCTAGGTTTCCCATCCCAGGATCCTCAGGCCCTGACGTCCCCTCCACCCTTGACAATATTGATTGACCCAGAGATATCAGAAAGGAAAGGTCACTGCCCCTGACCCTTAGGCTTCCAGCTCCTGCCCTTGCAGACATGTTACTGACAAACCCTGGACAGGGGCTCCCGGCCAACTAAACCCCTCTTGCACTCCCATTCCCCTACCAGGTCAGGTCTATGCCAACCTTCAAGGCTACCAGATATGGTTGGTTCCCACCCCTTCTAGCACCTTCCCAGAGTTTCAGCCAAGGGGAAAGAGGCAGACCCTAGGCTGGAGGGGCAGGCAGGACAAGTAGAACTAGCACCGAACATCACCCCAATTCCCCAGGGAGCCGAAGTACCAGTTTATAGGGCCCCAAGTTCTGAGACAGGCATTCTACTCCCCTCTGCCTGGACACAAAACCCAAAGATCTCCCCACCCCCAGTGTGTGTGGAAGGGGGCAAAGACATGCCAGAGCTGCACTGAGGCATTGAGAAACACTCACAACAGGGGTCAAGCCCATTTTGCTCCCCAGCCTGCCCCCCTTTCCTGCCATGGAGTGCAATTACCCACTAAGATGACTGTGAGGCCCCTGCCCTATCACTGCTCACCCGCCAGCCTTCACAACACGACTATTTATAGCACATGCCCAGCTCTCATCATGAGCTCTGAAATGAGCCTTCCACTTAGCAGTAATGAAAGACTTATTGCCTGGTAGGGAGAAGCCACTCTAGGACTCCACTTGTCCACCTCCCTGGCCAACATTAGGGTTGAGGAACCCCTTCCAATTAAAGCAGTGAAGAAGGGTAAAAATGAACCCCCCAGGGAAAGAGAAGAGGAAAAGTGAGCCTGGAAGGTTTATCAGCCAGGGAGTCCAGCAGCCAGAAGGGACAGGGTATGTCTAGGACGCCGCAGGGTAAGTAGATGGCCTGGCCAAGGTCCACCTGCAGCTCACCTCACCTGACTCCATGGGTAATGCGGGCAAGGCCCTGCACCCTAAGTCTCCATGTGCTCAAACACTGCAGGGTCGGTGAAGGAAAGTCATTATTTTCAATAGTTTGAGTCCAGTATTTTTTGCCAATCTGGGTGCTCTTCATGCTACCTCATGAGTCCACATGCCCAGCTCCTCCCATCTCCACATACACTGATGGCTGCCTCTGCTTTTCCAGCTACCCACACACTCACTCAGCCCTGGCCCTCAGGAGGACGAACAAAAACACGACATCAGGAAGTAGGAGCTACCAGGCTCTGGGGGTTACTCTAATGCCAGCACTGGGAGCATCTGCCAAACCTGAGCCCCCCTCAGTGAACTATGCCATGTCACAAGCCCAGGGTCGGGGGGGTCTCCCTGAAAAAAGTCCAAGTCCTTCCTTGGTAGCTAGAGGGAAGAAAAAGGTCCCCGAAACCAATCAGGGCATAGCTTTCACCAACATGCCCATGCTCTGGGTATTCAAAAGGTGCAGAGGAAATCTGCTGAGTGGTCATCAGCCACCTGGTAGTCCATATCTGAAGGGATGTACAATTTTAGCTTTGGGAGATGCTCCCAGGAACAAGAGTCTGTGCCCACCAAGAAATTCCAGGACAATGGAACCCTACGCCAACTCTTGTCAACACTCAAACCACCTGCCTGGCTTCCCTTCTGGAAGTAACAGGGATGATAAGAGAGAGTAGTCCTTTTTTCAGTCTCCCCTCTAGGCTGGGCATCAGGGTGGGCAGTACCAGGCAGCCACCCTTACCACCTGCTTTGCCAGCCCCCTCATTGGCAGGCGAGAGGCAGCTCTGTGGCTGCTCTGCGCATCTGCCTCCTCCGGAGAGCCCGGCTCTGAAGTTGCCTGGCTGTGGACAGCCTCGTTGCCATGGAAACTGCATCCTCCATCCTTGCCGTCGCCTTCATCTCAAAGCCATCGGGGAGAACAGAGGAACAGGGGAGACAGAGGAGAGAGAGAGAGAACTGGCCTGGCTACACAGCCCTTCCTTCCCTGTCCAACTCTCCCTCCTTATAGCATCCCACACAAGGAGTGCCAGCTGCCCATGCCTGCCCCCAGGCCCCTGGAGGGGCAGCCTCCCACCCAAACCCAGCCTGGTCCTCCCCCCACCACCCGGGGGCCCCTGGCCCTCCTTGGTGGAAGGAGACAGGGAGCTAATTAAAAATCTCACTGACGGCTCAGCCTCAAATCATTTTAACACATGCCAGGTCCTGTCAAAATTCAGACTCGGGGCAAAGGAGGGAAGCAGGAGGAAAGCAAAGGTGCAAACTTCCAACTCAGGCCCATAGGCAAGGGAGGGGTTTATAGTTGTCTCTGTAGCCTCTCCTCAAGCCCCCCTCCATGTTCTGCCCCCAGAGCAATAATGAGCCCAACTGGGGCTGGGGGATGAGGGACAGGACTAGCCATAAACCCTGTCCCTAACGGATTAGGCAGAGAACAAGCCTTGCCCTGCCCCCCCCCCCCCCCGCCCCCTGCAGCCAGGTAGAGCCTCTGAGGGAAGAGAGGGTACACCATGGGCCAGCTCTCAGGTCCTTGCTACACAGAAGGAGCTGTGACCTGGGATGCATGTCGATGAGCTGATAAATATTGGAAAATCATTGGAGAAAGGCAAGACCAGCTGCCTCTCCCTCAGCTAGCCTCAGGGAGCCCTTGGAGAACAGACTGTCAAGGGAAAAGGACACCAAGTCAATGCCACACTGACTGGTACTGCTGGGCAAAGGGGCCTGGATGGGCCTGGTATCCTTCCAGCCCTGGGCACACCCCCTCCCACAGCCCAGAAAGCCAGAGGCTCCAGGAAGCATCAACAGGACAGGGGAATCTACTCTGGCCACTGAAGCCACCGGCTATTTGATGAAGCCACAACCCAAAGCAACTCACTCCCACACAGAATCAAGGAGACCACAAGGTCTCTCTCCTTGGAGGGAGAGATGCAGTCATCCACAATCCTTCCCACCTAATAGGAAAAAAGTCACTATGCCAAGGGGCCACCAGGAACTGCTAGAAACTGGATTCAGGAGTTCTAGTTCCTCAGACACATCTCCAAGGCTTACCTCCCACCTGGGCTTTTCATAGAAGAAACAAGAGGGGGACTTGGAACACCACTCATAATGCAGGGATTTCCAGGAGACCTGTCAACGGCACTTCCTCCAATACCACTGCTGCACTGACATGGGCTCATCCCCCTAGGGGTGCTGATAAACAAGGGAAGAAACGGTGTACACAGGCTGCCAGGGTGCTACTGCCTCAGCTACCTTGGTTACACACCATATATTCCCTTCTCACCTCAGGCTGAGCTCATTACTGGGTGGGTGGAAGGCAAGGATTTTGGCCCATGCAGCTTAGGGCTCCTACAGAGGCTTAGATGGTCATGGTGGGCCAAGGTTTCCCCATGCCACCCGCAGTGCTTCCCCTGGTAGTTCATACTGCCTCAGGAGAGGGGAGGATGAGAGTAAGAGAGAAGACCTGAACTACTCTCATTTGGGCACCAACCAACCCATGCCCTTGGCTTTGGCTAGATGTGGGAAGGGGATGTGGGGCAGAAAAGGTCAGGTCCAGGTAGAGACTGAGGTTGGATCACACTCCCAACCTGCCTGGATGCTGGGTCTTCTCAGAGCTAGGTGGACTCAAATCCCCAAAAGGATGAGGCAAAGGGTACAGGTCAAGGATTGGTTCACACATCTCCCACCTGCATTTGAGCCCCAGAAAAAGATGAGTTCTGCTCTGTTGTCTCTACCCAATCACAGCCCTTTGCCTCACTGGGGTGAGGGGCTCTGAGCCTCCCTGTTCACCCTGAGCTGCCCAGTCCTACCCATCCCTCCATTCCAGGCTGGACAGCTGGGCAGCTACAATGCCAGCAAACAGCTGTTGCATCCCACCCGAGGTGGTGGCATCTCCTCACTGGGTGAAGTGAGGCATGCTCATTTTTAATTACACAGGCACCAATGTGCACCCGCCTGCACACAGCACTCCCTACAAATGGGGGCTCAGACCCTGGAGGCCCCTTAGGCAACTGGTCTGCATCACACGTGCAAAGTGATGGGGGAGGCACAGCAGGCGCTGCTACAGCTAGAATGTGGCACATTGTTATTATTCTGCCCAGGAACTTCCATCAGCTTCCCTCTCTCTGGCTGTCTCTCATCCCCACCGGGCCTCCCAACAGCCTCTGGCCCAGAACCTAAACCTGTCTGTGGAGTGGGAGGGGATAGCACGAGATAGCTCTGGGGTCCCTGCAGTGCCACCAGGGAGAGCCTGCAGAAGGGTGGGTGAGAACCCTCCCCCCGCCACTTGTAGCAGGAGGGCTCGAAGCTATGAAAATGATGGGCAAAGGAGACAAAGAGTGAGATGGAGCTGCCAGGGAGGGGAGCGAAGGGGCAGAAGTGGCAGAGAGAGCTCCAGGCAAGAACCCAGAGCCTAGCTATTGATGAATAGATGGCTTCTCTATGGGTCTCAATATTCCCAACTGTAAAATAAAGAGACTGGAACAGATGATCCTAAAAGAAGTGAGAAACTGGAAAAGGTGAATAAAAACACCATCACTGAAAGATAGGACAATTATATACTTGAAAAACTCAAAAGGAGTCAATTGGAGAAACTACCACAAATGTTAAGATCACAAAATTAACAAAACAGCCAAGCCCAGTTTTCTGTGCACCAGTCAGCTACTTAGAAAACATAATGGAAGCAACAGATGAAGGCTTTGTGGGGTCATGTCTACCTGAAAGCCCCCCAGATGGCAAGGGAGGGGCTGGCAGAGGAGCCAGGCTTGGGCAGGAAGCTGGGAAAGACTGCAAAAAGGGGATGGTGTGAGGGAGAGTAGGGTGGGGAAGGAGGGCGCTGTGCCTGGCACCCCAGCCTGCTGTGCCTGCTGGCGCCACTGCCTCAAGACTTTTCATTTTCACCTCAGAGCCAACAGCTTGCCATGCAATTTACACCTCTGCTCATATTCCTGCATACCCAGGCTTCCTGGGAAGCTCAAGAGGGGGCCTCGGCAGCCATCAGACCAGGGCAGACTGGGGCACTAAGGAGCAGGGGAGGGTGATTCCCTCTAAGTAGGCACAGGAGACCCAGGCCCTTAAGCACACTAGTTCCCATCTGAACCAGGAAGCCTCTGACCCTGCAGCCAAGCCCAGCCTTTCCCTTTCCCAGGGCCCAGAAGGCCAATTTCCAACCCCAGCTCAGTCCCAATCTGGCCTTCTTAGGTCCTTGTGGAGTAGGACCAGGGGGCAGGGAGCCTGAGGGTGAGGACCCTATGGGAGACTTGGAAGCTCAGCCCTGGGATCCCCCCCACTCTCCCTTCCAAATATGGGAGGGGACCCACGGCCTCCCAGACGCTGCTGTTACCATGGCAGGCTCCACATCCCACCCCTCTCCAAGACCCAGCCATTCTCTGAAGCATCTGTGCAGTCAAGGACCTTGAGCCCTGTAAGGTTCACAAGCTGACAAATATGTTACTGACTGATTATCCAGCAGCAGGAAGGCTGCTCGGTGCAGATGGAACCATGAAGCCAACCACCTGGGAGCCAGAGACATCAGGAAGTGCCAGAGGGGAAGGACAAGTGGGCAAGTAAGGATGAAGAGGAGAGGGGGAAGGAGGGGAGGTAGGTGAGGAGGCGGTCCTGAATTTCTCATCTCTAACTGGTACCTCTGACTTCTGCCCTCCACCCACCCCCTAGGAAAGCCCTTTCTCTGGAGACTTAGGTTTTCCTATCTGTATAATCAGACAGCTAAACTTCCTTATCTGAGGGCTCTGCTAAAGGGCAGAGTTTTTCTGCTCTGGATGACAAGCCCCCTCCTCAAAATCTCTCCCCTTTCCCTCATTCCTGGAATCCCAAGCTTTGTGGAGAGGAGCAACAGAATTCTTCCTTGGTAAATCCCATCTGCCTAGGGAAGAAGACTCCCTCTGGATTGGTGACAGCCCAACCCCACAGCACCATCCAGACAAGCCTCAGCCCCCAGGGTCCTGAGGACTGCCAAGCTACCACATCTGAGCTGGTATTTCGAGAGTAGTGGCTCCCACGCCCGCCCCAGCAAAGGCTGGCTTTGTGCTTTCAGCCCTGGGGTAGGGGAGGGGAAAGAGGTGAAGCCAGAGAGACTGAGGAACAGGTTCTAGGGCCTAGGCCAGCAGAGGGGAGAGACCTGGCCTCCTGTGGGTACCAGCCTCCAGGGGGAGTTCACTAAGAGGAGTCAGGGAAGCCATGCCCTGATAAGGTAGGGGGCTTCTCTTGGTTTGAGGGCATCTGGGAGTAGAGTGTCATTCAGAGCTCAGCTATGTGGCCTCCAGCTCTCCCTCCCCATCTCTGTGCTGAAGTCCTGTTACAAAGCCCAGCTTGGATGCTGTCACTCATCTGCTCAGACACTATCAGTGGCTGCCTGGGGCATTTAGGACCCAGCTTCATCTCTTGGGCCTGAACTTTTGCTCCTCCCCTGCACTCTAGCCACAATGTACTTATAAGCCATGCCCAAATCAGTGACTCTGCCTGACCTCCTTTTTCACCTCGGGAAATGCTACCTTTCTTTCAAAGCTAAGCCTAAATGCCACCACCTTCCAAAGGTTGCTTTGCCTTTCCTGGTGAATCCATCCCTCCCCTTCCCACCCCACTCTCCCTGGGCATGCCTAAACCCTGTGACTGGGGGAAATGGGCAAGGAAAGAATTCTTGGGGCCTGTCACTCAGCCCCAGGTCCTGGCACTGCTGAGAGTGCAGGTGGCAACACCGGCAAGTGAGCCTCAGTAAGGGAGGCCTGGGAATGGAGCTGTCTCCACCTCACTGGGGGTGAGGATATGAGGCCCAATAAGGCACCTGCAGCAGCTGCTTCCTGTGCCCAGAGCAACTGCGAAGGTCTTCCTTAATGGGAACCTGCTGGGCAAATGGGCAGCCAGGCTCTTCCTGCCTTTGCTTCTGGCTCCCCAAGCTGACTTCCAGACCAGTAGCTTCAGCTCTGACTGCCCACCTACTACAGAAAGAGGGTCAATTAGATGTTGGCTCACACTGCTGCCAACCCATGCTCACTCTGGGGACCATCCCAAGTGTATCCCAAGTTCATGACAAGTCCTGAACCTCTTGGGCCCAGCCCCATTCATGGATGAGGCAAAGTGGCAAAGGGCACAAAACCATCAGAATGATACTCGGCCCAGGGCATCCAGTCTGGACTCAGCCACTGACCTTGGGTAACCTCCCTTTTCCAGGGAATGTTGGCTTTGATTGTGACCCTACGATTGCCTCCTAGCTGGTTCCCCCATCCCCTGAACAATGCAGCATAAAAGAGGGCTCAGTAAATAACTGCTGAGGTAAGCAACTGAGCTGAGTTGCCAAGAGAGCCTCCCTTATTAAAAATAAAGTTCAGGGGGTGCCTGGGTGGCTCAGTCGGTTAAGCGTCCGACGTCGGCTCAGGTCACGATCTCGCGGTCCGTGAGTTCGAGCCCCGCGTTGGGCTCTGGGCTGATGGCTCGGAGCCTGGAGCCTGCTTCCAATTCTGTGTCTCCCTCTCTCTCTGCCCCTCCCCCATTCATGCTCTGTCTCTCTCTGTCTCAAAAATAAATAAACGTTAAAAAAAATTAAAATTAAAAAAAAAATAAATAAAGTTCAGGGCCACCTGGGTGGCTCAGTTGGTTAAGTGTCTGACTCTCAATTTTGGCTCAGGTCGTGATCTCACAGTTTGTGGGTTTGAGCCCCATATCGGGCTCCACACTGGCAGTGTGGAGCCTGCTTGGGATTTTCTCTCTCTTTCTCCCTCTCTCTGTCCCTCCCCAGCTCTCTCTCTTTCAAAGTAAATAAATTCTGAAAAAAAACATAAAGCTAGGAACCCTCCCACATTTGCTCAGCAAAGGTGATGGGCACAGAGAGCGATTACCCTAAATTTCACATCCCACTGGGGTGTCCTCACCTAGATTCCCACTGCCTGGGCCATGTTACTCCACACTAGTGTTCTAGCCCCAGAGTGGACTCAAATCCTGCCCGTCCCCAGCACTGACTCCCTCAAGGTTACCCAGGTAGGATAAGTGGAAACACATACAGAAGATTCTGAGCCACTGGAGAGGACCCCAGGCTCACCATGCTACTAGGAAGAAGCAACAGACTCCCACAGCTCAACAGACCAACTCACTCTTGCAGGCACCTTGCTGAGGCCCCTGTTCCTTATCCCCAGCTGGCTGCTCTGTGACACCATCTGATCATCTACCACTCAAGAGTTCAGTCACCACCACCCCAGGGAGAACTGCAGGACTCCCCTCAGCTCCAACTCCCAGTCAGTCATGCTCCCCAGAAACAACTGCTTCTTCTGGGGGCGCTGCCCTTGGCTTGCACTTGGGATGAGCCCAGGCGCCTCCCAGCTCCACTCACACTGCAGCTGCCACAGCGTCCTCGGGATCTGCAACAGACATGCAGTTGGCCAGGGGTAGAGGGGGCATCTGCCCAGCTATGCCCCTCTCTAAGGACAGAGGTTTTCAAACCACTTAAGCCTTAGATGTCCTCCTCCAAACAAAAGCTCACAAGATCATCTGGTTCATTAAAACCCAGAGGAAGAGCTACTCCAGTTGAAACAAGTAAGGGACCAAGTGTAGTCCCATACCCCTGGCTGCCAAGACACAGGGGCACCTAAGCATAGCCCTAGACTCCTGTCCCAAAGAGATCTGAGAGCTATGGTCTGGGGTTCCTGCTACTTTAAACCCCTAGTAAGACAATCCCATCAACCCAGCTGTCCCAAAACTTTACCACCAAGACTCCCACAAACAACCAGCTCACTATATCCACCCTGCCCCCATCTGCCCCAGCTTCCCCACAATTCTATGGAGAAACAGCCAATACCTGACCTCCAAGGCCTACCTGTATTACCCAGCCAACCAGCTCCCACATGGACAATGCCCTTTGTCTCCCTAAACTCAGGAGATGTCCAAACATCACAAGGACCCTCCCCTGAAAACTCCTAAAAAGCAGAAACCCTGGGGAAGGGGGATTATGAAGATCAGGGATGCTGTTGAGAGGTAGTCAGGCACAGGGGGACTGGGCTGGGCAGTCTCACACTCTCAGTAACCTCCCCAACAACTGCTTCAGATAGCTGTGAGCCATGTACTGAGCTCAGGGGCCTCTCACACACAGTCTCACACATGGGATCCCCAGGCCTCTCACTCGGTCCTGGTCCGCTCCATGTGCCCCAAGCATTCCCTGAACACTCATTAAGACTGGTTCTACCCTGTGGTGAATCTGGGAGCCTTTGCCTATTGCTCTGGGCTGACACTTGGGCCCCAACTCTTCGGTGGCCCTGAAATTTCAGGGAAGTTCAGTTTCCTCCTGCAGCTGCCAAAAGACCCCACTTCCTGGGACAGGTCTCCTCCTGTCCTGAGGCCACCTCCTTGGACTCTGGTGGAGCAGCCTGACAAAGCTGGGGCATCTTCCACATAAAATAATAGTCACGTGGTACCCAGGCATCCCTCGCACAAATGCTGTCCCAGATTGCTCTGCCTAGGGCCCCCCGGTGGTTTATGTGAAAAAAGGCAGAGTTCTAGCCCTTACAGCTCAGCTTGCCAGGCTGCCAAGGTGGGGAGGGCTGGCCGGAGAGCCAGGGGCTGCTACACAGACCACAAAGCTGGGGATCTATCCATCCTCCCAGAATCCTCACAGAAACCTGACAAATGCTTCATCTTTGGGTCCTTACAGTGACCCCTAGGGCCCTTCTGTCCCATGAGATCAATCCTGCCCCAGCCTCAGGCACATCTGCAACTGCCAGGACAGCACCTGCTCTCCACTTCCCTCACCCAAAACCCTGAGACCATTCACCCTGCCCCCTGCTCCAGCCTGCCAAGCCCTTCCTTCCATCCTTCTGGCAGCACAACTACTGGCCTCCCTCACCTCTCCTGAAACAGAAAGCCGATGGCTGCTGTCATTCCATTTGAAACACCTTCACAGCAAACCCAGCCTCAGATCTTGAAAGCCAGAGAGGCGGAGAAAAAGAAGGGCACACATACACGTACACACACATACACACAAAGGCAGCTATCTGTCAGAGCTGGGACAGTCAGAAGAGCCCATAGTCTCATTAGCAGCCTTCTTTCTCTGGTCCCAGGGCAGTGGGGGAAGAGGGCAGGTGTGGGAGGGAGCTTTATAATTATCTTCTGTTTCCTAGGCTGAGAGGCACAGGGCCACCCCCCCTGTCCACTACAGGCTGAGCCCCTTCCTCATTTCATGTGATGTGCTCCCTGAGACACAAGATCAGGCTAAACACAGGGGCAGAGGTGACCCGTCTCCAGAAACCATCAGAGCACCTTGGGCCATGCCTCTACTGGGGGCAGTCTGGCATCTCTCTTCTCCCATAGCACTGTGCCTCACAGACATGCCTGGAGAAGCCCCTTGCTCTCTCCTATACCCCTGGCTTCTTCATCCAAGGCAAGAAAGAGAATGGTAGCCCCCTGCTCCAGCCCCCACCCCAGGAGAATGAAGCCCAGAGCACAGCTAACAGGCTCCCACGGGAGGAGGAAGGAGGAAGGGCTTTCATCAAAGAGGTGACGTCAAAACCAGGCAACTTGTGAAGCTGTCAGGGGCCGGGAAATTTGGACAAAGGTGTCTAAAAATAAACCCCTGAAGCCAGGAAAAGGCTTTGGTGGCTGAGCTGCTCGCCACCACACCACATGCCACACGTCCTGTTCTGAGGTCTGGAACCCACAAAGTCTCTTCCCGGGGGTGCTCTGCCAATCCTGAGGTTGAGGATGGCACTGACAGGACTGGAGACACCACACAGCAGCCTTTCTTCAGGAAGCATGCTGAGTGGACCAATGTCTGCCTTCCTGCCCTTACCACCAGCCAGCGACCCCACCTCTTGCCTCACCTTGCCCCTCAGCCTCTAGTCCAACTTACCACCAGGCAAGCACAACCCCTCCAGCACCTCCTAGCTGCCACTGCCAGCTCACAAAGGAAATCCACCTCTGTCCTCCTCACGCTCCTGCCCTGCCACAGCAACAGCCCTCCTGTTTCTTCTCTTCCTGTCCTGACCACCAAGGCCACAGCTGGTGACCCATTCATTCATTCATTCCCCAGCCCTGATACCAGACTCTACACCTCCCTAACCAAGACTGTGTGAGCTCCCATTACCCATCACCAAGGCTTTGTCCCTTCCTCCAGGCTGCTCTAGAGAACAAAGCCATCGAATTCCTTCAAATCCACCAAATTCAAATTTCTGCTGACTTTTTTCTCCCGTTCCTTGACCCTAGCCACATTGGCTGCGCTCCGTGCACAGCCCTTGCTGCCAGGAACTGTCCCCAGGGTGTATACTATCCACTGGCTCACGTCCCTAAACATATCTACCACCCCAATCCTCTCTGAAGTCCAAACTGCACATGGCACTGGGGATTCCACACCTCTATCAAGATGTCTCCCAGGCAGCTCCCCCACTATACAGCCCACAGAGCTGGTTGCACCCCCCACCCCCCAAACCAGGTCCTCCCTCAGCTCTCCACATCTCAGTTAAAAGCACCACTACACACCTGTCCACCTGCCCAGGCTGAAGGGGACTGGAGCCTGCTGTGACTCCTCCTTCCCCAGCCTCTCCACATCCAATCCATGCACAAGTCCATCAGTTCTACCTCCAAAATAGAGTGTAAATCTCCACCTTTTCTGTATCTCTACAGCCACTTCCCAAGTCCAAGCCACCACCATTCACACTAGAAATCCTGACAGCTTCTTAAGTACCTCCACTGGCCAATATGATCTGGGACCCAATACCCACTGCCCAGGATGAGAGAGCTTATTCTGTATACACGTGGTTAGAGATGATGTATTATTTTCCTGGATGCAACACTGAAGTGATTTCCCACCACCTTTAGATCAAACCCATGCTCCCACTCTGCTCTGCCTGGAATCTTCTTCACCCCTTCTCCAAGCGCTCTTTCAGGATTCTACCCGGGAGGTAACCTCCTCCAAGAGGCTGTCCCTAACCACTCTATCCAAGCTGGACCCCTGCTTTTTCTCACCATTCTTTTCTAGCACATATCCCATTTTTGTTTGACATTTATCTTTTTAAAAAATATTTTATTTTTACGTAATCTCTACACCCATCGTGGGGCTCAAACTGACATCTCAAACTGAGATCAAGAGTCGCGTGTTCCACCAACTGAGCCAGCTGGACACCCCTTGTCTGATATTTATTACCTGTCTCTACCACTTGCTGTCAATACCTATCTACCACCGTGTCCAGCATCTCACATTGTGTCCAGCACAGTACGTGGCACATAGACATTCAGTAAATTCAAGCTGAATGGATGAATAAGCAATTGCTTTCAAGCCCAACTGGGCCATTTCCCTAATACCCAAGTTTACAAAATGTTTCAGAGGAGGAGGGATGTGCAACAGTGAAAGTTTCAAAAAATCTCTGTGGACACAGAGACCCCTCATCAGATTCTCCTAGTATCTGGCTCTCTTCCTTCCTTCAGGTAGGCCAGCCTGCCAGTGTTGCTAAAGACTAGGTCAGGAACTGAAGGAGACAGTGTTCACCACTGCCCCAGCTCTGCATTCAGGCAGCAGGTGCATAAGCCCATGCATGGGCCGGGCCAGGGGCAACACAGTAACACCTGGGGCCTGCCAGCCACCGAAGCCTCAGGGCTCTTGTTCTGTGGGCCTCCATCAGGAAAGGGTCAGGGTAGACCTGGCCATCCATCTGAGCCTGGAGTGGGGCCTGAGAACTAAAAATGTCTCTGGTCCAAGCCAAAGCCAAACTGATCAGGCTAAGTTTCTGAACAAGCTCCCTGTGCTCCCAGTAGATGCTCTGGCACCCACAAGGTCTTGGGCATTTGGGACAGATGCCAGTAGCCTCTGTCCAAATTCCTAGCTCCACAGGCACCTGCTCCATGGGGGTCCCATGGTGCTGCCCTCCCCAAACCAGCTTTTCCTCCCAGCCTGGGCAGTCCTCCCTGGCTTTCACCCAAAGGACTGGCTGTCCCCCAGCACACGCATACCCCAGGCCTGTCTCTCACCTTGATGTAGGCATCCAGGGCAGGATGGACACGGCGGGTAGCCAGCCAGATGGACAGGGTGGAGGTATAGGGGAAGGTGGCCGTCACCACATGGCTGGGTGCCGGGAAGGAGAACACCTTGAAGCCAAATTTCTGGTAGAGCTGGATGAGCTCAGAGGAGGGTGACTCCTCACCTTCACTCAGAATGCTGCCCACTGCACAGCGGCACTTCTCAGGGGGTACCTGGGGAGGAAGAGCAGGAAGTGTTAGTGTTGGGAGCAGGGGTGTTAGTGTTGGGCGAAGGAAGGAGGCTCTTGGAACTCTTGCCACTTGGGTTCTGTGACAGCTCAGGCCTGGCAGAACCACCAGTTCCAACAGGCCACAGCCCCAGATACCAGGATGGAGAGAAGTATTTTCCTGCTAGAACCTATCCATGGCCCCAGCCTATAGCATCTTGCTGCAGGACTCATCCATCCCTTCATTTATGCTTCCAACAAGCATGCCAGACCCTGTGCTGGCTGTGGAGAGGCTGCAGGAAGCACTGATCAGGAAGTGGGACCACACTGGACTCTGGGTTGCTGATGGAACTGTGAGATCCTCTTCCCGGGTTCCTCAGGCAGGGCCAGCCACCATCACCAGAGCCTCCGGACCTCCTTTCCAACCCATGCCCCCATCCCAGACCACACTTGCCAAGTCCTTTCCTGGATCAGCTGGAGAATGCTCCTTCCCCTCCAAATCTCCCTGGGCCCCCAGTACCTGCACATCGCTGTACTCTGCTCCCCTCCCTAGCTGCCCTCCCTCTCCTGGCTCACATAAACCCAAGGCAGGTGGGGCTCCATGTGAGTCTACACACTTCCTAGGCCTGATCCCAGGCCTGTAAGGCCCAGCACTCACCTTTCCTTCTGGCGTCAAGGGGTCCCAATTTGTCTCATTTCCTGCCACCTGAGTCTATACCAGACCCTGATGCCCCCAGGGGTATCTGGTCTGGAATCTAAGACACTCATTACAGACCTTGTGCTGTCAATCCTAGATTTCCCTTGACCCGAGGGTCCCTTTCTCCCACTACCTGGGGCCCAGTGAATGACCCATAAATTCAAACTCCCTCTACCTCAGGTGCTCCTCTTCCCAGCCTACCTTCCCAGCACCACAAAGTCATTTTGACCTGTTCTTGCCTCTTCCCTCCCTTTCCAAGCCCTGTCAACAATGTCCTAGGGTTTTCTCAGCCCTGCTCTGCCTCTCTTTGATCAATCTAGCTCTGTCCTTCTAGTCTCACTTTGCCTGGGACTCATGCACCAACTCCAGGCTCTCACTTCTATGCAGTCTCACAGCTCTCTGCAGCTAGGGCACTCATGCTACACCCTTGAATGCTACATCATCAAGCCTAGTTCAGGGCTTTACTGGCAGGCAATATGGTCCAGTGGTCAGGACCACGACTTCTAGAGGGAGGCAGGACTGGGTGTGAATCTTGACTTGTGTGACTCTGGATAAGTCCCTTGGTTTCTTGAGTGCCAGTTCCTTTCAGAATTGACATATTAAATGAGATGCTTTATATGAGGGCTTATCCTGGTACAGAACTTAACAAGTGCTCTGTAAATGTTGTTGGTTATACTAATAGCTATGACACAGGAAAAACAAGTGACCCTTGGCCTGGAGAATGCCCATTCACCAAACTTCTTAACATGTAGCTCCTCCTTGCCCATCTTCAGGTTCAAGCACCCTCCTGGGGAGTCTTTCAGGGTAGCTCTGTGCCCCCCCCCCCCCCAACATTTTGCTGTAAACTCTTGCCTCCATCAACTCTACCTGGAAGCAGTCACTTAGCCAGCTGGCCACTCCTCCCACCCAACCCAGGCAAGTGCAGTACCACCTTTTGTCTACAGATGGTGCAACTGCTCCATTCACACCAAAGGCTTGAGCCTGGACATACCAGCAAGGCCTCCTGCTGACAGACCAAGGGACAGTGCCTGCTGTAATACCAATCACCATGATCCAGACCCCAGCAACTTAGGATACACAAAAGAAATATTCAATATAGGTTAGATGGAGAAATGGATGGAAGGTCACCTGATCACCTCTGGCCCACCTGGGACTGGGTCCCAGGATCTTTTCTGGGATCACTTCAGCAGCCCTCATGGAGCTCCCAGCTCAACATCCTCCTCAATCCCCAAAAAGCACCACAACACCCATGACCACCCTGCTTAGAACTTTTCAATGGCTCCCAATTCAGCTCTAGGATGAAATTCCCAAGCCCAGCATGAGACATTGCCTTACGTCGTCCACACAATACTGCTTAGATTTGCCCACACACTCACCTAACACTCCTTTTTTGCATCCCCAAGGCCCCAGCAGGGGCCAGAACCCAGGTGGGCAGGTGCCCATGAGCATCTGAGTGGCAGAGGGAGGGACAAATCTAGGTTCTGGCCCAGCCCACCTTGCCAACCTCCTCTCCCACCACAACCCCGCACACGCCCACACAGAACTATTTGCAGCTTCCCAGACATGCCACGTCCTCCCATGCTTCCTGCCTTTGCATAAGCTACTTCCTCTGCCTAGAGTGTCCTCTTCACCCTACTCCAGAGTTCCTTCTGCCTGGGCAACTCTTGCCCATTCTTCAAGACTCAGCTCAACCCTCCTACTCAAAGCCTTCTGATGCTCTCTGCCGAGCAGCTCTTCCTCTATGATCCCAAACGTTCACCCAAAGGAGCAGACCTTATGCTGCATGGTAACTGACAGCCTCTCCATCTCTCCCCACCACTCTAGGCTTCTAGACAAAATGGCCCAGGATCCTGTCCACACATTAAGTTCTTGGGCTGTGCTCAGCAACAGCACACGCATGCACGCACATGTACACACAGGGGCCCTGCACATGAGCAAAACTTTTCTTCCTCCAACTTGAAAAGAGGAATGCTCATCAAAGGAAAGGGAAGCAGCTAATAAGGAGGCAGGACTTCTGAGATCTTGAAGATGTGTTAGCCACAGGTTCTTCCTTTCTGTCTGAGCAACCCCTCATTTCCACAAGTGAGGATATTTCCTGTTCCTCCACCCACCACCTCTACCCTGTTCTACCCTGGCCAGTGGCTAAAAGGCAAACTAAGTGGTTACTCAGCAAGTCCACCAACTACTAAGCAGCTCTGTACCAAGCTGGAGCCGGGAGGCAGCTGAACCAGGCACCAGCAAGAAGAGGGAACAGGCCCTAAGACTAGCTGGGGAATGGCAATGCTGGCTTAGGAGCAGGGGAAGGCTTCCCTGGGCTCCCTGGAGAGCCCATGCCCACCTCCAAGAGAATGGCCCACTGAGGTTGTCAGGAGCCTAGAAGATAAAGGAATGTCCTGACAGCTAGAAACTCCACCCACCTTGGTTCAATACGATGTCTCTATTTGGGCCCGGCCCTAGGAGGTCAGCCTGGGCCTCTTAGTTCCATCTGCTTGCTCCCTTTCCTCCCTGTAGCAGTCATTTCTCAGGGTACTTATGCCTAGAACAAGAGCTATGAGGCCTCTTGAGTCCTGGCATGGGAGAAGAGGGTGGTCTGCTTGGAATCTAAAGCTTCTGGACACAAATTGGCCCCACTACCCTTTCCAGAGAGGTCTTGCAGTAACAGGTTGACCCTATTGGTGAAGCCATAGTGAAAAGAGGGTCCCAGGGTGCCTGGATGGCTCAGTCAGTTAAGCATCTGACTCTTGATTTTGGATCAGGTCATGATCGCAAAGTTTGTGAGACTGAGACCCATGTTGGGCTCTGCACTGATAGTACACAGCCTGCTTGGGATTCTCTCTCTCCCTCCCTCCCTCTCTCTCTCTCTCTCTCTCTCTTTCTGCCCCTCCCTCCCACACACATGACCACTCTCTCTCAAAACAAATAAATAAACATTTAAAAAGAAGAAAAGAAGGTTCCTGTCTAGCCAAGACTTCACTGGAAACAGGACAAGACTGATTATCTTCCAGGATCCAGGAAAGGAAAATGGTGTCAGCTGGCCCATTTTGGGGTCAATGGCTGGTCAATAGAAATGGCCAGCCCTAGGTTCATAACCTGCAACATCTGACAAGGAGAGATGCAATGCTTGCCAATCTCAGGCCTGCAGGGCTGCCTTGACTCCTCCCTGGTCAGCATATCCAGCCCAGAGCTGCCCATAGTAAGGGGAGAAACAGCAACAATGCCCTTCACTTGCACTGGGCAGCCACAGCTGTTCATTGCTGGAGGGTGAACAGTGGATTCATTTAACCTCCGAGGTGCTGCAGGTCAACATACCAACTTCCCCAAGCAGGTGGCACCCAAAGGCAAAAGCTGGGCTAGGACTAGTCATGAAGGGAGTGACACAGACATCAGGGTCAGAGGGTAGGACCCATATTTCAGGCTGGAGGGGAGGGGAGTCAGCAGGATGCCAACCTCCAAAGGGGGGGTCCAGGGGCTTTATGGGAACTCTCACCTAGAAGTCTTTCAGGGCCTTCCTACTTTCAGTCCCAAGCATATCGTAACAACAGCTGGTACCTGACAAGGTGCGTTCCGTCTGCCCCGGTTGCTGCCTTCTGTACATCAGCTCATTCAATCCAAACAGCATTGTGCGATAGGTACTTTTATCAATTCTGTTTCTAAGACCCATACAGCAAAGCTATTTAGCAAGGGCCACACAACAAGGTAGTGTTGTGGAGTCCGGATTTGAACCCAGGCAGACTGGCCCCAGAGCTGTGCCACACAACCCACAGCACCTGGAAGCCCAAGATATAGGCCCTGGCTAGGAATGGCCTGCACAATGGACTCTCTCTATGCTGTACCTCGTCACATGGCCTCGGCGACCTGCAGGAGGCTAGGCCAGAGGCAGGCAAGCAGGGTTCCCAAAAGTACAAAATCCTAGTGGCACGAGGCATGGGGGTGGGGGTAGGCAAGAGTGCTAAGCATCTACTGGGGACCAGGTATTGGGCCTTACCCTTATTACTTAGTCCCTAGAGAAATAAAACCCCTGAGGTAGAGATTCTTGGAAAGGCCAAGTGACTCACTCAGAATCACACTCCAGGAAGCAGTGGGGCCTTGATTCAAACTCAGAAAGAGTCCAAAGCCCTCTCTTCCCACACCTCAGTCCTCCTCCCTACCAAAGACAGCTCTGCTGAGAAGAGGGGGTGTGCCTTTCCAGGGCTGCCCCACACAGTTAAACTGCTTATAGAGCAAAAGCCTGGACTCCATCTAGCAGAAAATCATCGCAGGTAACTGAGGTAGGGAATGGTCTGGGCTTTGGGAAACACCAGCTAGCCCACATTCCCACTGCCCTTTGTCAAAGGTCAACCCTGGGAAATCCCACTCCCTCATTCCTTCCCAGGGTCCATGTGGTCTCAATGTCTCCTGGGAATGCAGGACGCCCCATCCCCAAACACACTAAAGGGGAAGGGGAAGTGCAGCACAGGCCTAAATCCATACTCTTACCAGCCTTAGCCCCTGCAGACGTGGTGGTCCCAAGCTGGCTTTCAGTGGACTCAAGAGAAAAAAGGAGCTTCAATACAGTCTAGTTTACTAAAGGCAGAACCCAAGCACCACCAGTTCCCATATCTGCCCCATGCCTAGGGCAAGCACCCTCTCTCTCCTAGGCCTCAGCCAGGTAAACTGAACTGGCTACCACGCCCCATTTGCCTCAGTCAGGCTCCCCACAAGGGCAGGCAGACAGGTTGCTTAAGGCCCAAACAGCAGTGGAGGCGGTAGCAGCAGAGGGTGGGGCAACAGGTGGAGGGCCAGGCTGGCACACAGGACAGATCCATGGGCATGGTGAGAGCAGTTGAGCCAGTACAGCCTATCCACAGGCCAGAGCTGGCCAGGATCAAGTGAGCCACCAGGGGTCTTCTTCCCAGCTCCTTCCCTCCCACCAACACCCAAGGCTCCCAGAGGGACCAGGCCAAGGAGGGGAGGCTAAAGTCATTGTCCAGACCCCCACACTGCACCTCAGAAGCAGGGCTGAGAGCAGAGCAGTTCTGACCCTTCTCCAGCTTTACAAGGGCAGAAATGGATCTGTGTGTGTGTGTACGTGTGTGTTCACATGCTTGTGCGCTGAGGGAAGGGAGCAGGCACAGATTGGTGACTGACTCTGGAACGCACCCCCTCCCTTGGTCCTTAGAAGAAGAAATGGCTGCACTCCAAGAATGTTGGGCCCTGGAGAGGGAAGGAACACCTATGAGTCACTGCCAGGGTCTGTCCACTTCCTGTCACATGCTCCCTCATTCCTTGTCCTACCTCTCCAAAGGCCCTCAGGGATAGAGAATGGAATCCTTTATCTTGCCCAACACTTCCCCAGACCCTGCAACTTCCTCCCATACAGAACTCCAGGATCTGGAGTTGACTGACATACATATGCTGACAAATCCAGGACACAAAGCTGATGAGATATATATGCTCAAACAGCATTTGACACAAAAAAGTCCACAGCAATTGCCATGACCCTGCCTCAGTGGTGCCCTTTCCAGTGTCACTCCTGGGCCCACAGCCAAGTGAGGCCCCACCAGGCCTTTCTCAGAAACCAGCGTCCCCCTGCCCAGCTGAGGCCAGGAGCTGAGGCCTAGAAGGGGAGTGGCTAGAGAGCTGTCAGTCCACACATTATGGGGGAGGGTAGCAATGACAGCAGGTGGCCACCTCTCACCTGGTCACTCCCTGTCCCACTCACAGAGCCTGAAATAGCCTCATTCCTCCCTACATTCACACAGAAGCAGGTTATGGCCCCCATTGTGCTCAGCCAGGAGAGGGAGAGGGTGTGGGGATGGGCCACACAACAGTGCAACCTAGATCCTGTCCCTTCCTTCTGTGAACCACAAATACACAGGGCCCCATGCTGGACACTGCTTAGGGAGGCAGCCGAGGGAGAAGGCTTGGGTTCTTCGTCTTCCCCAGGACTGGATGGGGTTTCTCCCCCAGGCTCCCCTGATATACCCACACTGAGAGGTCCTGAGGGCTAGGCCCTTTGGTCCCCGAGGTGCCCCAGTGCCCAGCAGCATGGCATAGATCAAGTGTTCGAATACCGCTTAAAAAAAAAGCATGGGTGAACTGTGTGAGATCAATACAACTCTTGCTATATGATCCTCAGTCTCTTCCTCTATAACATAAGCACTGTGGAACCTGTGGCCTTAGGTCCTTAGAGACCAGATAGTCTGTGATAGTCATGAGCACTTGAAGTCTGAGGGTCCGTGGTTCCCTGAAACTTTTGTGAGAATCCCTTCTAGGCAGAAATATACTGCCCAACTCTAAGAGTAGGTGGAGACTAAGCATCCCTGAGCCATCCCAGGTGTCAGGGTATAACCTAGCTCTGAATGTGGACACAGTATCTTCTAGAGTGACCCAGGACTGAGAGGAACAGGATCAGAGGGGCCACTTTGACCTATATGTTTGTCCTCTGAGCCAGCCAGATGTCCATAGCCAGGCCAAGGTCTAGGCCTAGGTCATGAGAGCTCAGCCTAATGTCTCAGTGTACCTAATTAATATGAATATTTTGTCCACCCTTTTTGTTGTTGTTAAACAGCTACTGAGGGCCAGGTTGTAGGATGAATGCCTCACCTGTGTCACTTAATTTGATTCTTTCCAGACAACCTATGAAGCAGATATCTTAACACAGTTCTATAGATGAAGAAACAGAGGCCCAGAGAGATTATGTGACATGATCAAGATCCAAAGCATGACAGTGATGAGACAGAATCAGAACCCAGGGCTGCCAGCCTTGAGGCTCTACTCTCAGGCTGTGGTCCCCCAAGACTGGCACCCAAGTCAGGCTGCACCCAGCCAACCCTGGACACCCAAGGCCACCCGACCTCAAGGACAATTGTATGGAGGACTGGGCTAGGAGGCCATGGGAAGAGCACTCCATGCCAGGGTTTTTCTACCTCACTCTTCCCTGGACCAGCCTCCAGCACTGACCTCAAGGTATACTCCTGCTTTGGCTCTTTCCCATCCTGGAATTAGCATTTCCAACCCAAGTGGCAACATGCTGCTTTAGGAACAGGACATGCTGATGAGGAAAGAGGCAACTGCAAGGACTCTCCTCCTTCCCACCACTGAGGCCTGCAGAGTCTCTAACTGGATCAGGTGAGGAAAGAGGGGCAGAGACCAGGGGAGGGCATATAAGAGGGGCAGGGACCTACATAACGGAGCCCTGCAAGGGTGGGGGTCGGGCATCTGGTCCAGGAGCTTCCTGAAGCCTAGCACCTGCCCCATGCCACTTAAGGTTCCAGTGCTCTAGACTCCCACTTAGTGCCATCTCCCAACCATGTGACCTCAAATCCTCATCATCTATTCATCCCTCAACCAGGCCATGTCACCTCTCACCTGGGCCCAGCCCAATCTCCTCAATGGCCTCCCTGTCTCATCTCCTCCTCTCCTCCACCTGCCATCCAGTTAGCTTCCTAAGTCACAGGGGGCAAACTGTGCTGTGCCTTGCCTCCCAACCTGCTCTTCTTCCCACTGCCTGGCCCAGTGAACCTTTCTACCACTTTCTTCACCCACACATGTCCACTGGCCACACCTCCCCTGTCATCCCATGTCTGTAAGCCTTTACTGCTGTACTTCCCTCAGTCAGGAGGCCCTTCGTGGCAGAGCAAAGTTCTACTCACGGGAGATGTCCCAGCTAAAGTCGACCTCTTCTCTAAGCCTCCTGGGCAGACTTGAGTACCCTCCCCAAATGCACAGCTCAAAGCTCTGTGGGCATCGAGTATAGTGGCTATTAGAAATTCATTTGCATGGGGCTGACTTGCCAAACACATGAAAGTTTTTGAGGAAAGGGCCAGGTCTGTTCATCTCCGGAGTGCAGACGTCATGCAGAACCTGGCACAGACAGTCAGTACACCCTTGTTTCGACTAAGTACTCCAGTGAGGCTTGGTCAGCAGACAGTGGGTAGGCTGTAGGCCTTGCCTACTTGAGCTCTTCAGACAAGGAAACCAGAGCTGGGGATTCCCAATGGCCTGTTTGCCAAGGCTCCAAGCTGAAGGCTGAAGAACTCTTCGCAGAGCTGCCAGCCCATGCAGCTGTGGGCAGTACCACCCCATGGCATGGCAGGAGGCCACATTGGTGAGCCCTGACTCACCACAGGCTGTAAGTACAGCCAGACGCCCACAGGGTGCCAGTGATGCTGGGCTCGTCTGTGAGCCCAGCATCCTAGACATTCTG
This sequence comes from Prionailurus bengalensis, assembly GCF_016509475.1. NCBI lineage: Eukaryota > Metazoa > Chordata > Mammalia > Carnivora > Felidae > Prionailurus > Prionailurus bengalensis. Next base: position 20,610,226 of record NC_057348.1, on the reverse strand, counting down.
GGGAGCTCACCTGGTTCCACTTGCCCCCTCCTCTCCACCAGGCCCTCCTGCAACCAGGCAGCTTGACATCCAAAGAGATGCTATATGACTGAGGCAGGAGTCACCAAAATGGCTGAAGAGGTAGGATTCTAAGCCCCATGCCCAGGGCCTGCCCTCTCAAGCCCACAGGAGCTGCAGCCACAGCAGGAAAGCTAAAAGAGGGAAGGCACAGAAACAACAAGGTATGACCCCAAAGAGAGGCAGAATCTGAACAGCCTGGCCTTAGAGTACTGGCCTCAAATGGGGATGGAAGAGGGAGGGACAGCAAGAGGAGGCAGGGGACGAAAGCCTTGGCAGAAACTAGAGACACACAATGCTGTGGCCCCCTGCAGTCAGAAGTCCATGGGTAGCTATGGGTAGCTATGAGCCAAGAACCAGACCTGGGCAAATAGAAAGGAGCATATGGATGCCTGGCACAGGAGTCCAAGCTAAATCTGGAAGGAGCTTCAAGCTCAGAGAAGAGGTTGTCTGCAGGACCAGATCACAGATTTTCCCACCCCTTCCTCAGAAACTACAACCCCCCGGCCCCATGTCCATCCATGGGGCAGAACCGCAGCCAGGGAACAGGAGGCTCCTTACCATGTGGGGGTTGTCGTAGTAGACGGCGATGGAGCGGAGCTTGGGGGAGACACTGCAGCTCTCGGTGAAAAGCCTCCCAGTCTCGCTGTAGGGCCCCACGTGGAACTTGTAGGCCACAGTGACATTGCGGATGGGGGGTGAGCCGGCACTCACCACCACCCCAGACAGCAGCCCTGAGTACCCAGCAAAGGCCAGCAGTGTCAGCAGCAGCAGCAGAGTCAGGCCCACAATCAGGCCTAGGAGAAGCAGGTCAGACATGGCTCTGTGCCCCCGACACTGTGCCCCCAAGACAGCTGCAAAAGAGACAGGAGGGAGAGGAGGCTGGTAGCCTGCTCTGACCAATGTGCCCACCTGCCCGCCAGCCACTTATGGCCCAACCTCAGCCCTGCCTTGGGTGCTCTGACCCAGGAGGAGGAGGGACCAGGGTGTTTACACACAGAAGTGACCTAGAAGAGAGCTACAAAGGATGACTGAAGCCGCAAGCCTCTTTATTTCTTAATCACAATTGTTGAGGCTCTCAGAACAGCTCTGCCTGTCAGCTGGCAGCCTTGGTCACACCTGGGGAAACTGAGTCATAGAGGTGAACAGGAGTGAGTCAGCTATGGACATACTCCCAGCCCTGACCAGCCTCCCTCAAGATGGGCAAGAAAGCCAGCTTGCCTTTTCCCTACATTACTTCTTCCTTCCCACAGCAGAGCCACACTGCCTGCCCAGCTTCCCCAAGCCTCATGGACCACTATCAGAGGGAGGATGGGCAAGCGCCAGGGTCCAATCATTTATTAAAAAATAGGGAAACCATAAGGAACAAAACCCCATGGGGAAAATGTACCACAGGAAGAGACTTTCATAGGAAACTCTCCTTTGTGAAGCACATCGGGCCCTCAGAATCTTGCTATCCAGCAAGCTCACCCATCCAGAACCAAGGAAAGATCGGATCAAATCAGCCAAAGCAGCCAGAACAAAGTCCAGCACTGTGCTTCCCAGACTAGAGCCAATGGTACTAACAAGATTCATCCCACTTTTCCAGCCCACAGATTAGAAACAAAGAGGAGAAAGACAAGTTTGTTAGAAATGGAAACACACCAGGGAGAACAATTACTTATCCCTGGCCCAAGCAGTTCATCCCATGGGGAAGGGGTGCCAACCTAGAGGGAGCCACAGCTGGGTCCACTTGCTGCCCTGTCCCTCTCCCCATCAGCATCTCCAGGTGTTTAGAATTAGTTTTTGTAGTTTTGATCTTGCCACCCCACCTTCTCTACTAGGTAGTTCGTGGAAAGGCATCCTGGGGTGAGGTGAGGGTGTCTTTTCTTCCTTTTTGTGTTTATGTCGTTTATCTGACAATTGTCCCTCCTCCCATTGGCCTTTCCTCATTCCTCCTTTTTGTATGCTACAAGTAATAAAGACACTCATTTCAAGGAAAACAACAACAACAACAACAACAACAACAACAACAAAGAAACAGAGAAGCTATCCAAAAGCAGGGCCAGGAACACAACATAGAGGTTGGTGTGTGAGCCATTCAAGGCAGACTGTCCAGCCCTCTATGTCCAGCCCTCTACGAAGCTGGGGGCCAGAAGCCCAACCCTCTTATACAAAGGGCTTGATTTGAGTCCCCCAGGGGGGTGGAAAATCACAGCAGTTTAAAAAGGAAGGGAAACATGTGACCCACTGGAGGAATATTCTCACTCCAAGTATTGAAAATTTTAAAGATTTGGGGCACCGGGATGGCTAAGTAGGTTGAGTGTCTAACTCTTGATTTTGGCTTGAGTCATGATCCCGGGGTCTTGGGATCGAACCCCACATCAGGCTCCACTGAGTGTAGAGGCTGCTTGAGATTCTCTTTCTCTCTCACTCCCTCTGTCCCTCTGCCCCATTCATGCACTCTCGCTCTAAAATATAAATAAACAAAAATTTAAAAGATTTGGGAGGTGCAAATCAATGCTTCAGCCCTATGGGAAATTTAGCTCTATGGAATAATTTGTTCCCTGTGGGTTCTGGGTGTCAAAATTTTTTGCTGAAAAACGGTCTTTGGAGTCAACATACACATAGTGTTTGCCTTAACAAAGAGGCAAACTAAACTCCTAAACCTTTGATGTCATAGCATGGAGGTGCATCACACTGGTATTAGCCATCCCTGTTCCTGCGCCACAGTTGTGCTTTTTTTGGATGCATTGGCCATCCTACTCATCTTGCCTCCAGTTAGTTTCATTCCTATTTTCCTTGGTGATGATGATGATGACGATAAATCTTTCACTTACTATAGTGTAGTACTAATCTACGGTACTTACTATATGCCAGGCACTATCCAAATGTTGAAACACAGCTACTTTATTAATCCTCAAAACAAGGTAGGTAAGGATCAGGAAGTTAAGAGACTTCCCCCAAGGTCACACAGGCACTAAATAGAACGACTTGGACCAAAATGCAGGCACTAGGAACTCAGGCAGTCTGACTCCAGGCTGCCATTTTCACTTTCTCCTCCCAAGTGACAGGATTTCCAGAAAGGCTCAAGCATTTAATCCATGTTGGGACATCTCTGAACCCAAGGCTCTCAGCTGGAAGCTCTCACTCAGCAGCTAGGTCTCAGTTGCCTTGAGAGTGACCATCCTTCACTTTGACCTACCCTCTCGGCTGCACATTCCCCGTCTACCTCAAAGGAACTTAGTTCCCACCTCCCTCTTCCTCTCACCTCCTAAAGTACTCAGAAGAGAGGGAAAATGCACCCCAGAGCTTAGGTCAGCACAGGAGGGAGGCAGGGCAAAGTGTATTTCCCCATACTCAAGAGAAAGGGCAGGAGAAGGGCCGAGGAAGCTCACCTGAAAAGCCAGGCTCACTTTTAGCAACTCATGGCATCCAGCGCCGCAGGGACCAAATGCTCCAAGTACTCCAGTGCTGGGGGCAGAGAGAAAATCACCACTGAGCTGGGCACCGTGCCCTGACTGTTCCCTTTTCGGGGAAAGCCCACTAGGGCCTCTACAGGAACTCCCTCCTCACCACAAGGCTGCACCTCTACCTCGTCCTCCTACCGCTTACGGAAATCAGAAGCCAAAAGCCAAACTCGGCCTCATAATGTCAACTCTTCACTGGGGCTGTGCTTATGCCCCTGTTCTTGGAGAGTCCTCTTCTTGGAGGGTTCCAGCCTCTGTAACTGGCTTTGAAACAGCCCCTATCGCTGACATCGGTTTCTCCTCGGGTCAGAGACCAGGGGTGGTCGTCTCTGACCCGAGCCGGCGAGGCTTCCTGAGGCTGCTCACTTGCGCCGCGGCAGTGGGCCGGGCCCTTAAACTTCGGTGCCAGTGAGCGGCGGAAAGACCCAGGCCTGCGCGGGACTGAGGTGCGCCGACTCCCACTCTGCGCTTCCAGCACTGCTCACTCGCGCCTCGCTTATTTACCCAGCTCCTTTCTTTTCAGCCATGACCTCACGGGGTCTCACACACCTCCGTAACTTAAGAGAATCTAAAGTTTGCAGCCACGGCTGAGGCGCGGCCTCCAGGGATAGGGGCGGAGCTAAAGTGCGGTTTTTGCCTCAGTTCCCCAACCCCCACCCTCCACCCCCGGCTCCAGCTCCTCTGGCTCGGGGCGTGCCCCGTGGCCGAAGCCGGGGCAACGCGGGGTGGTAGGCTGGTCCAAGGTCGCGTTCGGGCCCTTGGACCTAGCCGGGCCCTTGGACCCAGCTGTGGGCGAGACGAGATGCAAAGAGCGCCCTGGGTTGCGGGGGTCACGAAGGGGACGCGGGAACCCCTGAGGTCGCGCCCGGACAGACGGAGGCTCCAGGCCCTCAGCGCGCGTGAGGCCGCCCAGGCGGGGACGCCTCTCCTCCGGCCCAGCCCTCACCTCAGCGGCCGCCCGCCGCGGACGCCGATCCGCGCAGGCGGCTCCAGGCTAGGTCGCGGAGCCTGCGCGCGCCCGCCGCGCACGCTCGCTCCGCCCCCTCTCGCGGCGGGACGTGGCCGTGGCCGTGGGCGCGTGCGCGCGGTACCGGAGGGCGGAGGCCTGCCCCGCCCGGTCTTAGCATCGAGCGGCGCCCAGCCCCAGGAGCTGTCAGGGGCGGAGCCCACTGAGCACTTTCCTGCCTCCCACAAACTTACCCGGCCCCAGGTGTTGGGGTAAGTCAGCCTGGTGGCCCACAGTAGAGAGCCAGATTGGGTCCAAGGAAGCCCGCACCAGAGTGAAGCGTTTGAAGAGGCTTGGGAAGTTCAGCACAGCAGTATCAGCCTATGGCATTTATTTGTAGTACCCTTCGTCCTGCCACTTCCTCTCATTGTAGCTTCCCGATGGACCTGGGAACCCAGCAAGTCAAGGCTACCTGCCCCCGTTTTACAACTGAGGAAACTGACGCCCAGCTTGGACTCAGGGAAGAAGCTAGTGGATCCAACCTCTGGAATAGTGCAAATATCAGTCATGCCTCCAACACTCCACCCCACCCCACCCCCAACCACAGGAGTGGTCATTCATCCACCCAACATTTACTGAGTAACACTCCTTGCCAGGACAGTTCAAGGGGCTGGGGATACTGAAGAAACGGAACTAAGGCCCTACCCTCTTGGAGCTAAGCAGGAACCGCCCCCTTGCAGTCTCCTCCCCAGAGCCCTGGAAGTGCCTGGGGGAGGTTGGGCTGACCTTCTAGCTTAAGGTATTCTAGAGTAAACTCCTTGAACATAGGCTGAATCCTCAGCTCATATTTCTGAGGACCTACAAACTATACAAAGCACTCTTCTAGATCCCTAAAGATAAAACTTTGCCCTCCTGAGAGGCCCAGTCTTGCAGTGGAAGGAGTAGGAGAGGGAACAACTATGCTCCTAAGCTTGGCTACATGAGCTACCTTGGTGCCTCTGACACAGAGGATTGATATTTGGGAGGGGAATCATCTTATTCTGGATTCCACTACTGCACTAGCAAAGGGCAGACTGAACACACGGAGGCACTCATAATCCTGGCTTCCTTTCCCAGTACTTCACACTGTTCCAATCCCAGGCAGGAAAGAATGACCCTCATCCACAGGGCCAAGCCTATCCCCAGCCCTCTGGGCAAACACTGGTAGGAAGAGCAGCTGGCCCCTCACAGGCACTCAGGGCTGGGCTGGCAGAGTCATGGCAGTTTGATTTTGCTTATGAACATCAAACACATGATCAAAACCTTTAGGTGCTCCAGGCAAGTGGGCTATACACTTGGAAGCATTTCCTGTGAGATAAGGGCCAATTCATGGTTCAGAGACAAGACAGCTTCTGAACACAATGTTCACCTGGTCATTTTTCCTGTTTCTCAGAATCTGATGAGATTGTCCCAAGAAACCGTTGTCTGGAGCTGCTCTTTCCTCATCTTGTCCTCTCTGCTCACTTCCTTCAGGCTGGCTGGGGAATTCCAGATGCCACGTCAGAGTTCAGGGTGTGCCTTAGGAGCTTCACCACCTCTGTTGTCAATGGAGAGTCTACCTGTGATAGAAGCTGCTGGCCACAAGTCCCCACTCCTCCCTTTCATCTCAGGCTGCTCCCAACAGAGTAAGCCCAACCTTTGGTAGGGATCTCTGCAAGACCTCTGCTGGCCACCAGCTAAGGCAGCTAAGACGCAGTCCTCTTCCCTCTAGAAATAAGTGTAAGCAGACCTGTTCCACCTTATAGTACGAATCCTCTCATGAACCCAGACTTGGCCTTTGTCTCCTCCTGCCTTTCTCTGTCCAAGAAACCCCCACAGAGCCACTTTAATTCTCCCTCTGCAAACTTCCAGAGACTCTTTCCATAGGGCTTCTCCCCTTACAGGGACCAAACTTGGAGACAAAGAGTGGACTGCCCTCACCTTCCCTTACGTCTCATATTCCAAAGCCCTGGACAGTTCTCTGTGAGGCAATGGTTAGATCCACTAACCCAGATGACAAATGGAGAAGGCATATGCAGTGTAAGACAGTCTGCATACCCTGCCACCAGTCATCTCCCATCCTCTGAAGGCACTGATGCTGCACCCAATCCCCAATCCCCCACAGTCTGGTTAGGGCTGCCCCAGCAGGACTTGCCATGATTGAGGATCACCTAGCTTTAAGCCACTCTGAGTCAGTTTCGATGTTTCATCTAGAGCCTGGAAATGTGGTCCTCTTCAGGTGAGCAAAGGCAGAAAAAGCCTAGTGAACCCCATTGCAACAAAGAGCCTACCAGCAGTCTGCCCTCTATTCCCACCTCTCTCCCCCACCCCACTCACATCAAGTACCATCCCAGTGCCCACTATACTCTAGGTTTATATCCCTTTCACCACCCAGTCAGCCAGCCAGCTGTTCAGACAATTCCTTGATCAAACAACACTGCCTTCTGGAGTTTAAATTTTATTTTACAAAAAGAGAAATAAAGAAAACTGATAGGCAGTTATACTGACTTACAATTGTTCTGTTTGCTTTTTTAAAAAAGTGACATGAAACACAAGTAAAAATAAATACGTCATAGAAACAGCCAGTTGCCCAGTCTCTGGGGCAGGAGCACCTGCCCTGCTGAGAGAGGAGGGAAGCCCATGATCACACCAGCAGCTGGAGCACCCAGACACAGATGCTCCTCAAAGCCAGGCGCAGCAGGTCCCAGGCCTCAGGGGGCGTCCTGAGGAAAGAAGACGGAAAACCAAAGCCAGGTGCCAGGTCCCTGGGGCCACTTCATATCTCCTCCCCCCAACTCCTCCCGGCAGCAGTGTGGCCTTAGTGGTTATCCATTGCGACCCCCTCAACCCACCTGGACCCCCTTCCCCTGACCCTTCTGGAGAGGGTACAGGATAAAACCAGTCTTGGGCAGGCTGAGGGGGATTTTTCCCGTGAGTCCCCAGCCCACCCTGAGTAACACAACCAGATAACAGTTTACACCCATATGCACGAATGCACACTCTCTCGCGCGCACATGCATGCATACGTGTGCACACACACGCACGCACACTCTTTCACACACACACACACACACACACACATACACACACACACCCCTGGGCTGAGCTCTCTTTCAGAGAAGGGTCCTGGGTCAGGTCACAGTATGAGGTCCCCTCTTCTGAATATCATCCCAGTAGTGGTAACAGAGTACCCAAATCTCCCCAAGCCCTCTGCACTACAGACTCCACAGCCTGCCTGGCTACCTCTTCCCAACGCACTGGATTACTATATCCAACCAACCTATGAGAGAGGAAAGGGGCAGACTCAGGTCCCTGAAGAATGAAGAAGTAAGTTGGCCACTGCCTGCTCGGGAAGTTCATCGTTAAGACTTGGTATTCATAAAAGGCCTAGGGCCAAGCTAGTGGCACAGAAGAGACATGAAGGGGTCACATCAGAACACATAGGGCAGAAGAGTCAGTAGGAGGGGACAGAGTCTGACTGTGGCTGATGGAAAGCGCAGCATTCTCCGGCCTTGAGGTGCAGATCTCCTGGGAACAAGTCAGAGGAGGGCCAGAAAGTCTCCTGGGGGTCTGTTGGGGGAAAGAGCTCTTATCTCAGAGTTTTGCTGGGGAAAGAATGATTGATCTGGGTGCACAGGAGGCCATGACTCAGAAGGGAGACTGGTCTTCTGAGGACTCACAGGGAACTGGGAAGCAGGAGGAAGGGGGTCATGGCCAAGAACACTAGGAATAAGGAATGTATAACCCCCAGACCTTCCCCATGGGGTGAGGACTCGGTTCCAGAGCAATGCCACAGCAATGCCAGGCTCAAATGGACTGAGACAGACAGCCTTGCTCTGCTGACAGCTTTGGGAGTGACCATCCCACCCAGACCACTAAAGTTTGGTTGTTTCAACCTATCAGCAAAACTTTACCCCAGTTAACTGCTTCACGCCCTAGAGAGGGCAATTTCATATTTAGTTGTGAATCACAAGTATATACAGAGATACCACATACTAATTCCTAGAGAAGAGAGTTCCAAGGACCAGAAAGAGTTCTCCTTAAGTCAGCAGGTGAAGAGATAGATGCTCAAAAAGCACAACTCGAGGGGTATGAACTTGGCAGATATCCAATGATCTGATCCAACATGGTTCATTTACTTTCTTAATGAAATGGCTACTTTGTCTCTGGTTCCATTTTCATCCACAAAGATATTAAGAAAAGAAAATTGAACATCATTACAAATGGTAATCCTGAATCATTAAGTAGTACTATATTCCCTAGGCTGAGGATTCAGACTAAGCCAGATGGATCAAGCTTGAGAGGTCCTTGAAAACATCCTTTGGAAGACAATGGTGAGGGGAAAATGCTGAGAGGCCTGATCCACTGCACATCCCTCCCCACCCCCCACCCCCCCACCCCCGCCACCCATTATCACCATCCTTCTGTCACTCAGGCCTAGATGGTGGTTGAAAGCCACCACCAAGTGTTTCTGATCAAAGAGGCTGTAAAACATGGTTCTTAGGCTCTGAGACATTTCCTGCTTCCCTCACACACATGCTCATATTTGATGTGCATGCACACTTGCCTACCAGCACAAAGAGATAGCAGAAAAGTGTTTTTTCAGATTAAAAAACAAAAAACCCCCAAACATGAAACTGGTAGCATTCTAATTTCCCATGATCCCACCCCATAGCCTTTATACAATATAAGCTGCACATATCAAAAAAAGGCTTCTCTAGCCAGGTCAGCTTCCCCAAACTATTGCCTCTTCTGACCTGAAGTAAGACCCAGCCCCTGGAATCAGTGGGTAGAGAGCAGGTATGTATTGCCTCTCAGAATACCCATTCACTTCCTGGTACCTTCAAAGGCCCATCCTTCCAGTGACTGGTTTCAATTCTTTGCTGATAATTTCCAGATTCTCAGAGCCTGCTGCTGTGATTTCCTAGAGGTAAACACAGACATATTCCTCCTTCCCTAACACCACACACACACACACACACACACACACACACACACACACACACCCCTCTGGGATCCCAGTGCTCTGGGGGCCTTAGAGGCATCAGTTGTAGCCCAGATTGTGAGTGTGCTCTGCAAATCAGAGATCCAGGCTAGCTCGCTCCTACTGCACCAGCCTCAAATCTGAGAGCCCACTCCAACTGAGTCCCTTCACCATCATTCTTGGGATACCTCTGAAAGAGAAAGCACTGGTTGGAACTGCTATTTTAAAATTATTAAAATAATTTGCATAGCTAAATTGTAGATCTAAGGCTTCTATGAGTAGGAGAGCTAAGTGTCTGACAGGGTACCTATGAAAACAGAGAGAGAAAGCTCTTTAAGTTCCACTTTTGGTGCAACTGGACAGCACACAAACACACACACATGCATGCATGCACCCCCATTAGCCATCTCCTTGTCTCTTCTCTGGGGACAATACCCCAGAATGTGCTAAAGCCCTCTAACAATGGAAACAAACTTGTCAGAAGAGTTGCAGAAGCAACTACTACTAGGGGAGACTTGGCTAAGCTGCCTCCAAGGCTGGAAAGAGGCAGGTGCAGCAGCTGCCCAGTGGGGACCCATGAATAGGTGGCAAAACTCTAAAGCCAGACAGGTTTGTTCTTCATAAAGAACTGACTAGCAAAGTCTCAGTAGCAGGGGGAAAAGAGCCAATAGGAAGACAGCCAGTGTTTATGCTTAAAGACTAGATACCCCCTCCTCTGCCACTGGCAACAAGAAAGAGGAGACCCAGAATGACTGATGTATTCTTTTAAGACAAAAGCCAGACTTAAGGCTCCTACAGAGGAAGGGCTGCTCTGTGTTCCTTCAAAGAGGATGGAGATAACAGACACCAGGCCACAATGATCATCTGTCAGGCTGGGGAGGCCAAGACATTTCCTAATAGGAAATCAGCAGTCTATTCTCTCAACCCAGCAGTCACCTATGCAGAGCTTCACTATTCAGCATAGAGAGCCTACCTTAAAGTCATCCCAGGAGGACACAGCTCCAAATTTGGGGTCACCGACTTCCCAATGGCAAACTCCATGATCCCAAGTTTCAATCTCTGTGGAATGAGTCTCACCTGCACTAACTATCCAGTCACAAGATTCACTGGTCTTCCTGAGAGGCCATTTCCCGAAAACATAGCTGTTTAGTGTAAACCTCGGTCAAGCCCAACTCTCTTTCCTTGGTCAATTCACCATCTACCTGGGACTTGTTTACCAGCAGCTATGGGATCTGGGAGATATTAACATTTCCCTTCCTATCTCCTACCCTCCTAAAATCTAACCGCCCCCCCCCCAAGAAAAACAAGACACATGGAAAGTCCAAATAATAAATAATTGCCCATAAGAAATAAATTAACATGGAGCTTTCTAGCGGGGAAGGAAAGGAAAGGCCACAAGGATAGGCAGGTTGGGGGCTCAGGTCCATCCTTGTGAAGAAGGTCTTTTCTGGCCACAATTGCATGACCTCTTGCTCACACAACACAGTGTTCCCCCCCCCGCTCCCAGCCTCTGCATACAATCTCACACCCTGTGAAGGGAAATCTGCTCAGAGACAGCCACTGGGGAAAGAGACAGAGATTGGTAATGCCCATTTTCTCTCATAATTTCCCCCAAATTCTAAAATAAATGTGGCTCTGAAAACCAGGGACTTGGATTAGCTGGGACTTCTCTTCACCCAACCAGAAGGAAACTTGTGGGTTCCATGGCTCTTTTCCTGGGCTCATCCCGATACTGATACTAATAGTTGCCATGAACCAACACACTCTGATTTCCATTTTAAAAAAGATAAATTCATTTTTTAGTTTCCCGCTTAGTGTCTCCCACCCTCCCCTCCCACCTCCACCCCTGCTCTGTTACATACAAGTACACACACACACACACACACACACACACACACACACACACACACACACACCTGGTCTGCTTCTTCCCCCCCCCACCCCCAGAAAGACTCCACTTCATATGAAATCTCATTCTGTTCTCCCTGCCCACCCTCCTTCACTTACCCTCCTTCCCTCCCCTCCCCTCTCCAGGCCAAGCTAAGTCACCCAGTAAGGCAGCTCTCTTGGGAGAGAATGTTCCCAAAGACAGAAATGGGATGTGAGCTTCTACGCTCAGATGGCAAGCAAGCAAGCACACAGCATAAGCAAGGCAGGCAGGAAGAGAGGCAGGCTGCCCTGCCCCTTCATTCCTGTTTTGGGTCCCTGATTTCCTGCTATTGCTGCTCTGTTGGATTATTTTGCCTCTTTTGTTACACAGCAACAGAGCCCTGCCACTACAGTCAACCACCTTTCTTTGCCCTCTTCCTTTCCCCTCCTGCCAAGTGCCCTATTCTCAGAAAGCCCAGATTGCTGCCTTTCAGCTTGGTGGGCAACCTGCTGGGGGGCCCCGAGTGAGGTGGAGAGGGGCTCCCCAGCTATTTCCCAGTGACCTCTATCACATCATCGTCCTTATCCTCGTCATCATTGGAGCTGAAGCCCACCTCAGCAACCTCATGAGAGTCAAATGGAGGCACCTGGGACCGGAGGAGGCCGCCAGCAGGGTAGCCTGCATGTGGGGACATGTAGCCTGGGTAGACAGACATGCCCCGTGAAAGGTTGCTGGGTAAGACAGGGGAAGGAAAAGGCGCAAACATCCTCGGCTCGGACAGGAGTGGCTGTGAGAATGGGAGTGAATAGCTGGGTAGTATCCCTGGAACAGACGGGTTGAGCATGAAGGTGGGGTTGCTGGCAGTGACTGAGGTAGCCGTGGAGGAGGAACTGACGGGGCCTGCTGGCACCAGAGGGTCAGTAGTCACTGGAAACACCAGGCGGGCATCTGCCAGCAAATTGGACAGCTGGTAGTAGGAGGGGGTACTGCCCATAAACAAGGAGTTCTCCCCAGCCTGGGAGGTGAAGGGAGCGGTGAGGTTATGGTTTAAGGAGACGGGTGGCATGGCAAACCCGCCAGAAACTGGATACCCGTGTTCGTACGGCTGCACGGGGGCTGGCAGGTGGCCTTTCCTGGACCGCCGGCGGGCTGACTCTTGGGCAGCAGGTGGCGTGGCCATCTTTCGCTTATGGCCCCGTAAGTCCAACACTGGGTTCCTGTCACCACAGGGCTGGCCGGTCACCAAGAGGGAACTATTGAGGCAATGACCCCCATGTCGAGGCTCAGTCCCGAGAGCTGTCCCAGGAACAGCACTGCTGTCCACGAGTTGAGCCGGGGGGCCAGGCAGGGCGGCATTGGAGTTTGGGGAGCTCTGTTGGGATTCCCTGGCGGCAGCCACATCTGCATACTGCTGGAGCTCACTGATGATCTCCGGGCTGTCTGGAGAGACGGGCCTGGCCAGCCCCTCGGGGTCGGGGGCTTTGGGTGATGAGGCACTGTGTCTGCCGTTGCTTGTGGATTCGAGAGAAGGCCCCTGGGAACCTGGGGATAAAATGTAGGTAACTGAGAACCAGAATGGCCAGGGAGAGGAGAGTATAGGAAAAATTCCATTAAAAAAACCCTTGTCCTGTGGTCCCCCAAATTCAAAGAGTTTGATATCCAAACATCACCCAGTCAACTTTTCCCAGTCACAAAGAAAGAAATCTCTCGAGGGGCGCCCGGGTGGCGCAGTCGGTTAAGCATCCGACTTCAGCCAGGTCACGATCTCGCGGTCCGTGAGTTCGAGCCCCGCGTCAGGCTCTGGGCTGATGGCTCAGAGCCTGGAGCCTGTTTCCGATTCTGTGTCTCCCTCTCTCTCTGCCCCTCCCCCGTTCATGCTCTGTCTCTCTCTGTCCCAAAAATAAATAAACGTTGGAAAAAAAAAAAAAAAAAGAAAGAAATCTCTCGATCTAGGAAACAAGTCTATGATAAGACATATAACTTCTCTACACCCCAGGTCCCCAATCTGTGAAACTCGACCAAAGTGAATTCTAGGAGATAATGAATATGAAAAGCTAAGAGATCATTTCTGCAATAAGTTGGACTCTTCCAGGGGCAGAGACAGCCAGTGACCAAGATGGAAGGGAAAAGGAAAATGAAGTTTAAAAAAAGGTCCATCCTGGTTTAAAAACAAAACCCAATCCATGGCCATGAAAGACAACTGGGACAAGTAGGGATATAGTCTAGATAGCAGGTACTATTATGGAGTTTTAAGCTTTTTAGTGTGATAATGGTGTTGTGGCTAGGAGGAGAATGTCCTTACTCTTAAGAGATGTGTGCTGAAGTACTTAAAGGTAAAATGACACGACATCTTCAGCACTATTTGCAAATAGTTCCAATAATAGGAAGGGAGAGAGAGACAGAAGAAAGTTTATGAGAACAGTAACAGTCATTGGACCTAGATGCAGGGTACATGGGTGCTCACCGTGCTGTTCTTTCAACTTGTCTGGAGGTATGGAAATTTCCATAATAAAAGCTGGAAGCAAGAGCAGTCTAGTGCTCATACTCCACAGAGGAAGGATAGATGAGAGGCACTCCTGTAGAGGGGAACTTGGACAGAGTTCCTAACACTGTTAATGTGCCACATACACACTCTTTGACTTGGCAATCCCACTTCTAGGAATTCATCCTATAGACATACCCACATGACTATGAACCAGTACTGTAAGAGGGGAGTGAAACAATGTAAATGTCCAAGGACAGGGAACTCGGTAATGCGCTGTGTTATACCCATCTAACAGCATCCTGTGTACACCTTCAATAAGGCACATCTAAAGAAATGGTAAGGAACAAGTACTGAGATACACTAGTGAGTAAAAAAATAAACAGTGTAGTATAGTAAGTTAGCATCTGTTTTAAAAATATAGAGGGGGAGCCTGGGTGGCTCAGCCAGTTGGGCGTCTGACTCTTGATGTCAGCTTAGGTCATGATCTCACGGTTTGTGGGTTTGTCAGACTCTGCGGTGACAGTGTGGAGCCTGCTTGGGATTTCTCTCTCTGCTCCTCCCCTGCCTGAGCTCTCCCTCTCCCTCTCTCTCAAAATAAATAAATAAAGTTTAAAATAAAAGGGGCGCCTGGGTGGCGCAGTCGGTTGGGCGTCCGACTTCAGCCAGGTCACGATCTCGCGGTCCGTGAGTTCGAGCCCCGCATCAGGCTCTGGGCTGATGGCTCGGAGCCTGGAGCCTGTTTCCGATTCTGTCTCCCTCTCTCTCTGCCCCTCCCCCGTTCATGCTCTGTCTCTCTCTGTCCCCCAAAAAATAAATAAACGTTGAAAAAAAAATTAAAAAAAAAATAAATAAAATAAAAAAAATAAATAAAAAATAAAAATACAGAGATGGGATGCCTGGGTGGCTCAGTTGGTTAAGTGTCCAACTTCGGCTTAGGTCATGATCTCATGGTTTGTGGGTTCGAGCCCTGCGTTGGGCTCTGTGCTGACAACTCAGAGCCTGGAGCCTGCTTTGGATTCTGTGTCTCCCTCTCTCTGTCTCTGCTCCTCTCCCACTCACGCTCTCTCTCTCTCTCTCAAAAATAAATATCAAAAAAAAATTTTTTTTAAATACAGAGAAAAGTTACATATGTATACTTAACACACACACACACACACACACACACACACACACACACACACACATTCCTGTACCAAGTATATGTATAATATATCTCTGAAGAAAGCAAATGAGAGTAACACCTTCAGAAAGGAGCAATAGATGGCTGGGAGTGTGGGGAGAGCAAAACTTACTTTTCACTTTACCCCTCTTAAACCTTTTGAATTGTGAACTATATACACGTTATTCAAAAAATTAATTAATTACAAACCAAAACAAACAGACAAATGCCATGCAGGTCAATAGAAAGTAGAAGCTTTATACCTGAGGCAGCCATCCGACCATCTTCTGGGACCTTCGGTTTGCCAGTTGCTCGGACAGCAAAGATCCGCCCATCACTGGTGCGAATGTATGTCCCTAACGAAAAACAGGAGGAAGGCTGCTAGAAGCAGATACACAATCAGCCAACCCTGGGAACCCCAGGCCTAGGCATCGTGGGCTGGGAAACCAGCTATAAAATTAGGTCTTATGCCCTTTCTTGAGATCCCCTGAAATGACAAGTGGACCAGTTGAACTGTGGACCCAGTATTACTCATTTACTCCATAAGACTGTATGACTATGAGGCATTGTTGTAGACACTGAAGAACGTTAAGACAGAAAAGGGACCTGTCTCACAGGGCTCAACCTCTAGAGAAAGAGACAATGATACCAGAAAATATCAGGAAAGATGAAATGCAATGGAGAAAATAAACAGGATGCTGTGAAAGAGAGTAAGTTGGCTGCCTTGGTTCTGGATGAAGTACTCTGGCAGGAGTCCTCTTAATCTGGGAAGAAGGAGCCTCGTTGCCTCAACACCTTCTTCTACCTTGATAGGAATAATTTAAGGCCAGCATTCTGTTCCCATAGGGCACAACCCTACCTTCTCTGTTTTTTGATATCAATCTCCTGGAAGGTCAGGGCTGCCTCTGGGCTAGAGGTCAGCAAACTTTTTCTTAAAGGGCCAGCTGGTAAATATTTTTGCCTTTGTGGGCCAAAAGGTGTCTGTTACAACCACTCAACTCTGCTACTATAGATTGAAAACAGCTGGGCATGGCTGTGCTCCAAACATCTTTATTTAGGGACACTGAAATGTGAATTTCATATAATTTTTAGGTGTCACAAAACAGTATTCTTTTGATTTTTTTTTTTAGCCAATTAAAAATGTAAAACCCATGCTTAGCTCACAGTTACAGAATCCAAGCAGGTTGGATTTGGCCCATGGGCCATAGTTTGCTGACCCATGCTTTAGGCTAGGAAGAGTCTGGTAAAGAGGCTGGGTATAATCTTCTCTGTGGGTCATGTACTTCATGGCATCTTTTCCCTGAGCCTAAAAGGTACTTTGACCCAACAGAAGCTAGGGCAAAATCTCCTTGCTAAATAGCCTCAGGGAGCCTCGTAGTAAAGGTTGATATGAATGATAGGTTCAGAATGCATTCTGACAATGTCCAGTCCAGACTTCTCATTCCAGTAATCTCATCTCCATCTACAGTCTATAAGCAGGACAGAGGCAGTGGACTTTTTAAATTACCACACTCAAAATGTCTGTCATGCAATCCACAGATACTAATTTATCTACTCAATACATTTCCTAATTGAGACCTCCACCCCACTCTGAGCAAGTGGGTAAGACAACATAGCAACATACATGTTAGCTAATAACCCATTCCACAGCTCTTTTCCTCCACTTTTGGTCTCCCTGTGTGCAGTGTAAGTGCCAGGCATTAAGCTGTTGTTTAACAAGGCATCCACTTCAAACGCATCTATCTCAAATAAGCCAATTGCACCTGTATGACAGCTACTAACTAAACAAGTAGATAAGGAACCAGACTGTGCCTACCCATGAAGTTCCCCTTTTAGAAAGCCCAGAGTAACCCAGAAAATTGAACCCTGAGTGACCCTGCTTTTCCTTTCCCATTCCCTAATTCCTGCTCTTACGTTTTAAATTTACCAATAAAGAGTAACCTGCAAAACTCTAACCACCCCAACTCCTGGATCCTAATAGAAACCCAGGCCTTCTCTCCCTGTTTCTCTACCCATAAACTCATTGTGTGGCCCTGGGGTGCTGTGCACCTACCAGGACCTGTGAGTCATAAACTTTGTTTTTTCAAAGTCCACTGGTGGTTGCTGCTGAGGTGCATCATGCAATCACAGTAAGAACCACAGGGCCAGTCCAGTCACCACACTGGCTCTGGGAAATGTCTGTGGGGGCTTGCCATGATTAGTACACCACCAGGTCGTACCCAGGCACTTCTAGTTGATAGCATCACTATCAACACACTGTGATTGATACAAAACATGGTGTCTATTCAAACTCAACTCAAGATTCTCCATAAAAACAAGGACAAAAATACAGGAATGGAGAGACCCTAACTCTCTTCTTTTAAGCCACTGACAGATCTCTTTTGGGCCCACCCCAACTCTGCTAAGCTCCTAGAAATGCTTCTTCTCATGCTTCCTCCACATGTGACATTCTTACATAGGACGATTCCTATCCTCCCTCTAGCTCAGGCCATATATATTTATTCTGCTTCCCAGTCCCACACTCTGAACCAAAAGTAGAGGATGGGCCCTGTGGTCGGGCTCTTACCTTTCGTCCCACGGATGATGTGAATGCTCTCACCAGCATTAATTCTCGCCTGTACATCTGTGGAGCTGTTGAGTCCAGGAATAACAATATCTAGTGAAGATACAGACCTCAGATTTAGATTACCTGACTGAGAAGGGAAGAAGATGCAAAGTCCGTGTCTACCCCTGTTCCTCAGTGGCTTCCCTAAAGCCTCTCAGTGGAGCAGAGGTCTGAACCAAGGGAGGAGAAGCAAGCAGGGCCTCCTCTCACAGTTGCCTAGCAAAGAATACTGTGAGAATGAGAACCTTTTAAAAAATCTGATCATCTTTCTGATCAATTTCCCTTGATTTAATTAAAAATTCATAGTTTTAGTTTGGAAAAAGTTCTAGTTCAAATGATTATTTCTATATTTGTTTGTTGTCCTCCTCTCTAAGCCATCTGAATCCATCTGCTCCACATCACTTTAGGCTCCAAAAGTGGCCTCATCCTCTTCCTTGCTGGCATTACTCCACACCTAACTAAAGAATAAAATGTATGTTTGAGAATCAGCAGAAGTAGGATTATAAGGGGCTCGCTTTTTGTCTTTAGTCATTTCACAATTTTTTATAATGGACACATATTATTTTCATACTCAAAAATCTAAGGTATTTTTATTCAAATTTATGTACCATGAATATTTCTAGGTAATAAGATGAAAAACAGCTCCATGAAATGCTTTCCTTCCCAAAGAACCAACTGCGGAGAGAGACAGGCTGCCAGCCTCCTACCACTGGCCCACCATGCTCAATTCACATCAAACTCACAAAGAAAGAAGCAAGTGACATTCGGGTATTCTAATTAATTAGGGAAGTTGACAGTTTATACCCAGCTGACCCTACAGTCAGGCAGGACTCAACACATTCACACCTCTCAGACCAACTCTGTGTTCCCGTGAAATTTCCACAATCTCTACAGTGTCTATCCTACATATCACATTTAAGAAAACCCAGTTCCATGTTAGAATTCTTAAGATATTCCATTAGAATGCAAATTCCTCAAGATCAGGGACTATCTTCTCTATTTTTACCCACAGTACCAGTGTAGTAAGGCCTAGAATATAAAAGGTGTTTAATAAATACCTCCTGAATGAACAAAGTAAGTTTAAAAGGGATAGGCAGCCCTGGAAGAGGACCTAGGAGTTCCCAACCTGTTGTGGTGACCACCTTCTGCACAAGGACCCCCGCGCGCTGTAGGTAGTTGATCGGGAAGTTCATGGCTGGATTTGTGCTGGAGGCAGAGCTTACACTGCCTCCCAGTGGGACATGCCGGGGCATCATGGGGATGGGGGTGGACTGCACAGGACGAACACTGGCCACAGGCTTCTCATCACTCTTCAGTGTTGGCTGCCTGTGAGAGAAAGACAAACACACTAAGAGACTTTAGCAGAACAGCCCTTACCTTTCTACAAAGGCTGCAGAGTTTCTCCAGATTCCCCCATTCTACAGTGCCCCCATTCTCAGCTGCTACTGAGAAGAACCAGAAAAACCTGCAGAGTATGGCCAATTCAAAAGGAGACTAGAAGCAGGACTGAGACAGAGTGGCAATGAGACATACAGCCTCTCAGAGTCAAAGAAGAATCAGATGTCAGCAGAATAATACCTTTTTGGAGATCTGAGGTGACATTTGCTCCTCTAGAATTTGGACTGTCTACATACATTAGGGATTAGTCCTTGGAGGGAAGTTAGGAAAAGGTAAAGATGCAATAAGGGAGAAGAAATTCCTCAGAACACAGTGCATGCCAAGTTGAAGGCAAAGGGGTGTAATTTTCCCCACTCACCCAGGAAAAGGCATGTAATGCCACATGTTCAGGTGATCTTGAGAGAGCACATGTTCAACATCAACCATCTTTACTCTCTGGAACCTCTAGTTTCAATAAGTAATGCAGACACCTCTCTCCTCCACATTACACTTCATTGGGCTCCTCCTGGGGCCAATGTCCAAAGTACTCCTCTAGTCACGACCACTACAAAAGCAGTGGCAGCCAAAACGCTGTTCACAGAACCCGGGTCTCTGAATGGCACACAGCCATGACCACCCTGAGCACTGCTGTGCATCTTATGCCAGCATGCCAAATGTTACCCGATGGTCAATGATGCACTCCTCATTCTTCACTTTCCTTTCAAATGAATGTTGGTACCTTGAGAAAACTACTCCTGATTTAAGATTTTTGAAATTAAGACCCTGTCTCTAAGCTTTCTGAAATTTGTGCCTTTGGTCTTCAGTCTTGGGGGGAAGACCTCCTTGGACTGGTATATTCTTTCTTACCTGACCGAAGAGCATTGCTCTGAGGTTGCTACAGGCAATTTTGGGTAGCCCTCTGGGCCCTGTGGACTCCTGTATTCCTAGATAGGCCATAGAGCACAGTAAGCTCTATGTCTCATTTCCTATGCTCTATGTCTGAGTCTCATTTCCTCAGTCTGCCCAGGGTGGCTTTGCAGGAGCTAGCAGGGCTAGCAGCCCTGGTCAGATGCCAGTGGGAGTCTTCCTAGAATTCAAAGTCAGATCAGGGTAAAAGTCAGGGTAACAGGAATCTAGCCTAAGCTCCCTACTCTGCAGGGGTTGAAGCAAGGAAATTGGGCAGAAAGCCCTCCTCACATATACCCAGACAGGAGGAAGAATCAACAGGATCATGGTATGGCTCATCAAGTGCTGTGAGAGGCTAGTGCCTCCCATAGAACCAGAGATGGGCCACAAAAGCCCACAGCCCAGCCCATTTGTCACATCTTCCCCCAACATGGCTTTTTTCTCACTGGGTTCAGGCTTACTCCATTCCTGTTGCTTCATGGGGAAGCCCAGAAAAGAGAAAAAAACAGGTGGAGGACAAGAAAGGAGAACATTCCCAGATAATAGTATCTTGGAAAATGACACAGAAATAAAGTCTGAAGGCTTTGAAAGAGAATAACATTTTTCTTGAAAGCATCTTGTACATAAAAAGTAGCAAATTTGGAGCACCTGGGTGGCTCACTCAGTTAGGCTTCTGACTTTGGCTCAGGTCACAATCTCACGGTTCATGAGTTCAAGCCCCGCCTCAGGCTCTGTGCTGACAGCTCAGAACCTAGAGCTGCTTTGGATTCTGTGTCTTCCTCTCCCTGCCCCTCCCCTGCTCATGCTCTGTCTCTCTCTCAAAAATAAACATTAAAAAAAAAAAAAAAAGAGTAGCAAATTTACTCACCAAAAATTAGTCTTAAGTAAAATTTACTGGTTTCATTTCCCTTAGAACCTCATTTGTCAAGTTTTTTTTTAACACGTAATCTTCATAGGAAAAAAAGTTTTAGGGGCACCTGGGTGGCTCAGTCCGTTAAGCGTCCGACTTCACCTCAGGTCATAATCTCAAGGTTCGTGAGTTCAAGCCCCGAGTTGGGCTCTGTGCTGACAGCTCAGAGCCTGGAGCCTGCTTCTTATTCTGTGTCTCCCTCTCTCTCTCTCTGCCCTTCCCCACTTGTGCTCTGTCTCTCAAAAATAAATAAAGGTAAAAAAAACTTTTAAAAAAAGGATAATAAAACAAAAAAAAATTTTAATGCAAACCACTCAATCAGGCAGTCAATCTGGTAAGGCCTATGAAGTACTTTGCCTTAAAATGAAAAAAATTAAGCATAATGTTTTGTAATTTCTTACAAAGAAGCTCTTTGCTTAGCAACTAGCTTCTATCATGTTCATACTTTGGAAGCTGTTCTCAAGAAAAAGATTTTTTTCTCAGAATTGTGGCACAGCCACACAATGAAAATCCCATTAAGAGCAGCAGAATTCCTTGACTGCAATCCAAGACCCGCAAAAGACCTGGCCTTCACCCTTGAACTTCACTGCTTAAGCAAGATCTAGGACCAAGGCGCTACAGATATGAAGGCAGCTGTGTGGGAGGGGTGGGCCTCTGTGTCTTGGGAAGCTGCACCTCTCCAGGAGTCTAGAAGGACTCTTCTGAGTCACAAAGCCAGTAGGTCACTCTTTCAGCCAGAGCCACTTAAAACACCAGGGCTGCTGAACTGCTTTGGAACCTCATCCAAGAGCAGGACCTGTCGGTTCACAACAGCCAGCAAGCAAGTTATAGGCTCTCCCTTTGTTTAAAACAGAACCAGTCAGGGCTCAACCTGGGTGGCTCAATTGGTTGAGTGACCAACTTCGGTTCAGGTCATGATCTCATAGTTTGTGAGTTCAAGCCCCGTGTCGGGCTCTGTGCTGACAGCTCAGATCCTGGAGCCTGCTTCTGATTCTGTGTCTCCCTCTCTCTCTGCCCCTCCCTCACTCATGCTCTGTCTCTCTCTGTCTCAGAAATAAATAAACATAAAAAAAAATTTTTTTTTTTAATTTTTTAAAAACAGAACCAGTCACAAGGTTTGGGCCTGGCCCAGCAGCAGGCCTTCCTCCCCTTTCAGTGACTCACCAGTTTCTCTGACTGAAAGCAGGGATGCTGGTCAGGTTCTGGTCGCTTGCAGGGTAATACTGCGCATACGATGGGCGGGTATAGGGGACGGATGTGCGCTTGTCTTCCTCATAGCTTTTCTTTGCTGCTTTTTTCTCAGCCTTGGTCAGCTTGTGATCCTTTCGGTTAAGGAGCAGTGACTCATGCTCAAAAGGCTCCTGGGGACATAGGAGGACATTGATTTAATTATCAGTCTGTGCCAACACAACGGATATACAATGAGGCTTACTCTGAAACTGAGAAAGGGCTGACTATCTCCAGCACTCGCAAAGAGCCTGCTTACAGACACATAAGCAGGTTTACTGTCTTTTTGTCAAGAGTATAACTCACAACTTTAACCCAGCCCCACCTTTAGATAGCCCAAATCTGCCTTCTATATCAAAAGGATGGGAGAGGGGCGCCTGGGTAGCTCAGTCCATTAAGCATCCAACTCTTAATCTCGGCTCAAGTCATGATCTCATGGTTTGTGAGATGGAGCCCCGCGTTGGGCTCCACACTGACTGTGTGGAGCCTGCTTGGGATTTTCTCTATCTCTCTCTCTCTCCTTGGCTCACACGGGTACAGCACGTATGCTCACTCTCTCTCTCTTCCAAAATAATTAAACACTTAAAAAATAAAAGGATGGGAGAGTTCAGAGAATTACTAGACTACATTTCTAGAACTTTACCCCTTCTTTCTGCTAGGAAAAACTCACACTGGACAAATTATTCCACATGGCTGAGCTGAGCACTGCTAGAATAAGACTGGGGTGGGAAACTTCACAGGGTAAGGAGAGAACCAGATGAGTTCAAGTCTTCTGTATGAAACAAAGCTTCAGATGAAGGAAAGTAGTTTGCCAGACAAGCTTCCCTGAGTGGAGACTGCTATACTGGGAACTGCATGCATCCCAGGCTCTCACCTTGGTGATGAGGTGAGGGTACTTCAGACAGGCAAGTTGGAGTACTGGCTCCTTGATCCCCTTTATGTTCAAGGATGCTTGGGGAGCTGGCTCCTTCTCAACAAAGTGCAGTAGGTTCTCCACCTCCTTCCGGGTAAAGTTCAGCATTGGATTGAGATCATCCACCACCCGATCTAGAAGTGAGAAGACATGGAGAAAGTCAGTATGTGGCAGAGAAGACTGCAAAAGCACAGCTACAAAGGTTGGCAGACAAGAGAGGTTGTGGTTGGTATAACTGTCACTAATATCTAAACTACCTCAGTCCATCCCATATTTGAAAGTCAAAGACCAGGTCTGAGGCCCTGGTGAAATGGAAATATCATAAGAGAAACCTGTATACCTACACTCAGTTCTTATCATTAAACCTGCCCAGGACAAGTTGGGGTCAATCACCTCTTAAGCAATTATTTGAATCAGAATGAGATGGGAGGAACTGCTGACTTTCTGTGATTCAAAGCTTACCTGTGTTCCTACAACCTGGCCCTCCCCTCCCACCACTGATACAATAAGGATAATATTGTGCCTGAAAGATGCCCTACCTGACATGCCCTGCTTGGAAATTTGTCGGTCATAGATCTTCTTTTCAAGGGTGAAATCAGCCACAAGGCGATAGATGTGACAGGGCTTTTTCTGGCCATAACGGTATACCCGACACACTGCCTGGGCATCATGGCAAGGGTTCCAAGAAGCATCAAACACCACCACTCGGTTGGCACCGATCAGATTCACACCCAAGCATCCAGCCCTGTAAAACACAAGCCAACAGTCACAGAACCTTTCGTTTTAAAGAACGTTTTCAAACTGAAATTTGACTGTGACTGATAGCCCCATATCACTTCCTTTGTTATAAGCATGACATACTGGAGGATTGTACTCTCCTGCTGATGAACAGTACATTGCTCAAGCCCTGAAAAGTATGCCCTGAAAATCCAAAACAGAAGTGTTGACCAGTTTTGAAAGAAAACCCACTCTCTCTCCTCTGTAATTAGTAAGGCCCCTGCATCCTGGCCCCAGAGTGATGTCACTTGGTGAAGGGAAACCTCTGCATACAGATGTTTCTGGTGTGTTTAGTCTAACAGCTTAGGAAAATGACTAGTTCACACCCATCAAGGGCATTCTGATGGCAGAACACAGCACAGCCTTCAAGCTGCTTGGCATAAGACAAATAATGCCATCGCCTTTTACAGTTACATTACACTTTCTGCTTTTTAAAGCACTTTCACATTAATCCCATCATCTAAGACTCAGAATACTCCTGAGAGAAAAGCTAAGTATGACTATTATTAATGAAGGGCTCAAAGAACTTCGTGACACTATCATGATGACTACCCTTCTAACACAACTTCCTTTTGGGGTCCCCTCTCTGACTTCAAAAACAAGTCACAAACCCGAGCAGATCTCTTCTGATGAAACTTGGATGAGCCTTTGGGTACCTGCCCACGTGGCTAGCTGCCCTGAATACAGCCCTCTGACCTCCGCTCTCAGGATCCACTCACCTTGTGGACAGAAGGAATAGCCAGGTGGTGAGGTTGCTGGGATCATTGAACTGATTAATGAGCCGCTCCCTCTCAAAGGCAGGGGTGCTACCATCTAGCCCTAGGACAGAAGGAAAATCACAAGAAATGGACATATAAGGGCACGGGTACACAGCAAAATCACTGGGCAAATGTATTTTTAAAACAAAACAAATACACTACAGTATTCTGATTCCACCCCCATGGACATTCCATGGGTCTACAGTGAGTCCCAGGCACCTATAATTTTCAAATATCGCCATGTGCAACAAGGATTACAAACTATGTTTCTCCCTTTAATAGACAAACTAATTCTAAGGTCAAGGTTCCTAGACTTTAGATTGCATAAGAACCACTCTAAATACGGAAGCTTGGTAAAAGCTGGCTCAGGGTGACCTCTCTACTTCAGTCCTGTAAATCCTGGTGAGTGCAGAAGGACTAAGAGTTCTGTGTTGTGATATGGATGTTGTCCCTCCACCAGGAATTTGCATTGTTAACAAACTCCTATGATTAAGAGCTTACTATAAGGAGACATTAAAAAGAATAGATCTGGGGCAGTGGGATGGGGCATATGGATGAAAAGAAGGAAGTTCAAAGGAAAGGGAAAAAGTAACATTCAATTAAGAAGCATGAATAACAGCAAAGAAAACAATCAACAAAACTAAAAGGCAATCTACAGAATGGGAGAAGATACTTGCAAATGACATATCGGAGAAAGGGCTAGTATCCAAAATCTATAAAGAACTTATCAAATTCAATACCCAAAAACACCAAAAAAATTCAGTTAAGAAATGGGCAGAAGACATGAACAGACATTTCTCGAAAGAAGACATACAAATTGCTTAAGACACATGAAAAAATGCTCAACATCACTCATCATCAGGGATGATTAAAACCACAATGAGATACCACCTCATACCTGTCAGAATGGCTAAAATTAATAACTCAGGAAACAACAGATTTTGGCATGGATGCAGAGAAAGGGGAACACTCTTACACTGTTGGTGGTAATGCAAATTGGAGCAGCCACTCTGGAAAAGAGTGTGGAGGTTCCTCAGAAAGTTAAAGATAGAACTACCCTACAACCTAGCAACTGCACTACTCGGTATGTATCCAAAGGATACAAAAATATTGATTCAAAGGGGCACAAGCAAAAAAAAAAAGGGGGGGGACATGCACCCCAATGTTTATAGCAGCATTATCAACAATAGCCAAATTATGGAAAAAGCCCAAATGTCCACTGACTGATGAATGGATAAAGAAGATGTGGTTTGTATGTATGTAACATACAATGGAATACTACTCAGCAATGAAAAAGAATGAAATCTTGCCATTTGCAACATGGATGGAGCTGGATGATATTATGCTAAGTGAAATAAGTCAGAGAAAGACAAATACCCCATGATTTCATTTATATGTGTAATTTAAGAAATAAAACAGATGAACATAGGGAAGGAAAAATAAAATAAGATAAAAACAGAGAAGGAGGCAAACCTAAGAAACTCTTAACTATAGAGAACAAACTGAGGGTTGCTGGCAGGGAGGTGGGTGGGGGATGGGCTAAACGCATGATGAGTATTAAGGAGGGCACTTGTGATGAGCACTGGGTGTTGTATATAAGTGATGAATCACTAAGTCACTCCTGAAACTAATACTACCCTTAACTAACTTGAATTTATATAAAATCTTGGAAGGAAAAAAAAAAAAAAGCAGCAGCAGCATGAATAAGAGAGGAGCGGCTACATTTGTCACCCTAGGGAAAAGAGAGAAAAGGACAAAGCTAAGGAGATGAAATACCACATGGAGGACTGGATGATGACTGTTATAGGAAGTATCAGTTTAATTGGTATTAGAGGCTCTTTCAACTGGCACCCCAACCTACCTTTCCAACCTGAGTTCCCACAGTTCCCAAGCACAGCTCGGCATTGGGTCTTCCTACCACCTATGAACCTCTATTCTCTAAATACTTCCTTTAGGCCAGTGTTTCTCAACAAGGGTTATTTCCTTGCCCTCTCACCCTACAGGGGACAGTTGGCAGCGTCTGGAGACATTTTTGATGTTATAACTGGGTGGATGCTACTGTCATCTAATGAATAGCGACCAGGGATGCTACTAAAAGTCCTACAATGCACAGGACAGCACCCCCTTGCTGCACCCCCCCCCCCCCGCCCAACCTACAAAAAGAATTATCTGGCCCAAATGTCAATATCTGGACAGTAAGTACATGAGGTTAATATTTCTCAACTTTTGTTTTTCATGACCACCCCCTTTAAGAAGCCTTTTTATACATTTTTTTCCCCAATTGACACGTCCCTCATGAAAATTTAAATGCCACAGATATACTGTATATGTTTATTTACTGGATGCCTATTTGAGCTTTATATTTTTGAAAAGTTAAGTTTGTTTTTTTTTTTGTCCCCTCAAGAACCAATTTTCACCCTCTTAGGGATACTATCTCCCCTGTACAGAATGCATGATCATGGCCTATATTCACTCTGTTGCTTCTTCCTAGAATGATCTTTGGGCCCCACTAACTCTGTATATTCAAATTCTCCCCATCTTTACCAGTCTACTGCAAGTTCTGCCTCCTCCAGGAATCCTTCTCCAATCATCCTTCCCACAACGATTCTATTCTCCTTAGAACCTATAAGGGCACTCGATCAGTGCTGCTTTGTATTTGTCTTGGAGTTGCTGTATCTCAGATGAAGACAAGGTTTATGTCTTCTACTTCTCTGCTCTCCCCGTATCTTGCCCAAGCTCCCCAGCCCCTAGTACAGTGCCTCACACATAGCAGCTTGCTCTCAATACCTCCCTGCTTTTGGTTACTCCGGATACTCCTACACATTTGGTGGAGAACGGAGTAGAAGACAAAAATGCAGAGAAGGAAAGGAAAGCCTTAAGCAGACCCTGCCAAGGCTCCAGAAACAAAGCAGCAGTGAACTCACGGAAGTAGCTGACGTTTCGAACCCACTTCTGTACTCCTTGCCCATCAGCACCAGGTAGACAGGGCACTTCTCGTTTCCCTAGGAATTCCTCGATGAGAGCCAAAGTGGAAAGGCTCTGGCTGGAAGGGACAACATTTGGTTCAGAAGGCTCCCAGACCCAAGGGAATCTTGTTCCCCAGTGGACTCACAATCATATATAGCCTTCTGACAGTGGGAGCTCCCAGAACCTGCTCCCCATAAGAGGTAACCCCACAAAGAACCACTAGGGGTATTCTCCCTAGCTCATAATGGGAGCAGAGTCGTCCATACACTTATCACCACCCCCACTAAATTTGCTACCCTATTACTTCCTCAATTCTTCCTCAATTACTTCCCCTAAATTCTGGGGTTTAGCTCAGTACATAGTAACAAATAGCATCAGCATTAAAAACCAACGTTACATACGTTAGATCAAACTACAGGCCACAATCAAAATTATGGGTCTTATTAGGGCTTTCAAATTATAAAGAGAAGCAGTCTCCTCAGAAGTGATATATAAAACCAGTGGAACACTAAACTCTCCCCCAGTTAGAATTACCGCTCTCCTCTCAACGTGTGCCACACATGGAAACCTTTACTCTGAGGCTCCCAAGATACCCCTTAGCTCTCATGGGGGCATAATCTAGCCAGAGCAAAAAGAAAGCATGTCTGTTTGAAAGAAAATATGTCTGTTTCCCTGAAGAGTCAAGCCTTGATGGAACTCAAAACTCTGGCCACAGAATGTAACTCTGGAACAAATCATATTACTTATTTGACCTTACATACAAAGCAACAAAAAAAAAAAAAAAAAATTTTTTTTTTTTTTTAAGCAGACTCCACACCCAGCGTGGGGTTTGAACTCACAACCCTGAGAGCAAGTGTCACCATGCTCTACTGACTAAGCCAGCCAGGTGCCCTCCTCCTTAATGGTTTTTAATTAAAAAAAAAAAAAAAAAAAAAAAAGGCCGGGGAGGGACCGAAGCAGATTAGATCAGAGGTCAGCAAATGTTTTCTGGAAAAGGTCAGATACTAAATATTTTTAGGCTTTGCAGACCACATTCAGTCTGTTGAATATTCTTCTTCTTCTTCTTCTTCTTTTAAAACATTTAAAAATGTAAAAACTAGCTTTCAGGCAAGCCACAGGCCAGATCTGATGTGGGCCACAATATGAAGGGTTAGACTATGACTACAATGTCAGCCTAGGGTTTTAAACAGTTCTCTGCAGAGAAATCACATTGGGCAAAATAAGAAACTCCAAGAATGAGATGAAATGCAAGAAGGTCCTCACAAGAAGCACTGGTTTGCAGAGGCATGAAAACAAAACAAAACAAAACAAAACAAAACAAAAAAAAAAAAGGAGCTGGGGTTACCCCAGACAGTCTTACTCTGTAGGGGCTATGTCACTCTACTATAGATACACAGTAATACTGGGGAATTTCTCTTCCTACCTGAACACGAGAATCTTGTCCCCAAGCTTCACACTTTCCTCAATCAGGTGGAAAAGCAATACCATTTTGGGAGAGTTCTCTAAGACCCCAGTCTGGTAATTAGTCAAAAGGTCCTTGGCCTGCAATAGAGAAATGAGGCAGCTTAGAGAAGGTCCGTGGCCAGATCACTAGAAATAAAATTCACTCCTTCCAAGGCAGAAGCTCATGGGCAACCTTTATAGTTCCCTGCAGAGACTTGGCAGCACAATGCATTGTACAACCCCCACCCTCTTCCCACATAGGCTTTGCTTTGTACCATCCCTTCTCAGCAGTGGTTTATGGGCATAGAAGTTTCTGCTTGACTCACCCATTCATATGTGACAATGTTGTTGCCTCGCTCCTGGAAAGGGTTGAAGCCAACCCCTTGTAGGAATTTGCTATTGGTTGCTTCTCCCATTGAGGAAGCCAAGGTGCTGTCCTCCCCCTTGCCTTTTGTTCCCTGTGATGGGCAGCGAGCACTAGTCCCAGCTGAGCCAAGTTCTTCCACATCTAGGTCCTGCTCATTGGCCAGACTCTCCTTCTGAAGGGCTTCATACAGCACATCCGGGTGATTCCAGATCTGGAGTTCAAGTTAAAGGGGAAATGACACAGGGCAGAGAACAAGCTAAGGGTGTCCCAGAGAGTCAGGAAACATGTGCTTGCTGAAACACACACTGGTCCTACAGCATACACTGTCACGCTAAAAATTAAAGTATCTCCAACTCCCTCATAGCCAAAGAGCCTACGCATTCATTTTAACTAACTGTGATCACCATAACACAAGGGGAAGAGTTCATACCAGCAGGCATGCCCATATGCCCATAGGCATAATCAAAAAGGCTGTGGCACAAGCCTTGCATTCTTATTTAAATAAGGGTAAGAATGTCCCTGTTTCACTGTGTGGCTACAGCCAACTACTGTCTGAAACTACAAAACAAGACCAATCTCTTCCTATGGACAAACGTATCTAACTTACAGATGACCAACCAGAAGTCATTTCAGGGACTGTTCCCAGCAGGAATTGAGAATTCCTGGGGTGGGGGCAGAGGTGGGGGGATAGGAAGGGTGTGTTGGCACTGTAGCATCCTCACAGACCATATCTGCTGTAGCTTCCTGGCCCTGGTCTAGGACTGTGGTTACAAAAGAAACATTTTGAAATCCCATCTGCCCCTGACATACTCCTTCAGTTGACTCATTAAAGCAGTGGTCAGTTGGGAATAATACCCAACAGGTTGGCTGACAGCTGTCAAAGAAGCAGGTCCTTCATTAGTCAACAAGAAGCACATACTATAAAGATAAGTCAGGGCTCATCAACCTATTCATGAAGTTTAGTGCTAGATACCTGGGCCTTCTCAAACATTATCAGGATGAAAGAGGTCTCAATCTGATTAAACGCAGAATCAAACACAAGGTACCCCAATAACTTGTCTAAGCTATATATTTCTTGAATCTTGATTATGCTAACAGTCAAAAACTGCCCCACAATGTTTTTCCACTACCCCTTTCTCCCAAGTGAAAAAAAATCAGTGAGAAAGGAAGTGATTTCTCAAGTTTGGTACCACAAGTTGACCAGATGAACTGCACAACTGCAAGGAGCACCATTTATATCACAGGCTGAGTGGCACCCCCAGGAACTGTGCAGCACACAACCAGCATATTTCTCCTTGGGGCCCCCAGTTCTTCAATGCAGCAAACCGAGGGGGACCCCTGTCACTTTATTCTTCCCTTATCAAGGACTCCTAGCAGGAATAACTTCTTTGGGACCATGTGCAACCTTCATTCATATCTCAGTATTCCCTGAGGCCTCAACACACCTTGCAGCACACACAGAAAGCCTTGAGGGGGTTCAGCCCCAGCCAGCCACTGCTACCACAGTCTCGGAAACGGTCCATGAACTGTGTGTACAAATCTCGCTGGATCTTTGAGAGCCGCACCAGGATCACATTTTCTTCCTTGGCAGGTAGATGAATCTTCAGCACAGTGTGGCCTCTCCTACGAAGGCAGAGATCAGAATCATCAAGCCAGTGTGGCCAGGAGGGGTCAGTGCAGGATAACAAAAGAATCCTGCATTTCTGCCACACCTCCTTTTGAGGATCTCAACATTCACAACAGACTTAGAACAATAAGGATTGGTTTAGCGACCATCAGAAGAAACTCATTTTAAGGATAAGAACTAAAGCAAAGAGGATTGGGTGGCAGAGACCGGGAGCTTCAGGTTCATACCCAGATCTAGGGCTGTTTCTCTAAGCTTTCTGCACATATTCCATCTTAACAAGGAAAAACAAGGAAATTGTTTTAGACCGGCCTAACTACATCTACCGAGATGCTGACACTGGTGAGGCCATGCCCCCGGGAACCAGCATTTCTATGCTTTCAGAGTCAGCAGAAGGCTAGCTCTCTTTTGCTTCTCAGCAAGTAAGGTAGGTATCCCTAGAAACTTCAAAGATTAACTTCTGAGAAAAGTACTTCTAGGCCAAACTTTCAGAGGACTGAAACAGTGGCTATCCATCATTTGTGTGCTATTCAGGAAAAGCTACTCAGTAAAAGGAAAGTTTTACTATCACCCACTAGGGAGGGACCCTCCTGCTGTAACAGTCCCCCTTTGGGACAGCTTTGCATGCCTGTTACACCAATGGGTCTCTGATGGTTCAAAACACAGGGCCCTGAGGATGGCTCACCTCTGCACAAAGCCTTCCAGGAGGCTGTGCAAGACGTGGCTCCGGTACCGCATGAGGCGGACATCCTGAGGCGTGCTGTCAATACACTGCCCATTCAGGATGGGGCGTTCAAACATGTTGCTGAACTCCTGCCGGGTGCCGAGGAAGTCTGGGCGCACAAAGTCCACCATGCACCAGTACTCAATGAGGTTGTTCTGCAGGGGGTACCCGGTCAGCACCACTCGGCGGCGAGAGCGAATGTTCTTCAGGGCCTGTGAGGTGCTGGCCTGGCAGTTTTTGATGCGGTGTCCCTCGTCACAAATCACCACATCAGGGCCAGGGCGGCATAAGGCCTTCTCAAACTCTAGGGAGGGAAGAGGATCCGGAGTCAGAGGGTGAGAGGGCCTGCTCTTAGTCAACAATATGAGAAGTAGGGGTGCACCCTGGAGGAGACAGAAGAAATGAAGGAAGCAGGAAAGCAAGAGTCAGCCCCCATTAGTGAAAGGGAGCCAGCCATCCAGGCTCATGCGCATTTGGTGTGACACGTTAACCTGGACTATTGACTCTTGCAGTAAATATCTCTTTTCCCTCTTTCCTTTCCTTATCTTTTTTCTTTTTCTCCTTTACACTCAAAGTAAAATACCTCGCATTCCTACCTAGGGCTTATATCAACTGGGTGGCGGAGAGTGTGACTTTACAGACTACCAGCCTAGGATTAAAAATGGGTCTGAGTGAGAGGCACTCAGATGGCTCAGTCGGTTAAGCATCCAACTCTGGCTCAGGTCATGATCTCACCGTTTGTGAGTTTGAGCCCTCCATCAGGCTCTGTGCTGACAGCTCAGAGTCCGGAGACTGCTTCAGATTCTGTGTCTCCCCTTCTCTCTCTGCCCCTCCCCTGCTCGCCTTCTGTCTGTCTCTCTCAAAAATAAACATTTTTATAAAAAAAACCTTTTTTTTTTTTTTTTAAATGGGTCTAAGTGAGACTGACGGGAATCATCCAGATACTTCAGTCGACTTTCACCATTGCCAGTGTCTCTGCGCCATCTGCAGGCTGGCTGGTGGGGAGCTAGCTAAAGGACAAAATCTTTCTGGAGTTACCTGCCAGTCATTGCTAAATGGCAAGTTCATCCCAGCTCTACCACAGAAGCAAACCTAGCACAAACATAATCTATACATGGAGAGACCTATAAAATGAAACAGCCTCTGAACCTAAAAAAAACTTTCTTCCCCAAACAGGCAAAGCCCTTAGAAGATGGAGCAGAACTATCACTACGAGAGGAATGACTTTCACTAAAACAAAACAAAACAAAACAAAACAAAACAAAACAAAACAAAACACAAACCTGGGATAAATTCTCCTTTTATAAAGTCACAATATCATTATTACTCTGCATATCAGTGATTTAAATACTTTGTAAATATTTTCTTAATGCTACCCCAGAACACCTCTAGGATGTGATGAGAGGAAAAGTCACTTTCCTAACTGCTCTGTGAGAGAAAAAGGGTCAGATGGGCAGGGGAGTCTCCCTAAGCCAGTCTATGAGTGGCCCACCCAGAATTCCATGACAGGCAAGGAAAGCAATATCTTCTGAGAGCCAGTGGAGGTCATCCCACCTATCTTAGGGACCTGGATTTCTGGTTCATGACAATACAACTCACATCAATAATCTTCACATCTGACTTAGTGCTACCACAGACACTATTTCTTCCTGAAACACTACCCCTAAGAGTATTCCCAGGATAGGCTACCCACCTCTCCGAAACTCCTGCTGTCGATCTTCTTCATCCAGATCAATGATGACCGGGTGAGAGCGTTTCTTGGTTTTCTTCGATCTACCTGTGGCAAAGGATTTCTTCAGGGTGAGGAGTCTGTACATTTCGTACCCCATCAGTAGTACCCCACCCTCTGATACCCAATCAGCCATCACTTTAGCACGAGCTGCCATTGTCCTGCAAGAGTGAACAGAGAAAAAAATTATTGCTTCCACTGCTCCCCAGAAAGAATTGCTCACAATTAGAGCTGTGTTGATGTACATTCAGAAGTCCTTATTGCCAAGGACTTCAGTGGCAGCACCATAGGGCTTGCTGGCTGCCCCCCTTCCCAGTATCCCAAAGATGCTAACCGCACTGAGGATGGACGGGGAGGTCACCAATGACAAGTTAAACATCAGAAAAACGGAAATGCAATGGCACAAGGCAAGCAAAAGTAATGACTCCCTTGGATGTACATGCATGACTACAATTCTACATTTGAGGGAGAATTTCAAATTATTCCCATAATAAACACAAGATAGTAAAAGCAAGGGCAATATTCTACATTTTACCTTCCCAGGCCCCGATGAGCAAAGAGCTAAGGACAAGCAGTAAAGGAGAAAGGGCAGCAGAGCCCAGATGACACTAAGAGCACAGTCTCTCCACTCCTAAACAACTGAGTCTTGATTCTAATTCATTAACTGCATGTGGACTAACAGTCCTGAAACCCAAGAAAGAAGAGCAGGTGATCAACCACCTAGGGGGCCGCCCATAGTCTCCTCATTTTGATGTATGTGCCAAACATCACAAAAGGCAGCCTCTGAAGAAGAGAAAGTCTATCTTCTCAATTACCCATGCCAACAAGGGGAAAGGGTAGCATGGATGGCTGGCTTGGACCAAGAAATAGCTTTAGAATTTTGGAAATCAAATTGAATGTATAGAATGGAAATATAATTTTATTCAAATCTAAAACAAAAGTTTACCCTTTTCAAAACTTGGAAGTTGTACCAGTAAAGGTCAACTGTAAACAGGGGCTTAAAAGAGACTGCTGATTGGGCTTCTAAGAAAGAGAAATGTAAAAGGTGAAAAGTTAGAAGATGGATAGTTTCATTTCACCATGTTGAATTTTATTACCATTCACATGGGCAAATAGGATGATGTATGCGTATTTTTCAGGATATAAAAGCACCTTCAAGCAGAACATAAGACATTTTCAAGCTACCTAACTCTGACTTTATTGAAAAGCTAGGTAGAGAAAAAATGAGTATCAAGGAATGGGCAGTGGGGGGCAGGGGGGATGACCACATCAAGAAACCAAAAGGAATCTGGGTTAGTGCCCTGATATCCAGATCCTGGAAAGAAGTCTAAAAGGAAAGGGAGAAGAGGAGAGAGTAGGCCACTTACTTGTGCTCATCATTCAAGATGTGAACTTTAAAGAACCGAGGCTGGACTTCTTCAGGCTTGTTGTCAGCTGGAAGGGCTTCAGGTGCTGGAAGCCACATGTTGAACTCTGCCAACCAATTCTGAAGAGTATTAACCTGTCAGAAAGCCAAGTCCAGAAAAAGGATTTTAAGAAACAAGCTCATAGATGAGCTCATCAAGCTGTTTAGTACCCAGAAAGGCATTAACCCAGAGCTCCTCAGAGGGGTGACTGAACTCTTACCGGCACAATGGCAAGGACAGTTTTGGCTGGCGTGTGGCGGAAGAGGACGTCGATGAAGGAGATCACTTGCAAAGTTTTCCCCAGACCCATGCTATGGGCCAGGATACAGCCAAAGCCACTACTGGTCTTAAACCTCTCCAGGGATTCAACCAGATTATCATACAGGAACCGGATCCCACCAATCTGATAAAGGGCAAACAGAGGCAATAGTTAAAGGAGCTGGCAAAGACCAAGATTCGGTTTTATTCACCTTGGAATTAGAATTAAGTAAAGGAGCAGACACTATACCAGACAGTTGGTGTGGATGGCTACAGAAGTCTCCCTGTACCCTGAATGGTCTATTGGCTGATGACAGTCTTCTTAGAGAAAACACAGACAATCATTCACCTGGTACAATGGCCTATCTGAGGCAAAAATCTGCAGTACCAAATTCTTGACAGGGTCTCTCACTCAGCCCTTAGCCGCTCACCTCAAGATAGCCCATTCCATAAGGAGTTCTTATTGTGAAGAGTTCTTACATTGAGTCAACCTCTGCCTTCATGGAATCTCCACTCACTGGTTTTGGTTCACAGCTCTGGGTCAACAAAATCTACTCTGCTCCCTCCTATCAGAAAGTTCCTCAGACTTCTGACTCTTACATCTCTTCTGGAACCACTTCCAGAGTCAAATCAATTTCCTAACCAAGGCACTGTCCTGCAGACAGCATCTCAATCAGTCTTGCAGATTTCACAGAAGAAAGCTCAAGAGTATTAAGCCAAGAGATCTGATACCTTTACATGATATGGCAAACCTGAGACTTGCCCTTCCCATTCATCAGAAATCCTGAAGCATCTACTCCTCCTTTCTGGCTGAAGTGTGTGCTCCTGCTCTGACATTGGCTGCACTCCCAGAGGGGTGGCAAGACCATGGAATCACAGAAATGACTGGGGCTGATGTAAATCCAAAGGCCTATCACCTTGCAGATACCCACCTCACCAAGAAACTACTGGACCTTGTTCAGCATCCATGTAACTACAAGCACCTTCAGGAGCTAATGAAGCCACCAAAATCCTCAACAGAGCCATCTCTCAGTTCATCATGATGGCTGCAGATGCTGAGGCCCTGGAGATCATCCTGCACATTCTGCTGCTATGTGAGGATAAGAATGTGCCTTATGTATTTGTGGGCTCCAAGCAGGCCATGGGGTGGGCCTGTGGGGTGTCCAGGCTTGTCTTCACCTGTTTTATCATCATCAAAGAAAGCTTACAGATGAAGCAGCATATCTAGTCCATTCAGCTGTCCAACTGAAAGGCTCTTAGTCTAAAGAGGCAGCCTCTGCCCCACTCCTCACTGAGTCATCCCCCTGCGGGGTTGTGTATCATATTGTCTGGGTTAGCATATAGTACTTCCAGCTACCTTCTCTTCCTATATTATACTACTAAATCTGGATTTTGCGTTTTTTGTATTATTTTGTTTTACAGGTTGTTACCCATATATTAATCACCCACCCCAGTCCAATCTCCCATTTTACTCTCTCTGCCATCTTATCCTCCCTTTTGAAAAATGAACTAAATGCTGAGAACAGGCAGAAACAGAGCAGTGACACCATTCAAAGGCAGGGAAGAGCCAAGATAGAGATCTGGTTCTAGCTTTCAGGTGCTAATTTCCCATTGTGTGTAGGACATGATGTATGTAA
Source organism: Prionailurus bengalensis (assembly GCF_016509475.1). Classification (NCBI taxonomy): domain Eukaryota; kingdom Metazoa; phylum Chordata; class Mammalia; order Carnivora; family Felidae; genus Prionailurus; species Prionailurus bengalensis. The sequence continues at coordinate 20,573,630 of NC_057348.1, read as the reverse complement.
ACACCATTCACTTTGTGTCCCTTGTGCCTGGCATAAAAAATCATTCCATAAGTATTTGCTCTCTATGGGGATTATGTAGCACTTGGGAAAAAGCATGTATCTTATGAGGTTGTTAGGTGTATGTCCAAGTGTCATGTGCTAATATGCCCCTGCTGTTTGCTTTGGTAATGTGATGCTATTCCCCCTCTCCCCAACTCCTAACCATGACCCTGAGGGTGGCAGGGCAGCAGCATACCAAAGATGTGTTGCAGAATTCCGGAGCCTGTCTGGGCAAGTTAGACATGGGGCAGTTGACGTAGGTCTTGAAGGAGTTCACAGTGGCAAGAAAAAAGAGGGTCAACTTGTGCTGGAATGAAGAAGTCTGGGCCCAAGGCATGGAGACCTGACTAGAAGCTACAGTAAAGATGTTGGAGTCAAAGAAACATCCACTCTGGTGAATGGAGATGTCTTCCATTATCCAGCTTCCACATAGCAGCTGGATACTTGGTACCAGCTCTGAGAGCCCTTACCCCTGCCACAGTGTGGGTCAGATGTATGTATTCTTCATCACATCAGAAAGACAGTACTAGTGTGCCATTCTTGTGAGCATCCTAATAAAAAAATACATTCATATTCCAATTAAAAAAAAAATCCTGAAGCATCAAGTGCCAGGAGGAAGGATCAGGGCTTTCTAATAACTGCTCGTGGTACCAAACAAGTACTTCACAGGCTCTGATGCTGACAACCACCAGCAGGTAATGTCCTCAGCAAAGAAGCTGAAAGGAAACAAAGAAAAGAATCAAGATTTGCTGTACCTGATGAGGTTTCACTGCCCGTGCCAACTGTGGGGCCAGGAAGACATTCTCCTCCTCCGGAGGGTGGTTCAGATTGACAAGGACCCGCCCCAGAGCATCACGCTGGTTTAAGACATCATTCACGTGGGTACCACCCTTCTCCTCTTCCTCATCTTCCTCACTGACAGATTCGCTGCTGTCCACAATATGCAGGGTATCTTCCTCTCCAGAGCTCAGTTCAATCACTTCTGAGATAGCCAACAAAACAAAACAAAAACCAAAACCCAGGGAGCAGAGATAATTTACTGCCCATTATCAAAGCTTACAGCATGGGAACAAAGTTAGAACTTGCCATCACTTATAAAATTTTGAGTTTTACTATTTCTCTTTTATGGCTTCAAGTTAAGACAAGGGAAAACCTTACATTTACAAGGAGACTCAGGGATATTTGTCACAGTCAGACCCCAAAATAAATGGGGAAGGACTGATTTCTATTCAGATGTACAGCCAATCAATCAGGGTGAACACTGAGTCAGAAGGAAGCAGAGACACCTCTGGCTCGACCTTACCATCTCGACTGCTTTTTTCATCCTCACTGCCACTGCTGCTGTCCAAACAAATGACTTCCTGGGACAGGACCCGAGGAGGCAGTTGGGGACCATCGTTTGCTCTTAAGACAATTTCCTCTAGGGAAAAAAAGATGGAAGGGAATGCCAAAACCACCTTTAGTGTAAACTTATTTCCCCAAATGATTCATCAGCCCTTTGCCTTTGTCACTCTCAAGGGGACTATCCCCTGAGGAGAGAAGTTGAGGGTATCTCAAACACCTCAGTTCCCTTTCTAACTTCCCTTGTCTTTACTGGTTCTTATCTCCTGGTTATTAAGTATATATTACTAAAATATATAAATTATGTATAAAATATAAATATAATACATAAGATATATAATATATATAAATAAAAATATAATAATAATTATTTTTTAACGAGGTCCAATGTGGGGCTCGAACTCATGACCCTGCTACCAAGAGTCGCATGCTCTACCCACTGAGCTAGCCGAGTCCCCATGAGGGGTACACGTTTAACCATCTTAACTTTTCATCTTATTTAAAAAAATTTTTTAATGTTTATTTTTCAGAGAGAGAGAGAGAGAGATCGTGAGCAGGGGAGGGACAGAGAGAGTGGGAGACGGTGGGGCTTGAACCGACAAACTATGATATCATGACCTGAGCTAAATCGAGAGTCAGACACTTAACTGACTGAGCCACCCAGGTCTCCCCATTTTAACTTCTTCAGTAAAATATTTCTGATCATCTGCTCCTAAGAAACCAAATGACTCAAAATGATTCCTGAGAGGCCACGATCTTATTTCAGATCTGCCCTTAACCATTGTGTGTGCCAAAGGCCTCTTCTCCTTATACTTCAGGCAGGGCCTTTCCCACCAACTCTGCTGCTTACCAGGAAGGAACTCCAGGGGAACAGTAGGAATGGGGGCTGCATAATCCTTCCTCTGCTGCTCCAGGCGTTTCCTTCTTTCCAACTCTTCCTGTTGTGCTGCTTTGGTAACGGGCTCCAACTGATCCTCCCGGAGCAGCTTTCTAAACATTACAATAAGAGTGAGCACTTGGGTTGGTTCACTGGAAATTTGGACAATGTAATGACAAGCTAAAGAGCTCATTGCTGAGCTCAGAGAGCTGAGGCAAGAGGAGGAGAAGCCATGTCAGTCCCACACACCCATGCAACAGGAGAGGCAAAAAAAAAAAAAAAAATGGAGTGGGGCGGGGGGTGAACTTCAAGATTCAGGTGATTGTGGGCTAACATTTTTCCATATTATTTAACTTCCTGAGAGATGCTCCTGAAAACTCATCTTTGCACATAACAGATCAAAAGTAAAAGAGTAATACATGATTCATGAAGTTGAAAAGCAGTATTAAAATATAGAGTTGTTATATAGGAGGGTAGAATTATAGATCCTTATTTATCCCACATCCTCATTTCGTAAACTTTGAATAATACTTCCAAGCTATCATTATGTTAAAAAAATGAGAGTAGGAGAATAGGATATCATTTATCTCCTTTCGATAGCAAAATGGTTATGTGATGGAAGGACTGTAGGGGATTTAGACAGTGAAGGAAGTTCACATCTGCCATTCTCTTAGCTCAAGGAAGAAGCCTTCTTTGGGCCAGACAGGCCCTTGTCAATTGAAGTTGAGCGCTAAGAAAATGAGAACCCAACTTCTTTTCCTTTATCTTCCTCTGTTTTTTTTTTTTTTTAATTTTTTTTTTTCAACGTTTATTTATTTTTGGGACAGAGAGAGACAGAGCATGAATGGGGGAGGGGCAGAGAGAGGGGGAGACACAGAATTGGAAACAGGCTCCAGGCTCTGAGCCATCAGCCCAGAGCCTGACGCGGGGCTCGAACTCACGGACCGCGAGATCGTGACCTGGCTGAAGTCGGACGCTTAACCGACTGCGCCACCCAGGCGCCCCTATCTTCCCGTTTTGAAATGTAAGGGAAAAGTAAAGGAAAAAAAACAGTCCAACCAGAGCACCCTATCATCCCTGGGCTGTCTCCCAGGACCTCCAGAGAGTGGAATACTCCCCAGTACAGCTTGAGCACCATCCGTGTCTGCCCCATAACCTCAGACAGCCTGGGGGTGGTCCTGAGCTGCATGAGCTGCATCTCCACTATTAATTGAGGCACACAGCTTATACTTTTCTTTTTTGGAAAGGGGACCCTCCTGCTCAAACCAGTCCTGCTACTGACAGCCTTCAAATGAAGGCAATATCTCTCTCTATTCCTTCCCTTCTCCTCTTACCCTCAGCACAGCTCACCGTATATTTCTCCTCATGTGGGAGGGCTTCTGAGCTCTCTTCTTTTTGGGGTCCTCGGAGGTGAGGCTCTTGCCTTGGTGGCGCCTAAGCTGCTCTGAAGGCTCAGACTGAGATGAGGTAGTTGAAGTGCACCGCGGTGGCCGCTGCCCATCTTCCTCCAGTTGGGCACACTCAGTGCCACACATGTCTTCCAGGGATGGGTCTGAAAAGACAAAGGGAGAGAGGTGCCAGGGACTGACATTTACTGGGAGAAAAACAGGTTTTGATGCCAGGCACACCTAGGTTCAAACCTCAACTCAGCATCTTATTAGTTGGTGATCTAAGGCAAGTGACTTACATCTCTCTGAATCTCAATGGATTTATCTATAAAATGGGAATAGTGATGCCTACATTTCAGAGCTGTTGTGAGGACTAAATAGTGTGTGTGTCTAGAACCAAGCCTGCTCTAGAGTAGGCTCACAACAAATGATAGCCCTCACACTTGCTATAATTTACCACTATGATCAGAGTAAGAAAGTTTCATGGCCACAGAATGCTCTGAAAGTGACAGTAGGTTCCGAAAACAGCTCACACTCACCTGTGTGACACTAAGCAAGTCTCATCTGCCAACAAGAGGAATATTCCTCCTTTCACTGTCTTAAAGTGTTCACTCATTTAATTCATTGACCATTCAATGAGGACCTACAACATGGAAAACACTGTCCAAGATGCTTCAAGGGATATTTATAAGACTCCTTCCTTTCAAGGAGTTTGTTTTCTAGACATAATAAGGCAAGGTATGCTAAATACCACAGGAAGGACAGGCTAACTGACCTAGAGAACTTAAAATTTTAAGACGTCATTTTTCTAACCAGAGGTAATTAGCTAAACCAAGAATAATTGCCTTAGGGTCACAGGAATATGAAAGACACTACTTTGTGGTATTATCGCACAAGAAATATGGAAGGTAAAATGTGAGTGAAGCCTTGAAAGGTGAGCAGAATATCTAAAGGTATTGCCCTGAGGAGGCGGAAAGGGGATGAAATTCCTGGCAGAGGGAATGTCATTTGTGGCATCAAACACCCGCAAGGACTGGGGTGGGGTAGGAGGGTATGCACACCCTCTTCCTCAATCTGCTGAGCAGCATTCTGATTACTGGATGGGCAGGCTTTGACAGTCATACAGACCATAAGCCTGTCCCCAAATCCACCAGAGCCTCCCAGATACAAGCACTACACAACCAAAAGGTCTTTCCCAAAGGTAAGAGCAATTTAAAACTAGAACATAAATGCTGTAACTGAGGTGCACTAGTCAATGCCACTTGGCTTTCAGGCAGGAAGGACTCAGGAAGTTTGGGGGTTTGGTGGGATGATTTTTGTTTGCTTTTAACTGAACTTTAAATTTTATTTGGATTTCACCAGTTGTTCACTAATGTCCTTTTTCTATTATAGGATCCCATCCAGAATATCATATTGCATTAGCTGTCATGTCTCAGTCTCTCTCAACTGTGGCAGTTTCTCAGTGTATTCTTGTCTTTCATGACCTCAACAATTTTTTAAAAAGTACTGGCCAGGTGTTTTGTGGACTGTCCCCTAATCTGAGCATCTGATGTATTTTCATGATTAGACTGAAGTTATGGTTGGGGTGGGGGGAGTGGAGAATACCATAGAGATAAAGTGCCCTTCTCATCACATCTTATCAGGGTACATGATATCAACATGACTTATTACTGGTGACATTAGCCTTGATCACTTGTTTAAAGTGGTATCTGCCAGATTTCTCCACTGTAAAATTAATATTTTTACCTTTCCATATTTTATTCATTAGAAGCAAATCACAGGGCGCCTGGGTGGCTCAGTTGGTTAAGCATCCGATTTTGGCTTAGGTCATGATCTCATGGTTTGTGAGTTCGAGCCCTGTGTTGGGCTCTGTGTTAACAGCTCAGAGCCTGGAGCCTGCTTTGAATTCTGTGTCTCCCTCTCTCTCTGTCCCCTCCCCCTACTTGCACCTTTTCTCTCTCAAAAATAAACAAACATGAAAAAAAAGAAAAATAATAAAAGAAGCAAATCACTAAGCCCAGCCCACATTCAATGGGAAATGAATTAAGCTCAATTTCCTGGAAAGAGGGGCATCAAAGAATTTCTGGACATATGTTAAAACTATATGCAAATAAATATTTAGAGTGGTAGGGGACTCTGAGGCCTTGAGGATGCAAATATTCTGTTTCTTAAAATTTACCCACTAATTTTAACATTCATCAGTGGATCTTACCTGGAGTAATTATTATTATGATGTTCTAATGGTGGTTTTCTCTTTCTCTCTGGGCTACTCCCTAGGTGGTACTAGTTGAATCCGGGCTCTGCCACTTGGTAGTTCTATGTTCATGGGTTCAACTTCTCTGAGCCATGGTTCCCACATTTATAAAATGGGGATGTCACCAGCTCTCTCAGGGAAAATACTCTTCTTTAAACCCATGTCTGCCAAACTCCATGGAACTCCATACTCCCAATCACATTGAACAGTCTAGCAGCAAACAAAGCTATGGGGCTTATTCAGCCATTCTGGGTAGCAGTGTTTATTTGTTTGGAAAACTCAAACTTTATATATCCTAATCAAAAATCAAAAATAAAGCAAAAGGAGAAGCAGAAATGATACAAACTGCATTTTTTTCTCACAAAATGAGTGTTTCTTACAAATACACATGCACACACACACACCTGCCGCATGAGACTGTACACATCTTCATTCCAAATCTCTCCACATGAGACTGCCACAAACTAGGCACTGCTGCTTCTCCTGCCCCCTCTGTCTTTTAGTTTAGCCTAACACACATATGAACATTTGAGTACCAGGCCCTGTGCCAAGGCACAATGGAATGGTCCACATGGGGAAACACATGTGGTGAGTGCCTAATAGCAACAACACTTTGGGAAGAGACACCCAATCCAGTCATGGAGGGTGGAGTACTTCCTTAGGAAAGGTGAAACCTGGGTTTAACCTAATACAATAAGTAGGTAACAGACAGTAAAAGAAAAGAAAGAACATTCTAGGCAGATATAGGAGCATAAGCAAAAGGAAGAGACTTTAAAATTATCCTTTTTTAAGTTTATTTATTTTTATTTTCAGAGAGAGAGAGAACAAGTGGGGAAGGGGCATAGAGTAGGAGAGAGAGAATCCCAAGCAGGCTCCACACTGTCAGTGCAGAGCCAATGTGGGGCTCAAACTCACACACTGTGAGATCATGACCTGAACTTATTCTCAACTGACTGAACCACCCAGGAGCCCCAGGAATATAGACTTAAAATAAGGTGGAATAGTTGGAAAAATACACGTAGTTCAATACTGGCCAAAATGAATTAAGCAAAACAGCAGCAGGAGGGGCCTTCCAACCCAATAACCATTTCCCTGTCTCTCCCCAGGAGCTCTTTGCCCAAGGCAGACTAAGATGTAGACCCAGATCCTTCCTGGATGCTGGCACAGAAGTCAGTCCCTGTCCCAGGGAGGACTACCTCAAGGCCTTGTCTTCCTAGCATTCTACATTCTCCCGCCAGTTGTTTGGCTGAGGAGGGGAAGTTGATGTGGCCACTGTAAAAGTTGGGGATAGAAATGGGTAGTGGATGTGGACATGTGTGCACACATGCACACACAGTCCCATGTGAATACCCAGAGTGATTCACTCCCCTGCAGCAGCAGTGGAAGCATCTTCTTTGGCCCTCACACTGAGAGACCATGAGGGTTTAAAGCAGATAACCTTTGCTTTTTGAAGACAAAGGAGAAATGGCCAAGGGAGGCACCAGACAAGGAATGTTCATGATGGGGCACTGCAATACCATTAACATGAGCAAGAGGTTAAAACATCACAGTTCTCTGTTACCACAGGATCCACAGCAGGCCTTTTACAAAAGGTCTCCCAAAGACAGAGTCCAGGGTGGCAAGAAGCATTGGGAATGCAACATGAGCCCTGGCTTATGGACATCTTCCACCTACTGAGAAAGTAAGGTGCTACTGCTTTGTCTCCACCCAGACATGAGAACTAAAAGAGAAGCTCTGAAGGAGATGCAAGTCCGACTGGCTGCCCTCCCAAATCCACTACCCTCCCCTTAAACAGTCCTCTCCTATTTCCACCTGAAGCACTACAAGAGGAAAGCTCAGCAATTCTGTTTTCTTTAAGAACTATCATTCCTTCAGCCCCCCCTCCCCAAAGAGCTAATACTCCCTTGGCATTGTCACATAATATTACTGTCACCTTCTTCCTAACTCACAGCCCTGAATTCTTCCCTACTAAAAGGGAAGCCATAATATTCCTCCTCCCAAAGGAACAGATGGCTGGACAGCAGAGTCCCTAAGAGGGGATAACTATTGCTAAATAGCTACTTCCACCAACACTGCAGCTTGCCCTACATAGTTACACTTGAGGCTGGGTTGGTACACTTCAACTTAGTGCTTTGGTTCTCTGACCTGGTTCTGATAATGAAATTTGATGTTCTCCTGGCTTTAAGCCCTTTAGTTTCTATTTCACAAGCAAATTTATTGAGTAACCACTTGGAGGAACATTTGAAGCAAGGTTAGAGAGTAGGCAGACAGGACAGAGTCAAAGTATACAGGGCAGGCCTTGAATGTCAAGCCAAAGGGTCTGAACTTGATCTATCCAGGAGTGGGAATTTGTTGCCAACTGTTATATTTCTTTCTTCTGGTTCCTGCCTTGCAGAGTGGGCTGTTTCTGGAAGGAGGAACAGAATCTGATAACCTTTCAGTATCACAAATTCACAATCAAACATTCCAACTTGTGAGGCCTAGCTATGAATTCCTATCTGACCCAGGATTGAACGTGGCTAAGTACAGCAGCAATTTTAAAATGATCACAGTAGGTGTTCCTGGGTGGCTCAGTCAGTTGAGCATTCGACTCTTGATTTCGGCTCGGGTCATAATCTCACAGTTCGTGAGATCAAGTCCTGCATCGGACTGTGCACTGACAGCGCAGTCTGCTTGGGATTCAGTCTCTCCCTCTCTCAGCCCCTCCCCTGCTCACACTCTCTCTCTTTCTCAAAATAAATAAGCATTTAAAAAATATAAAAATAAAATGATTATAGTATATACAATTCTCATGCACACTTAATTCAGACACAGGTTTCCCCTGTATTCTTAGAGGATACAGGTCTAAACCAGCTCCTTATCAGTAATCTTCAGCTTCTGGGTTCAACAACTACTGTCTGTTTGTTAAAGAGCTTTAATTTACAGATGTATTAATACTTAAAAAGTCTGCTGTCATGTAAGTCAATGTTTTATAAGTGCTTCACTGCTGCTTCATGATGCTTATTATGAAGTTTCTGGTTTTTATGTAGTATCACAATATATACCACATCTTAAACTGTTCTTAATAATAAACTATTATTTCAAAATTTCTATAATTAATTTTCCTCTAAGTTAGAATGTAACTTTTCACTGCATGCTCTTTTGTATCTTCTGAATATTGGACCTTGTAAATTTACAACCTAATCAAAATAATTAACTTTCAAAAAATAGCCCTCCCTAAAATTCTGGGATATACTCCACCAAAAGTCATTGAGGAAAAAGAGAAATGGTTCAACAAGGAGGTAAAGAGACATGTGGTTTAAAAGTCATCGACTATTACGACCCAAATTCAGAATCACAGAATCAGGTCTGGTCACAAATACCCCTGAACTTTCTCCTTCACGTGAGCCAGCTGTGAGCAGCAATCACCAGAGTTATATAAACACCAATGAACAGTTACATAAGCTTCTCAGGAATGAGTTATGAACACCACCATGACAAATATGACTAGGCAAATGAGGAGCTTTGAAAGAAAAATCTCTTTTTCACTCATTGGGGGTATAAGGTACAAACACTTCCAGGGCCCTTTCTCCAGATGTTCCATCTCTTCTTCTCAACCCATCTGTATAAACAAAGATCAGTGAATTCTAAGCCTTACCATATTCCTCTTGATGTAATGCGATAGGATGTATACACTGCAACTGTTACATATGTGTGTCAAAACATTACTTGAATCTCAACACACCTTGAGATCTCACTCCCAGTTTGCAAAACCACAGGGAAAAAGAACTATGTTGGCAGAGTGGAGTGGCCACTGGAGAGGCCTGACACTGTCCTGAGGAGAACCAGCGGTGTGATGGAGCGAGCCAGGGACTGCTAACACCTGAGAAAGATTACAGGACAGCACGTACCAGAATGGAAGTCCAAGTCAAATGCAGAAGGACAGCCTCACTGAGTAACCAAGATTGTCATCTGTACCCGAAGTGATTTCAGCAGCAGCCAGTACCTGTGGTGGATTTCCAGGCGAACTGAGGCATTCTTAGATGAGACACCAAGAGGTGGTTAAAGCAGTATTACAACATCCAGGTAGCTGATTTCCAAGCAAAAGATGAGCTGACAATGTATTGATGTATTTGAATCAGCTGACAATGTAATAAGGATAAAATCCATGATTTTTAGAAAACAAAAGAACTACGTTAAATTTGTTAAGCAAGACCACAAGGATGCAATCAGCAAAATCTAGAAATGCATAAAACTACAGTGACAAGTGAATCCTTTTCTTCTGAAAATAAGATGCAAGGAAAAAAAGAAAATGAAAAAGAAGTAGGGAAAGCTCAGATTAAAGAAATTTAAAAGACAAATGAACTAAATGTAGAAATGTGGAATTAACAGTAAAAATAATTTTTAAAAGATAATCAGAGATTATCTGGCTATTTTATGATACAAGGAATTGTTTATTTAAAATATTTAGGTTTGATAATGGTATTGTGTTTCTGTTTCTAGGACTTTATATGTTAGAAGACAAAGTAAATATACTTTGAAGTTTACAGACAAAATGTCACAACATTAAGGATCTACTTCCAGGGGCAGCTGGGAGGCTCAGTCAGTTAAGCTTCCAACTTCAGCTCAGGTCACAGTTCATGGGTTTGAGCCCTGCGTCAGGCTCTGTGCTGACAGCTCAGAGCTTGGAGCCTGCTTCAGATTCTGTGTCTCCCTCTCTCTCTGTCCCTCACCCACTCTCTGTCTCTCTCCCTCTCAAAAATAATAAAATAAAAACATTAAAAAAAAGTTGCTGGTAAGGTCTTAAAAAAAAAAGATCTACTTGGAAGTAATCCAAGGTTGGGGGGAACAGAAGAAACAACACTAACCTTGTATTCACAACTATGGCAGAGAATACTGGGAATACAGGGTTCATTTTACTATTGTCTCTCTTTTTTTATTTCGTTTGAGATTTTCCAAAATAAAACTTCACAACTGTTTTAGAAGTCTTAATGGAAGATAAAATGTAACAAGCACTAATCTCTAAACTATTTAGATCTCAATTTTTCCATGTTTGTTAATATACATTTGCATATTCCACACTGATAACCAATGAATACACATCATTTTATGTTCTCCTTCGGTCACTTGTTACATACATATAAATATTTCTTTGACACACTCCACATGCTTGTCATTTTAATGGCAGGCTATCAGTATATCACAGAAGGTTTTTCATTCAGGCTGTTTCTTAGTTTTTATTTGCATTTGTAGTGGCAAAGACTTTAAATATTTAGATATTGGCAAACATTGCCTATAAAAAGTCTTGATAGTATATACTTTAGGTTGTGTGGGTCATACAGTCTCTGTTGTAATGAGCCAGCATTACCAGAGTAGCTCAAAAGCAGCCATACATAAACATAGAAGTGAACAAGTGTAGCTATGTTCCAGTAAAATTTTGCTTACAAAAATAGGCAAAAACAATTTTGAAAAAGAACAAAGGAGAATACACACTTCCTGATTTCAAAACTTAATATAAAGCTACAGTAATCAAAACAGTGTGGAACTGGCATAAAGACAGATATAGAAACCAATGAAATAAGATGAACAGCCCAGAAATAAGCCTTCACGTACATGATCAAAGCATTTACAACAAGAGTGCCAATACCATTCATAGGAAAAGGACAGTCTTCAGCGAGTGGTGTGGGGAAAACCAAATATCCACATGCTGAAGAATGAAACTAGATCCTTAACTTATACCATATACAAAAATTAACTCAAAATAGATCAAAGACCTAAATGTAAAACCTTAAACTATAAAACTTAGAAGGAAACATAGGGAAAAAACTTCATGACACTGGGTTTGGCAATGATTTCTTGGATATGAAACCAAAAGCACAGGCAATAAAAGAAAAAAAAAATACAAACAGGACTTCATGAAAACTTAAAAGTTTTTGTGCATGAAAAGACACTATCAACAGAATGAAAAGACAACCCATGGAATGAGAGTAAATATTTGCAAACCATGTATCTGATCTGGGATTAATATCCAGAATATATAGAGAACTCCTAAAACGTAACAACAAAAAACTGATACAAAATGGCAAAAGATAGATATTTCTCCAAAGAAGACACACAAATGGCAAATTAATAAAAGATGCTTAAAATCACTAATCATTAGGGAAATGTAAATCGACACTACCATAACTTATCACTGTACACCCATTTAGGGTGGCTACTATCAAAACAAAATAAATAAAAGTATTAGCAAGGATGTGGAGAACCTTGTGCACTATTGGCAAGAATGCACAATGATGGCACAAAAAAAGACACTCAGATCAACGGAACAGAATAGAGAACCCAGAAATGGACCCACAAATGTATGGCCAACTAATCTTTGACAAAGCAGGAAAGAATATCCAGTGGAATAAAGACAGTCTCTTCAGCAAGTGGTGCTGGGAAAACTGGACAGTGACATGCAGAAAAATGAACCTGGACAACTTTCTTACACCATACACAAAAATAAACTCAAAATGGATGAAAGACCTAAAAGTAAGACAGGAAGCCATCAAAATCCATGATGATCCAGGAAAAAGCAGGCAAAAACCTCTTTGATCTTGGCCGCAGCAACTTCTTACTCAACACATCTCTGGAGGCAAGGGAAACAAAAGCAAAAATGAACTATTGGGACCTCATCAAAAGAAAAAGCTTCTGCACAGTGAAGGAAACAATCAGCAAAACTAAAAGGCAACCAACAGAATGGGAAAAGATATTTGCAAAGGACATATCAGATAAAGGGTTAGTATCCAAAATCTATAAAGAACTTATCCAACTCAACACCAAATAACAAATAATCCAGTGAAGAAACAGGCAAAAGACATGAATAGACACTTCTCCAAAGAAGACATCCAGATGGCCGACTGACATATGAAAAAATGCTCAACATCACTCATCTTCAGGAAAATACAACTCAAAACCACAATGAGATACCACCTTACCCCTGTCAGAATGGCTAACATTAACAACTCAGGCAATGACAGCTGTTGGTGAGGATATGGAGAAAGAGGATCTCTTTTGCATTGCTGGTAGGAATGCAAGTTGGTGCAGCCACTCTGGAAAACAGTATGGAGATTCCTCAAAAAATTAAAAATAGAACTACCTTACGACCCAGCAATTGCACTACTAGGTATTTATCCAAGGGATACAAGTATGCTGTTTCAAAGGGGCACATGCTCCTCAATGTTTACAGCAGCATTATCAACAATAGCCAAAGTATGGAAAGAGCTCAAATGTCCATTGATGGATGAATGGATAAAGAAGACGTGGTATACACACACACACACACACACACACACACACACACACACACACACACACAAAATGGAGTATTACTCAGCAATTAAAAAGAATGAAATCTTGCCATTTGCAACAATGTGGATGGAACTGGAGGGTATTATGCTAAGTGAAATTAGTCAGAGAAAGACAAGTATCATATGACTTCACTCATATGAGGACTTTAAGACACAGAACAGATGAACATAAGGGAAGGGAAACAAAAATAATATAAAACAGGGAGGGGGACAAAACATAAGAGACTCTTAAACATGGAGAACTAACAGAGGGTTATTGGAGGGGTTGTGGGAGGGGGGATGGGCTAAATGGGTAGGGGGCATTAGGGAATCTACTCCTGAAATTATTGTTGCACTATATGCTAATTTGGATGTAAATTTAAAAAATAAAATTAAAAAAAGAATAAATAAAATTGCATTCATCATTATTCCCCCCCCCACCCCCGCCCAAAAAAAAAGAATGCACAATGACACAGCTGCTATGGAAAACAGTAGGGCAATCCCTCAATAAGTTAGAACACTGGAGTGCCATGTGATCCAGCCATTCCACTTCTGGACATATACTCAAAAGAACTGAAAGCACAGTCTTGACATACAGTCTTGCTCACAGGATCATTATTCATAATAGCTAAAACAAGGAAACAACCTAGGTATCCACTGATGGATAAAAGGGTAAGTAAAATGTGATATATACATACAATAGAATATTATTCAGCCTTAGAAAGAAATTCTGACACGTGCCACAATGTGATTCTTTTTGTTTCTTTTATTATTTATTTTTAAATTTACATCCAAGTTAGTTAGCATCTAGTGCAATAATGATTTCAGAAGTAGATTCTAGTGATTCATCCCCTATGTATAACACCCAGTGCTTCATTAAGAAAAACAAGTGTCTTTCTTAATGCCCCTTACCCATTTAGCCCATCCCCCCACCCACAACCCCTCCAGCAACCCTGTTCGTTCTCTGTATTTAAGAGTCTCTTATGTTTTGTCCCCTTCCCTGTTTTTATATTATTTTTGCTTCCCTTCCCTTATGTTCATCTTTTTTGTATCTTAAATTCCACATATGAGTGAAGTCATATGATATTTGTCTTTCTCTGACTTATTTTGCTTGGCATAATACCCTCTAGTTCCATCCACATAGTTGCAAATGGCAAGACCTCATTTTTTTTTTTTTGATTGTCGAGTAATACTGCATTGTATATATATATACACACCACATCTTCTTTATCCATTTACCCATTGATGGACAATTGGGCTGTTTCCATATTTTGGCTAATGCCGATAGCACTGCTATAAACATTGGGGTGCATGTGCCCCTTTGAAACAGCACACCTGTATCCCTTGGATAAATACCTAGTAGTGCAATTGCTGGGTTACAACGTGATTCTTGAAGACATTATGTTAAATTAAATAATTCAGTCACAAAAGGACAAATATTGCCTGATTCTATTTATATGAAGTATTTAGCATAGTTAAAATAAAGACAGAAAGTGATGGAGAGTGATGATTTAAAGGGTACAGAGTTTCAATATGGGATGATTAAAAAGTTTTGGTAATGGATAGTGGTGAAGGTTACAAAACAGTGTAAATGTACTTAATGCCACAGAATTCTACACTTTAAAATGGCCAAAATGGTAAATTTCATGTTACATATATTTTAACACACACATACACACAGTTGGCTTAGTCATTACACTAAGTTAAAGAAGTCTGACACAAAAGGCCTCATATTGTACAATTCCACTTATAGAAATGCCCAGAACAAGTAAATCTATATAGATAGCAAGCAGGATAGTGGTTGCAAGGGGCTGAGATAGAGGGTAATGGGAGTGCCTGCCTATGGATAACAGGGTTGTTTCTTGGAGTAATGAAAATGTTCTGAAATTAGACAGTAGTGATAGTTAAAAACCTTGTGAATATACTAAAAATCATTGAATTATAACTTTAAAATGTACCTCAATAAGAATATATACATATTTTTAAATGTTGGCTTGGTGCTTCTGCTTCCAGCTAAGATGGAATAGCTTGAGGCAAACCACTGCTTGCACTAAGAATAGCTAGAAACATGTTATTGAATTTAAAAACAACAAAACCTTTTTGAAGGCATTGAAGAGATGCTGAGAGAACCAGAAGTAGAAGGGACAAGATTACAGAGAAAGGGAAATTAAGAAGAGGTGAGCTAGCATTCTCCTGCCATTTATTCCCCTCTTTTGCCAAGTCTGAGTGTTGGGGCAAACAGAGAGTCATCCAAACTGAGGGCTGTTAATAAAAAGCAAAGAAACCAGAACTTTTGACAATTTCATGAGGCTAAAAAGACAAAAATTGAAGACACGAGGGACCATGATCCTAATGAAATGGGAAAAGCAAAACTGAGCCAAAAACTCAGTTCATTTTCATCAGGTCATTTGCTTTGCTCTAAAGGTGAGATGGGAGACTAAAAAGCTAAGCTAAAAGCCACTGAAAAGCAGAGAATATGTTTCTGCAATCTCAAGGTGCAGAGAAGGATTAGAAATTTAGGAACCACCAGAGCAGATGGTTCCAGGGAACACCTTCGTTCTCAAGTGGAACCTATGGGATGGCCTTACTCTAGAAACAGGGGTGTGCCAGGAGTAAACAAAGGCTTATAAACTATGATCTGACATTTATTCAGCTTTGTCCTGCTGGATTAAGGTGATCAGCTCCACTATATGTGCCTAGAAGAAGAAAAGGAAAACTTCTCTAAAGATATTATCCATAGTCTCTATAACTTTTTATGTACACTGCCCAGCATTCAATGAAAAATT
This sequence comes from Prionailurus bengalensis, assembly GCF_016509475.1. Taxonomy (NCBI): domain Eukaryota; kingdom Metazoa; phylum Chordata; class Mammalia; order Carnivora; family Felidae; genus Prionailurus; species Prionailurus bengalensis. The sequence goes on along the minus strand of NC_057348.1, from coordinate 20,557,638 downwards.
ACCAGCTATGCCAGGAGACAAGACCAAATGATCAAAAACTAAGAGGGAAAATCCTGGAATCATGGCCCAGTTTGTCCGTAACCTCACGGAGAAGGCCCCAGAGCTGGTGAAGGCTGCTGTGACTTGCTCGAAGACTCAATTGGCCACATTTTGACACTATGCCAAGGTTGAGTTGGTTCCTCCAACCCCTGCTGAGATCCCTACAGCTATTCAGAGCTTGAAAAAAATAGTCAAGAGTGCTCAAACTGGTAGCTTCAAACAGCTCACAGTTAAGGAAGCTCTGCTGAATGGTTTGGTGGCTACTGAGGTGTGGATGTGATTTTATGTCAGCGAGATCATAGGAAAGCGTGGCATCACTGGCTATGATATTTGAAGACCAATCTTTAACATCTGTCTATACTTGGTTTGTTATTTGAGTGTTTTTGGACCATGTGTGATCAGACTGGTATTTGAATAAAATAAGATAATGTATCAAAAAAAAAAAAAAAAAACAAAACTAAGAGGTGATAAACAGAAAACAGAACCAGAATCACTGGTGGTCTAGACACTTAAAAAATAATAATAATAATAAATAACTGATAAAATGTGCAAGAAAACAAAGAAATGGAGAAAATGAAAACAGGGATAATGTCACCAAATAATCAGACTCAATAAAAAAAGACAATCAAAGGGAAATTCTAGAAATAACATATATAATAACTGGAATCAAGAAGCTCTATGGATGACAGGTAGGATAAATAGAAAAAAACAAAACACAACAAAAAACCATTCCTAGGGAGCTTATAGCAAAACTTTTGAAAACTAATACCAAATAAAAAGCTGTACAAGTAGTCATAAGTGGGGGAGAACACATTACCTTCAAAGGAGCAACAATAGGAATGGCAATGTATTTTTCAGACATGAAAGACGCTAGAAGACAGTGGAAAATCTTCTAAGTGTTGAAAGAAAATAACTGGCAACCTAGAATTTTGTACCAGCTAATACATCATTCAAAAATGAGGGCAAAATAAAGCAATTTTCAGACAAACAGAAACACGCATTAAATTTGTTGCCAAAAAACATTTTCAAACCTAAATACCAAAGGGAGTCCTTGAGCCAGAAAAAAAATGATCTCAGACAAAGAAAAGAAAGAAAGAAAGAAAGAAAGAAAGAAAGAAAGAAAGAAAGAAAGAAATGAAGGAATGAAAAACACCATAAAAGGAAAGGCTCCTAACCTCTTCTAGTTGGTACCACCCTATTTGATGTTTGCTCAAATAAACTCCTATAAATAAATAAATAAATAAAGGAACAAAAAGGGTATAGATGAGGCAAATATAATGAATACTGACTATAGAAAAACAATAACATTTTATAGCATTTAAAATGTGTAGAATTAAGGGGTGCCTGGGTGACTCAGTTAAACATCTGACTTCAGCTCAGGTCATGATCTCCCACTTCATAGGCTCAAGCCCCATGTCGGGCTCTGCACTGACAGCTCAGAGCCTGAAGCCTGTTTCAGATTCTGTGTCCCCCTCTCTCTCTGCCCCTTCCCCACTCATGCTCACTCACTCACTCTTTCTCTCTCTCTCTCTCAAAAGTAAACATTAAAATTTTTTTTTAAGTAAAATGTGTAGAGTTAAAATAAGGATATATAACCTAAAAGGCAGGAAAGAAGTAAACAGATTTAAAATGCTGTAAGGTTAAAAATAAATAATAAGATAAAATAAAATAAAATAAAATAAAATAAAATAAAATAAAATAAAATAAAATAAAATAAAATAAAATGTTCTAAGGTTCTAATACAGTTGGGGAAGTAATAAAAGCAATGATTTATATTAGACAAGGATGCATACCATAACCTAAATAACCACTAAAAGCATAGTAAAAGATTGTATAACTAACAAGCCAATAGGGAGAAAACTGAATCATACAAAAACAAACACAAAAAAAATGCCAACAACTTGATTAATCCAAAGGAAAAAGAACAAAATAGAAGATGATATAGAAAATAAACAGCAAGATGATAAATTTTAACACAACTCTATCAATAATTACATAAACTATAAATTGACTAAATATTTCAATTAAAAGACTAAAACTGTCAGACTGAATCAAAAAAACAAAACCCAACTAACTGGTGCAAGCATGAAAAACAAATAAGAACAGAGAAAAAGTTGAAAGTAAAAGAATAGACCAAAAAAAAAAAAGTAAAAGAATAAACACTAATAAACATTAATCAAAAGCTGACATATCTATCTATACTAAATCAGGTGAAAGAGACATTAGGGTAAGAAGCATTACTAGAAATAAAAAGGGATGTTTCATAATGACAAAAGGTCATTGTACAAAGAAAATATAACAATATCAATTCTGTATACCCACAACACCTTAGTGTCAAAATACATTAAAACTGACAAAACTGAAAGAAGAAATACAGAAATCTACAATCATAATGAGAGACTAACAAGTCTCTTTCAAGAATATGAGCCAACAGACAAAAACACCAGTAAGGCTATACAAGAACTGAATGAAACAACAAACCTGAATTAACAAACATATTTAGAACACTTCACTCAACAATGACAAAACACACATTGTTTTCAACAGCTCATGCATCATTTATCAAAATTGTCCATATACTGTACCATAAAGCAAACCTCAACAAATTTCAAACAAGTGAAATCATTCAGAGTATATATCTGACCACAGTGAGAGCAGCATAGAGATATTAGAAGCCTAGCAGTGCTAGGGGAAGAGCAATGCCAGGGGAATTGGGGAGTTGTAGACTTGCCAGAGTTTAAAGATGTCATTAACATTTTATATAACACCCCTGCCATCCTGCTGAGACAAAAGGAAGGCTGTCCCTAAGAGTATGAACCACATTCTACAGTAAGACCTATATACTGGATCCTCCCTAACAAAGCCTAAAACCAAGCCCTGACAAGGTCTGCAAGAAGAGAGAATTTAGAGATTGAGTCCTACCAAATTAGATTGGAAAACATCTTGGGCTTTTCACAGATTGGTACCAAAATGGCATAAAACCAAGGCTTCATAAGTTCAAGGTGATGGATCAATCAGTAACTGAGCTGCCTGTGAAAATTAGAATGAACAAGAATGCAGAGCCTCTACAATATATGATGTACAAAGACCATTTTATTTACTCAAAAATCACCAGATATGCAAAGAAACAGGAAAGTATCCATAGTCAAGAAAAATTCAATCAGGAGAAATCTAGGGGCACCTGTCTGGCTCAGTCAGTAGAGCTTGCAACCTCTTGATCTTGGAGTGGTGAGTTTCAGCCCCACACTGGGGGTAGAGCTTACTTTAAAAAAACTGAAAAAGAAAGGAAGGAAGGCAGACAGGAAGGGAGGGAAGGAGGGAAATCTAGATGGCCTAGATGTTAGACTGTCAGCCAAGCAGCAACCAAAAGAAATAATAAATGTTATTGTTTTAAATCATTTAAGTTTTGGGGAAATTTATGACACAGTATTAGTAACTGAAACAGGAACTTGGTACTTGGGGTAAATAAGAATAAACAAATCAATAAAAAATTAGAGTATGGTTTTGCGTTTGGTGTTAAGTGGTGAGAAGAAGCTGGAAGGGTCATAAGGAAACTGGTCATAAAAGCCCAAAGGGTCTCAAGGAGATTATTGATGAAGGCTTAAAGGAAAACGTTACAGAAAGCTAAAGGAAAAGAAACACTGTTTCAGACAGTTTAGCAACTCTATCACCAGTAGTAACATGGAAAATTGATATCAAATCCAGGGTAGATCTGTAAGATCCTTTGTTATGATTTCAGAAATATTTAAAGTAGTGCCTCATAGACCTTTTCAAACAGACTAAAAGCCTCCTAAAGATTTTGCAGGCATGCCTAGAAGATCTCTGTTAAACAAAAGACTTAGAAAAAAGTCTTCAGATAAGAGAAACTGTACTTAGGGAGTGAATTCAAGAAACTACAACTAAAAGCCACATTCACACATGGATCTGAGTTAGATGACAAGATCTTGGACTATAAACTGATGCTGAAATGGAATGAAACTTTGAGGGTCTTGAGGAAAGGGGGCAGTGTATTTTGCATGTGGGATGATGTGAATTACTGTGGCCAGAGGCTGGAATGTGGAAGTCTTTTTTCCAAAGATGAATGTAACAATATCTTTCATCCCAATGCTTTCCTACAGTTTGACCCTGATCCTCCTCCTATTGAGAAATAAATTCTAATCTTTTTCTCTTGAATCTGGGTGGGCTTATGACTTGCTTATAACCAAAAGAATAAGACAGAAGTGACACTATAACTTCCAAGGCTAGCATAAAAGGCAATGTAGCTTCCACTTTGCTATTTTAACTGTGGCCACTACCTGCAACTGAAATTGACAGAAGTCTAAAATTCTTACGAAAATGCAAAAGTCCTACAGTAATCAAAATAATTTTTTAAGACAACAATGAAGTTGGAATTCTTGTACTATCTGATTGAAACTACAGTAATTATGATTTTGCCTAGGGATAAACATAGTAATTAATATAATACAGTCCAGAATTAGACCACACATTTATAGTCAATTGATTCTTTGTAAAGGTAATTAAAAGTAATTCAATGGAGAAAGATAATCTTTCCAACACACCATTTGCAACAGATACAATTCTCACCTCATTACATATTATACATAAACAATAATTCAAAATGGATCAAGGCCTAAATATAAAAGCTTAAACTATAAAACTTCTAGCAGAAAATGTAGTAGAAAATATTCACAACTTTAGGGTTAGTAAAGATTTCTTTTCTTTTCTTTTAATGTTTATTTTTGAAAGAAAGAAAGAGTGAGAGTAGGGGAGGGACAGAGAGAGAGGGAGACACAGAATCCGAAGCAGGCTCCAGGCTCCAAGCTGTCAGCACAGAGCTTCATGCAGGGCTCGAAACCATGAACTGTGAGATCATGACCTGAGGTGAAGTCAGACACTCGACCAACTGAGCCACCCAGGCACCCCTAGGGTAAGTAAAGATTTCTTAAGCAGGATACAAAAAGCTTGAACCACAAGCGAAAAAAATTATAAAAGTGCTTCATCAAAATTAAAAACTTCTGCTCTTCACAAGGCATCCTTAAAAAAAAAAAAAATGAGGGGTGCCTGGGTGGCTCGGTTGGGCGTCTGACTCTTGATTTCCGCTTAGGTCATGATTTCACAGTTTGTGGGTTTGAGCCGTGCATTGGGCTCTGTGCTGATGGCAAGGAGCCTGGTTGGGATTTTTCTCTCTCCCTCTCTCTCTGCCCCTCCCCTGCTCATGCTTTCTCCACACCCCCCTCTCAAAATAAACACTTAAGAACAAAGATGTTGATGAAAACCACATTCCAATCTTTAAAATATGCCTCTTTTCCACCCATGAAATAAATGACCACTGAACAATGGAAAAGCTTATTTAAAGTGACTACAATAAAATTACAGATTTTTTTTTTTACAACAAAGAACACTATCAACAATGTTAAGAGATAAGCCACAGACTAGATGCTACTTATAAAATAAATAGCAAAGGAGTTGTAAGTGTAATAAAGAATACTTACAAATCTGAAAAACTTCATCGCCTACAGTAGTCAAAACCGAAATCATTACTTCAGAAATGTAGGCTGGTTCTTGAAGTATTCCCACACTTACTCCAATCACTCAACTTTATTATTCCATCAGCCATGAGAAAACTCACACTAATTTTTTCCCCTCCTTAACTGAAGTCTCCATGCTAAACATTAATGCTGATCATATATACTCAGCCTGATTTACCCCATCCTTCCATCCCCCAGAATTCCAGAAGCAACACGACACCTAGCCATTGTAACACATTAAGGGAGGGAAACCCCACTACCCAGCATGCAAAGTTGAAGAGCTGAATCCTATCTGGAAACAGCTGCAGCCCATCCAAGAGCAACATATGACCCAAGGCACCTGGTGACCATGGCACCTAGCGATCTTCAGTCAGCTGCCTGGGGTGGGGAGAGCTCTTCCTTCCAGATCTGCTAAAGGTCTCGAGTGATAATAGACTGGCCACTCTTTCCTCAAAATTTTCCCTTGTAATTTTACTTCCAAAGGTCTCTTAACTGTCTAATAAAGATTTTTTAAAAAGATTATGTGAGGGGTGCCTGGGTGGCTCAGTCAGTTGAGCTTCAGATCCTCTGTCCCCTGCTTCTCTGCCCCTTCCCAGCTTGCACTCTCTCTCTCAAAAACAAATGAAACATTAAAAAAAAAAAACTTCGGGGTGCCTGAGTGGCCTAGTTGGTTAAGCGACCAAATCTTAATTTTGGCTCAGGTCATGATCTCACGGTTTGTGAGAACCAGCTCCGCGTGGGTCTCTGCACTGACAGCACGGAGCCTGCTTGGGATTCTCTTTCTCCTTCTCTCTGTCCCTTCCCCGCTTGTGCTCTCTCTCTCCCAAAATAAATAAATAAACGTTAAAATAAAAAATTAAATAAATACTTTAAAAAAAAATTTTTTTTTAACATTTATTTATTTTTGAGACAGAGAGAGACAGAGCATGAACGGGGGAGGGGCAGAGAGAGGGAGACACAGAATCGGAAGCAGGCTCCAGGCTCTGAGCCATCAGCCCAGAGCCTGACGCGGGGCTCGAACTCACGGACCGCGAGATCGTGACCTGAGCTGAAGTCGGACGCTCAACTGACTGAGCCACCCAGGCGCCCCTAAATAAATACTTTTAAAAATAATAAAAAATTTAAAAAACATCACCCTAAATAAATAAATCAATTAATAAATAGGGACTAGGCTAAGGACCTTAGTGGGAAGACTGAAGCAATGGACTATTGCCTTGCTTATTTCCCAAAGTATGAGTGATGCAAACATGGGAGAAATAAAAATAGAACTAAATACTCAAGCAAATTACTCCTGGAAACTTCAGGATCACTAAAGGGTCAGTGCTTCCTCCACCTGCCATTCAGCACTATAAGGAATAAAGTGGTTCTGGAAGCTGCAGCTGCTTGATGTTATATAACCAGAGAGAAGTGTCAAGACTGGAGCTGGTTCAAGGGACATGTCAGTCCATGCTGGGCTTCCTGCTCTTCTGTGAGGACTCCAATTGGCAGCCTCTCTCAAGGAGGCTAGAAAGCAATCTCCAGGCATCCCCACTGAGCCTGACAGCTGAGTGTAACAGGGGAAAACAGGATCTCAGCATCATCAAAGTGGGGGTTTTAAAAGAAGAATGAAGAGAATAAGCCTGTTTATGGCCTTGGGGAACTGTTGCCCCTCCCTCTGGATCTCAGGCTGGCAAAACCCCACACCCATTCTCCTGCCTGCAAACCCACTTTAAATGGTGGCAGAAGCACGGAATAACATACAAATCTTTCCATGACATGCAAACACCACTAGGACTCCTATGTAAGGGTGTCCACAACAAGCAAGAGGAAACTAGGATGGCATTAAGTGCTGCCTCTTTTAAGAGGGAATGAGCAAAGAGAAATAGCAAAAGCTCATTCTGTGTCTTTTGAGAGAGGACTTGTGTACACACACTAAGGTGATAATCCTTCAAAATGTGTTACTTGTGTCTGTTAACCTAGAAGACAGTAAAGCTGGTCCAATGGACAAACAAAAGTGTGCTAGGGATCTGTATTGCAGGGAGGAGGTGGGGGAAGGTCAATCAACAGAACTTTTACTTTTTCATTCTACTCATGAACATTTTGATGTATTGAGGCTACCAACCACAAAAAATAAAACCTCAAATTCCCAGAAGGATTCATTAGGTGAGAAAAGGCTGTGAACAAAGAGTAGGGTTTCACAAGCAAAGCATCAAATCAGACTTCACAACAGACATCGTGAAGGGAAAGCACAGGAGGCAAGAGAGAAGATACCTTTGCAAAATGCCCAAATTAGAGAGTACTGCTACAGCACATAAATTCTTCCACAAAATGCATTCATGTACAACTGAAACATTTAAACAATCTCGTCAGAATTTCTGATCTGAGAGCAGAGAACAGGGTAGGTTAAGGAGCAGATGCTCTGGAGGACAGGACAGGACAGGACTCACTCTCCACACCCCAACCTGAAGACAGCATCATTAAAAGTCATGCCTTGGCAAAATAATAAACTAGTGCAGATTACAGACTCTCGGAATAGTCTCATTGGCTGGAACCTTAAATGTTAACTCCATGAATGCAAAAGGTTAGAGAGTTGCTCTGATCAAAGAAAGACTGGTAAGGCCCTTTCTGGCTGATCATATTAAAAATAAAACAACAAGGATGCCTGGCTGGTTCAGTCAGTAGAGCATGAGACTGTTGATCTTGGGATCACGAGTCTGAGCCCCATGTTGGGTGCAGGGATTACTTAAAAATTAATTAATTAATTAAATTTAATTTAAGAAATAAAAATAAAACAACAAACCTTTTCCTTGGGGCTGTAGAAAATGCAAAGAAAATATGTACTTATCCAGGAGCACACTACACAACAGCCTTGCTTCCTAATGGGTGAAGGGGACAATTAAAAGAAGAGTGGCTAAGAACATAAGCACAAAGTCTCTATAGTGGAAGAGCATTCCGTAGTAGCTCTCCCAGCATCCCACACCCCACAGAGTAGCAACTCTTTAGACCTCCACCACACTCAGTGACCATCAAGGGAAAAAAGCCTCATTCATTCTTGCTTTCTCTCATCTCCTCATATTCAGTCATGAATTCTGTGCCCTAAGAAATTACCTAAATATCCCTCTCTTCTTCTCTCCACACCACTGTACTACCTGGTCTGGATTCTTGCTCTGGCCTCCAGAGTCTCCCTGCCTCCCTGCAATCCACACTGCAGAAAGAGTGAGCTTTGTGAATCCGTTCTAGTCAGAGTCTCCACCCACCCAAGATCTTTTAAAACACTTTAAAACTATCCCTTCTGCTCTTAGGATAAAATCTGAAATCCTTCATGCCTTTCCTGATTGCTAGCTCACTACCTGACTACCAAAAACCTCCCTCCACCCACCCACTCTCGGTTCCATGTTCTCTAGCCTCAAAAGCATGGTGCTCTCAGAGGCTCTGGGCCTTTGCAGATGCTGTGTCCCTCTTTTCTCATTTCCTTATCTAACAGGGATGTGTTAGATTCTAATTTAATTGTAACCCATATTCTCTTTCAGGTCTCTGCCTAAAAGCCTATAGAAGACCATCTCTAGGTTTCTTCCTTTTTATTTTTATTTCAGCATGTGCTCAACATTGTTAGGCTGCAGTGCCTGTCAATATATCTGGGGAGACAAGGTTAGTAACTGATGCTTTCTCTCTTGGTACGCTGTTTGGGGAATTTTATTCAAACCTGGCACATCCTGCTTCTGTACTCTAAATTGGACCAAAGACTACTATAAGACTTCAGAATACAATTTACAAAACACTTAAAGACACTCCTTCAGGAGGATTGCTGGGAACTGTGAAGTCAGGGCAGACAAAGTAGCTGGTGAATAGCTACAGGCCCAGCACCAGGTCTGCAGCGAGCCCTACTAGATTTGGATCCCATGCACTGCATCCCCAGTCATGTCCAAGGCCATTACAAATGCTATAAACATTAACTCATTCAGTCCTCAAAACAGCCCTATTAAGTAGATAGTGCTACCATTATTCCCATTTTACAGATAAGGAAATTTGCTCAAAAAGCCATTAAGTAGTAAAGATAGGATCTAAACCCAGGTGACTGATCTGTCTCCAGAGTTCATGCTCTTAGCCACCACACTGCATAATTTCCCCTCTATTCCCATTTCCCTGAAAGTTATGTGGAAAAAAAATAGAGTTCAGAGACAGCTATGTATGTACTGTGCCTCAGTTTATAACAAAAGGTACAGGAAAATGCAATGCAGAATGCTGAATCAATTAGATAATCATATTTGGAAATGAGAAGGATGAACCTTGACCCCTACCTCACACCATACAAAAATCAATTCATGATGGATCACTGACCTAAATGTGAAGGTAAAACATTTAAAGCTTCTAAAAAATAACAATATCTTCATGACCTTGGGGAAGCACTAAAGCACTAAACATAAAGGGTAAAAATAAATTTGATTTCATTATAATTAAAACATCTATTCATCAAAAATACAATATAAAAAGGAGCATAAAACTGCAAAATAAGCCCCACAAAACACAATTAAAAGTGAAAAACCAAGCAATATAGAAGGAAAAGATGTGTGTGTGTGTGTGTGTGTGTGTGTGTGTGTGTGTACCCAATAAGACTCATAACCAGATATGAAGAATTCCAATCAATAAGAAATAGATGACAGGAAAGAAAAATGTTCCAAAAAATGTGTTCAGACACTTTACAAGACTGAAAATGGTCATAAGCATATAGAAAAAGCCTAACATCTTAAATAATCAGGGAAATGCAAATTAAACTCACAGTCAGAAGTTCCCACCCCCTGGATTATTGGGAAAGAGGGTTGAAGGTCCTACAAAGTCACTCTGAACAACTGGGTCAACATGTGACACGCTTTCCTGCCGCAGATTTACAAACAATTCTGCCCCCAGCACACCCGAACTCTGCACCTTTGTGTCTTTAAGCCTGGCACAGAGAAAAGGACAGGAAATGGTTGCAAAATTGGCACTACTTCATTTCTAGTAAGAAGTCACCCTAAATTCTTGATTTAGGCTACTCTAAAAAATCAGTCCAACAACAGATATCCAACTTGTCTCAGGAAGAGGTGATACAACTTTCTGGGGAAGGGAAGAGGATAAAACAAATACAGAATAAAAAGATCTGTCGTGAATCTGTAATTTAAGGACTGGTGCTGGTCATCTAAGTTGAGAAAGAAATGCTAAAATGCAATAGAGAGCTATTTATACTGTCTGTCTTGCATTCAAGTAACATGGCTAAACTGGCCTTCCATGCAGATTCACAGCCCTTTTCTCCACTTTGGTGATTCCTCTTTGTTCCTAAAAACATGCCCATACTTCCACGTCTTCATCCAGAATGAGAAAACAACAGATCTAGAGTTCAGGTTGCAGAATTTCATCTTGCAGAAGTGAACCTGAAGGCTCAGCAAGGTCTTGCCCAAGATACAAAAATTTAGAGGAAGATGATTACCTTGCCCTGAGGGGTGTTCCTTTCTATTACACACTAACATGCTGAGGTAAAGGATTTTTCCCAGGTCTTGGCTTGAGCCAGTATGGACTGCCCCCAACTATACTGTGTCATCCATTTCTCCCTCCCTACCTGATAAGCCCCACTGGCAAAAAGTTAGAAGGATAAAACTTTTTAACTTTTAAAAAAGCCTTTCTTTTTATTTTTAATGTTTTTTAGATTTATTTGAGAGAGAGAGGGAGGGAGAGATAGAGAATCCCAAGCAGGCTCCACACTGTCAGCACAGAGCCTAACATGGGGCTGGATCCCATGAACCGCGAGATCATGACCTGAGCCGAAATCAGGAGTCAGATGCTCAACCAACTGAACCACTCAGGCACCCCTAAAAAAGCCTTTCCTTGACCTCAAATGCCCCCTCATTTATTGCTTCTTCTTTTTGTTTCCTTGTATAGCAAAACCCCTCAAAAAACTTGTCTATTCTTAGGGTCTCCAAATCTCTCCACCTGTTCTTATTTTAGCCCCTATCATGGCACTGAAATGCTCATCAAGGTCACCAAGGACGCCCACACTGCTAAATCTGACAGCCAATTCTCTTTTAATTTTAATTCCAGTGTAATTAACAGTGTTATATCAGTTTTAGGTGTACATTACAGTGATTCAACAATTCCATATATTATTCAGTGCTCATCAAGATAAGTGTATTATTAGTCCCCTTCACCTATTTCACCCATGCCCTCAACCACATCCCCTCTGGCAACCATCAGTTTGTTCTCTATAGTTAAGAGTCTGTTTTTTTGTTTGTGTCTTTTTTTTCTTTTGTCTTGTTTCTTAAATTCCACATGAATGAAATAATATAATATTTGTCTTTCTCTGACTGGCTTATTTTGCTTAGCATTATATTTCTAGATCCATCCATGTTATTACAAATGGCAAGATTTTGTTCTTTTTGTGGCTGAATAATATTCCATTGTATGTATGTGTGTGTATACACATTACATCCTCTTTATTCATTCATCTACTGATGAACACTTGGGCTGCTGCCATTGTTTTTTTTGTTTTTTTTTTTAATTTTTTTTCAACATTTTTTATTTATTTTTGGGACAGACAGAGGCAGAGCATGAACGGGGGAGGGGCAGAGAGAGAGGGAGACACAGAATCGGAAACAGGCTCCAGGCTCCGAGCTATCAGCCCAGAGCCTGACGTGGGGCTCGAACTCACGGACCGCGAGATCATGACCTGGCTGATGTCGGACGCTTAACCGACTGCGCCACCCAGGCGCCCCGGGCTGCTGCCATTGTAAGTGATGCTGCAATAAACAAAGGATCCATGTATCTTTTTGGGCCAGTGCTTTTCTATTTTTTGGGTAAATACCCAGTAGTTCAATTCTTGGATCATAGGGTAGTTCTCTAATTTTTTGAGGAACCGCCATACTGTCTTCCACAGTGACTGTACCAGTTTGCATTTCCAGCAACAGTGCACGAGGGTTCCTTTTTCTACACATCCCTGTTGACACTTGTTTCTTGTGTTTTTCATTTTAGCCATTATGACAGGTGTGGGGTGATATCTCATTGTGGTTTTAATTTGCATTTCCCCGATGATGAGTGATGTTAAGCATCTTGGCCATCTGGATGTCTTCTTTGAAGAAATGTCTATTCATCTCTTCTACCCATTTTTTTATTACTATTATTATTATTATTATTATTATTATTATTATTATTATTGTGTCGAGTTGTATAAGTTCTTTATATACTTTGGGTACTAACACTTTATCAGATATATCATTTACAAATTTCTTCTCCCAGTCAGATTATCTTTCAGTTTTGTTGGTTGGTTCCTTTGTTGTACAAAAGATCTTTTTTAAAAAAATTGTTTTTGTAAGTTTATTTATCTATTTTGAGAGAGAGAGAGAGAGAGAGAGAGAGAGAGAGAGAGAGAGAGAGCAGGGGAGGGGCAGAGAGAGAGGGAGAAAGAATACCAAGCAGGCTCCATGCCATCAGCACAGAGCCTGATGCAGGGCTTGAACTCATGAGAGATCATGACCTGAGCCAAAACCGAATCAGACACTTAACTGACTGAGCCACCCAGGCACCCCTGTTGTGCAGACGATTTTTATTTTGATGTAGTCCCAATAATTTATTTTAGCTTTTGTTTCCCTTGCCTCAGTAGACACATCTAGAAAGATGTTGCTACAACCAATGTCAGAGAAATTACTGCCTGTGTTCTCTTCTGGGATTTTTATGGTTTCAGGTTTCACATTTAGGTCTTTAATCCATTTAAAATTTGTTTTTGTGTATGGTATAAGAAAGTGGTCCAGTTTCATTCTTTTGCATGTAGCTGTCCAATTTTCCTAACACCATTTGTTGAAAAGACTTTTTCCCATTGTATATTCTTTCCTCCTTTGTCAAAGATTAATTGACCATACAATTGTGCATTTATTTCTGGGCTTTCTATTCTTTCCATTGATATGTGTGTCTATTTTTTGTTCCATTACCATACTGTTTTGATTACTATAGCTTTGTAATATAACTTGAGGTCTGAAATTGTGATACCTCAAATTATTTTCTTTTTCAAGCCTGCTTTGGTTGTTTGAGGTCTTTCTTGGTTCCATACAAATTTTAGGATTATTTGTTCTAGTCCTGTGAAAAATGCTGTTGGTGTTTTCAGAGGGATTGCATGAAATCTGTGGATTGTTTGGGGTAGTATAGACATTTTAACAATATTTGTTCTTCTGATCCATGAGCACAGAATGCCTTTCCATTTCTTTTTGTCGTCTTCAATTTCTTTCATCAATATCTTATAGTTTTCAGAGTACAGGTCTTTCACCTCTTTGGTTAAATTTATTCCTAGGCTACTTTTTTTTTTTTTTCTGTACAATTGTAAATGGGATTGTTTTCTTAATTCCTCTTTCTGCTGCTTCATTATTAGTGTATAGAAATGCAACAGATTTCTGTATATTGATTTTGTATCCTGTGACCTTACTGAATTCATTTATCAGTTCTAGTAGTTTTTTGGTGGAGTATTTAGGGTTTTCTATATATAGTATTATGTCATCTGCAAATAATGTAAGTTTTACTTCTTCCTTACTGATGTAGATTCCTTTTATTTCTTTTTGTTGTCTGACTGCTATGGCTAGGACTTCCGGTACTATGTTGAACAAAAGTGGTGAGAGTAGACATCTTTGTCTTGTTCCTGACCTTAGGGAAAAAGCTCTCAGTTTTTCCCCACTGATGATGTTAACTGTGAGTTTTACATACAAGGCCTTTATTATGTTGAGGTATGCTCCCTCTAAACCTACTTCCTTGAGGGTTTCTATCATGAATGAATATTCTACTTTGTCAAATGCGTTTTCTGCATCTATTGAAATGATGATAAGGTTTTTATCCTTTCTCTTATTAATGTGATGTATCATGTTGATTGATTTGCAAATACTATAAACATCCAGCAGTCAATTCTTACTCCTCATACTACCCTGGTTATTGCTAGCCTTTAACTAACAAAGTTGATCACTTCCTCCTTGAAACTGTTTTTTTTTTTTTTTTTTTAAGCCACCATAGCACTTTTCTCTTGGGTCTCCTACTACGTCAGTGGCCATTTCTTCTCAGTCTTCTTTCCTAGACCCTCTTTATCACCCTCCCCAGTGCCCAGTGCTTAGTCACTCAGATTACTTCTCTTATTCCTGGGATGATCTCATCCTGTCCCATGTCATAAGTACCATTTATATACAGATATAGCCCATGTTTTTATCTTCAATGTAGACTTCTCTTCTAAACTTCAACTCAGTAATCTAACTAACTGCCTTCTCAACATCTTAGCTTGGAGCCATAAGACATGTCAAACTTAACATGTCTCTAAAACTACACTTCTGTCTGTCCCCATTCTGTGCCTCTCCCCCAATCTTTCCAAGCTCAGAAAATGGCATCTTCAAGCTGTTCAATCCAAAAACTTTGGGATTGATCCTTACCTTCTTTCTTTCACACAACCCATATCCACTTCGTTAACAAAACCACTATGTGGTTTCATTTATACCAAAATTCTATAAAATATAAACTAATCAGTAAGGGCAGAAAGCAGATCAATGGTTCACTAGAGACAGGGTTGGAAGGCAGGGAGGGGAGGGAAGGACTTCAAAAGGGGATAAGGAAACTTTCAGGGGTGACAAATATGCTCACTAACTTGATGATAGTTTTAAGGGTATATACACAGTATACAATTAAACCTTGATAAGCTGGAAAAACAAACAAAAATCCAAGTAAACTTTTTGACAATATAGTACTCTGTCTATGCAGCTTAAGTGAGATATATTAAAAGGAAAAAAAATTGCAAAAATAATCTTGAACTTTAGACTTATTGTTTGTAGTGGATATCTGAAACTATTTTGAGTGCACTGTACAATTGAACAAATGAATAAATACCGTGATGCTACTGGGAACCAAGTTCTCACCGGGTGAAAAGGGAGATACAGATAAGGAATGGGAGAAGGAGTAAAATTAAGAGCACTGTTATGAACACAATTTATAATTTATTTTTTTAAGTTTTATTTTTTTTTATTTTTGAGAGAGAGAGAGAGAGAGAGAGAGAGAGAGAGAATAAGAGAATGAATGAGGAGGGGCAGAGAGAGAGGGAGACAGAGGATCTGAAGCAGGCTTCACCATGTCAGCACAGAGCCCAATGCAGGGCTCAAACCCACGAGCCACGAGATTATGACCTGAGCTGAAGTCAGACGCTTAACTGCCACCCAGACATCCCTGAACACAATTTTTTAAATAAATGTATTTCCTAGCTCTAGAGACCAAAAGAGCCAACAATCAATGATATCCTAGTAGTAATGAGCATATGTATAGCCCAGATCTTGGTTTCTAAAGAGACTTTTTTTTTTTTTAATTTTTTTTTCAACGTTTTTATTTATTTTTGGGACAGAGAGAGACAGAGCATGAATGGGGGAGGGTCAGAGAGAGAGGGAGACACAGAATCGGAAACAGGCTCCAGGCTCCGAGCCATCAGCCCAGAGCCCGACGCGGGGCTCGAACTCACGGACCGCGAGATCATGACCTGGCTGAAGTCGGACGCTTAACCGACTGAGCCACCCAGGCGCCCCCAGATCTTGGTTTCTAAATACCATTTCCCTCTAAAAGAAACCAGGAGTTTGGAGAAAAGGCCAATTCCCAGGTCAGAACAGAGAAGATACAAGCTAGGCTTGGAACACCGTTGTACCAGAAAGAAAAGGAAGTGCTCACAAATTGTAGGGAACATGTCAAAGGAATACTGAAGTCAGCTGAAATGGGCTCCCACTAGCCAAACCCAGGACAATTTGAGTATTAAAATGAACAACAGGAATGGATTCTATCACACTAAATTTTTAAAAATGGATCTAGGAATGCCTGGGTGGCTCAGTCAGTTAAGCATCGTCTCTTGATTTCGGCTCAGGTCATGGTCTCACGGTTCATCCGATTGAGCCCTGTGTTGGGCTCTGCACCAAGAGCGCCAAGCCTTCTTAGGATTCTCTCTCTCCCTCTGTCTCTGCCCCTCCCTGGTTCACACGGGAGTGCACATGTGCACGCTCCATCTCTCAAAATAAATAAATATTTCCTTTAAAAACTATTCTTAGAAAAGGAAGAAATCTAGGCTTAAACTAAGAATGTCTAATGTAACAGAAAGGTCATAAAAAATGGTGAAAACTACAACTCCATAGACTATGCTGCCTTCTGAAGGGCCTTGGGGGCTTCCATTGGAGGGAGAAAACATTGGTTAGAGTTCCCATTAGATTGCTGAAATCACCCCACCCACTCTGATCTTAGTTCAAATTTCTGGAAGCTCCCCTACACCTCTTCCACTTCCAGCTGCTCAGAGAGCATGACTTTTCCTGCAGACTGCTACTGTTTAATGATATGTCCAGAACTCGCGGTGAGAATCTGAAAAAGCATGTTGGAACCCAAACGAATAAAACCAGGGTTTGGGTATATCTCAAACTGCTACCTCTGGCCCTACATGCTCAGGCCCTCCCTATCTCATCCCAGACCACTCTGGCCTCTATTCTCTTACGCTCCAGCCACCATGGCCTCTATGTTCCTGATTCTTAAACAGCAAATTCGTTCCCACACCAGGGCCTTTGCTCTGGCCCTCTGCCTAGAACACTTTACCCCTAATTCTTTACATTGTAAGCAAAGAGGACAAATAGAAAGGGGTCAGTGAAAAAGCACAAAGCAAACTCTCTGCAGGAAAGGCAGAGATCCAGAGGTTGAGAAGATCAGCTTTCCCTACTCAGTGGTCTAAGGTGAAGGAGGTCAGCCTGAGGCCAAAGTTGATATTCAGGAGGTTAGCTTTCTGTCAATAAGATGGCTATGAAGCAGGTTCCAGAAGGAACATATCTAGCTCCAGTTCCAGGATCTCAGTATCCTGATATGCCATGTAAAACAGACAAGAATAAAACAACAAAAAAAGAAGGCCTTCATGTTCTAAAAAGATGTGCCCATCAAGGCAGTCTGTGTCCAGATCTTGATTAACTTAAGCCAGGGCCTCTCAAACTTTTCCACTGACGAGTCCTGAATGTCTGCAGAAAACGTTCTTATCCCTTGGGGACTCTCATGGCACGATCCAAAATTCTAAACTCTGAAATTTATTTGAAAAAAAAAAAAAATCTTATTTTACCTTAAAAATGCATATGAATTATTTTCTATGCCTAATTTTTATTACAATTTTTAAAAATTCCTTACCAAAGTACTAACCCCCAACCCCCAACACCACTCCACCTATCTCCTGATAAAACTGGCACTCCAACAAGGTTTGTCATGTTCATCCTGAAGCTTCATAAACTCCCAGTATGCCTACCACGGCCTGAGGAAATGAGTTTGGAAATGAAACCCTTTGGCAAGCAATCATTCTTAGAGTAACAAATAAGTTCTTTAAGTCTGCAGTTTCTGGCTGGGGCTTTGGTTTGTTTTCTAGTAATATTCCATTAGAAAAACCCTACTCTTGTGTTAGGTTAATGAGGCTGTTCACAACATGGGCCAAACAGCTTGGATGAGTAGAGTGCCCTCAGAAGAAAAGAGTGGTGGTGGCCCCAGAATCCTCCTGGAGAACCAAGCAAAGACCAGAGAAACTGGCACAGGTAATAGAGTAAAAATACTGTAGGAAAGAAATGGGACATCTGGCTTTTCCTTGCAAATATTTCACAAGAATAAAGGTAGCCTAAAAGAAGTACAAGTGGTAATGGAAAGGGGAATCATATTATTAACTAAGATTCAGGGGTGCCTGGGTGACTCAGTTGGTTAAGCGTCTGACTCTTGGTTTTGGCCCAGGTCATGATCTCACTGCTTTGTGGGTTCAAGCCCCACATTGGGCTCTGTACTGGCAGCGTGGAGCCCACTTGGGATTCTCTCTCTCCCTCTCTAGGTGCCCTTCCACCACTCATGCTGTCTCCGTCTCTCTCAAAATAAATAAACTTAAAAAAAAATTTTTTTTTAAACTAAGATTCATTATTCACTTGGAGAACAAGTGAAATCAGGAATTGGATCCATTAATCCAGATGAATGTTAATAAGAAACACATGAAATCCTTGTTAATAGTTTAAATTTTAAGCATCCCCTCCACCCACCCAACCACTAGTGCATATTCAGGACCAGGTTTCTTGCTATTTTTCTCCCTGTCTCCCTGCTGCAAGAGGACAAGAAGCTACCTTGGGGAAACAGATGTTAAGATCTTTGCCATTTGTATAGACAGGAAAACCCTTGAAAATATCTCTTGGTCTAAACTCCATCACTTACAGTTGCACTGAAGGCTTACAGTTGCAGTGGAGTTATGCTTACAGTGCAACTTACAGTTGCAGTGGAGTGATGCTGAGGAAAACAAATGTGCTAATGAACCACCAAGGCAAAGAAAGATCTTTTTACAAAGCCATGTAAACATAGGACTCTGTGACAGATACCAGCTGTGCAACACTTATACATCCACTGGAATACACATTAAGCAGCAACAAATGCAGCAGAAAATGAACTTTTTTTGTAAAGACTAGATTATTCTAGGAGTTCCCTTCATCTAAATATTTCTAAGTACTTTATCTGGGGCAAGACATTGGACCTGAAGCTGAGCTAGAAGAAAATACTGAACCAGAAAAACATTTTGCATGAGGAAAGCCAATTCCCAGAGGCACCAGGTTTTGAACCTCTACCTTTGATAATCAGAGACCCCGTAAGGTGCTGACATCCAACTTCTCCCACCATTCCAAGAGAATAGAGAAAACTCAACACAGACATCTGGAGAAAAGAAAAACAGGGGAATGAGGGACGCCTGGGTTGGCTCAGTCAGTTGAGGGTATGCTCTTGATTTCAGTTCAGGTCATGATCCCAGGGTCAGGGAATTGAGCCCCATGTCAGGTTCCATGCTGAGCATGGAGCCTGCTTGAGATTCTCCCTCTCTCTGCCCTTCTCCCCCATTCATGCACATGCTCTCTCGCTCTCTTGCTCTTTCTCTCTAAAAGAAAAAGAAAAAAACAAACAGGGAAAACAAAAACCAATCAAAAATGTTTCACAACATGCCATGAGCCCCTAATGTGTTAGAAATGGAAAGCACTGTTTTCTCTCTACCTTTTTAAAGACAAAATCATGGTGCTACTCCCCAAGAGCCAAAGTCTCCTTATTCTCAGACTACTACCCCACAAGTCAATGTTCAAAGGTCAGTATCAAGGAGGAGATAATGCCCCAATTTAATGTAGCAAAGCTACATCTCTAATTCCCCCACTCCCTATACCATTCTTCCCACCTTTGTAAAGATTTCATTATCTTCCCAGGCTTTACCTATTCCATCTTCAACCTGCCTCATACATCAAGTAAGTCACCAAGTCCTATAAATTCCACTGTTACAAATCTGACCATTTAATACTCCTGTGTAGGTCAACTGATCCAAACAGTTCAACTCCTCATTAATCCTTTCTGTAAAGTTCTAACACAGACCTAGTTGGTCTTCACCATCTAATAGGCCATCTCTTCTTCATGCTGCTAAAACAACATTCCTAAAAATCAAAGGTTTAATGAATGCTCCCCAGTAAAAACTTCCATCAATTCCATGCTGCCTATAAAACAAATTCTAAACTCCTTCCTAACCTGATTCCAGGCCACCACTCCAGTCTCACTCTGGTCATCCCCCTAATGTGTCCAATTCTACCTCAAACAAGCTAGCTCACCATTCTCTAGCATATGCCATACTTGCCCTTCTACTTTGCCATTACTCATGCTATTCTAATTGTTCTCTCATCTCTAGTCAACAGTATTACCAATCAACTTCTTTCCTTAAAGTACAAACTAAGAGAGAAAGCAACCCATTACAGGTAGGGAATGATATGAATCTATAGTCTCAGAAGCAACATGGATTTGAAAAAGGAGTACCACTTTGGAAACCAAAGGCCCAGCTCCGCCACTTTCTTGTAAAGTTATACTGAGTAAGCCATTTGCCTTTCTGAGCCTCAGTTTCCTCATCCCTAAAATGTATCTGCTCTGCCTAACAGATAGGATTATCAAGATAAAGTAGGATAAAGTATGTCAAAATGTTTGTGAGGGGATGGACTAAAGCAGTACTTAGAGGGAAATTTATAATTTTGATTGTTTTTATTAGGAAAAAAAGGTAAGCACATTCTTAAGAAGTTTGAAAGTACTGCTAGAAGTAGAAGGAAGATTATTATAGGTAGAAATTACAAAGAAAACATACACAAATCAAGAGAATCAACAAAGCCAAAAGACAGTTCTTTGAAAAGGTTAGTACGATTGTTCAGATGTTTGTGTAAACGATGAAGAAGCACTATAAAAGTGAGTTATTGTTATCCAATAGAGATGAAACTTCAAATAAAAAAGCTGAAGTAATAATTTCTTTTTTGAAAGTGTTTCTCAATCTCAGCACTATTGATATTTGGCCACAATAACTGTGTGTAGGACGGAGCTGTCCTGTGCAATGTAGGATGTTTAGCAGCATCCCTGGTCTCTGCCCACAAGATGCCAGTAGCATTCCTCCCCCACCTCCCAGAAGTCGTGACAATCAAAACTGTTTTCAGACGTTGTAAACTGTCCCCTGGGAGGTAAAATCATCCCAGGTTGAGAAAGACTGCTCCAAGACCACAAAAGGCCACATCACACTATACCAGCTAAGACTATTCATAGCTATTCCTAATTTTAGAATAGCGGGCCGCTCTACCCATTAAGGTTGTGAGATGACCAGCAAGCCAAGGCAGGAAAGGCAAGACTGAACAGACAGGCAGGTCTCAGATGTTTCAACAAAATTTCATAGTGTTCAAAATGAGAGAACCAGGAAAACTGTGAGCTCTAAAACAGGGGCAGAATTGCCACAAGTAACACAAGTATCACTTCCATTTGGGAGTGCCTGGGTGAGCACAGCTCTAACACTACAGTGAAACATCAAAAGGATACTTAATCAAATTCCAAGAAGTTAGATAACCCTGGCAAGGCAAGAGAAAAAGTACCCACCAAACACTTTAACACTCGGAACTTTAAAGGCAATAAAAAAATAGTCATTTCAAATTTTTAAAAAATTGTTTCATCTGAGAGTTGTATAAATAGTAAAACAAACAAACAAACAAACAAACAAAAAAACCCTCCAGTTACACAGCTGTGACAAATCACAATTAAATTCTCACCACTTCTAGGGGCACCTGGGTGGTTCAGTTGGTTAAGCACCCGACTTCAGCTCGGGTCATGATCTTGCGGTTTCTGAGTTTGAGCCCTGCATCAGGCTCTGTACTGTCAGCTCAGAGCCTGGAGCGTGCTTTGGATTCTGTGTCTCCCTCTCTCTGCCCCTACTTTGCTCCCACTGTCTGTCTGTCTGTCTGTCCGTCTCTCTCTCTCAAAAATAAATATTAAAAACAATTTTTTAATAAACATTAAAAAATAATTTTAAAAAATCTTGCCGCTTCTAAATAAATAATAAAGTGCACAGAAGGATATGTTTTGTTTTGTCTTAATAATTAAGAACCGAACAAGGAAACCAGAATTCCAAGAAGCCAAGAGGGAAAACTGTGTGTATATATCCATTATGCCCACCAGCAACATCTAAAATCCAATCTAAACCTGACATGAATCTAGGGGGTAGCTGACATATAATTCTGAGAACCCAAATGATAAAAAGCAAAAAGTGATGCAGATACCAGGGGCACTCTAATGCCATCTTAAGAACCATGAGACCAAAGCAAGACAGTATGATGGTATACCGTGCCAGCACACACTATCTTCCATTATTTCTACTTATTCTACTTTATATAGAAAGGAACTACAGTACCATCTTGGGGACTCCAACTGAATTACAGTGGACAGCAAATGATATCAGGAAAAATAAATAAATAAAATGGTAATTTCCCTGCCAGAGGTGAAGTGGAAATAGGGCAGAGACTACCTAAACAGTATAAATGAGGAAAAACTGATCCCTGAACCACGTGACAACTGTCAGGATGAATGAGAACTGAAGACAGTACCAGCAGCAAAGAAACAGAATTGATGTTCATTCTCCTAGAATCTGGAGAAGAATAGTAGCACATTTTCCTAGTTCTACTAGTGTGGTCTGTTATAAACAACAGACAAAAACTTTATTCCTCAGTTAACAGGAAGCTTGCAAACAACTCCATCCTATGCCATGCAAGGCTGGAATGAACTGAGAAGCTCTATGGCTAGCCAGATGACCTCACAGTGGACTAGAGAAGAAAAAGTCAATGCCACTTCAACAAGTTGGGGGCAAAGGAAGGGTTGAGCCAAATAGGAGTCCAGAGGGGGTCTACCAGCTATGAAGGTGCAGTTCTCTCCCATCAGAAGCAATCTATAGTCACTAGAAATGGTTGGGAGGCAGAGCAGCACCACAGGAGATGCAATAAGCTTTCCGGAGTTGTGTACCTTTCATCTGAGAATCTCTCCCTAGGTAATCCCCTCATGTCCATACAAGCAGAATTGAGCATATAATTTCAGGAAACTCACGGTTACCCCCACACCTGCCTGTAGCCATCTGATGAATCCATGACCCCCAGACCACAAAGTCTTGCCACAAGGACTCTGCTACTGATTTCTCCATGACTCGGGCAAGTATGCTCTACTCTCAAATCTTTGAATCTGAATCCACATGTCTGTCAAAGATGAGTTAAATGCTAAAGGTTCTTCCAGCACTAAAGTGAGGCCTAGATAGAGGAACAACAATTCACTTCCTGAGAAAGAGCATATGAGTTAATTGTTGCTATGCAACCAGTGTCTGCCTTCTCACAATAGATGACCTAAGAAATCCAACTGGAAATACCATGCTCTTCCAGCAAAAAATCCACTAGAAGAAAAGAAAAGAAAAGACAACCCCTGTCACTCAGTAGAGCCACTCACCATCCAGTAGGTCTTCCGCGTCATCCCTGCCGTGCTCCTCCACTGCCACTTCCTCCTCCTCCTCCTCCTCTTCCGCATCCTCCAGCTCCACGTCCGGGTCCAGGTCTGGATCGCTCCCTGAGGCGGATTCGTCTGACATGGCTCCCAGAGGTCCTCAGTGGGCATTACCGACTCATGGTACACTGCAGGGGTCCTGAAAGAAAGAAAAGAGGCATCAGAATCACCAAGGGCTTCACTTAGGAACAGGATTCTTTCAAAGAGAAAATGCCAAGGATGAATGCCCTGGAAGGGCAAGCTAACCATACCCGAATCTCCACCTTCCTCACAAGTGCACTAACCCTGAGAAGCTCAAGTTTCTCTTAGCTGCTTGGACATGAAAATATCTTAAAGTGACCAAACACACTCTATGCCTCAGAATTACCATTTGTTCATTCCTTCAACTTCCTGAGCATCAACTCTCTATATTTCTATTTATCCATACATATACAAATACACATTATAGATATATAATCACAGGCACTATACTAGGCTTTGGGGACACAGTAGGAAGCATGTTGGGCAGTGCTAAGAAGCTGGTGCATGCCAGAAAGAGATCACGGAGAAGTTCTCATTGAACAGAGGCCAGAAGAAGAGGGAGACACACAGACATCTGGGGAGAGTGTGTTCTATGGAGAGTGAGCAGCAAGGGCAGAGCCCAGGAGTGAGAGTAACTGGGAGTACTCAAGGAACAGGGAGTGAGTGGGTACTGCCTAGAGCAGGGCCAGGTCCTGCCTTGGAGCAGTACCCAGAAGGCAGTCCACTCTCTAACCACCTGAATAGAAGGCTTCCAGCAGGCAGCTGGCTGTTTAGCACACTCCCACTCCTCCCAAGTATGTGGGGAACCTCAGGCTCCCCATGGGCCAGAATGCTCCTGCGCCCATCTTTGCTCTCAGGTTCTGTCCTACCTCTTAGCCCAATTCCAGCTCCATTTCTTCCAAGAAGTCTTGGTCAACTGCCCCAGTCTTCTGGGATCATATTCCTGCTTCTGAACTCCAATAGCCATGCTTGACTATGCTGACCTTCACTGAAGCCTTCACATGGGTTACCTGGCAAAGTGGTTTGCCTTCTGCGGTTTCTCACCTTCAGACCAAACAGTAAATCCCTAAAGGCAGGTATTTAGCTGAGAACTGTTTCTTTGTGGCCTGGAGCTGGAAGCACGTCCTATTTAGATCAATTCATTCACGTTCACTCCCTCATTTGCCAACGCGCTCTATTAACTCTTCTATGTGTCAGGCACTGTGCATGTCTGTCTGTCTCACTCTTTTGCTCTCACTTGGTCTACTTTACTATCAGCTATAAAAGTCATTTCTTCTTGAGGGGGACAAAAACAAGGTAAAGACTGCTCTGAGATAAAGCAAATATAGCAAAATGTTAACATAAAGATTCACTGACCAATTCTTTCCATTTTTCTGTATATTTCAAATTTTTCATAATAAAATGTGGAGGAAGAACACAAAATAAATAATCTTTTATATGACAAACTGCTACAGACAACCACATCCACAATCAGGTTATCCTAAAATTCCTCCCATCTTCCAAAATAAAAACTAAAATACAAGTCTCTAATTATTCAACACAAAAACTATTGCAGAACTGAAATCTCTTATTAAGGTCCAGACACAATTTGAAACAGAATTTTTATGTCCTCCTGAAACAAAATGAAGTAAACTGGATCCTTTAGAGTTCTAGAAAGCTAGAATTTAAGTTCAAGACTGTTTGGTTAAAAGCCACAGGAATTATGAGTGTGTATGTGTCCTGGTGGGTCATGCACTTAGCCTCTCAAGACAATGAAACAAACAAAAAAAATCTATGAAATGATTTAGTAATAAAATTAAAATTTTTGCATTAATAACGCACTTCTAAAACACGCACAAAGTATATTAAGGCACAGGGAAAAAAGGTGTTCCACAAATACAAATTAATATAACTAATGCTGAGTCACCATTCACTGAGTGACAAATGCCAAATTTCTCAGGGAATAACTATCCTATATCTTTAAGTTCATTAGGTTTTGAAAGGAAGTAGTAAATCAATTAGATGTCAGCAGCTTTGGAAATGAAAATTATTCTGAAGATGAGTAATGATGATAACTCAACAGCAGCTACTCTGTATGTGGAAGTCAATGTTTATAATCAGCATAACCCCTCTGGTTCATCCTAGACTGCTTGAGATAAGTGTTTTGCTTACAGTGTGTTTGGTTGATTATGGAGTGGCTTTTAGAATACAATTTTTAATTAGCAAGTACCTTAATGTAATCTGAATGTCTGTCATTTCAGAGAAGAAATTGTGTGGTTGTGGAAGAATGACAATCACTTAGAGGTAAACAATAATAATGAGAAGCCTCCTGTAAACCTAGTTAACAAACATCTTCAAAATAACCTCAGTCCCAAGCTCCTAATAGATAGAAGCAAATATCAATTAAACATCAACAACCAGGGGCGCCTGGGTGGCTCAGTCAGTCAAGCATACGACTTCAGCTCAGGTCATGATCTCACAGTTTGTGAGTTCGAGCCCTGAATCGGGCTCTGTGCTGACACCTCAAAGCCTTCGGATTCTGTATCTCCCTCCCTCTCTCTCTGTCCCTACCCCACTCAAGCTCTGTCTCTCTCTCTCTCTTAAAAATAAAAAAAACACTTAAAAAAAATCAACAACCACACATACTACTAGAATTTGAGACATTGGTCCAGGCCCCTACTCAAAACATTTTAAGTACAGGACATTTTTAAATAGTACCCAGGCCAGGGGTACCTGGGTGGCTCAGTCAGTTAAGTGTCTGACCTTAGCTCAGGTCATGATCTTGCGGTTTATGGGTTCAAGCCCCACATTAGGCTCTGTGCTGATAGCTCAGAGCATGGAGCCTACTTCAGATTCTGTGTCTCCCTCTCTCTCTCTGCCCCTCCCCTGCTCGCGCTCTGTCTCTGTCTCTCAAAAATAAATAAATGTTAAAATAAAAAATAAAATTATTTAAAAATAAAATAGTACCCAGGCCATCAGATGCCCATAACAGAATAAAGTGGAGAGTGATAGATTTCTTAAATCCCACCAAATTTGGTTATTCTCTTTCCCTACCTTGCAAAAGCCACTAAAATTTCTTTATAGAGATGACACAAATGAATTTTCTCCACTCTTCAAAATCATACCAACGACTCAAAGGGCAGGTTTTGCTGTTACTGATCTCCTTCAAAAAAGCAACAGGGATGCCCAGGTGGCTCAGTTGGTTAAGTGTCTGACCCTTGATCTCAGCTCAGGTCATGATCTCACGGTTCAGCCTCTGGGCTTACAGCATGGAGCCTGCTTAGGACTCTCTCTCTCCCTTTCTCTCTGCCCCTCCCCTGCTTATACACATGCATGCGCGCTCTCTCAAAATAAATAAACATCAAAAACCAAAAACAAAAAAAAGCAACAAAGGGAAAATGTCAGAGGAATAGTTAACCTTGGGGGGCAGCAGCACAGTCAATTACATTCTGTCTATAAGGGTATCCACACATACAAACACTTCCATGTGGGCACAGCCTTTCAAACACAGACAGCCTGATTCAAGAAATCAGCTCTCAGTAGAACTGTTAGAGGTGAGGAAAAAGGTGATAAGGAAAAAATGTATCCCCCTCATTTGCTCCTCAGCCCATGTGAAACACTGCCTCAACCTCCAGGGAAGAGGAGTGCTAGGAGAGTGATTATGGGTGTGCTACACCTTAATGAGGACCTGTATTCCTACAAAGCAAATTCTGGGAATCAAATTCTATCTTAATGAAACTAGAGAACTAGCTATTTAAAGAAACTCTAAAAAGAATCACTCTGAAAAGTAAATATCCAATCCCTAAGTAATATGTTAAGGTCTACAGTTTAATATATTGTGTTTGCTAAAAGAGACCAAATATAGTTATGAAGAAACCCACAGCCAATCCCAGGCCAGCCCTTTACAGCCTTGAGAGTAAAGGAAAATTTGGTTCCTCCGCCCTGCTAAGTTCAAAAACAATGTCACCTGTCTATAGAGTGGTGCCTGGCTAAGAATCAGTGAAATTAATCATGCGGACACAGCCCTAAGACACACCCCTGGGGAGGAGAATACACAGGAGAGAAAAACACAAAGACACACACACATACTAGCAAAGCCTTTGTTCACAAAGCAGACCATGCTTGGAGAGTGCACACTAAAATCATAGAACTGTGGGCACATACTGCCTCACCACTGTGGGGCAGCCCATGCATGCAATTTCAGAGGTCCTCGGCAGCATCCTGATGCTATGTTTGATATAAAAGAAACCATTCCAAACTGCCATGTCCTCATTAATTTTGGTAACCTTGAGTTGTATTAAATTTCCTCAAATTATCTCAAAGCAATTCCACAGTGAGTGCCATGTACACTTCTTTTTCCATTAAGAGTATAAACAAAACCATGCATTTATGCTAATTTGCAAGGGGTATGAAGTCTTAAAAACATGAAAACATTCAGTCTAAAACTTTAGGCAACACTTCAAAGAAACACATTAGTCAAGCAATTTATATAATTCAAAGACTTTTTAAAAAAAGAGTTCAGTCCATTTCCAGTACTCACAGGGTATCAACAAGATTCTTCCAGTCTGCTGAGAGATCAACTGTGGATCTCTGAAATTATTTCAAAACACCTTTCCTGGGCAAGACAAAAGCCCAATGCATACATGTAGTCCAAATGCCTTTTAATAACCTTTCAGTCACTTAAGAACACATTTAATACACACAAAGCAGGTACAGAGCTAGAAAGTGACACAGCTTGAAATATTTTATTAATGAGACTTTGGGCAATGTGGAGCTTAATTAAGACAAAATAAGGAAAAGAAGGTGAACAAAACATTCAGGGCTCTAAGGAGGAAAGCCACAGGAGACAACTCTCCCCAAAAGGCAATGCAGTGGGGCCAGGCCCAGGGACTCAGCACAAAGCACAACAGAGGCATTGGAGCCATGTTTACAGAATCAGTCAAGAAATCTTAATTCCAGGGATGCCTAGGTGGCTCAGTGGTTAAGCGTCTGATTCTTGGGTTTCGGCTCAGGTCATGATCTCATGATGTGTGGGTTTGAGCCCCATATCAGGTTCTGTGCTGACAGTGCAAAGCCTGCTTGGGATTCTCTCTCTCCCTCTCTCTCTGCACCTCCCCCTCTCAAGCTGTCTCTGTCTCTCTTAAAAGAGAAAACAAAACAAAACAAAACAAAACAAAATCCTAAATTCTAGCCATAGCTCTATGGGAAACTAGCTGCGTGACCTTGGTCAAATCAGTTCTCCCTCAGCTTCCATCACCCCTCTTATTCTAGCCAGGAGAGAGATGGACTCTAGTTCATCTTCAAGATCCCTTCCAGATTCTAAGACAGTAGTTCTCAAAGGATGGTCCAGGGACCCCTGGGGTCCTGAAGACACTTTCAAGGGAGCCACAAAGTCAAAATCATACATGGGTTAAAGAACCATCCGAAGTGCAAGACAGACCAATGGATTTTAATGTAATAGAATACAAGAAGTTCCTGGATGTGGTTTCGAATTCCATATTACAATTAACCTTGAAGAAACTACCACTTGTCAGAGTTTAGATACAGTATTAAAGAATACCCACAATTACCTGAAAAGGCTATTAAAACACTTATCCATTTTCCACCTGCCTTCCTCATCTACTTCTACAATACAGTAAATTAACAAAACAATAAGTGACAACAAATTATATGTAGAAGCCGATCTGAGGATCTAGCTATCTCTATTCAATCAGACATTTTCAAATTTTCAAATGTGTCAAACAATTCAACTCTTCTAATTTTTTTCTTTTGGAAAACAATTATTTTTCATTAAAAATTATTTAATACATATTGAATTTATTTTAATTGTTTTTAATGTTTATTTATTTATTTTGAGAGAGAGTGAGAGGAAGGGGCAGAGAGGGAGGGAGAGAGAATCCCAAGAATGCTTCTGTCAGCACAGAGCTCAGTCTCACGAACCATGAGATCATGACCTGAGCTAAAATCAAGAGTTGGTGGACTTCAAGCTGTACTACAAAGCTGTTATCATCAAGACAGTATGGTACTGGCACAAAAACAGACACTCAGATCAATGGAACAGAACAGAGAACCCAGAAATGGACCCACAAACGTATAGCCAACTAATCTTTGACAAAGCAGGAAAGAATATCCAGTGGAATAAAGACAGTCTCTTCAGCAAGTGGTGCTGGGAAAACTGGACAGCGACATGCAGAAGAATGAACCTCGACCACTTTCTTACACCATACACAAAAATAAACTCAAAATGGATGAAAGACCTAAAAGTAAGACAGGAAGCCATCAAAATCCTCAAGGAGAAAGCAGGAAAAAACCTCTTTGATCTCAGCTGCAGCAACTTCTTACTCAACACGTCTCCGGAGGCAAGGGAAACAAAAGCAAAAATGAACTACTGGGACCTCATCAAAAGGAAAACCTTCTTTCTGCACAGTGAAGGAAACAATCAGCAGAACTAAAAGGCACCCGACGGAATGGGAAAAGATATTTGCAAAGGACATATCAGATAAAGGGTTAGTATCCAAAATCTATAAAGAACTTATCCAACTCAACACCCAAATAACAAATAATCCAGTGAAGAAATGGGCAAAAGACATGAATAGACACCTCTCCACAGAAGACATCCAGATGGCCGACTGACACATGAAAAAATGCTCAACATCACTCATCTTCAGGAAAATACAAATCAAAGCCACAATGAGATACCACCTCACACCTGTCAGAATGGCTAACATTAACAACTCGGGCAACAACAGATGTTGGCGAGGATGTGGAGAAAGAGGATCGATCTCTTTTGCACTGCTGGTGGGAATGCAAACTGGTGCAGCCACTCTGGAAAACGTATGGAGATTCCTCAAAAAATTAAAAATAGAACTACCCTACGATCCAGCAATTGCACTACTAGGCATTTATCCAAGGGATACAAGTATGCTGTTTCGAAGGGACACATGCACCCTAATGTTTACAGCAGCACTATCAACAACAGCCAAAGTATGGAAAGAGCCCAAATGTCCATTGATGGATGAATGGATAAAGAAGACGTGGTATATATACACAATGGAGTATTACTCGGCAATCAAAAAGAATGAAATCTTGCCATTTGCAACAATGTGGATGGAACCAGAGGGTATTATGCTAAGCAAAATTAGTCAGAGGAAGACAAATATCATATGACTTCACTCATATGAGGTCTTTAAGACACAGAACAGATGAACACAAGGGAAGGGAAGTAAAAATAATATAAAACAGGGAGGGGGACAAAACGTAAGAGACTCTTAAATAAGGAGAACAAACAGAGGGTTACTGGAGGGGTTGTGGGAGGGGGGATGGGCTAAATGGGTAAGGGGCATTAAGGAATCTACTCCTGAAATCATTGTTGCACTATATGCTAACTAACTTGGATATAAATTTTAAAAAATAAAAAATAAATAAGATAAAATAAAAAATTTAAAAAGAGCTGGACATTTAACTGAGTGAGCTACCCAAGTGCTCCAAGTTTATTACTTTTTAAAGAAATTGATATTTTTAATTTGTTTTAATTTCTAATACAGTGAAGATTAACCATTATAACCCATATAAACAAAAGCTTTTTGGGATCTTCAATAATTTTTAAGAGTATAAAAGGACCCTGAGACCAAATAGTTTGAAATCTATAGTCTTAGAGTCCATATTTGCAGGTATCATAAAGAAAAATTAGCATTTAAAAAAATGTAACAAACAGAATCACATTACATGAACAACAAAAAATATCTGGACAGTTCCATACTGTATTCAGATAAAAAAGTACAAGATTAATCTGATATATTAATGGTGTACAGGTTATTTTATAGATGTAATTCAGCATCAAGGGCAAACTTTCTCAGTGACTAAAGTTAATACTACATTTGAAAAGTCAAATTTTTACTTTTACTATAATCCCCAACCTCTTTAAAATGGCCAAGGGCTGAGGTTTCTTGTGTTTGCTCCCTGACTTAGGTTCTTCATCCAAGAGGTCACTGAGCAGCGCATCCCTGCAGGGTCAGTCCCAGGTATTTTGAATAAGTAGGAGTAAAACTCTAGAAGGCCACTGCTGAGAGGAGCAAATTAAAGGCTCATTTAATTCTCCATGGAGTCAGATGGAAAAAAAGGGGGGAGGGAGGGCAGCAAACAATTGAGTTGGTAAGATATGAACTAAAGCAGCAGTGACAGCTTTGGCTGTGAGAAGGCTATGTGACATAGCCAATGTTCCCCAGAGGAATCTGGGCTCTGAAAAATTCTCTCCCTCTCTTCTCTCTCTCTCTCTCTCTCTCTCTCTCTCTCTCACACACACACACACACACACACACACACACGCCACATGTACATTTTAAACCATCAGTATAATCTAAGGGCAGTAAAAAAATAAAAATAAAAATAGTAAAAATGAAAATAAAAATAAAAATAAAAATTAAAATTAAAATTAAAATTAAAAATAAAAGTAAGGTCCCTGGATCTCTGAATACAGAGTAAAAGCAATTCTGGCTAAATATGTTACCATTCAACTTGTGACCCCTGTATCTCTTTCCACACAGCTCTCAATTCTTAAAGTGAGGATGACAGAGATAAGGATCTACATGGTGGGGGCATGTTTGGCCTACTTTCCCTAGGCTTGCTGAGGCCCAAACCAGCCCTGAGTGCAGATCAGCCTAAAAGCAGGTCGGGTTTATCTACTAGACGGTAAGACTGAAGTGGCTTGGAGAGAAGCCAAATCATGGCCAGTGTCTCATCTCTCCAACTCCCTCTATCTACAACCACCTCCACTGTCCCTGACCAGTCTGTTCCCAAAGCCCCAGCCCTCTGAGGCTCTTCCTTTCTCTTAGGAGTTTCTAACTATCACAGAGCCATGGAGCTCAAGGCTGGTTGTCTTCAAACTCAGACAAACACAAGCTGAGCACAGAAGGGATGGTTTGCCCTTCATAGTCCTGCAAACATTCAACACCAACTTTGGGGAAGATCTCTCCATATCTAGTCAACTTATGTACCAGATATAGTCCTGAAAAGCTCTGTGCTAGTAGCATTTCAATAAATCAAAACTTTTAAAAATAAAACTATAGCAGGAACTCTACATGAATCCTTCTATAATGCAAATAGCCACTAATTTGCTGAGTTGATGTTGATTGCTTTAGATTTTCAGTTGTCATTCATTTTTAAATAGTTATAACTACATGGTATACAGGTTGCATACATGTTTTTCCTAAATTGGTATCTACTACCAATTTAACTAAAATTTTAATGGATAACTACTATTTTGTGATATACATGCATATTTTCAAAATATTCTATAGGAAAAATATGATATGCTAATATCACTGTATTTACATGTTTACTCAAGTTTGTTTGTTTTTTTTTAATTTTTTTTTTCAACGTTTACTTATTTTTGGGACAGAGAGAGACAGAGCATGAACGGGGGAGGGGCAGAGAGAGAGGGAGACACAGAATCGTAAACTGGCTCCAGGCTCTGAGCCATCAGCCCAGAGCCTGACGCGGGGCTCGAACTCCCGGACCGCGAGATCGTGACCTGGCTGAAGTCGGACGCTTAACCGACTGCGCCACCCAGGCGCCCCTCAAGTTTTTGATTTAGCTTTGCCAGTAACTTGGGCACTCTGTGTGCTAAGCTAAGCTCCTTAAAGACATAAACGTTTCTATGCTTTTTTTTTTTTTAATTTTTTTTTTCAATGTTTATTTATTTTTGGGACAGAGAGAGACAGAGCATGAACAGGGGAGGGGCAGAGAGAGAGGGAGACACAGAATCGGAAACAGGCTCCAGGCTCTGAGCCATCAGCCCAGAGCCCGACGCGGGGCTCGAACTCACAGACTGCGAGATCGTGACCTGGCTGAAGTCGGACGCTTAACCGACTGCGCCACCCAGGCGCCCCCTTTTTTTTTTTTTTTTAAGTAGGCTCCCCACCGACCGTGGGGCTTGAACTCACGATCCTGAGATCAAGAGTCACATACTCCAGGCTCCTGGGTGGCTCAGTCAGTTAAACATCCGACTTCAGCTCAGGTCATGATCTCACAGTCCATAAGTTCGAGCCCCGCGTCAGGCTCTGTGCTGACAGCTAAGAGCCTGGAGTGTGCTTTAGATTCTTTGTCTCCCTCTCTCTCTGCCCCTCCCCTACTCACACTCTGTCTCTCTCCATCTCTCAAAAATGAATAAATATTAAAAAAAAAAAATAGAGTCACATGCTCTACCAGCTGAGCCAGCCAGCCAGCCAGGCACACCAATATAAGTAAACTCATCTGGCTCCACTCTTCACAGTTCTAAAGTGAATGGTAAGACTAGTCAGGTGCATACTCCTATGGTGCCTTTGGTACAAAACAAAAATATATTTGGTCCTTTTCCCTGGTTCCTGGCAGAGCTCCCAAACCCTTAGAATTTTCTGAGTGACAGGAGTGTCTTCTGCTGTTTACCCTGAGCCCTCTTTTGATCACAGCTGAATCTATGCCAACAAAGTAACTTAGGGTAGAGCCCCTAGACAGCCTCATGATGGCACTGGTCACCAAAAAGACCAAGTGACTAAAAGACTGGCACTTTCAGCCCTGCCCACCAACCTCCCAAGATGGGAGATGGGGAGCTGGAGAGTAAGTTCTATAAAAACTCTTGAACACTGAGATTCAGAGAGCTTCTGGGTCAGTGAATACACTGAGACACTGGGAGAATGGCACAACTGGAAAAGGCATTGAACTCCATGCCACTCCTCCCCCATATTTTGCCCTATGCATCTCTTCCGCTTAGCTGTTCTGAGCTGTGTCCTTTCAAATAAACCAGTAAACATAAGTATATTCCTGAGTTCTGTGAGTCATTCTTGCAAATTATTGAGCCTAAGGAGGGGGGTCATGGGAGCCCTGATTTATGGTCAGTCAGAAGTATGGATAGCCAAGGATTTACAACTGGCATCTGAAGTAGGGGAAAGTCTTATGGGACTGAGTCCTTAGCCTTAGGTCTCTGCTAACTTGGAGTAGTGTCAGAAATGAATTGTTGGACACCCATTTGGTATCTGGAGAATCAGAGAATTGGTTATTGGTACTGGGAAATATCCCGGTGCCATAAAGATTTAAGTGACAAACCATAGTAAAAAGTGCAACAAAAAGTCTGAAGATCTATTATTTCTTGACTTCACATGTGCAAAAATAAACTGTGGTATTTACTTCAATGCAAGAGGTAGCCTGCACCTTTAAACTACTAAATGTCACATTTCCAGTGGACTTAAATTATTAAATGGCACAGGGATTTGTAAATGGGAATCCATACTGCATTTACCTCTCAAATCACAAAAAAGGAAAAGAACCACTGATGAAATATGCATTATTTTCTATATTTCCAACGGATAATAAAAACTGATTATGAGAGTAAAGAAAAACTAGCAGAACCAATGAGGATCATTAGTAATGCAAGCAGTTCAAATTACATATAGAGTCTAACCATCACCTGTTATTAGATACCTCCCTTGGCCAACACACCCTCTTAGACTGCCAAATCTATTAGTAGCTACCAAAATGTAGAAGAATCAAAATGAGTTCCATTCAAATACAATCCCTTTTTTCTCAAGGTGGCAGCACCTTTCTCCAGAATGCCATGAGGAAGTAAGGATCAGAATATGAACTAGAAGACAAGAATCCAGGGGCTAACCGTGTATACCCCACCATATACATAAAATAATTCTTGAAGAATAATTTCAGATTAGAGGAGACTAAATCCAACATGGGATCCTGGATGAGGATCCTGGATCTGGGGAAGAAAACAGCTATAAAAGCCAGAACTGAGAATAGTTGAAGCAATGGAATATGGACTATGGTTTAGACAATAGTATTATATCAATATTATATTTCCTGATCTTGAGAATTATTTTGTGATTATATAAGAAAATGTCTTTAGGAAATACACCAATGAAGTCTTTAGTGGCAAAAATAAATAAACAACCTTCTAAAAGACAGTGAAAAAGAGAATAAAATTATCTATTCCTAGTTTTCCAAAGATTTAAACACTTACCAAGTATAAAAATATCTTCTTTCAAAGTACAGATTTGAAGGATTACCTAGCTGACTATTCTCTATAGTTAATTAGTAACAAATTAGTATGAAACTTCCTTTCCGTTAAGACACAAAAAACATAGGGTTAAAAAGGCTAATTAAATTAAGCCTCCCAGCATCCTCATGCACAGACAGGATGTCCTCTTGGTAGGGGGTAGGCCTCTCTCCCTCTTCCTCAGGAGCCCAGCAGAAACTGGAATCATCTCTGAGGCAAGTCTCACCTGGGTTCCCTCTGGAAGGCTCTAGGTCTGGTCAATGTCATAAACAAACAGCACCCCACCAGCAGGTAGAAATTGGACTCACCAGCTTGTCCTCCTTCTTTGTGTAGATGTGGCCCAATTCTGAACAATCTTCTAAGGAGACTTATGTAATCTATCTAGATTACATATTTCACTGTTACTTTATGGCCAAGGTTATTCAACCTGTGCCCAGTTTCTTAGGCTCTTACACACACACACACCTCACACACTTCAGCATTAAAGAAATAAGTAGCTTAAGATTCATACCACTGAACCAGTTACTTAAGTAAACGTGCCCTATAAGTCTCTCTCTGGTCTAACACTGGACATGAATATTGACAAAAACAGTGACATCTGAACATTAGCAAAAACAGGTGGAGGAAAAAGAGTGTGTACTTGACCTAAAGCCAATATAGTGAAGTAGAAAAAAAAAGCTTCTTCTTTCAAACTAATACTCCTATAATTCTTTGAGGAAAAGCATATGGAATCTGGACAAAACTCAGGCTACAGATTTTGCAAGTAAGAAGGGAACCTGCAGGGAAACCTCATCTCTGTAAACAGAAAGGATGTAAAAATGGACATTAACCCTTGGGAAGAAAGGCCATCTCTCAAAGACTGCAACATGGCTTGTGTGGGTACATACACCAAACCATGTACTCATCACTCTTCAGAAAAAGATGCTTATTCCATGGAGGCAAGGCCACAACTTCATTACACCATATTGGAGGTACAAGAGATCAAAATAATCCACATAGTAATCTTATGGCCATGAGATACTATAAGATAGAGGGGATAAAGGTCACGGACTGAGATGAACAAAAAGCTTGAGGAAATACTTCAAAGAAAAAAGTAGCTGATAGTTATTTTGTGGAAATAATGGTCAAAAGAAAAGGCAGAAAGGCTAGCAATTAATTCAGTCCAAAGCCTATGTATGACATAATAAAGACATTCTGCCAGGCATTGTGGAAGTGATACAATATACATGTCTCAAAGAATGATGCAGAGCAAGAAGCCATAAGACTATCTGACTCCAAAACAGAAAGAATCAATAACAGTGTCATTTGGGGACACCAAAGAAGTCTGTAGCATTTGAGTAAATAAAAATACCAAATCAAATCTAATCATAATTTAAAATGATACCCTTAATACAAAAAAAAAAAAAAAAGATGTTTCTGTCCCACTAGGAAATTTACAATGTATTTTCTTCCCTAATCACCCTAAACATACTCGATCCCTGGTGCCCAAGATACTCATGTACCCTAGTGCAGTTAAGGGTACAGTCTAGGCCTGCACAGTTGCTCTCCAACCAGGGCGAGGCTGCCCTGGAATTAAACCAAGCCTCTGTCGCATCAGCACTCACTATGCCAACCTACAAAAGTTGGCATCCACCATCCAAGAATAATCTAGTTGATTGAGAGTGAAGAATAAAAGTGGAACACCTAGAGACAACTGCCAAATCTCAAGGACACACTCCAGGGCTGGGTTTGGGCAAAGTTAAGGAAGTTCCGATCTTCTGGTCTTTTACTTAACAAGTAGTTATTACTCATTCTTGTGGCTTGTTCTCAAGTGGACATTGCCCCAGCACCATGGGCAAAATACAAATGCATGAAAAACAGAAAGGTAGTAAGTGACAGAAAAAGGACAGGATGAGGAGCTAAGCTTCCCTCCTGCTCACCATACAAGAAGGAGTGCAACTCACTGTCACATCACAGGGAGCTGAATGAAAGGCTCAGCTAAGTCAATGGTGGCACTGGCCTAGTTACAAATGCAGGGCTAGAGCTGCCACTCAGCCAAGCTAATCAAGAAACTACTGAACCCTCCACATCACAAGGAGTTCCGGAATCTCCTAATCATCTCTCCCGTTAAGTAAAGATAAAAACAAAAAACAAACAAAAAACAATAGCTTCCACAACAAACAATTCTGACAAGTGAGCCTCTTCACATTCCAAATGTGCCTGCTCTTAATGAAGTTCATAACATTATTTTTACACTAGTTTGGATATGACATACGAGGCAGGCTTCTATGTATATTTTTGACTTGATATTAGTACTATACAAACTGTAGTTATTTATAAACTCTCTATAATAAATAAAATATTGAAATTATAAGAATAATTACATATTTTGAGCTTGGACAGGCTTCTAAAAAATGCCACTAACATAAAAGTATGGAACGAACTTGTGCCATTTTACAAATGCTGCTTTAGTGTTGCTGTTACCTTGATCAAGAACTATGAAATACATTCCATTTCAAATTTCAGAATTAGTAAAACCCAAGATTAAGTGTGCTATTTTATAGCTTCTCTATGGATTATACTTTTGCTCCCCAAAGTCTCTAAAATTACTATCCGTCAAAGAAATTACTGATAGTGAGTACTTGAATACTGGGTATACGAGAGTCATGAAGGTAGGACAGCACCAGAAGATGCCAGGTTAACAGCTCTAGAAGCTATCTAGTAGAAACCAACAAGATAGCACCACAGTAACAAGGTCCATCTAATAATTTGGACAAGAGCTTCCTGCTTGGCACCTTGGCAGACAGGAGATCTTGCAAATTTTCCCAATGCAAAACATCTAAACATATAGGTAAAATTCTACGTAAATGTATCCATTTTAATTTTTAATTTTTTTAATGTTTATTTTTGAGAAAGAGAGAGAGAGTAAGCACACACGAGCAAGGGACAGGCAGAGAGAGAGAGAGAGAGAGAGAGACATAGAATCCGAAGCAGGGTCCAGGCTCGGAGCTGCCAGCACAGAGCCTGACACAGGGCTCGAATCTACAGACTGCAAGATCATGACCT
Organism: Prionailurus bengalensis; assembly: GCF_016509475.1. Lineage (NCBI taxonomy): Eukaryota > Metazoa > Chordata > Mammalia > Carnivora > Felidae > Prionailurus > Prionailurus bengalensis. Next base: position 20,519,148 of record NC_057348.1, on the reverse strand, counting down.
GAGCTGAAGTCGGATGCTAAACCAACTGAGCCACCCAGGCACCCCAATATGCATCCATTTTAAATGCATAACAGTTTTCACCAAAAAAAAGTAACAGAATGGACCAAGGACCAAGAATGAAAAGCAAACTGAAAACACAAATACTCTTGAGAGCTAACACAATGGCAGTCCAAAGAGAAGAGGAGGGTGCCAGTCTTGGGGATGGGTGGAAGATAAGAAACAATGCCTTGGGGTTCAAAGAAGCTAAAAAGGAAAGACTGCAACCTCTACATAAAGACAGAACATGAAGAGCTATACTCCCAGGAAAGAATGATACAGAAAATAACCAGCAACATAGAAGACAACATAAAAGCTGTGTCAACCTAGTTTGGAGGAGGGGAAAAAAGTATCTAATCTACATAGTCCAAGAAATTAATCAAAACTAAAGTGGTCCCAGGCAAGTGATACACACTAGTCAGCTAGAAGTAAATGCAAAACATCTCTGGGACACACCCCAATCTGGGCCACATAAGAGTCCCATAGATAAAGCCTTACTGAAGATGCACTCACAATCCAAAAGTACAAACACATGAACAACTAATCAAACAAAAGCAAGAGCCAACAGGAAAGACTAAAACTAGTTTCCTAAACATTTCTTTAAAAAAAAATTTTTGTTGGGGCGCCTGGGTGGCGCAGTCGGTTAAGCGCCGACTTCAGCCAGGTCACGATCTCGCGGTCCGTGAGTTCGAGCCCCGCGTCAGGCTTTGGGCTGATGGCTCGGAGCCTGGAGCCTGTTTCCGATTCTGTGTCTCCCTCTCTCTCTGCCCCTCCCCCGTTCGTGCTCTGTCTCTCTCTGTCCCAAAAATAAATAAACGTTGAAAAAAAAAAAAATTTTGTTTACATTTATTTATTTTGAGAGACAGAGAGACAGAGCACAAGTGGGGAGAGGCAGAGAGAGAAGGAGACAGAATCCGAAGCAGGCTCCAGGCTTCGAGCTGTCAGCACAGAGCCCGACACGGGGCTTGAACTCACAAACCGTGAGATCATGACCTGAGCTAAAGTTGGACGTTCAACCAACTGAGCCACTCAGGCGCCCCTAGTTTCCCAAAAATTTCTGAAAATACAACTACCAGATTGAAGGAGATAATAAGCTACATCTATCTCAAAAGATGCATAAAAAACTTTCATAAAATTTAGAACTATTATGATTACAAAAGCAAACTTGGGGCGCCTGGGTGGCGCAGTCGGTTAAGCGTCCGACTTCAGCCAGGTCACGATCTCGCGGTCCGGGAGTTCGAGCCCCGCGTCAGGCTCTGGGCTGATGGCTCAGAGCCTGGAGCCTGTTTCCGATTCTGTGTCTCCCTCTCTCTCTGCCCCTCCCCCATTCATGCTCTGTCTCTCTCTGTCCCAAAAATAAATAAACGTTGAAAAAAAAAATTAAAAAAAAAAAAAAAAGCAAACAAACTCTTAGCAAACTAGGTGAAAACTTCTTTCACTGGATAAAAGGAGTCCACCAAAAGCCACCACACCACATTTAGTATGAGAACATATGGGAACATACACTGTAAATTCAGGAACAAGACGTGGTTGCATGCTATCAAAATTTCTATCAACATCAAGTTGTTAGAGATTCTAACCAATAAATAAGACACACATAGAAACCATAAAAATTGGAACAAAGAAAGAAAACTGTCAACGATTGAGGATCCTATTATTTCAACATAGAAAATGTACAGGTAAACTACTATTAGAAATACAGGAGCTAAAAAAAAATACAGGAGAGCATAGTAAGGCAGTTATGCGAAAGATTAATATAGAAAAACCTATTTTATTATTTCTATATGCAGTTAACACCCATTTAGAAAGTATAATTTTAAAAATATTATTTACAATGGCAACAATAACCATATGTTACCTGACAATAAATCTAGGGAAAGATATGTTAGGATTTTTGTGACAAAAAGTATAACACTTCATTTAAAGACATTAAAAGAGGGGCGCCTGGGTGGCTGAGTTGGTTAAGCGTCCACCTCTTGGTTTCCACTCAGGTCATGAGCTCATGGTTCATGAGTTTGAGCCCCACATGGGGCTCTGCGCTGACAGTGCAGAGCCTGCTTGGGAGTCTCTCTCTCTCTCTCTCTCTCTCTCTCTCTCTCTCTCTCTCCCTCCCTCCCTCCCTCCCTCTCCCTGCCCTTCCCATTCTCTCCCTCTCTCAAAATAAATAAACTTAAAAAAATAAAAACTAAAAAGAAATAAACACATTAAAAAAGACCTAAATAATCAGAAAGATTGACATGTTCCAAGATGGAGACTATTACAAAATGTCAATTCTCCCTATAAGCTTTTTTCTTTTTAATTTTTTTTTACTATTTTGTTTTTGAAAGAGAGTGCAAGTAGGGGAGGGACAGAGAGAGAAGGAGACAGAATCCAAAGCAGGCTCCAGGCTCTGAGCTGTCAGCACAGAACCAAACGAGGGGCTTGAGCCCACAAACCGTGAGATCATGACCTGAGGTCAAGTTGGAGGCTTAACCAACTGAGCTACCCAGGTACCCCTCCCTATAAACTTCTAATCAAATGAACATCTAATCAAATGCACTTCTAATCAAAATTCCCAGGCACAAAATGTGTAAACTGAAAAGGAAAAGATCAATAAATTCACTACATCAAAAATGAAAATTCACAAGAAAATACAAACAAAGCAAAGATAAGCCAGTCTGGGAGATACCTGTGGATATAGAGCCAATAAAAGGATTAGTATCCACAATATATGAGTAACTCTTTAAAAACCAGTAAGAAGTCACAATGAGATACCACCTTACACTTGTTAGAATGACTAACAGTAACAACTCAGGCAACAACAGATGTTGGTGAGGATATGGAGAAAGAGGATCTCTTTTGCACTGCTGGTGGCAATGCAAACTGGTGCAGCCACTCTGGAAAACGTATGGAGATTCCTCAAAAAATTAAAAATAGAACTACCCTACGACCCAGCAATTGCACTACTAGGTATTTATCCAAGGGATACAGGTGTGCTGTTTCGAAGGGACACATGCACCTCAACATTTATAGTAGCACTATCAACAACAGCCAAAGTATGGAAAGAGCCCAAATGTCCATCGATGGATGAATGGATAAAGAAGATGTGGGATATATATACAATGGAGTATTACTCGGCAATCAAAAAGAAAGAAATCTTGCCATTTGCAACTACGTGGATGGAACTGGAGGGTATTATGATAAGCAAAATTAGTCAGAGAAAGACAAATACCATATAACTTCACTCATATGAGCACTTTAAAAGATAAAACAGATGAACATAAGGGAAAGGAAACAAAAATAATATAAAAACAGGGAGGGGGCAAAACATAAGAGACTTAAATACGGAGAACAAACAGAGGGTTACTGGAGGGGTTGTGGGAGGGGGGATGGGCTAAATGGGTAAGGGGCATTAAGGAATCTACTCCTGAAATCATTGTTGCACTATATACTAATTTGGATGTAAATTAAAAAATAAATTAAATTAAAAAAAACAGTAAGAAGATAAAGGATATGACTGGGTAACTCTTAGAAGAGAAAACTCAAACGGCCAAGAAACATTTTATACGCATTCGATAAAGTTTTTGCCACAGTCTGACAGTACAAAATGCTGGGGAGGCTGCTAAGCAAGGATTCTTACACACAACTGGTGGGAGTGCAAACTGACACTTTGAATAATTGGAAATATCTACCAGGGTTAAAGATGCTCAGCCCTATGAATTATAAATTTTGCTCCTAGAGAAATTCTAGAACGGGTATACAAGGAAATTTTGAATCTTCATTGTAACACAGTTAGGATCAGTGAAAAATAAAAAGCAATCTAAACATCCATTAATAGGAACATGCATAAACATATTATAGCCCTCTCATCCAATGAAATGTTATACAACTTGAAATAAATGAACTAGAATATAACATAAATCGATATGGATAAACTTCAATGATATTAAGTGAAAAAGAAAGCTGCAGAAAAATAAATACAAGATAATAACCATTTATATAAAGTTTAAAAAATAAAACAACTGGGGCACCTGGGTGGCTCAAGTTGGTTGAGCGTCCAACTTTGGCTCAGGTCATGATCTCACAGTTCATGAGTTCAAGCCCCACGTCAGGCTCAGTAATGACAGCTCAGAGCCTGGAGCCTGCTTCCAGTTCTGTTGTCTCCCTATCTCTCTGCCCCTTCCCCACTCGCGCTCTGTATCTCTCTCTCAAAAATAAATAAACATTAAAAAAAAGCATTTAAAATATACAAAACAACACTCAATGTTGTAAAGAAACACACATGCAATAAAAAAAGGAAAACATGCATGAGAATATATAATTCAGAATAGTGTTACCGCTGGGGTAAGGAAGTAAACAGCACTGAGAAGTGAAATATCTTCACTCTGATTTGTTTTTTTTAAGTATGAATATCTGAAGCAGGATTATGGTATAATATTGAGATATGACAAAGCTGGAGGGCCATGAACATTTTTTTGTTATATTATTCTGAATATTCTTCTATGTTTGAGATAAACAAAATAAACAATAACCAACCACCACCCAAAATAGTAAATAAAAGCTCTGACAGGTAGCCACCCCTAAAAGTCATTTTTTGGCATTAAAAATTAGTTCAAGGGAGGGGCACCTGGGTGGCTCAGTCGGTTAAGCGTTCAACTTCGGCTCAGGTCATGATCTCGCGGTCCATGAGTTCAAGCCCCACGTCGGGCTCTGTGCTGACAGCTCAGGGCCTAGAGCCTGTTTCAGATTCTGTGTCTCCCTCTTTCTCTGACCCTCCCCCATTCATGCTCTGTCTCTCTCAGTCTCAAAAATAAATAAACATTAAAAAAAAATTTTTTTTTAATTAGTTTAAGGGGCATCTGGGTGGTTCAGTAGGTTAAGCATCCAACTTAGGCTCAGGTCATGATCTCATGGTTCATGGGTTCAAGCCCCGTGTTGGACTCTGTGCTGACAGCTCAGGGCCTGAAGCCTGCTTCAGATACTGTGTCTCCCTCTCTCTCTGCCCCTGCCCTGCTTGTGCTGACTCTCTCTCTCAAAAATAAATAAACATTAAAAAAAAAAATAGTTAAAAAAATCAGTTCCAGCTCTTATGATGGAAACTGGGATAAGTGGAGGTTCATCACATCATCCCAGCTGGTGACCCAACCCTAAGTCACCTCTGTCAAGGACTCAGGACACAACGCTTGTGGCATTCTGATCTGATCTTCCACAGCTACTGAGCTATGTTTCAAATTGTATCGCTTAAAATTCTCATGTTAGTTCTAACTGGATTAACATACAAGGATTTTTTTTTTTTTTAAGTAATAAGATTCGTGGTGCCTGGCTGGCTCAGTCAGAAGAGTGTGCCACCCTTGATCTGGGGGGTTGTGAGTTCAAGCCCCACGTTGGGTGTAGAGATAACTTACATAAACTTTTAAAATACAATAAAAATAAAGTAATAAGAATCAACATTTGGCAGAGATAAATACACTGTGAAGGAAGAATATACTTGCTGATACACCAGGACAGCAGGCTCTGTTCTGCCTATGCTAGACAGCGTAAGGTTGCGGGGGGGGGGGGGAGGCAGGCGCTACTCTTAGGGAAAGACAGTCACTTCCCAAGGAAACTACACTCCTACTCCCAAAGCCTCCTTTCCTTAAAAACAAGACAAGTGGGGTCCAGTAACACCAGTGTTAAGCAACTCTGCAAACAAAAGGTCCTAATTTCAATTAGAAAAGATTTTGAAAATGAAACCAGAAGCTGGTTCTTTGAAAAAATTAATAAAATTGATAAACCACTAGCCAGTTGGATCAAAAAGAAAAAGGAAAGGACCCAAATAAATAAAACCAAGAATGAAGAGATCAACAACCAACACAGCAGAAATAAAAATAATAGTAAGAGAATATTATGAGCAATTATACACCAATAAAATGAGCAATCTGGAAGAAATGGACAAATTCCTAGAAACATAAACTACCAAAACTGAAACAGGAAGAAACAGAAAATTTGAACAGGGGCACCTGGGTGGCTCAGCCGGTTAAGCATCCGGCTTAAGCCATTTGGCTCAGGTCATGACCTTGTGGTTTGTGAGTTCGAGCCCCGCATCAGGCTCTGTGCTGATAGCTTGGAGCCTGGAGCCTGCTTTGGATTCTGTGTCTCCCTCTCTCTTTGCCCCTCCCCTGCTCATGCTCTGTCGCTCTCTGTCTCTCAAAAATAAATAAATGTTAAAAAAAAATAAAAAAAAAAGAAAATTTGAACAGACCCATAACCAGTAAAGAAATCAAATTAGTAATCAAAACTCTCCCAAAAAACAAGAGTCCAGGGCCAGATGGCATTTCAGGGGAATTCTACCAAACATTTAAGGAAGAGTTAACACCTATTCTCTTGAAGCTGTTCCAAAAAATAGAAGTGGAAGGAAAACTTCCAAACTCTTTCTATGAAGCCAGCATTGCCTTGATTCCAAAACCAGACCAAAGGCCCCACTAAAAAGAACTATAGACCAATTTCCCTGATGAACATGGATGCAAAAATCCTCAACAAGATATTGGCCAACCAGATCCAATAATACATTAAAAAATATATTCACCATGACCAAGTGGGATTCATACCTGGGATGCAGGGCTGGTTCAATATCCACAAAACAATCAATGTGATTCATCACATCAATACAAGAAAGCACAAGAACCACATGATCCTCTCAATAGATGCAGAGAAAGCATTTGACAAAACACAGTATCCTTTCTTGATAAAAACCCTCAAGAAAGTAGGGATAGAAGGATCATACCTCGAGATCATGAAAGCCATACATGAAAGACCCAATGCTAATATCATCCTCAATGGAGAAAAACTGACAGCTTCCCCCCTAAGGTCAGGGACAAGACAGGGATGTCCACTCTCACCACTGTTATTCAACATAGTATTTTAAGTCTTAGCCTCTGCAATCAGACAACACAACAAAATAAAAGGCATCCAAATCAGCCAGGAGGAGGTCAAACTTTCACACTTTGCAGATGATATGATATTCCATGTGGAAAACCTAAAAGATTCCACAAAAAAACTGCTAGAACTGATCCATGAATTCAGCAAAGTCACAGGATATAAAATCAATGTACAGAAATCAGTTGCATTCCTATACACCAACACTGAAGCAACAGAAAGAGAAATCAAGGAATCAACCCCATTTACAATTGCACCAAAAACCATAAAATACCTAGGAATAAATCTAACCAAAGAGGAGAAAAGTCTATACACTGAAAACTATAGAAAGCTTATGAAAGAAATTGAAGACGACATAAAAAAATGGAAAAAGATTCCATGCTCCTGGATAGGAAAAACAAATATTGTTAAAATGTCGATACTACCCAAAGTAATCTACATATTCAATGCAATTCCTATCAAAATAACACCAGCATTCTTCACAGAGCTAGAACAAACAATCCTAAAATTTGTATGGAACCAGAAAAGACCCCAAATAGCCAAAGCAATCTTGAAAAAGAAAACCAAAGCAGGAGGCATCGCAATCCCGGACTTCAAGCTATACTACAAAGCCCTAATCATCAAGACAGTATGGTACTGGCACAAAAACAGACACTCAGATCAATGGAGAGAACAGAGAACCCAGAAATGGACCCACAAACGTATAGCCAACTAATCTTTGACAAAGCAGGAAAGAATATCCGATGGAATAAAGACAGTCTCTTCAGCAAGTGGTGCTGGGAAAACTGGACAGCGACATGCAGAAGAATGAACCTCGACCACTTTCTTACACCATACACAAAAATAAACTCAAAATGGATGAAAGACCTAAAAGTAAGACAGGAAGCCATCAAAATCCTCAAGGAGAAAGCAGGAAAAAACCTCTTTGATCTCAGCTGCAGCAACTTCTTACTCAACACGTCTCCGGAGGCAAGGGAAACAAAAGCAAAAATGAACTACTGGGACCTCATCAAAAGGAAAACCTTCTTTCTGCACAGTGAAGGAAACAATCAGCAGAACTAAAAGGCACCCGACGGAATGGGAAAAGATATTTGCAAAGGACATATCAGATAAAGGGTTAGTATCCAAAATCTATAAAGAACTTATCCAACTCAACACCCAAATAACAAATAATCCAGTGAAGAAATGGGCAAAAGACATGAATAGACACCTCTCCAAAGAAGACATCCAGATGGCCAACTGACTCATGAAAAAATGCTCAACATCACTCATCTTCAGGAAAATACAAATCAAAGCCACAATGAGATACCACCTCACACCTGTCAGAATGGCTAACATTAACAACTCGGGCAACAACAGATGTTGGCGAGGATGTGGAGAAAGAGGATCGATCTCTTTTGCACTGCTGGTGGGAATGCAAACTGGTGCAGCCACTCTGGAAAACGTATGGAGATTCCTCAAAAAATTAAAAATAGAACTACCCTACGATCCAGCAATTGCACTACTAGGCATTTATCCAAGGGATACAAGTATGCTGTTTCGAAGGGACACATGCACCCTATGTTTACAGCAGCACTATCAACAACAGCCAAAGTATGGAAAGAGCCCAAATGTCCATTGATGGATGAATGGATAAAGAAGACGTGGTATATATACACAATGGAGTATTACTCGGCAATCAAAAAGAATGAAATCTTGCCATTTGCAACAATGTGGATGGAACCAGAGGGTATTATGCTAAGCAAAATTAGTCAGAGGAAGACAAATATCATATGACTTCACTCATATGAGGTCTTTAAGACACAGAACAGATGAACACAAGGGAAGGGAAGTAAAAATAATATAAAACAGGGAGGGGGACAAAACGTAAGAGACTCTTAAATAAGGAGAACAAACAGAGGGTTACTGGAGGGGTTGTGGGAGGGGGGATGGGCTAAATGGGTAAGGGGCATTAAGGAATCTACTCCTGAAATCATTGTTGCACTATATGCTAACTTGGATATAAATTTTAAAAAATAAAATAAAATACAGAAAAGAATCTGAAAGACTAAGATGGTTTAATATTTATACATGTTGTTGAAGCTCAATCCATGCAATTTATGTTGGCTTCCCAGAGCACCTGAGACTGGCAATTAAACTCAGTAGTGTACAGGAGTGAAAAGGCCTCTCTGTCCTCACCTCTAGACACTGCCTTCAGGAGTCTCATACCCTCCACTGTCATCAACAAAATGAGAAGAAATAAACTTTCTCCCATTTGGATTTGTAGAAAGGAATCAAACATGATCCTCAAATGAAAAGTGGTTTCTTAACAGCATCCTATTATAAACATATACATAACATGCACTCCATGCTCCTGCACAGCTCTAACTGCCTCTCTTTAACTCTTTTTCCCCTATTATAATATCACATCTGGGCTAGTTTCTTCAATAGCCTATCTCTGGTTTAGATAAGAATCCAATATCCATGCTTACTGAACCCCAAGAATATTAATTAGCCTCTTCTTTAGAGGGTTAAAGGGAAGGAAGACTCCAAGAGCACCTCTTATACTTCTTACCTAGTCCATTTTTAATTTCTTGCTCTGTTTACATTTGGTTAGGCATCCTGGATGACAAATCTCACATCTTCAGTTACATGTAATGGGGGACGCCAAGTCTACTGTATTCTAATTGTGGCCCACGGTAGGCATTTGATTTCCTGTGTAAGGCACAGACAAATTCCTTCATTGCTCTGGAAAAGATATTCCTGGCCTAGAGATTTCCTGAGTCCTTACTAGGACCTGGCAGCAGCTTCAAACACTTCGGAAGGCTTATCTACACAACACATTAACACCAGGAGAAAGATGCTATAGCCAGTTGACTCAAAATCCTGAAAAACACATCACTAGCTCAATTATTTAATTTTGTTTTCCAAAAGGTGTCTCCATCTAGGCTGCCTCCAAACTTGACAGGAAGTACAGTAATCTACTTATCAGAAGGTCTTCCTTCTGGTCAGTAGTAGCCTAATACTATGTTACAATGCCTACAGCATTCACCTCACCTCATCTCATCAAATAGACATTTTATCATCTCTCATCATCACAAGAAGGGTGAATGCAATACAGTAAGATATTTTGAGAGAAAAAGACCACATTCACATAATTTTATTGTAGTATATTATTATGATTGTTCTATTTTATCATTTTTTACTGCTAACCTCTTACTGTGCCTAATTTATAAAATTAAACTTTATCATAGGTATGTATGTATGTATAAGAAAAAAACACAGCATATATAGAGTTTGGTACTATCTGTGGCTCCAGTCATCCACTGGGGTCCTTGGAACATATCCCCCACTGGTAAAGGGGGACTACTGTAATCGATTTTTAAGGAAGATTTGAAAATAGCCACAGATTATTTAGGGAATTGAGGAACATTAGTGAAAGGAAAGGGATTATGATCTGTGGAGGACAAGCTGATACTCTACCACCTAGTAACTAATCCTCCCACACCTGGGCCTTTTCCAGTATCAGGGAAAGTCAATACTTTCATTATCTGCAGACTTAACAATCAGTTAAAATTCACTAAATGTACTACCAAATGCTTACACACAGAAAACAGTTAAAAAGAAAAACCCTCTCAACAAAATGATAAGGCAAATGCTATGGTATTACTACATTCTAACTGCTGACCCTTGTGATTTGTGATAAACACACTGGGGCTGGGTGGGGAGAGGAAGGCGTAGAGCCCATGACTTTACAAACCAAGAGGTTCTTTTACTAAAACACACATTCTCTGTACACTGACATAAAGAGGCTCTGAGATCTTGGATCGGGCTGTTCTGTGAAGCTTCAGAGAAAGAAGTGATGACTGAGAACCACTCCAGTACTTGGAAAGCTCAATCACCACATGAAACCAAAGCTATAACTTAAGGATTACAACCTCCAAGGGTACTAGTGAAAAGAATCCTGTGTAGCAGTAGAGGTCCAATTTTTAAAAGGAAGAAAAAGATGATTTTGCAAAAAACAGTTCTAACACATCCAAGTGCCAAAATCAGAAAAACCCCAAGCTCTGTTTTTAGTAACACGTTACATCCCTCCTATCCAAAATTGACCTTTAGCTACTCCCAGTTATTAAAACTGACAAAACAACTCATCATTGTGGAAGCTTGATGGTCTCTGGAATGTCTTTTTAGATAGTCACATGTCTAAAAATTCTGTTCAGCTCAACAAAAACTTATTAACAACTACTATCTAGTGGGGACACAAAGGTAAAGCACAAACACAGGTCAGATCAAGTGTTAGTGAGGCCCAAAGTGACTTTTGAAGGAAAAGTTGGGCAGAGTTAGGTATGGGGGTGGGGTGGGGAAGACTAGAGATGGGGATCGGAGATGACCAGGGAAGAGGAGGGAAGAGTTCAAAGACAGGGAACTCTATACGCAATAATTCAAAGACAAGGAAGAGCAGAATATGCTAAAGGGAATCCAAGACACTTGTACTATTGGAGCATAAAGTGGGAAGTATGAGGACAGAGTAGAAAATGAGCCTGGAGAAGTAAGAGAGCAAAGGTCATGGAGCACCCTGAATACATGCTAAGGAGATTGGATCTTAGCCTACAAGAAGGTCAGAATGACATGATCAGATCTGTCTTTTATAAAGATCACTCTGCACCACAGAATGTTGGATAAAAGAACAGGTATATGCAGTTTCAAACCAAAAACAAATCCCAGCTCATTTTTTACTGTGACCTTGGGCAAGTCACTTAACCTCTCTGGGCCATGGTTTCTTCACCTGTAAAATGGAGGTACCCCCTACCTTCAAGGATTATTAAGAGGCTCAAGTGGGGAATTAATATAAGTGTAAACTGTATTATGAAGATAACACAGCTCAGTATTTAGCATGTGGTAAGTTCAAAGCATGGTCTGGGAGAAAAATTTGCTGGAAGAAATGTGAAGATGGAATAAAAGACAGGAAATAGAGCCAGTTAAAAAGCCAGAGGAAAGGCGAGACTTGAGAACTATTTAGGAGGTAAAATAAAGAGCTAAAGGAGTGCTGTTCTTCAAGCCTCAACAAGAGTAAAAGACACAAGAGGCTTCTCTTCCAGGTTTCCCTAACCAGTGGCTAGGGTGGCACTGTCACCTCTTCCTCAGACATCAGCCCAGGCTGGAGACCAGATGTCATGCATATCCCAGCTTTTACTATCAGCAATGCTGAAGAGACAGTAGGTATATCACAGAGTGGAAGCTCTTTGATGTCAGAGAGACCCAGGTTAATGGCGTTACTTAACTGGGACAAATTACTTACCTTCTCCCCATCTGGGTAATGACACCTACACTTCAGGTGCAGTAAGGGTTCACAAAGCATATGACCCAGCAACACAATAAACCCTTAACAACCTAGCACAACACAAATCCTACACAGATGTGTAACTTATTTTACAACGTTTCTCATGAAAACACTACAGTCTTATCGCAGCTCGAGCCCATTTGAAAACACTAGTATGTGAGACATCCCAGTACACAGCAGTATGCTGGTTCTCATATAGACAATCAATGTTCCACTTAGGGAGAGCCTGTTTTTCTTTCCAGCATGTGTATAACATCTTCCACCATAATATGTGCTATCTGGTTTCTAAACAAATAGAACTGCTTTTGGAGAGCTCATCTCTGCAGACAGCAGCTAGGATACTGTACAGTTTTACCCAAAAGTTAAGTAAAAAATTGGCCCCAAGCCCAGAAAATAGGCATTCCAACCAGACAAAACTGGATAAACCAAATCTACAATGAGTGAATAAAACAGTAGGAGAGAGAACGCACAGACAGTGAGAATAACACACACCAAAAGGCCCACTCCCAGAAGAAACAAATAGGGCTCTGGAATATATCAGTTCAGATCTCCAGCAGACAGGTGGGGCAAAAAGTTACCAAGCATAAGACACCACAGTCACTAAAAGAAAAATATCCAGGACACAGATAGTCTCCCTTTAAGCCAGAAATGAAATTTATATAAGCAGTAAGAACCAAATGTTCTACCCAGGTTAAGATTCAAGACTCCTGGGATACCTGGGTGGCTCAGTTGGTTAAACATCCAACTTTGGCTCAGGTCATGATCTCACAGTTCATGGGTTCAAGCCCCATATCGGGCTCTGTGCTGACAGCTCAAAGCCTGGAGCCTGCTTCAGATTCTGTGTCTCCTCTCTGCCCCTCCCCTGCTCACATTCTGTCTGTCTTGGTCTCAAAATAAGTAAACATAAAAAATTTTTAAAAACAGATTCAAGACTCCTATGGCAGGCTAGATAGATTGAGAGACATAACCTGAGGAAGGAAGAATATCGGAGGAAACAAAACTTAAACACATTAAATATGAAAGACTAACAGTTTCTACTTCAATAGGCTATTTTATTGATGCTGTTACTACTTCATAGATTTGATTTCTCATAATACATGGATTTTATACTCCACAACACATCATTCTTTGCTACTTTTACTCATGGAATAATAGTATGAGAAGTGAATCTTTAAGAGAGAAAAACTGGCCAAAATGCCCTTGACATGGAATTGTTCTTTAAGATGCTGCCATAGCACATGGTTTTAATTTTAATTAAAAAAAAAAAAAAACCAACAACAACAAAGGAAAAAAAATCAAGCCTTCCTCTAACCATCTAAAATGTTTTTAAAAACATTTAACCTGAAATATCCACTATAGAGTCAATAGATGAAAAGCAAGTCTAGCAGGGGCCATCTGACAGATGTGACCGTGCCACAGGCCTCTCTGATGGAGAATTTGGGCTGAGAGCACTGGTTCAGTGAGCATTGGTGACTTCCAATTTGCCCTAACCAGAGCTTGCAAAACAGGCCTGGTGAGGTTCTGAACAAATAAATCTACGAATATATGAAACAGATGGCTCTGCCAAAAAGACTTCTAACCTATTAGAGGAAGGGTCTCTCTGAGAACATACACAGTAGAGCAAATTTCAGGGGAAGAGTTTCAAGACAATTTTTACAATATAATGTTATAATAAAAAGCACACAAAAAGCTTATTAATATTTAAATCCCACTTTACAAAATAAAATAACATTCATCCAAGTATTTATATATGCACAGGAAAAAAAAAAAAAAGACAAGAAGGAAATAAAGGAAATGCACTGGGACAACTGGGTGGCTCAGTCGGTTAAGCATCTGACTTCAGCTCAGGTCATGATCTCGTGGTTCATGAATTCGAGCCCTGCATTGGTCTCTCTGCCCTCAGCACAGAGCCCACTTCAGAATCTCTGTACCCCCTCTCTGCTCCTCCCTTGCTCGCATGCTCTCTCTCTCTCTCTCTCTCTCTCTCAAAAATAACCATTAAAAAAAAAAGGAAATGCACCAAAAGGTTAACTGTTTTTATCTCTGGGTGGGAGTTTTACCAAAAAGTTAGGGGCACTTGGGTGGCTCAGTTGGTTAAGCGGCTGACTCTTAATTTCAGCTCCAGTGGTGATCTTGAGGTTCATGGGATCAAGCTCAGAGTGGGGCTCTGCTCTCTCTCGTTCTCTGTCCCTCCCCTGCTCATGTGTGCACATGCTCGTGTGCACTCTCTCAAAACGAAGAAATAAACTTTTAAAAAATGTTATTTTTCTTTATTTCTTTTGTTTTACTTTATAATTGTAAAATCAGCATTTTGCCTTTATACATGTATTTTCATTAAAGTCAAACTGTCAACGAACAAATCCTCCTTGGCCTTATCCCCATCCTTAGTAGCATCATATTTTCCAGGCTGTGAATGCCCCTATTCATATCCACATCCAGGAACCATGTGCTCAAACTGCCAACAATAATTAACTGGGTACCTACTACAGGGGCCCCATCTTAGCTAGGGCTCACATGAAGGCCTAAACAGCATCTGAAAAAAGACCATCAATAGTCACCCTTGAAAAACCTATTCAAGTGCCCACATAAATACAGTACAAATAGTTTCATGTATGTACTCATGTAGATATATACACTGAAAATAATTCCAAAGGGTTACAATGTTCAGAAGTTAAACCTTCATGTGTTTTGCTGCTTGGACCAGTCAAGCAATTGTATGAAGATTCCAGCTAGCAAGCTTTCCTTATTCGTCCTCCTCATCATTTCCAAATCTTTTTAAGTCAACAATTCTCTAAGGCCCCCAATTCTTTTTTTTTTTTTTTTTTTTTTTTTTTGGTACAATACTTACCAACTCATCACCATACCACTTTAACAACTTCTCTTCTGCAAATGATCAAGAATTCTTTAAATTTATAGATTTTTGTCAACCATATTAACAACATTGCCTGCATACACTGCCTGTGGGTACTCACTCACTGAGTAGAAATTACCTCACTATTTAAGTCATTATTTCTTTCTTTTTTCTCCTTTTGCAAACAATAGTTCAATTTGAGTAAGGTAAAATGTTAGATGTAATTCCATTACATAATTACAATACCTTTTTATTGGGAATGCAAAAAAGGAATCAGTGTTGGTGGGCCTACTGTAAATCTAGTTAAGGACTGAGCTAAGATTATATTTATTAAGTGTCTAATGAATGATAGAGACCCCAAATGCACCAGAGTTCAGAGAAGAAAGCAATAGCATCTGAGGTTTAAATGCTGCTGGAAGGGGTTCTGGAGGAGGCAGATCTTGAAACAACCCTGAAGCAAAGCAGAATTAGACAAACAAGGGGGTTAAGTTTGTCTTAACTAGCTGGTTCAGTCAGTGGAGCGTGCCAACTCTTGATCTTGGGGTCACAGGTTCGAGCCCCATGTTGGGTATAGAGATTACTTAAAAATAAAATCTTAAAAAAAAAAAAACAACAGAACTGGACAAGTGAAGAGGGAAGGAGAGGACATTCCACATAGGAATCATGGCTTGGATCTGAGGAGTACTGAAAAGGCAGAAAGTATCAGGTTTCTGGAAAGGGAGATAAAATGATTCATCACTACATACTTATTAAACATCTCCTTTGACCAGCACTCGTAGACACTGAAGATACACAGAGAGAATCCTGGACATAGAGTGATGACTAGAACCCTTCAGGGATCATCCCATTAACTGACACAGATATGTAAGCACACACTGTGAGCAATCTGGCAAATACAACATGTGATTAAGGTTCAACTGATAAATGGATTAACAAAATGTAGTACATCCAGGGCCACCTGGCTGGCTCAGTTGGTTAAGCATCCAACTCTTGATTTTGGCTCAGGTCATGATCTCATGGTTCATGGGTTCGAGCCCCATATTGGGCTCCACAGTGATAGCACGGAGCCTCCTTGGAATTCTCTCTCTCCCTTTCTCTCTGCCCCTCCCCAGCTCACTCTCTCTCAAAATCAACTAAAAAGGGAATGAAGTACTGACACATGCTACAACATGGATGAACCTTGAAAACATCATGCTAAGTGAGACAAGCCAGTCACAGAAGGCCACATACTGTCTGATTCCATTTACCTGAAATGCCCAGAATAGGCAAACCCATAGAAACAGAAAGTGGATTAGTGGTGGTTACCACGTGATGGGGGGAAAGGGAGAATAGGGAGTGATGGCTTAATAAACGTGGTTTTCTTTTTGTAGTAATGAGATGCTCTGGAATTAGACAGTGGTAATGGTTGTATAACCTTGTGAATGTACTAAAAGCCACTCGACTGAACACTTAAAAATGGTGAAATTTATGATATGTGAATTATATTTCAGAAGAAGGAAGGAAGGGAAGGAAGGAGCAAATAAGGTTCTACAGGATGGAGGAGATAATTTTGCCTTGAAAAGCTGGTGAAGGCTTTCCAGAGCAGGCAATGGATCTGAATATTAGAGCTTTAAGAAGAGAAGGATGAAGTCATTCAGAGAATGACATATGCTGAAGTTCAGTTCCATGGGAATATAGGTTGGGGGAATAAATGGGGAAATTGTAAGAGATGAGAAGCAGACAGGCCAGATCCTGATCTAGCAGTATCGTGAAGACCTTACTAAGAAGCCTGAACTTTGTCCTATACAAGGATTGGCAAACATGTGGCACTTGGTAACACTTTCCTTTCTCTGTCTCTGGCAGATATAACTAGTATACCATGAGTCCTTCTCTGCTGTGCTCAGAAATGGACTTGATATCAATCTCTATGCAATGCTCCCCATAGTCTATATGCCCCTAATGAGAGCCACTGAAAGATAAGTGGCATCATCTGAATTCCCAATTTAAAAGGAACACTGGTGGCTGTGTGAAGGCAAGGAAATTAGGCAGGAAGCTGCTATAACACTTGGCAAAAGGTGGGGATGCCCTGAACCACAGTAGTGGCAATGAGAAAGGAGAAAAGAGGAAATATTAGAGACTAAGAAGAAAAAAACAGTAAGGGCTCAGTAGTCAACTGGAGCCCCATGAGGGCAGCCTTACTCACCACTATCTCCCCAGCACCCAACACAGTCCTTGGTACACAGGAAGGGCACCATAAATATCAACCAAATCGTTAAACGTTTCATCAACATTCTCTCATTGTATCTTCACTACAATACCATGAGGAAAGTAAGGTTATCCCCATTCCACAAAGAAGAAATCTAAGGTTTAGAGAGGTTAAGTGGCCTGTCCCAATTTTACCCAGCTAGAGAGTAGTAGAATTCAATTTCAACTCAGACTTCTAACTCCAGACTCCAAGCTTTTATCCATGGCCCAGGTTTCCAGCTCAAACAATGGTGCAGATAATAGTGTTGTTAATAGGGACACCTGGGTGGCCCAGTCGGTTAAGGATCTGACTCTTGATTTCTTTGGCTCAGGTCATGATCTCACAGTTCCTAGGATCGAGCCCCACGTCAGGCTCCACGCTGACAGCATGGAGCCTGCTTGGGATTCTCTCTCTCTCTCTCTCTCTCTCTCTCTCTGCCCCTTCCCTACTCTCTCTATATAAAGTGTCGTTAATGGTAAAATCCCAGAAATAGCTGGAAAATGAACTAGGGTCAGAAAAACAGATTTGGGTGTTCCTACCATATTCAGGTAGCTGAAGCACCAATATGGAAGAGACTCAGGGAGTATGTGTAGAAAGGAAAGGGTAGCCAAGCATGGGCCAAACCATGAGGGAGTAGAGAATAGCAGCCTACACAGAAAGTCAGAGAGGCAGCGAAAGAACCAGCCAGGGAAGTACACTATCAGGAAATACATCAGCAAGATGGGCACAATCAAGAATCAAATGCTACAAAAATTTCAGATATGGTGGGGTCACTGGAACCACAAAGATATTTAGGGAAGGGATTCTAAAAGGAGTTAAAGGCTGCCTGGTGTTTCCTAAACCTGGTGTTTTCAGGGTATCAGAATCTGAAGAGCTTATTAAAAATACATAGTTCCCTAGTTCCCACCAATAGTGATCTTGTGTAAGTGACTCAGTCTCATTAAGCCTCCATTTTCCCATCTCTAAACTGCAAATAATAGCATCAGCCTCATAGTTTTATTCTGAAGACTTAACATGCTTTAAAGAAGTCCTACACATGATTACGACCCTATTTGAAAACTGGCTTTTAGAAACCTCAGATACAGGAACCACACAAGGATTTTTAACTGGAGAGAGAAGGGTGAAAGGCAATCCTTTCAGAACTGCAAAGGTGAAAGAATGGAGGGAAAAAAATCAGCTAAGAGGAAGGCAAAGAAACCAGAAAGAATGGAGCAAGGGTAAGGCACTACCAAGGAAAACTCAAAGAATTGCTGCACGGGAAGGAAAGGGAGGAATTAAATAGGACTCTGAGGCTTGAAGTCTGGATGACTCCAAAGAACAAAGGCATACCTTCACCCACATCAGGAAGAACAACAGAAGGATAGCTGGTATTGGGAAGGGAAAAATGAAGAAATTCATGCAAGTTATTGGATAAGAGATGAGTGAAAATAAATGCCAAAAGAGCCAACTGGCAGTAAATGTGTTTCGGACAGGAAAGCAGTAAACCAATTAAGAATATGGGGGGCACCTGGGTGGCACAGTCGGTTAAGCGTCCGACTTCAGCCAGGTCACGATCTCGCGGTCCGTGAGTTTGAGCCCCGCGTCAGGCTCTGGGCTGATGGCTCAGAGCCTGGAGCCTGTTTCCGATTCTGTGTCTCCCTCTCTCTCTGCCCCTCCCCCGTTCATGCTCTGTCTCTCTCTGTCCCAAAAATAAATAAACGTTGAAAAAAAAAAATTTTTTTTAAAGAATATGGTCTCTAGGGGGCATGGTTGGCTCAGTTAAGGGTCCAACTCTTGATTGATCTCAGCTCAGGTATTGATCTCAGGGTCGTTGAGTTCAAGCCTCACATTGGGTTCCATGCTGGGTGTGCAGCCTACTTTAAAAAAAAAAAAAAAAAAAAAAAAAAAAAAAAAAAAGGAGGAGGAGGAGGAGAATACGGGCTCTGAAAAAAAAAAAAAACCACAAATAAAAAATAAAAAAGAATATGGGCAGGGGTGCCTGGGTGGCTCAGTCGGTTAAGTGTCCAACTTCGGCTCAGGTCATGATCTTAGTTTGTGGGTTCGAGCCCTGCATCGGGCTCTGTGCTGACAGCTCGGCTGAGCCTGTTTCAGATTCTGTGTCTCCCTCTCTCTCTGCCACTCTGCCACTCACACACACTCTCTGTCTCTCTCTCTCTCTAAAATATAAATAAACATTCAAGAAAAAGTTTTAAAAAAAATAATGACTCTTTGTTTCAGTTCAGGTCATGATCTCACAGTTCGTGAGTTCAAGCCTCATATCGGGCTCCTTGCTGACAGTGCAAAGCCTACTTAGGGTTCTCTCTCTCCCCTCTTTCTCTGCCTCTCCCACATGCGTGTGCACACACTCTCTGTCTCAAAAATAAATAAGCTTAAAAAAAAAAAAAAAAGAATATGGTCTCTAAGATGATATGGCCTGAGTCAGAGTCCCAGCATTGCCGTTTTCTATCTAAAGGACATTAAAAGGGGAACCTGGATGGCTCTGTGGGTTGAGCTTCTGACTCTTGATTTAGGCTCAGGTCATGATCTCACAGTTCCTGGGATCGAGCCCCACCTCAGGCTTTGTGCTAAGAGCATGGAGCCTACTTGGGATTCTCTCTCCCTCTCTCTCTGCTCCTCCCCTGCAAGCACTTTCACACACAAACTCTCTCTCTCAAAAAAAATAAAACATTTAAAAATAATAAATAAGAAGTTACCTAATTTCTCTAAACATAGGTTTCTTCATTTATAAAATGAGAATAGTAATAGTGCATATCTCATATAAGATTATTTTTTAAATTAAGTGAAAAAATAGCACATTGCCTAGCATATGGTAAGTTAGCTTTCAATAAATGTTGATTATCTTTAGCTACTCCATGATGACAACAGTGTTAACAGCAATGCTTTGGAGAAACTAAGTCATATTATCCAAAAGTCAAAAATTTTCCCAACTCTGAGACAGGACAGGAAAGGAGAGGATTCTTTGAATTTTGAAATCAAGGAATTAGTGTCTAAATTAGTACCATTAGTACCATTTCACAAGCTAGGCCTTCTTCATTCTTGACTATTTAATTATCACATCCTTTGAACTCTGGGGTTTAAAAACATTTCTGTAAGGGCGCCTGGGTGGCTCAGCCAGTTAAGCATCTGACTTTGGCTCAATAATGATCTCACAGTTTGTGAGTTCAAGCTCTACATCAGGCTCTATGCTAACAGCTCAGAGCCAGGAGCCTGTTTTAGATTCTCTCTCTCTCTCTCTCTCTCTCTCTCTCTCTGCCCCTCTCCTACTCACTCTCTCTCTCTCAAAAAATTAATAAACATTAAAAAATTTTAAAAATTCTATAAATGTTCTTACCTTGAAGCAAAGTCCACTTTAGTTCACTTATTCAACAAGAATTTATTGCAAAACTATTAGCACAATGAATTATGCTAAATACTGTATGATGAAAAATAATACACAACGTAAATGTGGTAACTGTACTAAAGGGGATTACAAACCAGAAGGTAAAAAAAGAAAAAAGAAAAAACTTATGCAAATATCTGAAGTACCAGGCATATTGTGAAATGTCACTGATATACTGCTAGTCATGAGAGTCAGAGGAGGGAAGACTCACTTCCAATATGGATAAAACTGTCACCTGAACTAAGCCTACCAAGATGGTCATAATTTCAATGGCCAGAACTCAGGGGAAACAACATGAACATAACCAAAGGAAACAATGTGAATATAGATGCAAAGGTATGTTCCAGGAAGAGCCAGGAATCAAGACTAACTGAAGATCTAGCCATGAGGTAACCAGTCTTATGCTGAAGACAAATGAGAGGGAAGAGCCACAGGGTAAAGCCTGGATTTCCTGGGACGGGCCAGGTGGGGAAGCCAGAAACTTGTCTGGGGAGCAGAATGGTGGCTATGGTTCCATATATGTTGAGTAGGACACTTCTAAAACCACCTCCTCACAGCTGATAGGCTTTTAAAGCTGGATAGGACTTCAGACTCTAACTCAGCCCTTCTGTCCTTCTGACCGAGGACACCAAGACCAAGAGAGGTGACTGAATTGCCCAAGCCATGAAGTTAGTGGCCAAGATGTAGCTGCAGTCCTGGTCTGCAGACTCAATTCAGTGCACTTTACAGTAATTCCCCTGGTCAGACAAAAATGTCCAAAAGCCAGGAAGAAATGTGGGTTTACTGCTTGATGAAGAAACAAGGGTTATAGAATTGAGTCACTTAGAGAGCCTGAGGTGGTGGGAGTGGAAGAGCTAGGTCTCTGAGGGCCAGGATACAGAGGGAATAGAAGGAAAACAACAAACCTGGGTTACATCCATATCCAGGGGGACAAAAGGAAGGACTTTTACAAAGGCACATCTGAGAGGAAGGCAGAGAATTAAGACAGTGCAGAATCCTAGAAGCCAAGGTCAATGTCTCCTCTTCGGCTAAAACACACATGTTCAAAAAATATCTGCTGAATGAATGAATGGATGAATAAAGACAGAGTGAGACAAAATATGTTTGCACCCCACGTAGGTAAAGCACTGTACTAAGCACTTTATGTGGGAGTATATGAGATAATCTCACAACAATCTGATGAGACAGAATTATCATGATTATCCTCACTACCATTCAAGAGGAGAAAACAAACTTATAAATTGCCCAAGTTAAACAGCAGGTATCAGA
Source organism: Prionailurus bengalensis (assembly GCF_016509475.1). NCBI lineage: Eukaryota > Metazoa > Chordata > Mammalia > Carnivora > Felidae > Prionailurus > Prionailurus bengalensis. Next base: position 20,497,175 of record NC_057348.1, on the reverse strand, counting down.
GTCAGGATTAAAAATCAAGTCCTCACTATCTGGGAAATAGTGTTAATTTTTAGTAGGGTAGAAAATGGCAAGGTAATGATGTTTAAAAAAAAACAGAATGTTCTTATTAGTAAGACATATACACTCAATGACAATGTCTGAGATTTAGCTTTAAAACATACCCACAACAGGGGCACGTGGGTGGCCAAGTCGGTTCAGCTCAGGTCATGACCTTGCAGTTCATGAGTTCGAGCCCCACATGAGGCTCTGTGCTGACAGCTCTCAGAGCCTGGAGCCTGCTTCAGATTCTGTGTTTCCCTCTCTCTCTGCCCCTCCCCTGCTCGCACTCTGTGTCTCTCTCTCAAAAATAAACATTAAAAAATAAGATGAGGGGCGCCTGGGTGGCTCAGTCGGTTGAGCGTCCGACTTCGGCTCAGGTCATGATCTCACGGTCCGTGAGTTCCAGCCTCGCGTCGGGCTCTGTGCTGATGGCTCAGAGCCTAGAGCCTGTTTCAGATTCTGTGTCTCCCTCTCTCTCTGACCCTCCCCCGTTCATGCTCTGTCTCTCTCTGTCTCAAAAATAAACATTAAAAAAAAGTTTTTTTTTTTAAATAAAATGAATAAATAAACATAAAAAAAATTTAACATACCAACAACAACAAAAAAGTGAGGAGGACAATTGAAAGAAAAAATTGGGGAAATGCTGATAATTGTTGAAACTGGGTGATGGGTACATGGGGTTAATACACTATACTCCCTGTTGCTATATATGTTTGAAATTTTCCATAGTAAAAAGTTCATTCATGCGTGACTTCCCTCCCTGCAAAGACGGTGGGGAGTGAGAAGTTGGTCAAAACAAGGGAGAACAAACATCCAGAAGAAAAAATGTCCAAACAACATGGATTTCACCTCAGAAATAGTGTTCAGGAGACACATAAGACCAGAAGCCAGAACACAAAACATTAAGACACATAGATAAAACAGGTGGTACGGAAATGGCAGTAAAACTGCATTTTAGATAAGAAACAAGGATAGGAAGGAGAAGGCTAGGGTAGCATGAGAGGCCCAGAACTAAGTAAAGTTATTATGGTTCTACCTTGCATGTAAGGTAAAAACTAAAAGGGGAGAGAACAGAAAGATGCTAGAAAGGAGACACCGATTAATCAACTAACTAATTAATTGATCGATAATATATGAAATAAATACATGAAAAGATGCTCATTCTCCTCAACAAGAAAATGTTATCTAGGCTTCAAACAAATTAGTTACATAGGCTTTAAATTGGCAAAGATTAAATATATTGATAATGTTCAGTGCTAAAGAAGAAAAAATATCTTTTTAAAGTTATTTGGTAACATCTAGAAAAATTTTATTTGTTTATTTATTTCTGAGAGAGAGGGAGAGAGAGAAACAGAGCATGAGTTGGCAGAGGGTGCCAGAGGGGGTGCAGAGAGACAGGGAGTCATAGAATCTGAGGCAGGCTCCAGGCTCTCAGCTATCAGCACAGAGTTTGATGTGGGGCTCGAACTCACAACCCATAAGATCATGACCTGAGGCAAAGTCAGATGCTTAACTGACTGAGCCACCTAGGTGCCCCTATTGCTAGAAAAATTTTAAATATGCATATCTTTTGTTTGTTTTTTAATTTTTTAATGTTTGTTTATTGTTGAGAGAGAGAGAGACAGAGTGCAAGCAGGGGAGGGGCAGACAGAGAGGAAGACAGAATCTAAAGCAGGTTCCAGGCTCTGAGCTATCAGCACAGCACCTAATGCGGGGCTCGAACTCACAAACCATGAGATTATGACCTGAGCTGAAGTACCATGCTTAGCTGACTCAGCCACCCAGGCACCCCAACATGTGTATCCTTTGACAAAGAAATTCTACTTGTAGGAGTTTGTCCTAGGAAGTATACAATGTATATAAAGATGTATACAATGTATACAAAGAGGTGCATTGTGTATATATATACATATAGATATACACATATACATATATATATATACACACACAAGGATGCTTGTTGCTACAAAGACAGAAACAAATGTCTGTCACCAGGGGACTAGAAAAGTTGATACAATGCAATATAATACTATGTAACTATTAAAATATATGATAGATACATGTACTAAACAGGAGAAAATGTTCAAGATAAAACCATTAAGCCAAACCACAAAGCATTAAGAGACCTAGATAAAACAGGGGGTAAGGAAATATAGTTATATATTATATATTAGTTATATACATATTGAAAAATATTTGTAGAAGAGTAGCTATATTGTGATCTCATTTCTGTAAAAAAGAATTACTTACCTCTCTCTTTCACATACATTCACATTAGCATACATAGTAGAAAAAAATGTGAATAAATATAGACTGAATTCTTAATGGTGATTAACACTGAGACATGGGATTCTGGTTTCCTTTCCTTACTTAAAAAATGCCTGAATTTTACCATGCTCATATATTACTGGTATAATCAGCGGGGTGGGGGTGGGGTTAAAAAGTTAAGGACTTTCCAAAGCAAGAGACTCTGAGCAATGAAAGTGTCATGATACAAAGACAAGGGGGAAAAATAGGGAGCACAAGCCTTAAAGTGAGGTCATGGTCAAGAATGAGGGAGAGGGGAGCCCGGGGCTCAGCTGGTTAAGCATCCAACTCTTGGTTTCAGCTCAGCTCATGATCTCACGGTGCCCGGGATTGAGCCCTCTCCAGAGCCTGTTTGGAATTCTCCCTATCCCTCACTCTCTGTCCCCACCACCATGTTCTCTCTCTCTCGTTCTCTCTCTCAAAATAAATAAAGAAACTTAAAAAAAAAAAAAAATGAATGAGGGAGATGGAGGGCAGGTCTAGGGCCTAAGGGAAAAATGAGCCTTGGGGCAGTGCCTGGCTGGCTCAGTCAGTGGAGCTACAACTCTTGATCTTCAGGTTGTGGGTTCAAGCCCCACACTGGGTAAAGATTACTTTAAAAATATAAAAAATTAAAAATTTAAAATTAAAAAAAAAAAAAAAAAGAGGCACCTGGGTGTCTCAGTCAGTTGAGCCTCTGACTTCAGCTCAGGTCATGGTCTGTGTTCATGAGTTAAAGTCCCATATCAGGCTCTCTGCTGTCAGCACAGAGCCCACTTCGGATCCTCTGTCTCCCTCTCTCTCTGCCCTTCGCCCACTTATGTGCAAGCTCCCTCTCTTTCTCTCAAAAATAATAAATATTAAAAATAAAAAACAAAAGAAACAAAAATTTTAAAAAGAAAAAAAAGAAAAAATGAGCTTTGGGAAACATGCAAGCAGTTGCTATGGGAATGGGACCCTAAGAAGGCAGCACAGGAGCACCATGAGGGTCAGAGCTCAACTCAACTGAAGCAGTGGGAACTGCGGTCAGTCAACACATCTCATTTTCCTGATTCCCTAAAATCACTAAGCAACCTAGGGTTAACAAAAGAAGCCAGAGGTGAAAGTTTAGGGATGGCAACTGGCAGAACAGACAGTATTCAAAGTCAGGCAGGCAAAGGGTTATCAGACCCAGGGAAGGCAGCACTGAAACTGTGGGCCATGGCAAACCAGCATCCAAGCTGAGGTGGGTGAAACAGTGGGGAAGAGAAAGGTGGAGAAACGGTGTGGGGAACACAGTGGAACTGGAAGGCACAATGAGGGCAGAGAGCCTGAGCTCAAGTCAGAATCACACCTAAAGAATTCTTTCCCACATTTTCTGGGGTCCAATTCCTATATATCATTATGTTAGGAGGAAGACCACTACTAGTGTCAAATATTGCAAAAAACATTTCCACCTGATTCTGGGTTTTTCCCTTGACCAATAAGTGATGTGTGAGGACAGTGGGGCTCCACTCCCTCTAGGTTCCTCCCCCATTCAGCCTCTTCCAGAGTTTCCAGGCAACTGTTAACAGAGCAGATGCTCTACTCCCTGCGTGGCACTACATTCTTTGTGGGTATCCTTTCCTAGCCAGAAGCCTGGAATAAGGGGTAACTGTTCCCCCAAACTGAAGCCATAACAATATCCTATAAGGACATAAAAGGGGTCCTAAACTTAGGATCAGAAAACCTAGAAGTTTTTCTTCTTAATGGCTTTGTGCACTTGAAAGCAAGCTACTTCACTTTTGTGTTTGTTTCCTCAACTGTAAAATGGGGCTACCTGCTTCACAGGGTTGTTGAGAGGGTAAAGTAAAGGAAATGTATATGAAAGTTATGAGCTGTAATACCATACACGTGCAAGGTATACTTATAAAGCAAACATTTTCATTTCTGCCTATGTATAACTTTCACTGATGATGTTTTAAGACCATAAGTGGGCGCTAGTAAAGCCAATGTGCCTATGCTGACTGAAATGATTTTTGTTTTTATTGCTTCTAACCTACATTACAACAATTTCCTTCTCAAAATCTCAACACTGCTCACAGAATAGCTTCAACAGTTGCTTGCCACATTTAATGTGCCTTATACTTTGTTTCAGTTTTCCTTATCTCATATCAATTTTTACCTTTAACTACTTTTCATGCTTTCCTTTTCTGCAGTATGTTATATTTGTCACCTGCATGAAAGAAGACTACATTATATAGGCTTTAATAAGGTTCCTCACACTTGGCCTTCAGTGGGATTCTTATGTGATCTGATCAACCATGAAAATTTAAATCAATTTAGATAGTACACCCTCAAGTTATCTTACCACAAAGAAGAACCAAGAGGGTGACTTATGAAATTGGCACAATTCCATAATTTCTAGGTTAGTAACTCAGAACACATAGCCTCCTAACAAAGAATTAATTCATCAGTTCCAGTTTTAGTACAGGATTAGGCTAAGCAAAGAACTAGTACAGATAATTTCATAGTCACTGAGTTCAAATTCCTGAATGAAGTCTGAGCAACTAATCTTGTATCCTGAAAATGGTGACATTGAGCTCAATTCCAAAAGGTCCATCAGCCGGTAAAAGTCACAACATCCTGGTGTTAAATTCGTTACCCACTCCCAGGCTGGCCACTAGCTGTCTGGAGACCTTGTGACCCAAACTGACTAGTCACTCTTCTTCATGCATGAGGACAAAGCGCTCAGAGCAGTAAATGGCCAAAGGAAAATCTAGATAATACCAATGAAAAACTTCCATTTTTTCCAAATGAAACTTTTGCCAGACCCACAGAAAGCAAGTAATAGCGCCCCCAGCCTGAAAGCTATGAACATACGGAATAAGCAACACATTTTCAATCAAAATAAAGTATTGCTTTTAACAACCTGTAAGTACAAAGGCAGAAGCACTGTTTCAGCCAGGATCAGACACAGCCTTAAAATCAGAATGCTCATCACACCACCAGCTCCACAAGGAATGATTTCCTGTCACTTCATATGCAGAGGTCATTCATTTGTTCATTCCACAAAGATTTACAGAGTAGCTACTCAGTGCCAGAGATGGTTAGGTATTAGGATATAAGGATAAATAAGACAAGGTCCTGCTCTCACGCAGATTACAACCTAGCCTCTAAAACACACAAATATACCAAAAGTTAAGAGTACAGTGTACACAGTAATTATGAAAGAAGCTTGGACAGAACTGCAATGGCCAGATAAAGGAGAGGCATTCAGCTTAATCCAGAAAGAATCAAAGAATCTTTTAAGAGATGGTGGTGCCTTAATTCCTGGTAAATGCAAGACTAAGAGTCAGAGAATCACTAGAATGGGAAAGAAAGTTAGAAGAGGAATAGCTTCAGCATGCTGGGATGTTCAAGGAGTTCACTGTAACTACAGCTTCAAGTGCCAGAGAAATTGTGGCAGAAGAGGGACTAGAACAAAGACACAGGAGTGGCTGAGTCTAAAGGTGAGATGTTGAAATAGAGACATACTAGGATCTAGATGTTCACAGTATTTTAAGGCTAAAGGAATATTATTTACTTTTAACAGAAGTTAAAGACCAGCCACAATGGAGGAGGGATTTGACTAAGGAAAACTGGAAGAGTTGTAGGGCCGGTTATTTCTAATTACTTCTATCTGGCTTATACTTATTCTTACTTTTCTCTTGACTTCTTTTTTTCCTCCCATAGGGAAAAAATAAAACTGAACAATTCTGTAACAAAGGCTGTCAACCTTCTGTTCATCAAAAACTTTCTGAACAGAGTGCTATATTCTATCAAAATACCCCAAATTAGAGAAAGATGACAAATCTCTCTAGCATCTGGAGCCTTCCTAGCAAAAAGACCAAAGCCAGGTCTCTGATAAGACGAAAGCTAGAGAAACATCCTGACCATGGGATACACAGAACATGATGCTGCCTGTCATACTCTAGCAGTGTAAATGGGAATGCTTACAGTTCTCAAAACAAAGACATGCTGAACAGTTACCTCCTGGCTTCTCCATAGAAACTGCCAGGAAAAAAACCTACCAGTGCCAGGAATGACCTTGGACTTTATAGTGTGGACTCCTGCCCACCAGTACTAGATAAAGACTACCTCGGCAATTCTCTCACCTGTCCAGAGTACAAACAGGTGCAGACAGCAGGCTGCCTTCCTCACCAGACAAAGAAACTGAGCCCCTCATCCATGCCCAGCACCTGGCTATGCTCCTACTACTAATACTACTGAAAATAGCGCCCCCATTACTACTTCTAACTACACTAACAGCTACTAAGAGCAAGACACTACTACTAACAGCAAGCACTGACTACCTACAAAGTACTAGGCCTTCATCTTCAGTCCCCAATACAATCTGCAGAGAAGGTTATCCTATCCTCATTTTACAGAAGGAAAAAAATAAATAAATAAAACAAGGCTCAGAAAGGTTAACAGCTTACCCAGGTCAAAAAGCAAGAAAGAAGTAGAGGTGGGATGACTCCAAAGACCATGCCCTTCCTATTGTACTAGACACCTCAGAATTTTCCTACATAAAGCAAAATCACAGGGCGCCTGTGTGGCTCAGTCAGTTAAGTGTCCGACTTCGGCTCAGGTCATGATCTCACAGTTTGTGGGTTCGAGCCCCGCATTGGGCTCTGTACTGACAGCTGAGAGCCTGGAGCCTGCTTTGGATTCTGTAACTCCCTCTCCCTTTCTGCCCCTTCCCTGCTCAAGTTCTGTCTCTCAAAAAATAAATAAACGTTAAAAAAATTTAAAAAAAAAAAAAAAAGCAAAAACTCTAAGGCTTCTTTCAAGAGTTTCTGAAGTCAATCCATTTGACTAAGAGGTATTCAAAAACACTTCTTTCAGCAATCACTTTGCTTTTAAAACAACATATGTTGGGGCGCCGGGGTGGCTCAGTTGGTTGAGCGTCCAACTTCGGCTCAGGTCATGATCTCACAGTTCGTGAGTTCGAGCCCCGCGTGGGGCTCTGTGCTGGCAGCTCAGAGCCTGGAGCCTCCTTCGGAGTCTGTGTCTCCCTCTCTCTGACCCTTCCCCGCTCATGCTCTGTTTCTCTCTGTCTCTCAAAACTGAATAAACGTTAAAAATTAAAAAAAAAAAAAAAAAAAACATATGTTGGGGCACCTGGGTGGTTCAGTCGGTTAAGCTTCTGACTTCCACTCAGGTCATGATCTCACGGTCCATGAGTTCAAGCCCGACATCAGGCTCTGTGCTGACAGCTCAGAGCCTGGAGCCTGCTTTGGATTCTGTGTCTCCGTCTCTCTCTGCCCCTCCCCCACTTGTGCTCTGTCTCTCTATCAAAAATAAATAAAATGTAATAATAAAAAATTTTTTTTCAAAACAACATATGTAAACCATTTTTTCCTTTTCTTTGATCAAGTGAACATTCTAGACAGAAAATGAAAGATATTTTAAAGAATTTATCATGTGAGTGCCTTGGATTTTTAGCCAAAATATAAACACAGAGAGAGAAGAGAGCAAAGGACAGAATTTCATTCTACTAGATCAGAATGGAGATTAACGATTAAGGCAAAAAAATTTTTTTTCAAATATAATTTACATTATATTGTATGCAGTGAAAACCAAGAGGCAAGCAATTTCAAATAGACTGAGCCTTACCTCAATCTTATTCCTCCTGTTCTAGGGGACAGCACTCCAAGTGATCAGCAGACACTCCCAGCCTACATACAGTGAACCAGACAAAGGGGGTAAGCAACGCCTTCATGCTCCCAAACCACAGTGGAAAGGAAAGTGTGACGGCTTCCTGGGGAACCCAAGCACATATACAGTATTTATAAATCACTATTCACAAACACACACAGAAACAAAATGTTACCTGTGGTTTGTCTACAGAAATACTTAAAGTTAACAGGTGTATTTAAATTAATGCAAAAACAATCCCATACTAATGTGAACACATTATAGCTCACCTTTTTCACGAAAATACATGAAGACAATCAATTTTCACTAGTCAGAATTAATACTGTATAAAAAACTTCATTCAGCAGCTTTACCAATTAAAAGCATAATATACCTGAACCACTTCTTCTTTCACAGACCTATAGCCACTTCTGAACTAAGAACTACTATTAAAATGCCAAAAATATCACCATTGTAAAGATGCCCAACACAATACCTGTCATAATTCAACAGACACTGGTTTATGAAAGAGTTAACTATTTAAAATATAAAAATTTAAAAGAGACAGAAATCAAGGGACATACAGGATTTTTTAAAGATTAAGGGGGGAAAACCAGAACTATTAGTACAACCTACAGATAGTCAGAATTACCTCACATTTCACTGAAAATTTATAGACTCCAACTGGGCAGTACCTCTTAACACTCTAAATAAACTCAGAAGGTGCAATGGTCTGATACTGCCATTTGTTGTATAGAGTTTGATACCTCATCTACAGACAACACACCAACTTTGCCTGAATGCTACACACAGAGCTCTGGTGCACAGCTGCAGGCCTCAGAGCTGGAGTTTGCACACTGCCTTCAATAATACAGATGAGACACAGTGTGCAGACCAAATTCACTGAAGATGGAGAACACTTCTAGTGAAGAAGATAATGTTCTGTAAAAGCTCAAATGGCAGTCACTAAGATTTAACAGATTCAACATAATGACTTCATGGCAGCAGGAGAAAATGAAGTTTCATGGATTAGGGATACAAAGAACATTTAAAAACATAAACTGTTAGGGTTTTCACATCCCTCTGTAGAGTTGCACACATTAAACAATGACACACAAATTAGTGAAAACAGGCTCTGAAATTAATTTAGATTTCTAAGAATTGGACTGAAAACCCCTAGAATTTACATATATTATGGTGTCTAAGTTTGTCTAGCATTACAAACAATAGCCACAGTCCTGAAATGAAAGTATGAGTCACAATTCAAAAACAGGAGGAAAAAAAAAAAAAAAGAAAAGTACAGAAGAAAGCTTTGGATCCAAATACCACAAAGATATTCTTTACTTAAAATACTGTCAAGGACAGCTACCATTCTGACTTGGAGTGAAAAGGAATGATTCCACAGTAGTCTTCTACTCTGGAACAAACTCATTCAGCCCCCAAAAGCCCTTTCCAGCCCCATCCACCTTGGTGTCCAGTCACTAAAATAGTCAGCCACATCCACTAGCAAGCACGGGAATTCTAACAGATCTGAGTCACCCACTCCCCCGCAGTAAGAGGTCATTCTCTATCAGAAAGCCCACTCTGCAAAGTTCTCCTGTTCATCTCCCAGACTGCCATCACCGTGGCCCACATAAAGCAACCTACCAAACTCGGCAGCCTACCAACACTTCTCTACACTCTCCAAATCACAACTCCAGCTCACCCTAACACCAAGGGAGGCAACGCTACTCACCGTGACACTCTGGTGACATTCAGTTCCCTGCCTGAGAACCCCTCAACGCCAGGATACGTCTGGGCCAGAGAATCCAGCTCTTTGCTCAACTCCTCTGTGCCCAGCTGAGCTTCCAGCCGTTCCAGGAACCAATCACTGGTTACCCCAGAGAAGCTAAACTCCCAGTGCCTCTACTCCCCAGCCAGACCCCAGTCGGCCAAGTTCACAGACGTGGGACGGAGGGGGCGCGGGGGGAGACACATCCCGATGTGCCTTAGGGACCAGGCACACGGAGGGCCCTAGAATTCCAAACGCAAGCCCCCCCCCCCCGCCCCCACATCCACCCCACTATGGTTAGCTTCCAGGGTGTCCGCATTAAGCGTCAAGAGCGCACACCACTGGAGTTAAGTCTCCGAGCCCCTGTGACTCCCTTTCCTGGCTACCAAGATACTAAATACCAAGCCACAGAGGCCCCGGGTCGAGGCCAAAACCCCAGCCAAGGCTCCGGCCACTGGAGTTCCCCAGTGGGGATCCAGCGCCCCAAGGCCCGGGCCGCTGGGACGGGCTTGCTGCCCCAGGCCGCTGAGCGCCACGGGCCCGGGCCGCGTCCCCACTCGGCCCCCATTGTTGCCGTCCCGGCGGCCCAAGCCCGGAGCCGGGGGCCAGCACCGGCACTCACCTCCTGCGCCGCGGCTCCGGGCCGCGCCGGGCCGGGCAGGGCCAACTGGCTGCGCTTCCCGCTTCTCCTGCTCGGCTGCGTCTGCGGCGGCGGGGGCGGAGGTGGCGGCTGAGGCGGGAAGCGGCCGGCCAGGCCCCGGCGCCGCGGGCTGGCTCGGGCCGAGAGTCGGTCTTCTCCGGCGGCGGCGCTCGCAGGCTCCTCTCGCGGTCCGCGCCACAAAGTGTCCCCCTCCTGGACCGCGCGCCCGGCCGCCCGGACGGGAACACGCGCCGCCGACAGGAAAGTTCCGCTGAGAGCTGCCCGGAGGCCGTTCTTCCCCAGTGCCGGGTGGACCGTAATTCGTCCCTAGATAGAACCATCTGTGCTACAGATGACCGTTTCAGGAGTAAATGTGGCACGAAAATCCCAGGCCTGAATCCACCTGGGAATGGTTCCGGGGTGGGTGGGACAGAATGGGTTTGCACCCCACCAGCCACCAGTGCTTCAATTGAGCCTCGGTTCCTCCTTATTCCTCACTTGGGGGAGGCTTGTGAGGATTGAATGCGATGATGCAAGTGGCTGGCACGGAGATATGGGGCTCAACATTGAGGCACGGTCATTGGCAATGCTGCCAATGATGATCGCTGGTATTACTACCGTCTCATACAGAGTTTGTGCACAGCCCTCAAGGACCCATGAAATTGATGTGTGCCATGTAACTCTCGGTTTTCCCCCCTCCACCCCCACCTCCTGTCCCGTTTCCTGTTGTCTGAGGCTATCTTCAGAATTTCCTGAAAGAGCAGCAGGGACAAGAAAGGGCTTTTTAAATCACTGACACGGGGGAGTGGGGGGGGGGGGCGGGCGGATGGGTATGGAGCGGTTGGAAGGGTAAGGATGCAGATTCTCCTTCCTTAAATTGGGAATTGCTGCCCTGTGGGCGCCAGTTAATGAGAAGAGTGTATTGTGTCAGCTCTCTCCACTACAGCCCCAGGTCGTTATCCTCCTCCTCCTCCTCCTCCTCCTCCTCCTCCTCCTCCTCCTCCTCCGCCTCCTCCGCCTCCGCCTTCGCCTCCACCTCCTCCTCCCAGTAAGTGAACACTGGCAAGATGCTGAGAAAATTATAAAAGCAGATCTTTTTTTTTTTTTTTGGAAGACTTGTTTTGTTTTCCTCACAAAATCAAGAAGATAAAAAATCCTTTCTCTTCCCTACTTCCCTTTTCTTCTGAGCCTTCACACTTCTGGATATCAGACATAGTTATTTTTGGAACAAATTAGGTTATAAAAATGCAAGTGTGTGTTCCAAACTATGGGTGGGAATTTATATCTTCAGAGGTGCTCCAAAAAGTATTACAGCTTTCACACGTTCTCAAATTTCCCATTCTCAGTCCTGTGGCTACTGACACTCAGGAAAGTTTACCTTGATACCCTTCTCCCTTGTCTGAAGAGACTTTCCAAAGGGCTCTGATATCAGTCACTTGTACCTGAATGAAATTTTGTCACTGTGTCACACATATACACACATATATTTCCTTCTAGATTATCTTCTGGGAGTAAGGAAAGGACTCTGCCTGTCTAAAGGCATTGTGATAGCCATTTGGAAAACATCAGGCTCCTGGGTTAGAAAGCACACTCAAATCCTTTGAAGGCTCTGAGTTCCCTCAAGTAAGAGGAATTCATCCTAGGCTCTTAAAGGACAAAGGATCCCTCAAAAGCTGGTTCACTTCTCTCAGCATCCTGAGGTCAGATTAGCATTCTGATGCCTTTCTGCTCCACGCTTTGCATTTTCCCCAGTTGGTCTCTTAGCTTGGACTCTTGGTATGTGGCACATAAATGGATTTGGTGTCAAGGGCTGAAGCAAGTTTAGACAAGAATCTTAAAGATGACCAAAGGGAGAAGAAAGAGACCAGTGAGGCTGGGCAGAGGCTTGAAAAAGGAATCTTATTGTTTATCTCCCCCCTAAAAGACTAAATACACAACCATCAAAAATACCCACACTTACGTTCCTCCTTTGTCACTGAGGTTGGAGCAACAAGGGCCAGGGCTGGCTCCCCTGGTAATAGAAGCCCCTTCCATTCCCTCCTCCCAAGATGCTATTGCCCTTCTGTGACATCATGGTTTCCTTGGCTTCCAAAGCTTCCCTGACTACTTGGATGATGTTATGCTCTCACAACTACCTTTGGAGATCATGTTATCCCCAATCCACCTGTAGGAAAATGGGTTCTATTGGGGGGAATTTCTAGAGTGAGTTACATGTATACCTACCTATTGATGGCCCTACCTTCAAACGAGGTTTAAAAATCTGATATCTTCCTGAGACAAAACACATCAGCAACTTGCTAGTCAATCAGAAACTAGAACTAGGCCTTCTCCATCACTATGAACTCACACCTGGAAAAAACACCCTCTACCTTTACCCTGTTTCACCACCTCCTCATTCCATAGAAGCCAGCTCAATGCTTCCTCCATCAGCCAAACTTGAGCCCATCCCCACTTCTGGATGCCAAAGATCCTAGATGCCATCATCACTATGAGCCAGGTTCCAAAGTGGCAGATAATTTTGTCTCTTCAATAGCCATCCTATTCTTGGGATATTTTTTAAACGTTTTGTTTACACACCACTTCCCTCATACTAGATTATAATCTCTAGGAGGCTTTTTACAATTTTTTTAAAGTAGGCTCCACGCCTAATGTGGGGTGTGAACTCAAGACCCCGATATCAAGAGTCGCATGTTCTATCAACTGAGCCAGCCAGGTGCCCCTCTGGGAAGCTTTTTAAAGAAATCCACCGCAATGTCTAATGAAAGCCTGGAATAATTGCTGTACCATAAAATTCCATTTATGTTTGGCAATTACTTACTGGGTACCAGACACTGCACTGGATACTAGGGAATAGTAACAAGACATGCCAAGCATAACTATAAGCATTTTATAGGTATTAACTCATTTAATCTTTCCACTGACATTGAGGTATATACAATTAGCATCCCTTCGAAGTTGGAAAAAGTGCTTGGGGATCTTACTTGACAAGTAAGAAGAGGGTAGGGGTTTGAGTACAGGACATCTAGATCCAGAGCCCACTCTCATACCCACGCACTGAAGTGAATGAAGAACTATGCTTACAGTTGAGCTTGGAAGATTCTCATCTGTAGAGTGTTAGCTAATACAATCCTGTTCCATGTGGATGTTCATTCAGCAAACATTTATTGTCCCCAAACTGTATTTCAGGTGCTCACATAGGCCCCGAGGGAACACAGTGCTGAGCAAAAGAAAACACATCTCTGCCCTGAAGCATCTTACCTTCTAAACAGGAGAGACAAATAGTACAAAATGATTTCAAATTCTAATGAGTGCTGAAAAGAACATAAAACAGAGACTATGGGAGAGGCCATCAGGAGCAGGGAGGCATTTAATAAGACCCTGATGAGGTAAGCACTCCAAGAATGCTACAGAGAAGCATATAAAGGCTCAAGAAAGGAGAATTCTAGGCAGAAGGGCCAAAGCTCAGGGGCAGCATGGGGTGTGGTGAGAACCTCAGATGACTGTCCTAGAGAGTAGAGAAGTGGCTTGTAGCTTGCTCCCAAATTCTGTGGTGTTGAGGGATCACTTTTTAGGGCTGGCACTGGCTGGAAATGGTGTGAAAGATGCTGTTGATCAACTGTCCTAGGAAAGTAGCACACATTACTATAGTTATAAATGACCATGCGCATTTGTTAAGTCCATAGATAGTTGTCATGGGAACAGTTGCTTTTTAAAAAGTCCTACAGAGAATAATTCCATTCAGTTCCATCAAATTCATCAGCTTACTCAGAGAAGCCCTCCATGACTACCTACTCAATCTAAGTAACTGCCTAGTGACCATTAAACCACCCTATTTTCTCTATCTGCAGAAAATTTAATATTACCTGACATTTTTCTTCATAGGTTTATCATCTCTCTACCCTAATTAGATTGTGAGGTCCATGGAACAAGGAACCTTGTCAAGCTTACCCAGATCCCCAAGCCCTAAAAGAGGTACAGAAAAGCTCAATAGCTTTCAGCTTCAGCTGAAAGAAGAAGGGCCTTTAAGGATAATGTTTTGGATAGCAGAACAGCATGGAGCAAATCAGGGATCTAAGAGGACAAGAAATAAGTTATCCTACTTTTTTTTTTAAGTTTGCTTATTTATTTTGAGAGCGAGAGAAAGCATGGGTGGGGGAGGGGCAGAGAGAGAGAGAGAGAGAGAGACTCCCTAACAGGCTCTGCACTGTCAATGTGGAGCCTAATGTGGGGCTCAAACTCACAAACCATGAGATCATGACCTGAGCCGAAGTTGGATGCCTAGCTAAATGAGCCACCCAGGTGCACTAAGTCATCCTACCTCTTAATTCTAGAGAACAAACTGATGGGTACCAGAGGATGGGGGGAATGGGTGAAATAAGTGATGTGAATTAAGGAGTGTACTTGTGATGAGGACCAGGTGATTAAAATAAAAACTTAAAGGCACCTGGGTGGCTCAGTCAGTTAAGTGTTGGACTTCAGCTCAGGTCATGATCTCATGGTTCATGGGTTCCAGCCCTACATCAGGCTCTGTGCTGATAGCTCAGAGCCTGGAGCCTGCTTCAGATTCTGTGTCTCCCTCTCTCTCTGCCCCTCCCCAGCTCACACTCTGTCCCTCTCAAAAATAAATAAATATTAACAAATTTTTAAATAAATAAACTTAAGGGCACCTGTGTGGCTCAGGAGGTTGAGCATCCCACTCTTGATTTCCAATCAGGTCATGATCCCAGGGTTGTGAGATTGAGCCCGGCACCAGGCTCCATGCTGAGTGTGGAGCTTGCTTAAGGTTCTCTCTCTCCTGCTCATGCACTCCCTCTTAAAAAAAAAAAAAAAAACCTAACTTGGATGTATGTTTAAAAAATAAATTAAAAAGCGATTTATGCACCACCATTACAATATTAGAGTGCCCTGAATTTGACTGTATATTTAACTTTATCAATGAGTTTTATACTTTCATATGTTTTTATGTTGTTTCTAGGCATTCTTTCATGGGATTGAGCCCCATGTTAGGTTGTGCACTGGCAGTGCAGAGCCTGCTTGGGATTCTCTTGCTTCCTCTCTCACTGCCCCTCTCCCAGTCATGCTCCCTTCTCTTTCAAAATAAATAAATAAACATTAAAAAAAAAAAAAACTTAAAAAAAAGAAGTCATCCTAACTGGACTTCAGGGTTTGGCTTGATGAATTGGGATTCTAGATTTCTATTCTAGATTTAGTGGCTGAGGTTCTATTTAACCTACCCTCTGTTAAGGTTGGGTGGGTAATGTGAGGGGCCCTGGACTCCAGAGCCATGAAGATTTTACCTGCCCTTACTACACATGGATGCTCCCAGAGGTAGGGCTTGCCTTTCATGATAAAAACACTCAGAAAACTAGGAAGGAAGGGAACTTCCTTAATATGACAAAGGGCACTTATAAAAAATCCACAGCTAATATTGTACTCGATGGTGAAGTACTGAAAGCTTTGAAAGCTTTCTCCTCCAGACCAGGAACAAGACCAGGATGTCTATTTTTACCACTGCCATTTAATATTGTACTGGAAGTTCTAGTCAGAGCAATTAGGCAAGAAAAAAATGAAAAGCATCCAAATTGGCCCTTTTGTGATGAAAAAAAAAAACCACCTCAACAAACTAGGAATAGAAGAAACTTACCTCAACATAATAAAGGTCTTATTGAAAAGCCCATAGCTAACATCATAGTTAATGGTGAAAAACTGAAACTTTCTCTTCTAAGATCAGGAATAAGACAAGCATGCCCACTCTCATCATTTCTATCCAAGATAGTACTGGTGGTCCTAAGAGGAGCAATTAGGCAAGAAAAGGAAATAAAAGGCATCCAAATTGGAAAAGAGGAAGTAAAATTGTCTGTTCACAGATGACATGCTCTTATATGTAGAAAACTCTTAACATTCTACACCACCCAAAAAAGGACTAATAAACATTCAGCAAAGGTACAGGACACAAAACCAATATACAAAAATCAGTTGCATTTCTATACATAAACACTGAACAATCTGAAAAGGAAATTAAGAAAACCATCCTATTTACATTAGCATCAAAAAGAATAAAATACTTAGGAGTAAACTTAACCAGAGACAAAAGCCTTGTACTCTGAAAACCATAAAACATTGGTAAAAGAAATTAAATACAAAGAAATGGAGAGACATTCTGTTTTTATGGACTGGAAGACTTAATATTGTTGGATTCAATGCTACCCTAAACAGTCTACACATTTGATGCAATCCCCATCAAATTGCAAGGTGTTTTTGTTTCTGTCTTTTGCAGAAATGGAACAATCCATCCTAAATCATATGGAGTTGCAAGGGACTCCAAATGGCCAAAAATAATCTTGAAAAAGAAGAACAAAGCTGGAAATGATCCTGATTTGAAAACTTACTATAAAGCTACAGTAATCAAAACAGTGTGGTACTGGCATAGACAGGCATATAGACCAAATGGAATAGCATAGAACCCAGAAATAAAGCCTTGTGTATATGGTCACATGATTTTCTATAAGGATGCCAAGACTATTAAGTGGGAGAAAGGATGGTCTTTTCAATAAATGGTGCTGGGAAAACTGGATATCTACATGCAAAAGAAGGAAATTGGACCCTTACCTTACACCATATACAAAAATTAACTCAAAATGGATCAAATACCTAAATGTAAAACCTATCGCTATAAAACTCTTAAAAGAAAACATAGGGCAAGGCCGCCTGGGTGGCTCAGTTAGTTGAATGCCCAACTCTTGATATTGGCTCAGGTTATAATCCCAGGGCTGTGAGATCAAGCCCCCATCAGGCTCAGTGCTGAGCAGGGAGGCTGCTTAATATTCTCTCTCTCTCTCTCTCTCTCTCTCTCTCTCTCTCTCTCTCTCTCCCTTTCCTCCACTTGTGTTCTCTCTTTAAAAAAAAAAACAGGGGTGCCTGGGTGGCTCAGTTGGTTGAGCATCCAGCTTCAGCTGGGGTCATGATCTCACAGTTAGTGAGTTCGAGCCCCACGTCAGGCTCTGTGCTGACAGCTTGGAGCCTGCTCCGGATTCTGTGTCTCCCTCTCTTTGTGTCCCTCCCTTGCTTTTTTTCTCTCTCTCTCAAAAATAAATAACAATTTAAAACAAAAAAACAAAACAAAACAAAACAAAACAGGAGCACCTGGGCATCTCAGCTGATTGAGCATCCAACTTCCACTCAGCTCATGATCTCATGGTTCATGAGTTTGAGCCCCACATTGAGCTTGCTGCTGTCAGCGCAGAGTCCACTTCAAATACTCTATCCCCCTCTCTCTGTTCTGCCCCCTCTAGTGCTGTTTCTCTCAAAAATAAATAAAAATATTTTTAAAAGAAAAAAAAAACATAGGGCAATAGCTTTATGACATTGAATTTGGCAATGATTTCTTGGATAAGACAACAAAAGCACAGGCAACAAAAGAAATATATAGAGGCACCTGGGTGGCTCAGTCAGTTAAGCATCCAACTTTGGCTCAGGTCATGATCTCACGGTCTGTGAGTTGGAGCCCTGCCCCCACACCCTGTCGGGCTCTGTGCTGACAGCTCAGAGCCTGGAGCCTGGTACAGATTCTGTGTCTCCCCCTCTCTCTCTGCCCCTCCTCCACTGGTGCTCTCTCCCTCGCAAAATAAAAACATTTAAAAATTAAAAAAAAGAAAAATATATAAATTAAGTTTTATGAAAATGAAACACTGGTGTACATCAAAGTACACCAACAAAGAGTGAAAAAGATAAGCCATGGAATGAAAGAAATATTTCAAATCATGTATCTGATAAGGGATTGATATCCAGAATATGTAAAGAACTCCTAGAATTCAACAACAGAATACAAGTAACCAGACTGAAAATGAGCAAATGACTTGAATAGACATTTTTCTATAAAAGATACACAAATAGCTAGTAAGGATGTGAAAATATACTTAAAATCACTAATTATTAGGGAAATGCAAATAAAAACTACAATGAGATACTACTTCATACCCATTAGGATGTCTATTACAAAATAATGCAAAACAAAAACAAAAACAAAAAAACAAAAAACCCCCAGAAAATAATAAGTGTTAGAGAGGATATGGACACTAGAATACTTGTGTCTTGATGATAGGAATGTAAAATGTATAATCACTGTGGAAAACTGTTTGGCAGTTCCTCAAAAAGCTAAACGTAGAATTATTGTAACACAGGAATTTCATCCCTGGGGATGTACCCCCGAAGAATTGAGAACAGGGACTCACAAACAGATACTTGTATGCCAACATTCATTGCAACAATATTCACAGTATCCAAAAGGTGGAAATGCCCCAGTGTTTATCAGCAGATGAATGGATAAACAAAAGTAGTATATATATATACAATCGAATGTAATTTAGCCACAAAAAGGAATGAAGACATCCTGCTACATGCTATGACATGTAGTACCATATTGAAAATACACTAAGTAAATGAACACAAGAACTCACATGTTGTATGATTTCATTTATATGAAATATACAGAATAGGTAAATCCATAGAGACAGAAATCAGGGCTGGGGGTGGGGGAGCCGGCAATGGAATGGAAAGTAATTGCTTAATGGATATGGGGTTTTATTTTGAGGTGATGAAAATATTTTAAAAGCAGGTAGAAGTGGTGATTGTATAACATTGTGAATTGTTCATTTAAAGTGGTTAACTTATGTGAATTTTACCTCAATTTTAACATTTTATTTATTTTGCAGAGAGTGTGAGCAGGGGAGGGGTAGAAAGAGAGGGGGACAGAGGATCCACAGTGGGCTCCATGCTGACACCAGAGAGCCAGATGCAGGGCTTGAACTCATAAACCGCAAGATTATGTCCTGAGGCGAAGTTGGATGCTCAACCAACTGAGCCACCCAGGTGCCCCAATTTTACCTCAATTTTAAAAAATCAAAAAACAAGCTTAGAGAGGTTGAGTTGCTTGAGATCTCACAGCCACTAACTAGTGGAACCAGAATTTGAACTCAGATCTGAGAATTCAAATTAAATACATACATACATACATACATACACACATACATACATATTTTTAAGATGTTTAGGGAAAGTGGGAGAATTTATTTACTTCAAGGGTAAATGACTTATACTGTTTTTTTTCTGAGAGCATGCTTATTATTTATAAGGGAGAAGAAATGATGCTTTCCACACAGTAGGTGTTCAATAGCTCTTTTTCTGAAATGGTCATCATTTACAGGCTCCATGGTCTGGAGATAATTTGAGAGTATCTGGAAGGAGTTATAACTCCCTCCAAGCAGTGAAGGGTTCTTCCTCAAGAATGGGGGTTGGGGAGGAACCATCTCCTCCCACATGTTGTATGACCTTGGGCAAATCACTTAACCTCCCTGAGATGAGTTCTTCATCTGTAAAATGCAAATAATATGCTTGCAATGGTGAAAAAGAAATGAGAAAATGGCTATAAACTTTCTTTGGAAGTGTTAAATGTATGTGCACGTTTATTTAGTTCAGAAAAAATTAGGCTAACATTTTCACTGTTAAGTCACTCCCACTATCTTCTAGAGATGATCACAAGCTCACACTCACCTCTCCAAGAGATTGGCTGGGATTCCCAAGACTCAGCTGTACTGCTGTAATTATCTTGGGCACCTATTTCATTATTATTGTAAATTATATTTGACTCCTCCAGATGGGACCAGGTTGGTCCATCTCAGTAGCCCCAAGTCTACTACAAAATTGGGTTCCACTAACATGTATTGAACAGAATATTGAACAGAATATTAGGGGTGTCCACAGTCGTCATGTTGCCATCAGGGGATTCAGGTTCATCAAAAAACCCTGGGGATTTGTTATATAAAAGTGAAAAACCACAGCCCCTGAGACTCTTGGGAGATACAGGCACACAAACATAATTATTTTACAGCCTTAATCCCTGTGAGAACAAACTACGAGTGGGGGTACAGGGGAGGGAATATTTGGTTTAGATACTCTAGGAATCTAATCTCCTCTTTGGTTACTTCTCACCCCTTTCCAGGCCTTACCCTGGCCCCACAGCAATCACCCAATGTGTTGTTAATTGTTGGGTGCTCAGTAATGTGTGGTTGGACCAACTCAGACCATAGGGCCATCATACCCTCTTGCTAAACCTAAACCTCTACTCCCGGTTAGTAAACTCACTCTGCTTTTTTTTAAATTAAAAATTTTAAGTTTATTTCTTTATTTTGAGAGAGAGAGAGAGAGAGAGAAAGAGCACAAGCAGGGGAGGGGCAGAGAGAAGGAGAGACAGAATCCCAAGCAGTCTCCACACCATCAGTGCAGAGCTTGATGCAGGGCTCAAACTCATGAACCATGAGATCATGACCTGAGCCAACATCAAGAGTTGACGCTGAACAGACTATGCCACACAGGTGCCCCATAAACTCACTCTCCTTTAATTCCTGGCCCAAATGTCATCTCTTCTGGGTTGTCTCCATGAACATAAAGGCCAGTCCTTTCTCTGGGCTTTCTTGGCATTTCATTCCACAAATATTTATTGGGCACATTCTGTTTCAGCCCTGAAGACAGTTATACAGCTTGGCCTCTGTCCTTAGAGCTTATGTCCACTGGGGAAGGCAGACCAGGAGCAAGCAGCTATACCACTAAGAGACGGAAGCACAGGTTAAATACCCTAAGAATTGCAGGAGACATCTTGGAGACTACGTAGCTCACACTCCCCTTTCCAAAACTTCCCACCCACTCAGGAATGAGGCCTGGAGGCTATGTTTATGCTATATGTCTCAGTTATCCAGCAGTAGCTGATTGGCCCAGGGAGAATACCTAATTACAGATGGGCCAATTGGATTCTATATCCCAAGAATTTCAAGTTTCGAAGGTACAGAGAGCTATGACACAACGAGTCAGAGGGCATTGGGCTGGGAGTCTCAGAAGAGGGAGGGAAGGAAGGGTGAGGGCTCCTGCCAGAGAAGTCCAGAAAGTACCCCCTTCTCTTCAGTACCTTGTTTCGATTAAGGGAGTTTCAGGGGTTTTAGGCATCATCAAAATGGCCCCAACTGAGGCAGGAGTGGTCAGGTAGGCTCCCAACCTGGCTGAGCTAAAAGGAGGTGGGGGGACAGGCAGACCAGGTCAGGAGAAGGAGTGAGAGTTGGATAAAAGGCAGGGAAGAGGATTCTGAGTAGGGGGGAACAGAATAGGCAAAAGCCAAGAGGTAGGAACTGTGCGAGTTAAGATGGAAAGAAACAAGACTAGAGTTGTGACCAGGACTAGGGTCACACATGCCCTTGTAAGGCACATTGAAGTCTAAAACAA
The DNA here is from genome assembly GCF_016509475.1 of Prionailurus bengalensis. Lineage (NCBI taxonomy): Eukaryota > Metazoa > Chordata > Mammalia > Carnivora > Felidae > Prionailurus > Prionailurus bengalensis. The sequence goes on along the minus strand of NC_057348.1, from coordinate 20,475,531 downwards.
CTTGCAATTTAAATTGCACTAAGAGGGGCATCTGGGTGGCTCAGTCGGTTAAGCTTCGAATTAGGTCATGATTTCGCAGTTTGTGAGGTTGAGCCCTGCATCAGGGCTGTCAGCACAGAGCCCACTTCCGATCCTCTGTCCCCCTCCCTCTGTGCCCCTCCACCTGTCTCAAAAATAAATAAATAATGGGGCGCCTGGGTGGCGCAGTCGGTTAAGCGTCCGACTTCAGCCAGGTCACGATCTCGCCGTCCGTGAGTTCGAGCCCCGCGTCAGGCTCTGGGCTGATGGCTCAGAGCCTGGAGCCTGTTTCCGATTCTGTGTCTCCCTCTCTCTCTGCCCCTCCCCCGTTCATGCTCTGTCTCTCTCTGTCCCCAAAAAAATAAATAAATGTTGAAAAAAAAAATTAAAAAAAATAAATAAATAAATAAATAAACTGAAAAAAATATGGGGCACATGGGTGTCTCAGTTGGTTAAGCATCTGACTCTTCTTTTCCGCTCAAGTCATATTCTTACGGCCTGTAAGTTTGATCCCTGCATCCGGCTCTGCACTGTCAGTGTGGAGCATGCTTGGGATTCTCTCTCTCCCTCTCTCTTTCTGCCTCTTCTCCACTTGTACACTCTCTCTCTTTCAAAATAAATAAATAAACTAAAAAAAAAATGCACTAACCGTGAAGGTTAGGGGATCATACCATGGGTAGTGAGAACTCTGTGATGATCCCAGCAGATGTTGCTGGCCTAAAATGAGGGTGTGGGAGAGCACAAATGGACAAATGGGGTCAGCGCTGTTTAGGAAATGTCATGGTTTGGTCTTCAAAACTACAAGTGGGGATAAGGGAAGGGAGGAGTCAGTGTGACACCTGCCTACCTGGGGATGACTTTTGTGGAGAGGGGAGCTTACCTGAAAGGCAGAGAAGCAGCACTAGAGAGGTTAGGGTTGCTTAGAGCCTCATTGTGTAAAGCAGGGACCAGAACCAATAGCCTTGGCCTCACTTGAGAGCTTGTTAGAAAGATGCTAAGGACCCAACCCAAACTACCACAATAAAGTTTAAGAGGCTCTCATTGAAATAGCACCTGATGAGTCATAAGTGTCAGCTCCATTCCTTTTTCCTTGTCCTGCTCTCTACCCAGTTTAATCTGTCAGTGGAGATCCCTGGGTTTTAAGGATCAGTAAAGACCCCTCAATATGTATGTAGACTTTGAGATGTATGGGTAGTTTTCTGGGGAGAGGATTTGTAGCAAGGTAAAGACCTATAAGATAAATGAAATTGAGAAAAAAGAAAATTCATGAAACCAGAAGTTGGTTCTTTGAAAAGATCAATAGGGGCACCTGGGTGGCTCAGTTGGTTAAGTGCCCGACTTTGTCTCAGGTCATGATTTCACAGTTCATGGGTTCGAGCCCTGCATCAGGCTCTGCACTGACAGTGTGGACCCTGCTTGGGACTGTCTCTCTTTCCCTCTCTCTCTCTCTGCCCCTCTCCACTTGCTCTCTCTCTCTCTGTCAAAAATAAACAAATAAACTTAAAAACAAAAGATCAATAAAGTTGACAAAACTTTAGTTAGACCAAGAATAAAAGAGATTACTAAATCTAATTCAAATTGCTAAAATAAAAAAAAATGGGAGTGGGAACATTACTAATGATCCTACAGAAATAAAAAAGATTGTAAGAGATTATTATGAATATAGTAAGCTGGATGAAGTGGACAAATTTCTTGAAATACAAAACCCACCAAGATTAAATCATGAAGAAATAGAAATTTTGAGTAGACCTACAATTAGTAAGGAGATTGAATCAGTAATCTAAAGTCTCCCAACAAATAAAACCCTGAGCCTAATAGCTTCATTGGTGAATTCTACCCAACATTAAAAAAAAAAAAGTTTATTTATCTTTGAGAGGTGGGGGGAGGGGCAGAGAGAGAGGGGGAGGGAAGATCCAAAGTGGGCTCTGTGCTGACAGCAGAGAGCCTGATGCAGGGTTCAAATTCACAACTGTGAGATCATGAACTGGTCCGAAGCCAGACACTTTAGCCAACTGAGTCACCCAGGTGCCACTCTATGCAATATTTAAAGAAGAACTAATACCAATCCTTCTCAAACTTCCAAATAAATGAAGAAGAAAGAACACTTGCTAACTTATCCTAGAAGGCCAACATTGCCAATATCAAAGTCGGATAAAAGACACTACAAGAAAACTACATATAAGTATACCTTATGAACATTGATGAAAAAATACTTAATAGAATATTAGCAAACCAAATTCAGCAGCATACTAAAAGGAATATACACCACAACCAATTGTGATCTATTCCTGGAATGCAAGAATAGTTCATCATACTAAAATCAATCAGAGTAATACTAACAAAATGAAGAAGGAGGAAGCACATAATCTCAATCGATAGAGAAAAAACATTTGACAAAATTCAACACCTTTTCATGATAAAATCACTAAAAGAACGAGTAACAGAAGGAAACTACTTCAATACGATAGAAGTCATATATTTAAAAACCCACAGCAAAAAACAAGCCCAAATCACAATGGTGAAAAGCTGAAAGCTTTTCCTCCAACATCAGGAACAAGGTAACGATGGATGCCTGCTTTTGCCACTTCTATTCAATACAGTACTGGAATTTTAACCAGAGCAATTAGTCCAGAAAAAGAAATTAAAGGCATCTAAGTTGGAAAGGAAGAAGTAAAATAATCCCTGTTTGAAGATAATAGGATCTCATATGTAGGAAACCCTAAAGATTCCAAACAAACGAACAAACAAACAAAACTGCTAGAACTAATAAACGAATTCAGCAAAGTAGCAGGAAAAAAGTCAACACACAAAATAAGTTTCATTTCTATACATTAGCAATGAAATAAACAGAAATAGCGGTGCCTGGGTGACTCAGTTGGTTAAGTGTCCGACTTCGGCTCAGGTCATGATCTCACAGTTCATGAGTTTGAGCCCCTTATCAAGCTCTATGCTGACAGCTCAGAGCCTGGAGCCTACTTCAGATTCTGTGTCTCACGCTCTCTGTCTGCCTGGCCCCCTCAAAAATAAATAAACTTAAAAAAAAATAAACAGAAAGAACAAGTGTTGGTGAGGAAGTGGAGAAATTGGAACTTTTCTGCATTGTTTGTGAGAACGTAAAATGACACAGCAACTGTGGAAACAGTACAGTGGCTCTACAAAAAATTAAAACTAGATTTACCATATAATATAGCAATTCCACTTCTGAGTATGTACCCCGAAGAACTGAAAACAGCATCTCAAAGAGATATTTATACATCCATATTTCATAGCAGCATTATTCACAATAGCTAAAATGTGGAAGGAACCTGTGTCCATTGATGCATAAATGCATGAACAAAAGGTGATATATACATACCGCGGAATATTATTTAGCCTCTAAAAGGAAGGAAATCCTGTTGCATGCTACAACATGGAGGAATCTTGAGGTCAGTCATTTGAAAGACAGATACTGTAAGATTCCACTTTTTAAAAAAAATTTTAATGTTTATTTATTTTTGAGAGTGAGAGAGACAGAGCATGAGAGACAGTGAGAGAGGGAGAGAGAGACAGTGAGAGAGGGAGACACAGAATCCGAAGCAGGCTCCAGGCTCTGAGCTGTCAGCATAGAGTTCAATACGGGGCTGGAACTCACAGACCCTGAGACCATGACCTGAGCCAAAGTTGGAAGCTTAACTGAGTGAGCCACTCAGGCGCCTCTGTAAGATTCCACTTACCTGAGGTATCTAAAGCAGTCAAATTCACAGAACAGAAAGTACAATGGTAGTTGCCAGGGACTGGGGGGAACAGAGAATGGGGAGTTAATATTAATGGGTAGAGAGTTTCAATTTTAAAAAATAAAAGAGCTACAATGAAGATGATGGATGGTGGTCATGGTTGTACATTATGAATATATTTAGTGCCACTGAACTGTACACTTAAAAAGGTTAAAAGGGTAAACTTTTATATGTATATGTATTTTATCACAATAAAAGAAAAAAAAACAGGAAAAAAAAAGAGTTAACAACTAGTGGGATCCAGAGAAACTTTTCCATAGCTGGATGTGGGGTTATAAACACAAGGGAACACTCAATATTGTGTGAGAGCAAAGTGAACTTTTTGTTTTTATAAAAGCCATTTGTTTCCTATGTAAGTATATCTGGGGTTTAGGAAACACAGAGCTGGTCCTTAAGGAGCTACATGTCAACTCTCTTGAATTCTCTGATGCGCTTTAGCAGGCTGTGGGGTCCCAGAATATGTTCATTACAGCCACTGTCACATTGTATGGCTGTTTGTGTGGCTATCAACCTGAGGAGCCTGTGAACATGAGGTAGAACCCTGTTTCCTACCCAGCACATGGTGCTCCATCAATGAATGAAAGAATGAGCAGATCAGTGTCTATCAGGAGGTGATGCACCTACAGTTATAAGGAGAGGGAAATCACAGTTTCGGTTCTTCCCATGGTTCTCTCCATCTATTTATTTCCACTTTTTGCAGTCTGCCCCTGACACGTACCACTTGCAGGAAGCCTTCCCAGATTATGCCCAGCTACCACAATGAAGGTTGGGGCCTTCAGGATAACTCATCTTCATCATTTCCCTTTCACCTGGAGAAGGAAGTAGGCAAGAAAGTTAACACGGGGAAGCATGAGCTGCCTAAAAAGGCAGCTGGGTAGGCTGGGAGAGGGAGGATGGGGAATCAGGCCCTCTATACTCCAGCATCTCCAACTCCAGACTCCAAAAGAGAGGGGTTGGGATGCTTCCTCATCCTTCCCCAGAGCAGGTATCCCAACAGACCTGGTGGAGGCCACTGGGCTGCTCAAGTCTCTCTGGGAAGAAGATGTTGTCCTCCAAGGTGGCATCTTCGAAAGGCTGCTGGAGGAGGGGATAAGTACCGTAGGTCAAGCTAGGGTACTAGCCGAATGCTCACCTCCTGTGCCTCCTTTCCTGATGGAGAAAGCAGGAGTTCTGGACTTTGTCCTTATAGCCGAGCAGGCTTGGACAAGTCAGTTAATTTCTCTGAGCCACAGCTTACTCATCTGTTAAAATGGAGCAATGATGCCTACCTTGTAGGACTGTTGAAAGAACACTTTGAGGGTCTGAGCATGGGACCTTGCTCAAAGGAGATGCTCTGTGTCTGCCTGGACTTAGTGCAGAACTCTAGCTGCACAAAGGTCAGTAACTTTCACCGGAGGCCTGGCTGTAGCATCACCAGTTAAACCATGTGACTGAGCTAGTGACAAAGCCTCTGGTGCCTCAGCATCCTGAGATAAAGGGTGGGAAAGATCTGTTCCCATCATCTCCCTCTCATGAGTGGCAGCTGAGAGGAAACCACGGGACAGAGATGGCTTTAGAATAAAACACAAAAGCCAACTCATACTGAGCAATTACCTGGGTCAGGCTAAGTCCTTAATGTCCATTAGCTCATATAATCCTTGCAGACACCATGGGAAGGGTACTATTATTCTCTGTATATATCAGTTTTACTTCTGTCTACCTACTTACTATTTTTATTTCTATTAAAACAATTTTTTAATGTTTATTTTTGAGAGAGAGACAGAATGCAAGCAGGAGAGGGGTAGAAAGAGAGGGAGACACAGAATCCGAAGCAGGCTCCAGGCTCTGAGCTGTCAGCACAGAGCCCGATGTGGGGCTCGAACTCATGAACTGCTAGATCATGACCTGAGCCAAAGTCAGACACTCAACCGACTGAACCACCCAGGTGCCCCTCTACTTAACATTTTTAGAGAAGTTTTAGATTAACAACAAAATTGAGCAGAAAGTACACAGCCCCCACACTTCCCCCCCACACCCGCCTCCTCCCTCACCCCAGCCTCCTCAATTACCAACATTCTCCACCAGAGTGGTACATTTGTCACAATCAGTGAACCTACACTGACTCATCATCATCTCCCAGAGTCTGTAGTTTATTAGCACTCTTGGTGTTTGTATATTCTATGGATTTGGACAAATGTATGGTGACATGTATAGTTTTACTTTTCAATACGATTTATTTTTACCAAAGCAGTACATGCTCAGTGGTTTCAAAGCTAAAGTACAAAAAGAGCTTATATGGAAAAGCAATCTGCCCTGCCCACTCTTTCTAACCCAAGGCCCAGGCCTCAGGGGCAGAGTGGATCCTTGTTCTGTAGTCCTCAGCCTCGGGAGGCCGGCAGCGGTGGGGGGGGTGGTGGTTCACCCTTAGCACTGAGGTGATGAACCTTCTTTTTAGGATAAGGACTATCAGAAGGGACAGGGGAAAAATAGCCCATTGGGGCCAAATGGCCAGATTGGATACCCTCTACCCCAAGGTCAGCCAAGCATCTCCAATAAGACATTCTAAAGGTTATTATAAAATCCCTGCTTACTTCTTTAGAAGACCTAGAGATCATTTTTGGACTTTTGCTGGATGAGGAGAGCTAAAGCCCAACACAGGAAGGCTGCCATGATGTGAAGCTCCTGGGGCAGAGGGAGATTGGGTTCTGGCTGGCTGTGTATCCTGGGAAAACTTCTCCCCTCTGGACTTTGAGATCTTCATGTGAAAAACCAGAGAGTTGGACAGCTGATCTCTACGGCCATGTCTCAGCTGACAGAGGGAGTCTGGGCTCCTATTGCTTAGCGGCCCAATCTCTAGTGCTCTTCCTGTGAGCTGGGTACTTCCTTGTAACCACCTTCAAAGTAAGCACTATTGCCCCATTTCATAGATGAGAAATTGAGACCCAGAAGGGTTGTCAGGCCACATAGCTAAAGAGGAACAGGGTCAGGATTCTAAATCAGGGCACATGCTCTCCTTCCCCAGGGCTGGATCACTGAGCCTTCTGTCCCGCTTTCACTGGAATAGGTGCTCTGGTGTGTGTGTGTGTGTGTGTGTGTGTGTGTGTGTGTGTGTGTGTGTGTGGTAGGTGAGTGGGCAGGTGAGTGGGCAGGTGAGTGAGGTAGGAGAGTAACAGAGGATCCCATGGCTTCCAGTAGCAGCAGGGCCCAGCTCACTAGGCCCCCAGGATTTCAGTCTCCAGGCCCACCTCAGGGTGAAGAGCATCACATCCACATTCTGTTTGATGCTAGCTTCTCACCCCAGACCAGTAGTTCTTGGCTTTGGCTGTGAATGAATCACCTGTGGAGCTTTGGGAAACAATAGTGTCTGTGACCCATCTGTAGAGATACTGATTTAATTGATCTGGAACAGGCTCCTGGCACTGGGAGAGCATCAAAACTCCACAGGTGATTCAAATGTGCAGCTAGGGCTGAGAACCTTGTACTAGTCTGTCAGCTTACTGAAGAGCCTTGTTTTTGCTTCACCATGCCTGGCCCTAGGGAATGTCTGCTGTCTTTGCCCTGCCTCCCTAGCCATCAGGGCAGAGAAAAAGCAGTAGCCTTTGTTTTCTGCTACAATGTAACTACCTTTCTCTGTAACAAGGTCCACAGCACCATTACTCTGCCCTCTTGAATTTCTGGTCCTCCTCAGAGTAGCCAAGGCCATGATGCTTTTTATGGATTCTTTGAAACTAAAGCCCCTGGAATCCAGTGCTAACAGGTTTGGGGGTGGGGAGCCCACCTTGCTCTCTGCTCTGCATCTTTGAGGAAAAGAAATGGGGGAGGGCAGGGTTTGCTCTCCACCCAGGCTGCCCTGAGTATTTTCTGGCTCCTAGGTAAGGCTTGCAGCCCCATGAAATTAGTATGTCCTGCATTCAAAAAAGGACAAGGAGAGGGGTGCCTGGGTGGCTCAGTCGGTTGAGTGTCTGACTCTTGATTTTGGCTCAACTCATGACCTCAGGGTTGTGAGATAGAGCCCCTCTTTGGGCTCTGTGCTGAGTGTGGAGCCTGCTTGAGTGTCTCTTTCCTCCTCTCCCTCTTTGCCTCTCCCCCACTCACATGCACGTGTGCACTCTCTCTCTAAAAAAACAAAAACCCACACAAAAATCTCTGAAAAAACTTTAAAAAAGGACAAGGACAATTCTGGAGGCTACAAGAATCTCAGAAGAGAGGCAAATCTGAATGCTACCCAGAGAATGAGAATCTCCTGTCTCCTGCCTACTGAACTCAGGTACAGAAAGGTGCCTGATGTGCTCCTGACTTAGGACACCTATGTGGGCTTTGGGCCACAGAGCCCTGGATGCTGATTTCAGAACCCATAAAAGAGAATCAAAGTTAGGAGTAGAGGGCCAGGTGAGAGGTGGGTTGGAGATGTACTGGCGGTTGTAATTAAGCCGAGTCAGGACCAGGAACTGGAAGTGATAGTGGGGGAAGTTACTCAGGACAGGACTCTGAGGTGGCCACTAAATGTGGTATTCCTTAGCCTGCTCTCTTTCTTTTTAAAGCCTGGGCTTTGAAGTCACAGATTTATGGCAGGCCAAGCCAAGATGGGTCTGGAAGTCACATGACAGATGGTTTTCAAACTGAGTTCCTTAGAATCCTAAGGAGTTCCTCAGAATTGGTAGGAACTCTGCCACACAGTGTCCTCCAACTCCCAACATGGCTTCTTTTTTCTACTTGATGAACAGATGTACAAGATTTCACTGGAAAAAAAAAAGGATTCTACACTAAAATAATACTAACAAAATTTAAAAACCATAGCTCTAGTAAACTTCTGATGGGGAAACTTGCCCAGGGTCGCCCTCTAGTCTTTTACCCCTTAGACCAGACCTGTCCCCACAGCACACTCGCAGGCTCCATAGAGTATACAGTAGAAGACCCTCTGTGGAAGTATGGCTTCAATGCTGCAACAAAAATGGCCAAGAGAGGAGCCACATGGGGGAGGGCCACTCTTAACAGAATGAATGACCCCAAGACCCAGAACTTCAGCCCCCGAGAGGCAGTGTGAAGCTGCCTTGGCTCTAATGTCAAAAGCCCTCATGATTCTAGTCTGTTCTTACCTTCAGGTAAATGTAGGGACCTGACCTGGGAGGCAGGGCCCTAAGGGATTCCAGGCTGCCCCACCACTTCCTGGGCCATAGCTTTCTCTTTAAGGAAGGCAACTGGGGGGGGTAGGGGGAGTCACCTGGGTGGCTCAGTGGGTTGAGCCTCCGACTTTGGCTCAGGTCATGATCTCATGGCCCTCGTGAGTTCGAGCCCCATGTGGGACTCTGTGCTGACAGCTCAGAGCCTGGAGCCTTCATATTCTGGGTCTCCCTCTCTCTCTCTGCCTTCTCCCGCTCATGCTGTCTCTCTCTGTCTCTCAAAAATAAATAAAACATTTTAAAAAATTAAAAAAAAAGGAAGGCAGCTGGGCACAGTCACTCAGCTCCTAGACTGTGGGCCCTCGAGAGCAGGACATGTCATCTCCATCGTGTGCTGCATCCTCCTCAGCCCAAGTGACACAGGACACAAGGTGAGGCATAGAGCTGAAACTCAGGAATCCTTAACTTCACAGAAAATATTTTTTATTGATTAAAAAAAAATTTTTTTTGAGAGAGAGAGAGACAGAAAGTGAGTGGGGAAGGGGCAGAGAGAGAGGGAGACACAGAATCTGAAGCAGGCTCCAGGCTCTGAGCTATCAGCACAGAGTCCAACACGGCACTTGAACTCACAGGCTGTGAGATCATGACCTGACCCGAAGTCGGAGGCTCAACTGACTGAGCCACCCAGGCACCCCTATTGATTTTTTTTAAACAAGGCTTCACGGGTGCCTGGGTGGCTCAGTCAGTTAAGTGTCTGACTTCGACTCAGGTCATGATCTCAAGGTTCATGGGTTTGAGCTCTGCATCAGGCTCTGTGCTAACAGCTCAGAGCCTAGAGTCTGTGTTTCCCTCTCTGCCTCTCCCCCACTAGTGTTCTGTCTCTTTTTCTCTCTTAAAAATAAATACTAAAAGAAATTTTTTAAACAAGACTTCAATCAAGTGGCTCTCCTGAATCCCCCCCCCCATACAAACTGTGACCTTCCACAGCAGTGGTTGCCTTTGTATACTGTATGTAGTGAAACTTTCTTCTCCCTCCTGTTTTCTTTCATGGGTTGGCTTCTCTGGTGGTAGAAATTTCTATACTCTGGAGAGAGTGGGCTCTGGGTATTCCCATTTATTCTCCCAACATTTTTCTTCCTCTGAGCAGTCCAACGGGTGAGGGTATCCCAAGGCCAACAGGGCTGCTTATCAATGCAGAAGAATGTGAGGGCATGTGCTTGTCCAGGAAACAGGTGGAAAATTCAACCACAAGTGAATGACCATCGATGGATTGCACTGAGGGGAAGACTGAATCCCCAGTTCAGAGGTCTTAACCTCTCTTTGCCATGGAACATCCAGAACATCAGTGATCAGAACTTTTATATGTATTCAATTGGGGTGGGGCCCTCTATTCACCCTCTTCCTCTGGGTCTCAAGGGACAGGATGATGGCCAAAGACCACAGACCACAAACCCAGGCGCCTGCTGTTCTTACCTCCCTGCAATGACCAAGATCTGAGAAACTGTTCTCATCCCCAGGTCTCCGACTGATCCCCTCATGCTTTACAACCCGAGCCCCTCCAGACCCCCCACCTCCCTCAGAGTCCAAAGGCCACTTCTGAAGCCCTCCATACCCCCAAGTAATTCCCACTAATCCCTGGTTGTCCTGGTCCCTGGTCCTGTGGGGAGGCAGCCAGCTTTGTGACTTCACAAAAGGCCATCTTGTGACAAGTTTGGACCAGATGAAGCAGGAGCTAGACAGAGGGGCTCCCCCCAGAAACACCATGTGACTTTTCATAGAGAGACACCCCCACCTCTGAGGGAATGAAGAGGAACTGCCTCATGGTAAGAGCCCAGGACATCTTCTACACTTAGAAACACCTTTCCTTAATGACTTCAACTCCCAGACCTAACTGGATATTCCTGGCTACCCTGGCAATATGTCTCAGAGGTCCAGGTCCATTGCAGCAAGGTTTAGGGAGGGGCAGGAGGTGGTGGTTACTTCAAGTGGTGGTGGTGACGGTGGATCTCTGGCCTCTGAATGGGAAGTCAGATGAGCCTCCTTCCATTACACAAAGCTAATCTTCTCTAGGCTTTTCAAAGTAAAAAGACTGATAGATGTTTTATGTGACCTGAGTCTTCATCAGGGTCTGCCCCTGTGGTCTCCAGAGTACCTTCAAATAGGTCAGGACTGAGATCCCTGAATTCTATAGAAAGGTTTCATGGCCACAAACAGGTATTGTCAAAAATCCAAGGTCTTTTCTCTCCAATTCTGACTCCACTGTTGTTTCTCCTGGAAGAACTTATGATTCCAGGAACGTGAGGCAAAAGAGGCTGGGGGTGCTTTCTCTTTACCTTCCTTGCACCTGTTCCTCACCCTCTTACCTGGAGCATAGTCTCTGGAAAGGGCAGGCCACAGGGGTCAGCAGGGATGCTAACTGGCAGCCAGGCTGTCATCTGATAGGTAGTGCAGGTACCTGGAAGGCAGAGGTTGGCCCTCTTCATGCTGCAGCCCTTGTTTGTGATGGGCAGGTTCACTGTGAGGGTAGCCCAGAGTATATCTATGGCCACCCCCTCTGCCCTCTACTTTGTGACATCACCATCCTGCCAGAGGATCCAGAGAAAGAAGCAAGTGTGCTCTGGGCAAGGATTCTAGATACAGGCTTTATCCCAGCAGCTAGGCAGGGTGGATAGGCTGGTTTGGGAAGGTGACATGTCTGGCTTTACATCTAAGGGGCTCCTTGGCCTTGACTACTTTCACCTTTGATCAGTGGTAGCTCTTAAAGCTCTTAAAGCATCTGGAGGCCTAGGAACAGATCTTCTTAAACCACCCTCTGATCCATGCAATTTTCAGTTCTGGGGTGGGACAGAGAGGTGGACAGGTGATCCCCCTCCGGGTGGTTCCTCTGCTACTTCCCAGCACTTTTGAAAATATGCCCCAGGATTTTTTTCTGGTGAGGAGCTCATTTCTCATTTAAATGAGGAAAACCTGAGCTCTGCCAGCAGCTAGTCCTGGGGGCAAAGAGAAACCAGCTGAAGAACTTAAACAGGGACAGCATTAGACCAAGAATAATCAAAATAGGAATAGTCATCACTTCTCTAACACTTACTGTGTGGTAGGCCTCAAGCCGAGTATTTTACATGCATTATCACATTTAATCCTCAATGCTAGAAAGAAGATGTTATTTCTACTTTCCAGCAAAAGAAACTGAAGCTCGGGAGGCGGAGTGATTAGGCCAAGGTTCCACAGCTGGTAAATGGGAGCACCAGTATTAGGATGCAGGTCTATTTTCTTCCCAGGCTGGACTCCACTGCTGACCCATCTCCATCTGCAAACTCTTCCCAGTAAAGAGGAAAAACTATTTTCTTATTCTTGACCACAACCAAAGGGGTTAAAGAGAGAAGGGTAGATGGGAAGAATTTGAGCCTAATAGCACTCACATCATCAGCTTGTGGCTAAAGGAGCCTTGACTGCTTTGTCTGTCTAATGAAACCCTTTGGGAGGCAGCTGTTCTTATTTGCTTCTAACTATTTTGCAGATGATTTAAGAGAGGCTCTGGGGACCACATGCAGGGAGTCCTTGGGGTCCAGGGCTGAGCAGTGGTTCTGAGGTGGTGTTGCCAGATAAAATATAAGATGACCAGTTCACTTTTTAAAAATGTTTATTTATTTATTTTGATAAGAGAGTAAGAGAATGCTTGCGAGAGAGGCAGAGAGAGAGGGAGAGAGAAAATCCCAAGCAGGCTGCACACTGTCAGTGCAGAGCCTGACACGGGGCTCTGTCCTGTGAACCGTGAGATCATGACATAAGCCAAAATCAAGAGTCAGATGCCATACCTACTGAGCCACCCAGGTGCCCCAGGATGACCAGCTCACTTTTAATTTCAGATGAAAAATATATAAAAAAATACAAGTATGTCCTAAAGATTGCATGGGGCTCTTCCGGAGGCCCTTCAGTCTTGTTGAGACCCTGGTAGGTGGGAGCTGGGGGGGGGGGGGGAGGGTTGGGGGGGATGGTCTGCTTCATTTCCTACTTGAGCCTCAGGCCCCTCTATGAAGTTGAACCTGTGGGAATAGGAGGCACAGACTGACTTCTGGAGACCACAGCTACTGTGGCCACTGGACAAAGTGGGGCTCAAACTCTGTGGAGTCTCATTTTCTCCCTCTGCAAAACAAGAGTGGTGGATGTGGATGCTGTCATATAGGAGTGGTTTTTTGCACACCTCATGGGCAATGGTGGTAAGTGTTCTATTTTCCTAGGGGGCTGCCAAGGTTCCCAGGCAGGAGGAGGGCACCAAATGAATGACTGGAATTCCCTCTTTGTCCATCCTGGGGCCCTCAGAGCTTCACAGCCCTAAGCTACTCCATGGTGGCTCCTGTGGCACTTGGACACTTGCGGAAGCAGTCTTGTTCAGCCAACAGTGGAGTGGGGGTTGATGTGGGATAGCTGGCCTGATATTCTGGTCCCAAGGAGTTTTAGGAGGAGGCCCAGGAACTGTGGGCACCAGTGTGGGAATGCTCTGGTGAGAACACCCGGATCTGGTGAGTCTGGAAGTAGGTGACTGGAAAGAAGGGGTGGCAGAGAGGGGTGGAACATCCTGAGGCCCAGAGGACTTGGTGCTATTGATTTTCCTACTCCAGTACATGGGCATGCTTAGGGGTAAGGGCAGGTAGAACATATCCAACTCTGTAGCCCTTGGTGTTGGGGCCAGGGATGGGCTGCTCTTGCCCTTTATATGCCACCAGGCAGCCCTGTAAGCATGACTTTTGGATGGTGCCTGCTGTTTCTGAGGCACACCATAGGGAGGGGTTCAGCACAGGCAGAGCAGAGGAGGACAGTCCAGAGATGTTCTTCCAAAGAGGCCAAGGAATCTCTTTCCAGTGATTCATGGACAATGTGCCGAACCAAACCAGGTGTGTGGGCCTGGACTATCTGTGGATTTATGCTTGTATGTGCTTAGATGTCAAAATGTTGTCTGTGAGGCCTGGTGCCAATGCACAGGTGTGCATGCTTGTGTATCTGGCACACGTTCCTGTGCTGTGATGTATCAGTGAATATGCTTGGAATGCATCTGCAGCCTGGAAACAAGGGTGCCGTCTCCTCCCCTTCCCAGAGTGGCAGTCCGGGAGTGCCATCAATTGTGTGGCTGTGTGTGTGTTGGCAGGGGTAGGGAGGCTGCAGGCATTGTGGAGCAAAGGTTCTAGAGAGGACCACTCTACAGGCCATGTATAGCTCCTGCTCTGCTTCTCCAGCCTCCTGGTCCTGGCTTTTCCTATTTTTAATTACAAAAATTTTTTAAGATGAAATTTATTGTCAAATTGGTTTCATACAACACCCAGTGCTCATTCCAACAGGTGCTCTCCTCAATGCCCATCACCTACCCCCCTCCCTCCCACCCCCCATCAACCTTCAGTTTATTCTCAGTTTTTAAGAGCCTCTTATGGTCTGGCTCTCTCCCTCTCTAACTTTTTTTTCCTCCCCCTCCCCCATGGTCTTCTGGTAAGTTTCTCAGGATCCACATAAGAGTGAAAACATATGGTATCTGTCTTTCTCTGCATGACTTATTTCACTTAGCATAACACTCTCCAGTTCCATCCACATTGCTACAAAAGGCCATATTTCATTCTTTCTCATTGCCAAGTAGTACTCCTTTGTGTATATAAACCACAATTAAAAAAAAATTTTTTTTAACGTTTATTTTTGAGACAGAGGGAGACAGAGCATGAACGGGGGAGGGTCAGAGAGAGGGAGACACAGAATCTGAAACAGGCTCCAGGCTCTGAGCTGTCAGCACAGAGCCCGACATGGGGCTCGAACTCATGGACTGCAAGATCATGACCTGAGCCGAAGTTGGCCGCTTAACCGACTGAGCCACCCAGGCGCCCCTAAACCACAATTTCTTTATCCATTCATCAGTTGATGGACATTTAGGCTCTTTCCATAATTTGGCTATTGTTGAAAGTGCTGTTATAAACATTGGGGTCCAAGTGCCCCTATGCATCAGCACTCCTGTATCCCTTGGGTAAATTCCTAGCAGTGCTATTGCTGGGTCATAGGGTAGTTCTATTTTTAATTTTTTGAGGAACCTCCACACTGTTTTCCAGAGCAGCTGCACCAGTTTGCATTCCCACCAGCAGTGCAAGAGGGTTCCCGTTTCTCCACATCCTCGCCAGCATCTATAGTCTCCTGATTTGTTCATTTTAGCTACTCTTACTGGCGTGAGGTGGTATCTCAGTGTGGTTTTGACTTGTATTTATTTCCCTGATGAGGAGTGACGTTGAGCATCTTCTCATGTGCCTGTTGGCCATCTGGATGTCTTCTTTAGAGAAGTGTCTATTCATGTTCTCTGCCCATTTCTTCACTGGATTATTTGTTTTTCGGGTGTGGAGTTTGGTGAGTTCTTTATAGATTTTGGATACTAGCCCTTTGTTCGATATGTCACTTGCAAATATCTTTTCCCATTCTGTTGGTTGCCTTTTAGTTTTGCTGATTGTTTGCTTTGCAGAAGCTTTTTTTTTTTTTTTCAACGTTTATTTATTTTTGGGACAGAGAGAGACAGAGCATGAACGGGGGAGGGGCAGAGAGAGAGGGAGACACAGAATCGGAAACAGGCTCCAGGCTCTGAGCCATCAGCCCAGAGCCTGACGCGGGGCTCGAACTCCCGGACCGTGAGATCGTGACCTGGCTGAAGTCGGACGCTTAACCGACTGCGCCACCCAGGCGCCCCATGCAGAAGCTTTTTATTTCATGAGGTCCCAGTAGTTCATTTTTGCTTTTAATTCTCTTGCCTTTGGAGATGTGTCAAGTAAGAAATTGCTGTGGCTGAGGTCAGAGAGGTTTTTTCCTGCTTTCTTCTTTAGGGTTTTGATGGTTTCCTGTCTCACATTTAGGTCCTTTATCCATTTTGAGTTTATTTTTGTGAATGGTGTAAGAAAATGGTCTAGTTTCATTCTTCTGCATGTTGCTGCCCAGTTCTCCCAGCACCATTTGTTAAAGAGACTGTCTTTTTTCCATTGGATATTTTTTCCTGCTTTGTCAAATATTAGTTGGCCATACTTTTGTGGGTTCAATTCCGGAGTGTCTATTCTATTCCATTGGTCTATGTGTCTGTTTTTGTGCCAGGTCCTGGCTTTTCCAAAGTCCCTCTGTGATGCTCTTCAATCCCATCATTGACCCAGAGCCCCATTCTGAGTTTCTGAAGGGGAGCAGTGCCATCTGGTGGCAGACTGAGGCTGCACCAGGAGCAGGTGAGTGGGACCCTGGGTTCCCACAAGGGCTCTTTCAGGTTCCCAGCCAGTGGGGAAATCACAGCTGTGTTACCTAGACCATGGACAGAGGGAGGGTATCTAAGGCTTAAATGCACTAACCTCATGCATTTTGGTTTTGTGGCTCAGGGAGGCACAGTAAGGAAGTCAGCTCAAGGAGCGCTGGAGGATAGGTATAGGGAAGCTGTGAGTGCAGCCTCTGGACCCACAAATCTGATCCCCGTTCCTTGGGCCACTTCTCTGGGCTCAGATTTCTCATCTGTATAGGTGGCTAACTGTATCTACCCTGTGGGGTAGTAGTGAAGGTTAAATGAAAAAGTGTGGGTTAAACACTGGCTCAGAACTGAGCCTGCTGTAAAGTCAAAGGAAATGGTAGTGGCCATTACTAACATAGGCAAAGTTCCAAAAGCACAAAGAAGTGAGCTGTGCCGTCATTGCAGGTAAAAGGGTTGCAGAGAGGTGACAAGTCTGGCTCTGCCACCCCACAGTCTAGAATTTTGTGTCTGAACAGCTGCTCCAAGTTACATAGTTAAATGAGGAGGGAGGTCTCTTTTCTGGAAAAAGGGGAATGGAATCAAGACATCCAGCATCCAGGCTCTGGTCAGCTTCTTACTAGTTGTGGAACCTGAGTATAGCAGCAGGCAGGTTTGCTGGGTTCCTGATCCCCCTGTGAAAGTGTTGGCTGTGAGGACTGCATAGAAATGCATAAAAACTTGTTCAGTTCTCCTGGAGAGAGAAAAGCTGGGTAGGGTCTTATCAGGGAGAGATTTTGCTCAGCTGTGGAATCACATATATTTTTCATATCCCTAAAAAGGGATACCTGAGTCAGAGGCAAGAATCGTTCTGGTTCCATTGCTAATTGGGTGTGGGATGCTAGGTAAGTCATTTCACTCTCTCTGGGCCTTACTTTTCCCAGCTGCAAAATAAAGGAATTAAATTAGATGACCCTGCCTTAATCTATGGCCTTTTAATTTTTTCCTTTTCTCTGCCTCATATGACACCTAGGATAAATACTGATCCCACAGGTTAAGTCTTGAACAGAAAGGAAGACAAAACCAGTGTCTTCTGTTTCATGAATGCTGTGCTTTCTGATAAGCTTGTAGGAAATATTTTCCTAGATAATGGTATACTCTAGGTATAATAGGGCAAATGAGAGACTAAAACAGAAGCTCACTCCAGTCACACAAGGCAGAATAAGGTTACTGAGAAGGTGTCAAGCGGTCGTAGCGTACGCCAGCTTGTGTGGATCTGGTGCCTCACTATGCGCTTCCGCCTTCCGAATCAGCCAATGAGTACACAGCAGTTCGCATCCAGGCGGAAAAACTATAAATCCCAGAAGTCAATGCGCCGGGAGTAAGGACTCAAGCGCCAATCAAGACTGATGGGCCCCGCCCCTAGAAGAGGAACTTCATTTCCCAGGCGGCCCCGGGCTCTTCGATTTTTCTTCCCTCGCGCTGGCGTTTTCCTTCCGCCCCCTTCCAGCGAGCCTCGCGCCAAGTCGGAACGCGCGCGCGCGCGGCACGTAGAGCGCGAGTGACGCATAATATGTGGGCCGCTCTGGAGCTGTGGTCGCGCTGTGTGTGAGTGAGGGAGAGTGAGTGCGGGACCTGAGGCGGTGTGTGTGAACTGTGGCCGCTGGCGGGGTCAGGGGGGAGCGGCGGAGCCGCCCGGGAAGGTGAGTGGGGGAAGGAGGGAGACGGATCTCTGGGAGGGCCGAGAGGAGACAGGGCGCGTGGTCAAGGCGGGAGAGAGAGTGGGCGCCGGGCTGGGGGAGGGGCGGCACCTGCCTGGGCCGCCGGCGAGGAGGGGGCGGGCCGGGCCGCCGGGGAGGCTGGGTCTGGGGCCTGACAGGACTTTTCCTTCTTCAGATTCTTGGCTCGGGGGCGGGGCCTCCACGTTCTTCTCTCAGTCCGCAAAAGAAGCTTCCCGAGAGTAACTCTTCCGCCCGGAGTGGGGGGCAGGGGTGTGCTTGCCCCTGCCTGGAGGAGGGGTGCCTCCCCTCTCCTCATTAATCTTTTTCTTCTTAGTCTTCCCATTTTCCGTTCCGTACGGGCTGGGGGGCTCCATCTTCCTTGCCGTACGGCGGCCCCCTTCCCTGGCTGTGTCTCCGCCTCCAGCTCCAGTCACCTGGGCGGGCTCTCCCCTCCCTCGGCCTCGTGCCACCTCCCTTTGCACCCGTCCGGCTCTCTGACCGGGCGAGGGGGGCGGAGCTTTCCGGGCACTCCTCCCACCCCTATGGTGGAGGGGAGGGATGGAGGGAGAGGTGTGTGGGTCCTACTGCGGGGAACCAAACCTCGGAGTGCCCGCCTAGCTTCCCGGGAGCCTATTTCCGGGGGTTATAGTCGTTTTCAACTAGGGTGACAGGCATTTGCTCAACTCTTCTCTTCCTAGACGGTTTCCGTCTCACTTCCTCTTACTGTAGTGCTAGCTCTTGGGTTTCGAATTTGAAGAATAATTTTGGAGTGTGGGTAATGGTTCTTTTTGAGTCCCAAATGAATCGTCTTTGTCCATGTCACATTGGCCTTAGTTTTTCTTTACTCAGTCTTTTCAGCGAAGCCTTTTAATTAGTATACACGTTTAATTATTAGCATCATCTTCCTGTTCTAAACGCTTTGTTAATGTACAGAGCGAGGAGTTCATTGGCAATGTCCTGTAATTTTCTTTTTCCGGTGTACTGAACTTTACCTTTAAGGTTTATAAAAGCTGGTATATTAAGACTCTTTAGGAATTGATTTCGTTTTTTTTTTTTTTTTCTTGATGCTGTCAAGATTTTTGTGCATAGCAGTATTATCTATTTGGTGATAACATTTTTGGATGTTGAGATAATACAGAAATTGGGGAATATAAAGGACGTAATTTTATGCTCAGAATCCCTTGAGTAGTTGCTGAGTGCAGTGTTCTGTTGTACAGTTAAATTTAGTAGAGGAAGAAACTGGTAGAATGAACCACAAGATAGTTTGGAGTGAATGAAGTTGGGTTTATTATCAATTTCCTTATGTTAATTTTGTCATTGTTATGGACGCCGAATAGAAAATTGTTATATGTGATCTTGTCATCCTTATTATTGGGTAAATTTTACTTGAATCTTCAAACTTTATTTAAAAAATAAGAATGCTTTGAGACATTTGTTTCACGATTTTAGCCTTACAAGATCTGTCCTTAACATGGACTTTATTTTAGGCTTTGGTATAGTTTCTGCCAGGTAGGCCATTAAGTATTGTGTATTTGGGGAGGACAGATTTTATGATTTAAAAAATTACAAAAGGTTACAAAATAGTGGAAAAATGGTAGAGCTAGGTTAACAACCTATACTAAAAAATATTTTTCCTTTCATTATCTCTCAGAAAATTTGTTACCTTCACAAAAGTAGTAGATATTATCTGGTGCTTGTGTGTTTTTCCAGTGATCTTTTGTTCCGGGGTAAGGTGCGTGTACATGAGTGTGTACACACACACACACTTTGCTTTTCTCATTTGACACATACTTAAGAGTTGGTTCAAATTAGTAAAGGAAATGCTTCTTATTTTTTTCAACTTAAAAAAACTTTTTTTTAATGTTTATTCATTTTTGAGAGAGACAGAGACAGAATGCGAGTGGGTTGGGGCAGAGAGAGAGGGAGACGCAGAAGCAGGCTCCAGGCTTTGAGCTGTCAGCACAGAGCCCGATGCGGGGCTCGAACTCACGAGCTGTAAGATCATGACCTGAGCCGAAGTTGGATGCTCAACCGACTGAGCCACCCAGGCGCCCCTTTTTTTCAACTTTTATGGAAAATTTTAAACGATTGTTTATCCATTCCGATTCAATGATTGTTAATATCTTGTTATATTTTCTCTATAGGTGGGGTGTATATTTCTTATTTTGTGGAACCATTTGGAAGTTAGTTGCAGACACATCATCTCTAAATACTTTAGCAGGCAACCTTTAGGTTTAGGACATTCCGCATATTTTTTTGGGCCTTTATTTCATTGCATGGACAGTATTTCCATTTAGCCTTCAGAACAACCACTTCCACTTCACAGATAAGGACATTGATATTTGGAGAAGTTAAATAACTTGACCCAAGATCTCACGGGTATATTTGCAGAGTTGGCATATGAATGCTTGAAATCCTTTTCTACCAAAGTACCAATTGATTCGTCGTTGGGACTTCTCTGAGCCCCTTTTATTATCTGAAAAAAAAAAAAAAAAAAAAAAAAAAGGGTAGGGTTGTTGTGAAAATTCAGAATAACATTAGAAATTAGCCAAATGTCTGTCCCATATTAATATTCAGTAATTGGTAGCTATTGTGTCACTATTGGATAGGCCATAAATTCTGTGTACCACTTAAAGAGCTCACTTTAAAACGTGGTGAATTGAGTAATGTACCTTCACTGTCCTGTGCATGACAAGATGACTGCACCATTAACATTTTATATTAATGGTCTTTCATTGATAATAAAGTAAATTATCATTGATATTTTCAAAAATTATTTTTAATGCTTATTTATTTTTGAGAGGTGGGGGAAGGGCAGAGATAGGGAGACACAGAATCCAAAGTAGATCTCAGGCTGTCAGCGCAGAGCCCTATGCGGGGCTCGAACTCACCCAACTGTGAGATCATGGCTTGAGCCAAAGTTGGGCACACAATCAACTGAGCCACCTAGGCACCCCAATATTAATTTAGTCAATTACAAGTTTAAGTTTTGCCTGGGCAAGTGACAGTTATTCCCCAAATTACAGTTATTCATAAACATAATTAAATGGAAGTTTTGAAAATGATGCCAAAAGAGTATATGTGTTTCTAAATTGAACTCTAAAATTTTAGTATTTCAGTGCCCTTGATTTTACCTTTTTCTTCTTAAACTTTTTATTTTTTTAAAAAATTTTAAGTGTTTATTTATTTTTGAAGAAGCGACAGAGTGTGAGTGGAGGAGGGGTAGAAAGGGAGACACAATCCTAAGCAGGCTCCAGGCTCCGAGCTGTCAGCACAGTGCCTGATGTGGGGCTCCAACTCGCGAGCTGTGACATCATGACCTGAGCTGAAGTTGGACCCCCAACTGATGGAGCCATCCAGGCCCCCCATTAGTTTTATTTTTTTTTAAATATTTATTTTTAAGAGAGGAGATTGAGTGCGAGGCAGGGAAGGGCAGAGAGGGAGGGAGACAGAGGATCTAAAGTGGGGTTCTGTGTTGAGAGTAGACAGCCTGATGTGGGGCTCGAACTCTTGAACCACAAGATCATGACCTGAGCCGAAGCCAGAGGCTTAACGACTGAGCCACCCAGGTGCCCCTTGAGTTAACCTTTATTAAACATAATATTTTCCTTAAACTTTGCCTTTATATGTTCTATGTTGATCTCTTAAGTTATCCAAGAGGCATTTCCTCCTGATTTTTTTCCCACTTAAAAAAACTTGTGGTCAAATTCACATACCATAAATTGACCACTGACCATTTTATAGCGTTCAATTCAGTGGTATTTAGTAGACTAACAATGTTGTGCCACCATTACAATGTCTTTTAGTTTCAAAATGTTTTCATCACCCCATTTCCATTAGACAGTACTCCATATGTTCCCCCAATCCCAAGCCCCTGGCAACCAGTAGGCAAGTTTCTGATAAATTTACCTATTCTGGATGTTTTGTGTAAATAGAATCATAAAATATATAACCTTTTGTGTCTGGCTTCTTTCACTTAGTGTATTTTCAATTTTTTAAAAAAAAAAATTTTTTTTCAACGTTTATTTATTTTTGGGACAGAGAGAGACAGAGCATGAACGGGGGAGGGGCAGAGAGAGAGGGAGACACAGAATCGGAAACAGGCTCCAGGCTCCGAGCCGTCAGCCCAGAGCCCGACGCGGGGCTCGAACTCACGGACCGCGAGATCGTGACCTGGCTGAAGTCGGCCGCTTAACCGACTGCGCCACCCAGGCGCCCCTCAATTTTTTTTTTTAAAGTTTTACTTATTTATTTGGAAGGAGGATGGAGAGAGAGAGCAACAAATCCCCAAATCCCAAACAGGCTCCACACCATCAGCGTGGAGCCTGACACAGGGCTCGATCACATGAACTGTGAGATCATAACCTGAACTGAAATCAAGAGTTGGATGCTTAACCCACTGAGCCACTCAGGTGCCCTGAATATTTTCAGTTTTCTTTCACAGCTCTAACACATATCAGTACTTAATTTCTTTCTGTGGCTGAGTAATATTGCATTGTATAAATGTAACCACATTGTGTTTATCCACTCATTTTTCGATAAACATCTTTTGGCTATTGTTTCCACCTTTTGGCTATTGTGAATATGCTAACTTTGAACATTTGTGTACAAATACTTCTTTGAGTATCTTTTTCAGTTCTTTTGTGCATATAACCTTAGTGTGGAATTGCTGGGTCGTATGGTAATTCTATGTTGAACTTTTTAAAAAGTTTTTGAGGAGGCACCAAACTTTTCCATAGTTGTTATGCCATTTTATGTTACCACCAACAGTGTGCTTTCCATTTTCTCCACATCCATGCCAATGATCATTATTTTCTTCTTCTTTTTAATGTTTATTTTGATAGAGAGCATCTGTGTGTGAGCGGGAGGGGTAGAGAGAGAGAGAATCTCAAGCAGCTGTCAAGCACAGAGCCTAATGCGGGGCTCAATCCCATGAACTGGGAGAATAATGACCTGAGTCGAAATCAAGAGTTGGACACTTATCTGACTGAACCACCCAGGCACCCTTATGAGCATTATGTTCTGATTTTTTGATACTAGTCATTTTAGTTGATGTAAGTGGTATCTTATTGTGGTTTTGATATTCATTTCTTTGATGAATATAGATCATCTTATGATATAGAGCATCTTTTGGAGAAGTGCCCATTCAGGTTCTCTGCCCTTTTTTAAGTCAGGTTTTTGTTGTTGTTGTTGTTGTTGAATTGTTTTTTATATATCCTGGATACTAGATCCTTATCAGATATGATTTGCAAATATTTTCTCCCATTTCATGGATTGTGTTTTCATTTTTCTTGATAATGTCACTTGATGCACAAAAGTTTTAAACATTGAAGTCCAGTTTATGTGTTTGTTCTTTTGTTGCTTATGCTTTTGGTGTCATAAATAAAAATCCTTTGCCAATTTCAGGGCCATGAAGATTTACCTCTAAGAGTTTTATAGTTTAAGTTTCCACATTTAGGTCTTTGATCCATTTTGAGTTAATTATTGTATGTGGTATGAGTCAAGGCCTCAGCCTCATTCTTTTGTATGTGGATATCCAGTTGTTTCAGCACCATTAGTCTTTCTAATAATGATCTATTGGTCTTTCAATAAATTCTTTCCCTATTGAATGGTCTGGCATACTTGTTGAAAATTAGTTGATTATAAATGTGAATTTTTATTTCTGGACTCTTGGTTCTGTTGCATTGGTGTATATGTCTATCTTAATGCCAGTACCACACTATTTTGATCACTGTAGCCTTGTAGTAAGTTTTGAAATAAGTGTGGGGGGTGTCTGGGTGGCTCAGTTGGTTCAGCATCTGATTCTTGATTTCGGCTCAGGTCATGATCCCAGGGTTGTGGGATTGAGCCCTTCATTGGGCTCTGTGCTGAGCATGGAGCCTGCTTAGGATTCTCTCTCTCTCTCTCTCTCTCTCTCTCTCTGATTACAATAAGTAAATGAAATCTGAAGTGTGAATCCTCCAATTTTGTTCTTTTAAAGATAGTTTTAGTTATCAGTGTTTCCATTTTTGCAAAAAAATGTCATTAAGATTTTGATATGGATTGCACTGACTATTGACCATTTCGGAGAGTATTGCTTTCTTAACAGTATTAAATCTTCTAATAACGTGAACATAAGGTGTCTTTTCATGTATTTAAGTCTTCTCTAATTTATTCCAGCAATATGTTGTAGTTTTCATTGTATAAATGTTGTGCTTTTTGGAGTTAAACTTACTCCTTAATATTTTGTTATTTTTGGTACTATTATAAATGAAACTTAAAAAATGTTTATTCATTTTTGAGAGAAAGAAAGCAAGTGGGGGAGGGGAGAGAGAGTGGGACAGAGGATCCCAAAGCGGGCTCCATGCGAACAGCAGAGAGCCCAATGTGGGGCTCTAACTCATGAGTCACAAGATCATGACCTGAGCTGAAATCAGATGCTTAACTCACTGAGCCACCCAGGTGCCCCAAGAGGGAATTTGGGTTGATTCCACGACTCTGGGATCATGACCTGACTGAAATGACTGAAATGAAGTGTCAGATGCTCAGCTGAGTCAACCTAGGCGCCCCAAAATTATTTTCTAAATTTCATATTTGGATTGTTTGTTGCTGGCATGTAGCAGTACAACTGATTCTTTGTGTTGATCTTGTACTCTGTAACTTTCCTAAAATTTGTTAATTAGCGTTTTTTTTGTGAATTCTCTAGGATTTTCTATATATAGGTTATGTTACCTGTGAGTAAGGATAGTTTTACTTCTTTTCCAACTTGGATGCTTTTTCTTTCTTTTTCTTGTTTAACTGCTCTGGCTAGAACTCCAGTACAGTGTTTAATATAAGTGTGAAAGCAGGCATCCTTGTCTTTTTTGTGATTTTTAAGGAGAAAGCTTTCATTCTCACCGTTGAGTATAATGTTACCTGTGGGTTTTTTTTTTTTAAAGTTTATTTATTTTGAGGGAGAGTGTGAGTGGGGGAGGGGCAGAGAAAGAGAGGGAGAGACAGTGAGAATCTCAAGAATCCCTGTCCACGCAGAGCCAGACATGGAGTTCAAACTCACGAACCATGAGATCATGACCTGAGCTGAAATCAAGAGTCGAATGCTTAACTGACTGAGCCACCCAGGTGCCCTTCTGTGGGCTTTTTAAATACCCTTTACCATGTTGAGGAAGTTCTTTTTTGTTCCCAGTTTGAGTTTGTTTACTTTTTCTTTTTTCACAAAAGGGTAATGGATTTTATCAGATGTTTTTTCTCTGTTAATCAGATAAGCATGCGTTCTTTTTCTTCATCCTATTAATATATTACATTGATTTTTGTATGTTGAACCACTTTTGCATTCCTAGGATAAATCCCACGTGGTCGTGATCTATAATTCTGTTAATGTGTTGCTGTGTTCAGCTTGCTAGTATTTTGTTGAGGGTTTTTGCATCTGTATTGATGAAAGATATTTGTAGTTTTCTTGTGATGGCTTTATATGGTTTTGGCATGAGGGTAATGCTGGCTTCATGGAATAGATTAGCAAGTGTCCTTTCTCTTCTATGTTGTGAAAGGATTTGAGGATTGATGTTAATTTTCTTTGAATGTTTATTAGAGTTCACCAGGAAAGCCATCTTTTTCTTAACACTTTTGGGATGTGTTTTAAGAGATTAATTTTGCTGTTACTGCTTTGCCCAGTTTCTAGATCTCCATCATACAATTTTACTGTCTAAAAAAATTGGCTTAAATTATTGTGCCCCCCACCCCAACTCCTAGTGCTAGTATTCCTCAAGATTGTGAAGGTCCTGAAAAAAACAAGAAACAACTCAAAAACTCTTGTAAACCAGAGTACATTAGGGAGACATGACAACTAAGTGCCACATGGTATCCTGGATGAGATCTTGGAACAGAAAAAGGACATGGATGGAAAACCTGGTGAAATCTGAATTAAGTTGAGTTTATTTAATGATAAAGTATCAATGTTGGGTCTTTCTTTCTTTCTTTCTTTCTTTCTTTCTTTCTTTCTTTCTCCTTCCTTCCTTCCTTCCTTCCTTCCTTCCTTCCTTCCTTCCTTCCTTCCAGCACGAACCAGGGAGAGGAAGAGAGATAATCTTAAGCAGTCGCCATGCTTAGTGTGGAGCCCAAAGTGGGGCTTGATACCACAACCTGGGACCATGACCTGAGCTGAAATCAAGAGTCAGATGCTCAGCCAGCTGAACCACCAGGTGCCCCTCACACTTATTTCAAAACTTACTACAAAGCTACAGTGATTAAAACACTGTGCTGCTGGCATTAAGATATATATGCCAATGCATAGAACTGAGAGTCCCTGATGCTTAACCAGTTGAACCACTCACATGCCCCTCAATGTTGGGTTTCTTAATTTTGATATTGTGCTGCTATAAACTATTATGGTGCATTAGGGGAAACTGAACTGGATGAGGGGTATATTTGAATTCTCTGTACTACCTTTGCAATATTTTTATAAATCTAAAATCATTCCAAATACAGTTATTTTAAAAAATGCATAGTCCATGGTGACTGAAAAATACAACCTGGGTTTTCTCAAGTTAAAATCAGAGGTCTGTATTAGTCACACCTGCAGTATTTCCTTTTTTGTGACTCTGGCTAGAGAGGCTAAAAATGTGGATTCTTGGGGGTTCCTGGGTGGCTTAGGCAGTTAAGCTTCTGACTTGAACTCAGGTCATGATCTCATGGTTTGTGAGATCAAGTCCCGTTTTGGGCTCTGTGCTCACAGCCTGGAGCCTGCTTGGGATTCTCTCTCTCCCTTCCTCTGCCCCTCATCCGTTCACGCTCTCTCTCAAGAAAAAATAAAAAAGTTAAAACAATAAAAATGTGGATTCTTCTCTCCAGAAAAGAAGACTTTAAAAAATTTTTATTTGGAAATAGTCTCCTTTGGTGACATGAATCACAATGTACTGTTAGAAGTGCCTCTACTTTATTAAAACACGAATATTTACATTTTATTTTATTTTTTAAAGTTTTTTTTTTTAAATTTATTTAAGTAATCTCTGCACCCAACGTGGGGCTTGAACTCATGACCCTGAAATCAAGATGCGCATGCTCCTCTGACTGAGCAAGCCAGGTGCTCCACAAATACTTACATTCTAGACATTTGGTGGTATTTTTCACATGTATTTCCTTTGGTCTTATGGTAGATATCTTTAGAAGAGTTAATAATTCTAGATCAGATAGTAATCCCTTTCTAGTGTTAAAGTGGTTTTTTTTTTTTTAATTTTTTTTTTTAACGTTTATTTATTTTTGAGACAGAGAGAGCATGAACAGGGGAGGGTCAGAGAGAGGGAGACACAGAATCTGAAACAGGCTCCAGGCTCTGAGCTGTCAGCACAGAGCCCGACGCGGGGCTTGAACTCACTGACCGTGAGATCATGACCGGAGCCGAAGTCGGCCGCTTAACCAACTGAGCCACCCAGGCACCCCAGTGTTAAAGTGTTTTTATGGAGTGGTTGCTATTTCTGTGAAAACAAATTTTGCAGGGAAAGTATGACATTTTGATCTTAAGACTACTTTGGCAAAGAAGTTGGTCTGTAAGCCATCTAAACCTTTGAGTCTCATTTATCCCTTTTGGAGCCCCTTATAAATAAACTTCTCTTCCTCATGTGGATGTCTCATGGCATCTCCTTCAAAGCTTGTCTCAGCTCCCTGTCCCTCTGTATCCGTGGACTGACCACTCAACCTAGCAACTTCTCTACTTCTTTCCATCCTCTCATGCTCTTCCTAGGAAATCAGCTGTGAGAGAGGTTAGGAAGCCTGAAGGATAAATGGGTTTATAATGCTCCTCAACTTTCATGTTGGTAATGATCCACTTTAGTTCTTGTCCTTTTGTTAAGAATTGACACGAATATATCGTTTATCTTTCATAGAACTTTCCCCCAAAGATTTACGAGAGCAAAATATTTTGGGGAGTGGTTTTTGCTACATTTTCTATTAAAAAAAAGAAAAAAAGCTTCAGGGACCCTGGGTGGGTGGCTTAGTCGGTTAAGCGTCTGACTCTTGATTTCAGCTCAGGTCATGATCTCATGGTTCATGAGATTGAGCCCTGCATTGGGCTCTGTTCTGATAGTATGGAGTTTGCTTGGGATATTCTCTCTCTCTCTCTCTCTCTCTCTCTCTCTCTCTCTCTCTCTCTCTTTCTCTCTGTGTGTGTGTGTGTGTTTGTGTGATCTTCCTCTGCTTGTGCACACGTGCTCTATCTCTCGTTCTCTCTCAAAATATGTAGCTTCAGAATTTTGGTCCTCAGAGATCTAAGTCAAGGGATTTTTCTATGTGTGGTATGTAGACATATGCATTTTTGAGGAGAGAAAGGGATCCCAGCTTTTTGTCTGATTCTCAAAAGGGGTTCCTGATCCTAGAAAGGTAAGAATCACAGTTTTCATCCAGTTTGTCTCATTTGACAGTTAAGCAAACCGAAGTTGGGAGGGGGTGAGAGGACTTGAAGAGTATTCCGGCTCCCAGTGCTGGGTTTCCCACTGTACCACAAATGAAATTATCTGAGGGGGGGTCTCAGAGTTAAGTTTTTGTTGCTTGCTCATCCCTTTTCTCCCCCTTTATCACTGTAGGAAGTATGTCCAGTTTATTTGCCTGTGTTCATGTGTTATTTACTTATATTTTTGATTCCTTAGGCCAAGCCATGACTACAGTAGCGGTGCATGTGGACTCCAAAGCTGAGCTCACTACCCTGCTGGAGCAGTGGGAAAAGGAACATGGCAGTGGGCAGGACATGGTACCTATCCTTACCAGGTATAAACAATTATATATTTTTAAAAATTCATTTAAAAAAAAGGAAAAATTGGAGAATAGGGGAACATTTTTATCTTGAATGTGAATTCTAAATCCATCTTTATCTCACTACTTTCTTGAAGCTCTTACATTTCTTACTTTTCCTTTGAGGCTGTTCTTAATCTCTTTCTTTAGGTTCTTCTCTTGTCTGTGTTTCAATCCTAGGGTTTTGTTAGTGGTTCTCTTTTCTCTTCACCCTGAATATTCTACCTAGTTTCGTTCCTGTCCATGATTTAAAACATTATTCCTAGGTTCAGTTTAAAATTTCTATTTCTGCTTCAGACTCCTCTTTTTAAAAATTTCAGACCCTTTTCTCAGCTGCTTGGTATACCCATCTTTACCTGGCTATTTGCAGACACCTGAAACATACCATGTCTACAATAGAGCTTATCATATTCATCCTGCCTCCTCCTCCTTTCACTCCCTTTGTACTCCCTGCTTGGTGTACATAGTTTCAAACTAAAAACCTGAAAACCATCTCCCCAGTGTATTCCTCTCTAGTACAATTTAGCCCCCAAGGAGGATTTCTGCTTTTTCTTCTTCCCTATTCCCCCTTACCACTTTATTCATTAGATACTGATCATGTCTTGATTGACCTCTTAGGCAGTGTGAATTTTCTCTCCATATCCAGTTTACCCTCCTCCAGTACATCCTTCTATTGGCTGAAAGAGTCCTCTTTCTAAACACAAATCTGATTTTTATGTCTTTGATTGTAATTCTTCTCTGACTCCATTTTTCCTACAGAATAAAATATAAACTTTGTAGAGTAGTCTAGGAAGCCATTTATGATTTGGCCCCCGCTTCCCTTTTCTGCCTCATAGTATTAGTCTCTTTCAGTAAGGAATAGTACGGTATTTTCTAATGTCTGTGTTCCTTTGGCCTGAAATGCCTTTCTTTGGTATGTCTGTCTGCCTGACAAAGAATCAGTTTTGAGAATCATGTCTGTAAAACCTTCTCTGACTTTGACATTCCCAGGTAAGTTTGGGCACTCCTTTTTTTCTTTTTTAATACTTGTCATTCATATATATGTATATGTATGTGTGTATATGCACATATACACACACACATAAAATGTGGTATAATTCCCCTCATTTTAACTCTAATCACATTGTACTATAATTCTTTTTTTTTTTCATGTGTCACTTTACTAAATTGTAAGTTTTTTAAAGACAGGTACTACACCTTTTTTATTGGTGTCTTCTTGGACAATGACATGTGCATGCCTGGTACATAGTAACTATGTGGGACATAATTTTACTAAATGATTGTATTAAACAGGAGAATGAAAAATAAAGGCTGGAGAGGAATGCCCATGGTTTTTCTAAAGAGGAGGTCACTGGAACATGGGGATCTTTAACATCTAATCTTTGATACAGCAGAGAAAAAAGCCTTTTGTTTATGCAGTGATGTATTCTATAGGAATAAAGAGAACTATGATCTTTTGAAAGTTTAAATAGGGATAAATGCTTTGTTGCTGTTGATACATGGGGAACATGTGAAAAGTGCAGTTTATTTTTTTTTTAGGAACAGGATTATTGCTGACGGGTGGAAAGTGGATTTTAATTTGTAGAGGCATTGGAGATTAAGAACTACTGATCACAAGATACTTGAAATGCAGCCACAGTGAATTAAAGAGTCTAAGTATTGTGCAGTTAAAATATGAACTATTGCTGTAACTAAAAGAAGAGAGTCATAAATAGGGATAACAATGTTAGTGGTAGTTTCACCTAATTGGAAAAAGTATTTATTGAGTACATATACTAAAGTTCCTAAGTGTTTTATTTTGAAGAATATTTCACATTCATGATCATATTTGACCCTCCACTTAGTCACTGTGCTGTGATATTCAGTAGTGTAAAGCCTAGAGGGGCTCTGTCTTCAAGGAGATCACCATCTGGGGGGCAACTAGCAGATACAAAACAATGAGTAGTAGTACAAATTAATATCTAATGAGGTGTTAAATTGGGCAGTATGGTTCCTTAATATTGCAATGGTTATGAGTGTGGAAAGAATGTTAATGAGTCAGTTTCTTTTATTCACTCAGCAAATATTTGAGGACCTTTTGTGTGTTGCAACTATCAGATACTTCCCTGAACCTCAGTTTCCTCATGTGTCACTAAAAGTATCACTGAGAGCTGCATTGTTAAATGGCACCCTTCTTTGGAGCTACTTGCAAAAGACAGCCAGACAGTGGAGACCTAAGCTTAGAATTTTGGGTTTTAACTCCTAATTCCTGTGGTAAAGGTTTTTTGGAATAGGGAATTGAAAGATGGTGGGTATAGCTTGACGAGAAGCAGAGAAAGAAGGTTTTCTAGGAAAAGTGAAAAATGTGACTAAAAAAAGCATCGAGGGGAGAAGGAACTGGGGCATTTTTTTTTTAAATTTTTATTTATTTATTTATTTTTCCAATATATGAAGTTTATTGTCAAATTGGTTTCCATACAACAACCAGTGCTCATCCCAAAAGGTGTGGGGCATGTTTTTGTGGCAGTGAGGAAAGGGCCCTCTACCATAGTGAAGGGCGAATATAAGGTAGGAGTGGAAAATAAAGTTACATGGAGCAAGATCTTTAAGGATATTCAACGTTAGACAGGTTTAAGAGCTAGTAGGATGTGTTAAAAGTCCAGTATTTTTGAAATGGGCAATTCCTGTCATCCAAATTGTGGGTGTGGTAGTTCACTGGATATTTCCTGAAGTTCTTTCACATGTCTGTGGTTTCTTCTTTACCCCCACCTCAACTGACTGCATGTTTTGGGTGTTTTGGTATATTCCATGAACAGCAAATGAATTTCAGGCTTGCCTCTTCTTTTATTTGCCACAACTTTCGCTACTTTTTTGGCAGTTTCCCTAAGAAAAATATGTTTTTTTATCTTAGACTTTTTATTTACTATTTATGTTTTTTTATTTATTGTAGTCAAATCTTTGACTTGATTCTGTGAAAAGAGACTGGAATTGGGCCAAGCTATGTGAGCGTTACCCAAGTTCTACGGTTTGTTTTTTCATATTATTGAGACATGTACTGTACAGTACTCTGCTTGATGGATTCTTTACTTGCAAAACTATCATCTATATCACATTAAAGAACTTGAGTACTACCTCCATAAGACTCCTTCCTGCCCTATCCCAGTCAAATCTACCTTAAATTGTTTTTCTGTTTGTTTTTTTTCGATTCAGTTTTCATTGTAACCACACTTAACTAGCTCTCACATGTAAGGTTTGTTCAAAGCAGAGTACATATATTACCTTAAACCTCAAGGAAACTCTCTAAGGTAGGGACTATTCCCCTCATCTTTCAGATGAGGCACAGAAAGGTTAAATAACTTGATCAAAGTCACACACAGTGGAAGAGGTATGATTTGAACCTTAGCCATCTGGCTCCAGAATCCATGTTTTTAATTTCTGTGCTGTATTGCTTAGTTTCAACTGAAGATACTAGTAGATCTTATGGTATGTAATTCTAAACATTTTATGTCACAGCCCTTTGTGGCAAAGATAATTCTCAGAGTTTAAAGGGAAGGGTAGAAAAAGTAGAAATACTTTCGAGACTTACTGGGGAAAAATATACCAGAAAGGGCAAGAGTTTTTGCAGGTTGCTTAACTTTTAAGACTAGGAAGTATGGTTTTGTAGACATAAAGCATATAGGAGAGTTTGAGTTAGGACAGAGCATGACAGATACTGGAGAGTGTGAAAACCTTGTATTTGATTGTCGTTACAGTAGGTTAAAATATCAGTCTTAGAGTATTCAAAATGTGATTTTTCTTATTTCAAAAAGAAGGCATGAATAAAAAAAGACTATTGATACATGTAACAAATAACGATCACTCAAAATATGCTGAGCTAAAGAAACCAGTCGTAAAAATAGTGTAAACAATTCCATTTATATTAAATTCTAGTACAGGCAAAACTAATCTGTGATGATAGAAAGCAGATGAGTGATTGCTTGGGATATGGGTGGGAGCTTAGGAGTGGGGGTAGGGGGAAAATGTCACAGGCTGAAGTAAAAGCACTTAGGGCCCTGAAACAATTGTGAACTCTCTGAAGAGGAGAGAAGACCATGTGACTGAAGCTTATTAAACTGGAATGGAGAGTAGAAGTTAGAGATGCCAACAGAGGCTGGGTTAGTATAAGCCATGGTCATACTTGGATTTAATTGAGGTTATTGTGGTAAGTTGCTGGAAGTTGGAGAATGAATTGCCAAACATTGAAGTAAGAAGTTTGGAGAAAAGGCTGTCGCAGGTGGTTCAAGCATTTGATGATGGTGTTCTGGGCAGGGATAGGAATGGTCAAGATTTAAAGAAATGATTGAGGGTCGCTGGGTGGCTCAGTTGGTTAAGTGCCTGACTCTTGATTTTGGCTCAGGTTATGATCTCATGGTTCTTGAGTTTGAGCTCTGTGTCAGGCTCCATGCTGACAGTGTGGAACTTACTTGGGATCCTCTCTGCCCCTCCCCTTTTTGCACTCTTTCTGTCTCAAAATAAACAAAACTTAAAAAAAAAAAAATGAAGTCAGGAGATACCTGTGTAGGTAGTGCCAAAAAGAATTGTTGTGGGAGTGAGGAGAAAGGGAAGGTTTTAATGATGACTCCTAGGTTTTTGGCTCCTTGAGGGGATGGTAGTCCAATTTTTTGAGACAGGCAAGTGGAGAGAAGAATGAATTTGGGAGTGGACATTGTTTTATTTAGATCTCTGTGTTCATTAGGAAAATATCTTTTTTCTCACTTTTTACTTTTATTTTACACTTTGTTGAATTGACTATAGTAGGTGGTGGTACATTTTTTTTTTTTTTTTTTTTTTGTATGCTTGTCTAGAGTTGACCCTGTCTTCCCTTTGTGCTAGGATGTCTGAATTGATTGAAAAAGAAACTGAAGAATATCGTAAGGGGGATCCAGACCCATTTGATGACCGACATCCTGGTGAGACCTGTGTTCTCTTAAGCCTGGTTCTAATTTTCTTACAAAAGAAGATAGCTTAATAGGAAAATTGAAATAGCATCTTTCATGCTAAGTTTTAAGACCATCTAATTGTTAAAATATTGCTGAAGGTGAGGTAGTAAGGAAAAATAAATTTTTAGAAAAATTGAAATTTTTGTAATATTTACATATCAAATAGAGGATAACTAAGGAGCTAAATTATGTAGGTGTACCTTATTGACTCCATTGATAGGATTACTTAAAGGAAAATGTTCTCCCTTTCTGACTTTTAACACAAAAGAGATTATTCTCTGTGCTTTAATTTTTCAAACAAGTTTGAAACAGTTATGAACTTGGATTCTTTGAAGGAATAAAAGGGATAATTACCATTTTACTATGAGGAAATGTAGTTGAATACATTAAGTGCCTTCCTTTTAGTTATGAAACGGATACTTGGAACCTTGAATAATAAATAGAGTTCTTGATGTCTGCTTTAGTATCTCAGCAGCTGAAGTATGCCATTTCATGTTAATTTGGTTTTATTTTGGGCTAATTAGAACCATGACAATTCAGTCTGCTTTGGCATAGAATTTGGTATGATACAGAACTATATGAGACTTGAGACTTTGCCATTTTATGTCTTCTCTAAGAGTACCAGTGGGAAAGCTTAAATCAAACTTTCTCTGTGTGAAGTGAGAAGCAGTCCTTTGTGGAAAAAAGAGATATTGTATGTGTGGAGAGAGATGAGAATGAGTGGGACTTATAAAAATAAGAACATTGTATATATACCTGAATGGTACAGGGTTTATTTCTATTTCCTAGACTTTTGTTCTCAAATATAAGTAAGCTAGGCATTTCAAATTGAGTGTCTAGTTATTTAAGTGATGTTACCTGTTGCTCTTGTCCTAGACATCCTCACTTGTGACTTTGGAGGACTATTCACCTATTTAACTCTTACCTTCAGTGAGGCAATCAGAGCATAAGTATAAATGTGAATGTGAGAGAAGAAACTAAGTTAACTTATGGGGTTATGAAAAGAATTAAAAGAGGGATGATCATGCTTAGTGACCTTGGAAAGGCCTTGGAAAGGATGAAATGGTATGAAGAAGGGAGAGACAGAATGATGATTGATACACTTTTCAGGAGAAAATTTTACAGGCAGTTTTTTCCTCCCTACCTCTTATGTTATTAGGTATAATTTCTATTAATAAAAGTGAGGATGCCAGTTTTGTCATTTATTAAGAGAGAAAGGTAATCTGAGGTCTTCATCTAGTTTTTATGATACCATTCTGTAACTTTTCTTTTTGTGGTTTACCTTGGAATACTGATTATAGCTTGGTAGAAACTTCATAGCAGTGGCTCACATCTTCTCTTTATCCTAAATTGTATTTTGAGTTTGACTAAATTTGCCACTCTAATGATCTTAAAGGAAAATTAAAATAGATGGTATCTGTTTTAAAAACCAATAATTCTACCAATCATTAATTCTTTTACCTGTATTGAGTAGATTCTAGGTTCCTGGCCTTTCTTTCCCCAGGAGCTGAGAATTTAAGATGGCCAAACTTATCATATCTTTAGAGTTGGTATTACTTAGTGGGATTCCCTTCCTGTGCCTGCCCCCACAACCTGGAATATCATTACAGGTTTGAGGATGCATTTCTGCTACTTTTGGTATATAGTTGAAAAAGAGATTAGATTTGGAGTCTTATCTCCTCCAGGCCACCCATCAAAAGAAGTGCTTCCTACCTAAATCTGGCTGGGAAATCAGGGGTTTTCTTTCTCTTAGGCTCCTTTATGATTCTTTTTTAGACCTTGTGTACTCTTAGTAATGCTGGTCTGGGTCTACTGCACATTTATTTAGTTTGGCATGGCTGTGTAGGCAATGTGCTGGGAGATGGGAAAGTTAGAGAGCAGTGTCTCAAGTTTTTATATTGTCACTTTTAATTTTAGAGAATGTTTCTTTTGAAATCTGATTCATCAAAAAAGTTTTTCTTTGTTTCTGTTTATTTTTGCTGGCATTTTAATGGTACTTGTAATAACCCAGGTGCCTTTCCAGAGGTCTGAGTTGCTTGACTGGGATGACTTACTCATTCCTTTGTTTGTTCCTCCCCTCTTCTTTTGGTAGGTCGAGCTGATCCAGAGTGTATGCTGGGCCACTTGCTGAGAATACTCTTCAAGAATGATGATTTCATGAATGCAGTAGGTTTGCTTCTTACTTTTCTCCAGAGATTATCATCAGTGGATGCTATACCTTTATTGTTTGTAAATAGTTTGTTTTCTCTTGAGGTCTTGACAAAGTTGGGAATAGTGTGGGTAGATTTTGTTTGTTTGTTTGTTTGGTATTGGTTCAACAAGCTAAGAGTCGTCATGGATTTCTTTCTTACCAAAGTCCTGGTCGTGGCCAAGGTGTTTTCTCTTTGGTGTGTATTTTCATTGTTTGAATATGGCAAGGACTCCCAAGGCATCTGTACTCATCCTAGGGCAAGATGATTTTGAGTTTGGGAATATAGACGTTTTCTTGAATTTCTGAATAGAAAACTCAGAGTGATGTATGTATAAGGCATGATTCTGCACTGACACTGTGGTGTGTGCATTGGGCATGTGGAGGGAGACAAAACTACCTTCTCTAACTCAGGGCTGTTGAGAAATAAATGAGGTGGGGGGAATATATATATAGCATTCACAGGGCCTGAGATAGTAATTATTCAGTAAGTTGTAGCTGTTAGGTTTGTTTTTGGAGGCCAAATTGCATGATCCTTGAGAGTATGGGCTTTGGGGTCCATATTTTGGGTTTAAATGGAACTTCACTGTTCACTGGCAGTTTGATCTTGAGGCAACTTAAGCCTCTCCAAACTTCATTTTCTCCAAGCTTTATTTTCCTAATCTATAAAATAGGGATGATCTTCCCTTTAAAATATTTTTGTAACCTTTGAATGAAATGAGTCGTGAAAAGTGCCATGCTCGCTTCGGCAGCACATATGCTAAAAAAAAAAAAAAAAAGTGCTTAGCACAGAACTTGGTACATGAGGGCTCAGTAAGTACTATTATTATTATCTGTACTGTATTAACTATTATTCTCTGTATTGTATTAACTCCAATTTATTTCTTGATCACCAGTGTCTCTTCTCTGCTTTTCTGGAAATGTTGAGCTGTCCTCTGGATATCCCCACTTGGATATTCCCCACAGGCACCTTGAATTCCACCTGTCTAATTGTGTGCTGTATAGTCTGTTTCTCTTGTTCTCTAGCTCAGTAATGATGTCCTTGTCTAGCCAGCTAGACAACTTTATTTTTCCAAGTTCTCTTATTCAGTTAAACTTACAGGTCTTATCATTCCTTTTCATTTAACTTCATAAATCCCTCCATTTCTTTATGTCCTTGTTGCCAGACCTTAGTTTAGCCACTACCATCTCTCTCTTGGTGATCGTAATAACCTCTTAACTGATTTCTCATCTTGTCTTGTTCTCTTCCAACCTATTCTTCACTTTATAGCCCAGAAATTTTTCTAAAATGCAAAAAGTGATCATGGCATCCTCTTGCTTGTAATCTATTAGTGGTTTCCCATTGGCCTCAAGATGAATTTTAAATTCCTCAGTTTATAAACCCAATCTCTCTGGCTTTTGTTCTTTTAATTTTAAATTCTTGCCCTTTGTCTCGCCTCTCCTCCCCACTCTTCCTTAGCTACTCCTACTTGTCCTTTACATTCTAGCTTGAAATCCCTCCCCCTCTAAGCCTTTCTCTGATTCCTCTGCAGGGGTTGTGTGACCTCCTACAGACTTCTGTAGCATCGTATACTCATGATATTTGTTTTTCCAACTGTCACTTCTGTTGGATTATGAACCCTTTGATGGTGGCACTACATCTTATTCACTGTTGTATACCCAGCACGGAATACAGTGCCACTTAGTAGTAGAGATTCAATAATATTTGAGTACTAGAAGGAAGTTTTATTAACGCATTTATATATGTTTATAATTTGTATATATTAAATGTATTTATAGTAGAAGTACAAAATTCAAGTTTTTCATTAACTATTGTCAAGAATCTGGAGGGGGTTGGTTGTCTTGCCCTGCTTTATCCTTCTGAAAAAGTGTATGTAAGAATAGGGGTTAAAAAAAGAATAGGGAGTGATTTCTTCTGGATACTCTTTTTTGAGAGAGAATGCATATGCCAAGGGGGGGAGTGGCAGAGGGTGAGGGAGAGAGAGAGGATCTTAAGCAGGCTCCATACCCAGCTTGGAGCCTGACATGGCCTCCATCTCAGGACCATGAGATCATGACCTGATTTGAAATCAGGAGTCAGATGCTTAACTGACTGACTGAACCACCCAGGCCCCCCTTCTTGATATTCTTTGAGCTTTAATTTCTGTGGTTGCTGATTTGTTCTTTTGGGAGGATTTGACATTAAAGCTGCAGAAGAAACATATGATCCCATCATGGCTCAGTGGGTTATAATAATTAAGGGTTTAATTAGTAATTGTTAGGTATAATCTTCTTAAATACCTCTTAGGGAAATGATGGGAATGTATTGAGTTTATTAGACTTCATTAATTTGCCTGGGTTGAATTTCAGATGAAAAGTATTCCTCTGTTTTTTTACAGCTGGTGAATGCATATGTGATGACAAGCCGAGAACCCCCTTTAAACACTGCAGCTTGCAGACTTCTATTGGACATCATGCCAGGGCTAGAAACTGCTGTTGTCTTTCAAGAAAAGGTACTTACTAAAAGGAAAAGTCATTTTATTTTTAAATTGAATGTTGATCTGTTTGATTTGTCTTTGTTAAGATAATTGTTACACATTTTTATAACAATAATGGTATAGAAATATAAGAAATCAATAAAAATATAAGAGTAATTGTTTTCATGAGTACTTACTGCTTAGGTGCTGTAGTATATCTTAAGTCTTAAGATTGTATGTTAAAAAAAATTAAAAAAAAAATTTTTTTTTTTAATGTTTATTTATTTTTGAGACAGAGAGAGACAGAGCATGAATGGGGGAGGGTCAGAGAGAGAGGGGGACACAGAATCTGAAGCAGGTTCCAGGTTCTGAGCTGTCAGCACAGAGCCCGACGCGGGGCTCGAACTCATGGACCGTGAGATCATGACCTGAGCCGAAGTCGGACGCTTAACCAACTGAGCCACCCAGGCGCCCCCCCAATTTTTTTTTTTATGTTTATTTTGAGAGAGATAGAACACAAGTCCGGGGGGGGCAGAGGGAGAGGGAGACACAGAATCTGTAACAGTCTCCAGACACTGAGCTGTCAGCAGAGCCTGACGTGGGGCTTGAACCATGAACCGTGACATCATGACCTGAGCCAAAGCCAGATGCTTAACTGACTGAGCCATCCAGGCGCCCTGGTTAAGATTGTATGTTTTTAGAATGGATTTATGATATTATCCAAACTCTTATTCTTCATGAGTTGTCTTCCTTAGTGAGGAAGGACTTTTCTACTTTGAGGAAACCCATTCTATTCTTGTGTTATTTATTTATTTTTTTAAATTTTTTGGGGGTAGTATTTAATATTTCGTTAATATTTGAAGATCTGTTTTGTGCTGTGTCTTATGGTGGGTGTTGATAATACTTTTGTCAGCAAGATGGAAGATTTCACATAATGTATTTGGGAGGGCACATACAAATAAACTGATAATTTCAAATAAGGATAAGTACTATGAAGACCAGAAAGTGGTAATTTGATAGTGACTGTGGTAGTGAGTGTGTGTGTATACTTCAAATGTCAAAAATTTGTTGCTCTATTTTTAGAATACAGATATTTTGTTCTCAGCATTAAGAATTTGCAGTGTGAATTGGGTATGTCACATAATTTTCTTTTTCTCAAAGATATTAATATTTAATGTTCTGAAATAATCTAGAGGTCTTAGTGTAGTTAAATGTAGAAACCAAATGAAAGATCTGGAAATAGATTTTCATTTAACTTTTTTAAAAGTTTATTTTTCTTTTTTTGAGCGAGAGAGTGTGTGTGCAAGCGGGGAGAGGCAGAGAGAGGGAGAGAGAATCCCAAGTAGGCTCTGTGCTGACAACTCTGACATGGGGCTTGAATTCACAAATGGTGAGATCATGACCTGAGCCAGATCAAGAGTTGGACACTTAACTGACTGAGCCACTCAAGTTCCCCATCATTTAACTTTTAAGGAAATTGTTACGCAATTGTATCACGTAAGGTATCTTAGAGAATAGCATTGTAATTAATGTTGTAATTTGCACATTGTATACAGACAAGTTTTAAAAATCTCCAATTAGTTATGATTGTGGGAGACCAAAAACATCTATATACTTGTCAGAAATATTTTAATATGCATTTTTTATTAAATGTTTATTTATTTTGAGAGAGAGAGCATGTGCGTGACCAGGGGAGGGGCAGAGAGGAAGAGGGAGAGAGAGAATCCCAAGCAGTCTCCGAGCTGTAAGCACAGAGCCTGAGTGGGGGTGGGGGTGGGGCTCGGGCTCGATCCGAGATTGACCTGAGCTGAAAGCAAGAGTTGGGCACTTAACCAGCTGAGCCATCTAGCCGCCCCTTAATATGTATTCTTTTGAAAACCAAGATGACAAATGAAGCTTTTATACCAGTGTATTAGTATATGCAAGATTTGTAGAAGACTATAGATGATTTTATTGTGCTTTGTAAAAGTGTCCTGGTTGTCATTGTAGGAAAGTCATCTCTGGTTCTTTGTAGTTGCATCATTGTATATTTAGAATGAAGTAAATACCCTTTGGATGTCAGAAACACTGAGGGATTTTTTTGAGTAATAAAATTTGTTTCATAATAACTCATTTCTGGTGAGAGAAGTGAATTATTAAAGCAAAATCATATGTTAGATAGGAAATAACATAGCTTTGAATCCAGTGTCCTAGAGCACAGATTACAAACTTCTTTGAGATTGTGAGGCCTTAATGTTGGATTACATGATGATCTTTATCCTTCAGAAGTATCCTATGCAAATTTTTTGGTGTGAATCAATATTTTACTTTAAAATACAATTATAACTTGTAAATTAATGAGTTAGAGATCATTATTTTTGGAAAGATGGGCTACTGGTATTTTACAAAGCTCTGGTTCAGACTCTGCTTTACAGCAGTATTTCTTAAACTTTGTGAACTGTAGTAACATGTTTTTACATTGCAACCCAGTACATACAGTAAGTATATGAAAAAGAAGTTTTTTGAACACTGTTTACTCTTTGTGTGATACATTCTGATATTTCACTAAATTGATTCTATTTTAGCCACTATTTTTTTTTTAAAGTTGCTTATTTGTACTTTCAGAGATAGTGAAATAGCTTTACATTTTATTTACAATTATTTGACTGTAGTTTTCTTCATTATATTAAGCGTGTTACAGAACTGAGCACTTTAATATTATTTATGTAATAGGTTTTTTTTTTTTTTAAAGCTGAGTGCTTTTTTTTTTTTTTTTAATTTTTTTTTTTTTCAACGTTTATTTATTTTTGGGACAGAGAGAGACAGAGCATGAACGGGGGAGGGGCAGAGAGAGAGGGAGACACAGAATCGGAAACAGGCTCCAGGCTCTGAGCCATCAGCCCAGAGCCTGACGCGGGGCTCGAACTCATGGACCGCGAGATCGTGACCTGGCTGAAGTCGGACGCTTAACCGACTGTGCCACCCAGGCGCCCCTTTTTTTTTTTTTTAACATTTATTCATTTTTTTGAGAGACAGAGAGACAGCACAAGCAGGGGAGGGGCAGAGAGAGGGGGAGACACAGAATCTGAAGCAGGCTCCAGGCTTCGAGCTGTCAGCACAGAGCCCGATGTGGGGCTCGAACTCATGAAATGCAAGATCATGACCTGAGCCGAAGTTGGATGCTCAACCGACTGAGCCACCCAGGCGCCCTGTTTTTTCTTTTCTTTTAAGAGAGAGCGCATGTGAGGTCGTGTACACATGCAGGCAGGGGAGAGACAGAGGGAGAGGGAAAGAGAATCTTAAACAGGCTCCATGCTCAGTGTGGAGCCCAATGTGGGGCCTGATACCGTGATCCTGGGATCATGACCTGAGCCAAAATCAAGAGTTGAATGTTCAACCCACTGAGCTACCAAGGTGTTCCTGTACTAGGTTTTTCCTATGGTTAAGTTTGTCAGTGTTAGGTCAGGACTTTTAGGGACTTTTTAAAAAAAATTTTAAATTTTTATTAAAACATTTTTTTTAATGTTTGTTTTTGAGAGAGAGACAACGCAAGCATGGGAGGGGCAGAGAGAGAAGGGGAGACACAGAATCCGAAGCAGGCTTCAGGCTCTGAGCTGTTAGCACAGAGCCTGATGCAGGGCTTGGACCCATGGACCACTAGATCATGACCCGAGCTGAAGTTGGATGATTAATGGACTGAGCCACCTCTAGGGACTTATTTTTTAAGTATTGTTTTGATGTTTTTCTCTTTGAGGTTGTCCTTAAATTATTGGAGGTGGGAGGGATAAAATCAGAGAGACTGAGATCTCAGAAAGTATAATCTGTAAGTGAGTGTTTCTCAGATTTTATATTCTGGAACATTAAGATTCCTCTAAAATGTTAATAGGTGCTTTATGAAAAAAGTGTACATGAGATCATTTAATAGGTGGATGGCTACCATTTATTAAGTGCTAGCTAGCCCTGTGCTAAGCATTTGTTTTGCATCATGTATTAATCGTCACAGCATCCTGTGAGGTAGGAAGAAAACCATGAATATATGACCTTTCAGAAGCTGAGAGGGAAAAAAATGGTTTTAAGAAAGAAGGGAGGAGACCCAGATCTATCCAGGATAACTTGGAAACTTTCCTATTGCATGCACACACAGATTCCAGGTAAATTGCAATAAACTCTTAGAGAAATCCCTAGGTGCCAGAGGTAACTGTAAAAACAAAGTGGTAGTTGAGGACAGGAGATAAAACCTTGGCTGAACAGTTGGAACTGGGACCTCGA
This sequence comes from Prionailurus bengalensis, assembly GCF_016509475.1. Lineage (NCBI taxonomy): Eukaryota > Metazoa > Chordata > Mammalia > Carnivora > Felidae > Prionailurus > Prionailurus bengalensis. The sequence continues at coordinate 20,433,099 of NC_057348.1, read as the reverse complement.
CCCCTGTGTAAAACCAGTACTCCCAAAGGACCTTCAGTGAAACAGTGCAAAAGAGAAGTATCTGCCTACTGCCATGGAAGATGACTGGTTTCTCAGTCTGTGACTCCACTCTGATGGCAGGGGGTGAGGGTGTGGGGTAGGGGTGGATAAATCTCTGAGACACCCTGGGCACAACCTTTATTTTGGTGTATGTTTGAAATTTCTGCCATATGAATAGGAACCCCAAAGTCAAGAAATTAACAAAATAATTGTCCTGAACTAACCATATTCCTTGAGTGTCTGACAAAAGCAAATGTAAAATTACTCTTGGGGGAAGCTCTCATAATCCAGGCTATAATGGATTTCAGAGAACAGCAATTTCCAGGTGAAGTGAGTTCACAAAAACATTACAAAATACACCAGGAAATAATTTTTCAGGATTAGGAATTAACAATAAAAATAGAAGAATCAAATAGAACAGATATCTGAAAGATATTAGGAAGTCCCTTTTAAATGACTGGATGTGTTTTCTTTTTGGATTTTTCATTACTAGTGTATAGAAATGCAACTGATGGGGCACCTGGGTGGCTCATTTGGTTGAGTGTCCGACTTCGGCTCAGGGATCTCACGGCTTGTGGATTCGAGCCCCATGTTGGACTTTGTGCTGACCGCTCATAGCCTGGAGCCTGCTTTGGATTCTGTGTCTCCCTCTCTCTCTGCCCCTCCTCTGCTCATGCTCTCTCAAAAATAAACATTAAAAAAAAGAGAAATGTAACTGATTTTGTATGCTGTAACTTTGTTGAATTCATCTATTCTAACATTGTGTGTGGAATCTTAGAAGTTTTCTACATAAAATATCATGTCATCTGTGAATAGAGATAATTTTATTTCTTCTTTTCCAACATAAATGCCTTTAATTTCTTTTTCTTGTCCAGTTCTGGCTACAACTTACTATGTTGAATAGAAATGGTGAAAGCAGACATCTTTGTCTTGTTCGTTTTTTTCTAAAATTGTTTTTAGTGCTTATTTTTGAGAGAGAGCATGTGTGCACTCATGAGCAGGGGAAGGGCAGAGAGAGAGGGAGACAGAATCTGAAGCAGGCTCCAGGCTCTGAGCTGTCAGCACAGAGCTGGACACCCTTGGACCTCAGCCAAAGTCGGATGCTTAATCAGCTGAACCACTCAGGCGCCTCTGTCTTGTTCTTGATGTTAGGGAGAAAGTCTGTTACTCTTTTTGATTGTTGAGTATAATGTTGAGTGTGTGGATTTTTCATAACTGGCTTTTATGATATTAAGGAGGTTTCCTTCTATTCCTAATTTATTAAGTATTTTAATGAAAGTGTGTTGATTTTTGGCAGATTTTAATGAAAGTGTGTTGATTTTTGGCAGAGTAATTTCATACTCATTTTATTGTGTGTAGTTTGGTGTACTAGATTGATTTTTGTATGTTGAACTATACTTGCATTCCTGGATAAATCCATTCATTGATCATGGTGTATAATCCTTTTAGTGTGCTGCTGTGGTATTTTATTGAGGTTTTTTTGTATCAGTATTCATAAGGGATATTGTTCTATAGTTTTCTTATAGTGTCTTTGGCATCAGGATAACGCTGGCCTCATGGAATGGGTTTGAAGTGTTCCTTTATTTTTTGGAAGAGTTTGAGAAAGATTGGTATTCTTTAAATGTTTAGTGTCCAATTCACCAATGAATTCATCTGGTCCTGAGTTTTTCTATTTTGGGAGATTTTTGATGACTGATTCAGTCTCCTTACTACTTAGGTCTTAATCAGTTTTTCTTTATGAATCAGTTTTGGTAGATTGTGTATCTAGGAATTTGTCCATTTTGTCATTTTACCTAAGTTATTCATTTTGTTGGTATATAATTGTTTATAGTGTTTTATGTGTTTTTTTTATTTCTGCAAGATTGGTAGTAAGATTGGTACAAACTTTTGTTTGTATTTTTAAATTTTATTTGTTTTTTAAGTTTGTTTATTTTGAGGAAGAGAGAGAAAGAGAGTGGGAGGAGCAGAGAGAGAGGGAGAGAGAGAATCCTAAGCAGGCTCTACACTGTCAGCACAGAGCCTGATGTGGGGCTTGAACTCCTGAACCTTGAGATCATGACCTGAGCTGAAACTTAAGAGTTGGATGCCTAACTGACTGAGCCACCCAGCCATTCCTCTCTTTCAGTTTTGAGAGTAATGTGAGTCCTTTTTATTTTTATTTTTTAAATTTCTTTGGGTCTTGTTCAAGATTTGTCAATATTGTTGGATCTTTTCAAAGAAACAACTTTTGGTTTCATTTTCTGTATTTTTCTATTTGCTGTTTTACTTAATCTTCACTCTAATCTTTATTACCTGCTTCTATTACCTTTGGGTTTTGTTTGCTCTTTTTCTAGTTCCTTAAAGTGTACAGTTAGGTTATGAGGGATTAGAGATCCATTTTTTTTTAATTGTATGTATGTTTGCAGCCATGAATTTCCCTCTTAGCAATGCTTGTGACACCTCCCACAAATTTTGGTATGCATTCATCTCAAGGTATTTCTAATTTCCCTGTGACTTCTTTGACCCCTGGGTTATTTAAAAGTGTATTAATTTCCAATATGAATTATCCAGTTTTCCTTAGGTTGTTGATTTCTTATTTAATTTCAATGTGATTGGAAAAAATTCTTTGTAAGAGTTTATTCTTCTTAATTTATTAACCCTGTTGTTGCCTAACATGGTCTATCCTGGAAAATGATCCATGTATACTTAAGAAGAATGTATATTCTGGTCTTGTTGGGTGGAGTATTCTCTGTGTGTCTGTTAGGTGTAATTGGTTTATAGTGTTCAACTCTTATGTTTCCTTACTGATCTTATGTTTGGTTGTTCTATCTATTATTGAAAGTGGGGGTACAGAGTTTCTGTTTGGGATAATAAGTTTTGGAAAAACATAGTGGTGATGGTTATGCAACATTGCAAATGTACTTAATCACACTGAATTGTACACTTAAGAATGGTTTAAAAGGTTCAAAATTATTGGATATGTAAAAAAAAAAAAAAAAAAAAAATCTAAATTCTTAACAAAAGTCCAAGACCATGGGAGAAAAAATGGCCATTTGGGAAAGGAAACAGAGAGCTAGTATGTATAAAGTTTACAGTTATTGAATTTAAAAACATAGTAGATGAATTAGAGTGAAGTTTAGACACAGCTGAAGATAGAACCGTGATACCATGATCTGAGCTGAAACAAAGAGTCAGACACTTAACCGACTGAGCCACCTAGGCACTTCTCATGTCAATATATTTTTTTTGAAAAAGTTTTTTAATGTTTTCATTAATTTTTTTTTTGAGAGAGAGAGAGAGAGAGAAAATGAACAGGGGAGGGACAGAGCGAGAGAGAGGGAGACACAGAATCTGAAGCAGTCTCCAGGTTCTGAGCTGTCAGCACAGAGCTGGATACGGGTCTTGAACTCACCAGCTGTGGGATCATGACCTGAGCCAAAGTTGAAGCTCAACTGACTGAGTCACCCAGGAACCCCTCATGTCAACTGACTGAGTCACCCAGGAACCCCTCATGTCAATATTTTAAAACAAAATTTCTCAGCATGTGTTTTTCAGAGTGTTAATTTTTTGAAAAGAGGTTAAAATGTTTAGAAATATATGGGATAATGACTCCATGACCTTAGGGAAGAATTTAAGATACAAAGTGCACAAAATTTATTTATTTTTATTATTTTTTAAAATTTTTTTAAAGTTTTATTTATTTATTTATTTTTGAGAGAGAGACAGAGAGAGTGAGTGGGGGAGGGGCAGAGAGAGGGAGAGAGAGAGAATCCCAAGCAGGCTCTGTGCTGTCAGCACAGAGCCCCACGCAGGGCTCGAACTCACACACTGTGAGATCATGACCTGAGCCGAAACCAAGAGTCGGACTCTTAACCGACTGAGCCACCCAGGCGCCCCAAAGTGCACAAAATTTAAAAGAAAATACTGTTGAGTATGATTACATAAAAATTATGAACTTGTGTTTATCATAAAACACTTGTAAAAGCTGTGTATTTCACAGAAATGGAAGCCTAAATGGTCAACAGGAATGAAAAAATGCTGAACCTCATTAATAATGATGAATTCAAATTATATGCAGTGCTGTTTTTATACCCACCAGACTACAGAAGGTGAAAAGTATGACTGTGGTCAAGTGTTGACAGAGATGTAGAAAAAAAGTATTCACTGTTGGTGGAAATGTGAATTGTTGCAGTCACTTTGGAAAATAGCCTGGCATTCTCTGGTAAAGTTGAGCATGCACACATCCTACATCCATGATGCAGTAGGTTTTTTTTTTTTTTGTTTTTTTTGTTTTTTAATTATTTTTGAGAAAGAGAGAGTGTGCACATGTGAGGGAGGGGCAGAGATAGAGGAGGATAGAGGATTCGAAACCGCCTCTGTGCTGACAGTAGATAGCCTGATGCAGGGCTCGAACTCAGAGACTGTGAGATCATGACCTGAGCCGAAGTTGGACACTTAATCAACTGAGCCACCCAGGCGCCCCTGTTTAGTAGTTTATTTATTTTTTTTAATGTTTATTTACTTTTGAGAGAGAGAGAGAGAGAGAGAGAGAGAGAGAGAGAGAGAGAGCAAGCAGGGGAGGGGCAGAGAGAGAGGAAGACATAGAATCTGAAGCAGGCTGCAGGTTCTGTGCTGTTAGCACTTGGTGTTCGAACTCACGAACTGTGAGATCATGACCTAAGCTGGAGTCAGATGCTTAACTGACTCAGCCACCCAGGTGCCCCCTGATTTAGTAGTTCTGATCCTAGATGTCTGCTCTGTGGATAGCTATGGATAGACTTGCACAAAAATAGTTGGTTTTTTTCTGTTTTTTTATTTTATTTTATTTTTTTTAGTTTTTTATTTAAAGATTTTTTTTATGTTTATTTTTGAGAGTGAGAGTGAGAGAGGGCACGAGTAGGGGAGGGGCAGAGAGAGAGGGAGACACAGAATCTGAAGCAGGCTCCAGACTCTGAGCTGTCAGCACAGAGCCCTCTTGTGGGGCTCAGACTCACAGAGTTGTGGTTTTTAAGCCAACAAAATAGCAGCAAAATATGGAGGTGAAGAACATCTGGAGGTCAACTGCCTGGGATCAGACCCCAGCTTTCACTTAATGTTACTTCACCTTATTGTGACTCAGTTTCCTTTTCAGTAAATACTTACCTAATCACGTAAGGTTGATAGAAGTTAATAAGTAATTGTGTCTAAAGTCTGTCTTATGTTGAATGCTATTTGTGACAATTACATGTAATAATATAGGTGAATGTAAAGAACATAATGGTGAATAATAACTTGCAGAAAAATGCAGTATCATGTGGTTTATACAGTTCAAAGCATGTAACTTTAACATGTTTAATGAGAAAATTGTTAAAATTTAGTAACATGGGTACCTTTTGGGAAGAGAGGACACAAGTGGTATAAGGAGGAACACATGGAAGATCTCTATCAAGTAGATCATGGGTGATTTTCATTTTCTTTGGACTATACATGTTTTTTTAATTAAAAAATTGTTTTTAACGTTTTATTTATTTTTGAGAGAGAGAGAGAGAGCGCGCGTGTCGAGAAGGAGCAGAGAGAGAGGGAGACACAGAATCCAAAGCAGGCTCCGGGCTCTGAGCTATCAGCACAGAGCCCGATGCGGGGCTCAAACCCACAAACCATGAGATCATGACCTGAGCTGAAGTCAGGTGCTTAACTGACTGAGCCACTCAGTTGCCCCTGGAGTATGCATGTTTATGTGTACTATTTCATAATAAAAACTAGTGAAAAATGAGTTTGGGATATGTGGTGTTAAGTACTTTGATGGATAACTTCTCATTAGTAATGTTAATTGTGCATTGTGAACTTCAAAGAATATAGAAGTTTTAGTGCTTCCCACTTGGTCATGGAATATTTTGGGTCTCAAACATCTAAGGTAAGACTGTTATGTGATTATTGATCTTTAGCTTGAATGTCAGTGGCTAGATAGGAATCTATTTCACAGATGCACAGATACTTTAATCCACTTAGACACTTTACTTGCATTTTTAAATTTATGAGCAGCATTGAAATATCTTAAGAGATTCTTTCATAAGACTAAAATCTTTGCTTATGTCTTTAATTATGAAAATGGTCTTTGCTGAATTGTACTATTTCATTTCCTTTACTATAGGAGGGAATTGTTGAGAATCTTTTCAAATGGGCCCGAGAGGCTGATCAGCCATTGAGGACGTATTCTACTGGACTGTTAGGAGGTGCTATGGAGAATCAAGACATTGCTGCCAACTATAGGGATGAGAATTCACAGCTGGTAAGGACTGTGTTAGAATTTTTGTATAAGGTGGGAGAGTATTCACAAGTTCTTTCCTTACTACCTGAACTCGAAAAGGTAGATCTTATTCATTATATGGTACTGGAATATAGCTATAATTTTGACATTTCAAGATAACTTTTTTTTTTTTTAAGTCTGTGTATTCTGAGAGAAAGAGCGAGCTGGGGAGGGGCAGAGAGGGAGAGAGAGAATCCCATGCGGGCTCTGTGCTGTCTGTGCAGAGCCCGATGTGGGGGTTGATCTCACAGACTGTGAGATCATGACCTGAGCCAAGATCAAGAGTTGGATGCTTAACTGACTGAGCCACCCAGGCACCCCTCAAAATTACTTTTCATAATAGTTTTGATTTTACTTTTTTTAACTTGAAAATAGCCATTTTTCATCTTATCAAGGATCATGATCGTTTATACTGGATAAAGAATAGAAGCATTCTCTTTATTTTCCCAACATTTGGATTATGAAAATTTTCAAACATACAGCAAAATAGAATTTTATAGAGAACAGCTGTGTACATACCACTTAAATTGTTTGTGAACATTTTACTATACCCATGCATACCCATCCATCCATCCACCTTTTCTTTTATTCATCCACCATCCTTTTTTTTATGTAGTTCGAAGTAAATTGCAGGCATAATTTCTTTTTTTTTTTTTTAAACTAAGCATAATGCTATATTTTAGTGTTGGCTCAAAAAATAAGTACTTAAGGGGTGCCTTTGGTTGAGTGTCTGACTTTGGCTCACGTCCTGATCTCATGTTCCATGGGTTAGAGACCCACATCGGGCTCTGTGCTAACAGCTCAGAGCCTGGAGCCTGCTTCAGATTCTGTGTCTCCCACTCTGTCTGCCCCTCCCCTGCTTGCACCCTGTCTTTCTCTCTCAAAAATAAATAAAACAAAAAATAAAATAAGTACTTAAAACATGAAAAAGTAGTGAACTTGAAAAATAGATTGTATAATTATGTAGATGGCAATATCTAACAATGCAATTTACAACAGATATAAGTTTGAGAAACCTTCGTGTTTTCAGACTTTTTTTTTTTTTAATGTTTATTTCTGAGACAGAGAGAGATAGAGCATGAGTGGGGGAGGGACAGAGAGAGAGAGGGAGACACAGAATCCGAAGCAGGCTCCAGGCTCTGAGCTCTCAGCACAGAGCCCGACGCAGGGCTTGAACTCACAAATCGTGAGATCATGACCTGAACCAAAGTCAGTCGCTCAACCTACTGAGCCACCCAGGCGCCCCTGGACATTTTTTTAAAATCATGAATATGTCTAGTGTCTGCCTCTTCAGGTGTGATGGTCCAGCCCAGCTTGATCCAGATAGATCAGCTATGAGTGATGTCTGATGTGCAAATGTGGTTTGGGTTCTCTGGGAAATTTTATGAGGAATGAGAGTTCTAGCCGTTTATTTCATTAAGCTGTAGGAATTAGGTCAAAATATTTATCAAATCTTTGCCATTTCCAGATACTGAAATAACTGCATGAGGATCTACTTCTCCTTAAATGGAAATAAGAATTATTTATTAAGACTCATTTAAATTAAGATGCAGAAGAAATAAGGCCTTTTATTCCAATATCTGTTGATAGGTGGCAATAGTACTTCGAAGACTGAGGGAGCTACAACTTCAGGAAGTGGCTTTGCGGCAGGAAAACAAGCGTCCCAGCCCGCGAAAGCTCTCCTCTGAACCCCTTTTGCCTCTGGATGAAGAAGCTGTGGATATGGACTATGGCGACATGGCTGTAGATGTAGTGGATGGTGAACAAGAGGAAGCCTCTGGGGACATGGAGATTTCCTTTCATCTTGATTCAGGCCACAAGACTAGTAGTAGAGTGAACTCAGCAGCCAAACCTGACGAGGGAGGATTGAGGAAAAACAAGTCAGCAAAACAGGGTGACAGAGAGAGTTTTAGGAAGGCCAAGCAGAAGTTGGGTTTCTCAGCATCTGATCCAGATCGTATGTTTGTTGAGCTATCTAATAGCAGCTGGTCAGAAATGTCCCCTTGGGTGATTGGCACCAATTATACTCTTTATCCTATGACTCCTGCTATTGAGCAGCGACTCATTCTCCAGTATTTGACCCCCCTAGGAGAATATCAGGAGGTAAGCTTATTGGGAAGAATGCTGTTCACACTTTGGGACTAGTGCTTATTTCTGAGATATTTTAGGTAGCATTTTATACTCTGAGGTGTTTTTACTCTAATACAGAAAAGTCTTTGCCTCAAACTGGTGAAGTCTTATGCCACTGGTAAAGTCTTAGGTCACTTCAGATGTAGGTCTGTTTGATAAAAGTGGGTTTGTATGTTTATAAGGGAGTGGGGGGGGGTACCTCATTTTTTAAAAATCTTTTGTCTTCATAATGGAACAGGAAATATGTGAAAATAAACCCAGTGTTAAGATTTATTTTTGTTTTCATTTCAGTTACTTCCCATATTCATGCAACTTGGATCACGGGAATTAATGATGTTCTATATTGACCTGAAACAGACTAATGATGTCCTGCTTACATTTGAGGCACTCAAGGTAAAAAAAATTTTTTAAGATTTTTTTTTTTTTTTAAGTAATCTGTACACCTCATGGGGCTCAAACTCACAACCTTGAGGTCAAGAGTCGTGCACTCCACTGATTGGGTCAGCCAGGTGCCCCACTTGGGGTAAAATTCTTGAAAATGTTAGGTACTGAGTGTTTTATTGACATGGATGTACCCATGTATTTTGGTGTATAGCATCTCTGAGTTTTATTGCTCAGGGCATTTTCATTGCCAGAGGTGTCAAAATAGTAACAATTGAAAATTTCTTATTTCTGTAGAAGAGATGAGGTTTACTTACTAAGTGGTTTCACAGATATTCAGGAGTCTGTCCTACAGGGTTGAATAGTAGAAAGTGGATCTAGATCTGGGGATGGCCTCAGTTATTTTTGCTGCATAGGAGTGGAAAAATATGTATATAGTACCTTATATCCTACTTTTTAAATATTCTCTGTCAGGCAACATTACTTTTTCTGAATTCTTCATTATTTACATAGCGTATGATGTTAGCTTACCTAGAGTAAACAAAATGTGAATTGGAAAATGAGTAAAGAAGTAGAGGCAGACCTAAATTCAGTAGAGGTAAGTGACTTCCTAGGTTGCAGAGGCACTAAATAGGGGAGGGCAGGTTAGCTAGCCCATGAAATTCATACTTATTCAAGTAATCTGAATGGAGAGAGATAAATTGAATGAATAACATTGTGGCTATCATACAATTCTACTCAGTAGGTAACTAATGAACAGAGTACCTTTCTGTGATGTTTACACTATTAGGTAAATCAAATCTTTATAGTTTGGTTAAGACAGTCATGTAAGCCTATGATTTCTTTTAGATATTATAGATGTTGTGGAAAAAGTATGGGGCACAAAGGAAGGAGTATTGTCTTCTTCCTGAGAAACTTTTCCAGAAAAGACCTCTGAAAAAAGAAGTGATGCTCTTTCTGGCTCTTTAAAGTTACAACTTTAAGGAAAAAAAAAAAAAGAAAGAAAGAAAGAAAGAAACAACTTTATTTTTGATATTCTAGAGCTATGCTATCCAATAGAAGTTTCAGTAATGGTGGAGGGGCGCCTGGGAGGCTCAGTCGGTTAAGCATCCAACTTCAGCTCAGGTCATGATCTCACAGCTTGTGAGTTCGAGCCCCATGTCAAGTTCTGTGCTGACAGCTCAGAGCCAGGAGCCTGCTTCAGCTTCTGTGTCACCCTTGCTCTTTGCCCCTACCCCACTCATACTCTGTGTGTGTGTGTGTGTGTGTGTGTGTGTGTGTGTGTGTGTGTGTCTCTCTCTCTCTCTCTCTCTTAAAAATAAACATGAAAAAAATTTTTAAAAAGTTTTAGTAATGGTGGAAATTTTCTATGTCTCTGCTTTTCAATACAGTGGCTACTAGCTGTATGAGCACTTAAAATGTAGCTAGTGTCACTGAGGCATTGAATTTTTTATCTTAATTAGTCTCGTGTGGCCAGTGATTACTGCATTGGACAGCAGAGTTCCAGAGTATATTGAAATGAAATGGAGGTGAGGAAAGTTGCCTTTCAGATGCCAGAAATTTTAAACTTGGAGGAGGTCAGACATACCCTGTATAACATATCCCTGTGTGTGGATGTAGTGTGTGTGTGTGTGTGTGTAAATTCATTATACTTTGAACATTGGAATGCAGCTAGAGGTCAGAGTTCTCTCTAGTCCAAAGGTCTTGCTTTCAGATGCAGCATCCTGTCCTGAACCAGGATATAGTGGAAGAGGGGATTTGGGCAGTTGCTATTTCCTTAGGTTTTGTATGAGGAATTATAATGGATATTGTTATTCAACTATTTCCATGCAGAGTCATAGGGGATTAAAGAAAATGAAATAAGGGTGAACAGGGAAAAGTTGCAAGAGATCTTTCTTACAGGGAAATGATGTAGAAAGATATGTACTCTTGTTCAAAAGGAAGGTTCAGTTGTATAGGAGAGGGGGATAGGTGTTAAGTTAAAATAAAAATGGGTTAAAATGTAGTCATTTGAAGAACCAGACCTTATACGGAGATACAATATAAGGAGAGAAAGTAGAATCTTTGCTTACATGAGCAAAGTGATCTAGGTTATAGGCTTTGTATTGGTAAGGTTGAACCTGCTTATTACTCTCTTTTCTCTTCTACCTATCCTGGCAGTGGAACTGCCACTTTATGGTAGGGACGTGAGAAAAACTACATGCCACCTTCTAAGGGTTGGCAGGGAACCATATGTGGTTTAGCTACTTGGAGGACAGACTTGGATAACAGACAAAAAGAGTAAAGAGGTAAGAGATTTGAATTACATATGAGGATTAGTCTGAATCTGGGTGTTGAGAGAACTTCTGAAGAAGGTACATACCTGTTGTTTTTGCCATTAACCCTGGCAACATTTGTATCAAGTTACATACTTTCCACTCTGTTTTGTCTCTACTTTGTTCCTGCTTCACCATCTGGAAGACACCTTGGCACGAGAAACACGAGGGGGAGCTCTAGTTCTTCCGAGGCCCTGTCCACATTAGCCTGGGTTGAAGGTCATGAAGTAGCCTGCTGCTTGCATTGTACTTCCTGCCTTTAAAATTGCCCAGAAGACCAGGTCTACCCAGAGAGACTAGTGGGAACTGAACAGGAAGTTAACAAAACTTGAAAGATAACATGCTTTTAAAGATCTGTTTAAAGTGCATTCTGATAAGTTCCAAACATTTGCTAGTTTGGTAATTTGTTGAGGATGGTTATTTGGGGTTATATATAATGAGGTTCAGTATAAAAGAATACAAAATTTTGGGGTGTCTGGGTGGCTCAGTCGGTTAAGCGTCCGACTTCAGCTCAGGTCATGATCTCACGGTCGTGAGTTCGAGCCCCACATCGGGCTCTGTGCTGACAGCTTAGAGCCTGGAGCCTGCTTCGAGTTCTGTGTCTCCCTCTCTCTCTGTTCCTCCCCCGCTGATGCTCTGTCTCTCTCCTTCAAAAATAAATAATAACATTAAAAAAAAAAAAAAAAAAAAAGACAAAGTTTGGTATTTTATTAGATGACAAGTCTGTGACTGAGCCAAAACTAGAACATAGAACTGATTATATTTAAAAGCATTAAAATGGGAAGGTTAAGAAAAATCCTTTAGGGAAGCTATGTAATAATAAAATGGTTGTGGGACTATGTCATTGTTTATGGCAGTATTTTTCATTTCTTGTTTTTCACCTTTATGAAAACCTTTGGTGTTAGAAGGGGATGTTAGGAAATCTTAATAGGTTTTCTTCCCCCCCTCAGCTTTATTGAGATATAATTCACATACCATAGAGGGTTTTCTCTGTTTTTTTATTTCCCTTTAAGCAGTACTGGTTTTATTTCTGTTGTGAGGGAGTGGTTGTCTATTTCAGAGGATTCCTTTTATTTAGCAGCTTGATTTAATGTTTTGTGAAAAGATTTTGTGATTATTCTAGATCCTTCCACAGTAACATGTGTCCTCTTTGTTTAGCACCTTGCATCTCTCCTGCTCCATAACAAGTTTGCCACAGAGTTTGTTGCGCATGGTGGAGTACAGAAATTACTGGAAATTCCTCGTCCTTCTATGGCTGCAACTGGTGTATCCATGTGCTTGTATTACCTGTCCTACAACCAGGATGCCATGGAAAGAGTAAGTCCAGTCCATTTAGAATTTGGGAATGGGATTGGGTAAGGAGACTTTTTAGCACCTTCACAGAAAAAAATGAGTAGTTGGGAGTTTCTTAATGAAATTTTAATGAAAATAATTTTAATGAAAGAAGCAGAGAACATGATGAATATATGGCTTTCACAAAGCATTCTAAAAATGTAAAATTGTTTACAAAAGATTGTTTTTTCTTCTATTTGAATTAAAAAAAAAAAGCAAGGTAGATTGAGGTCTAGGGGCTTTATTTAGTTTTTGCCATTTCTGTTGAATTAGTATTAATTCTTGGGCTCTTGTCAGATGTTGTTAATGGAGTTATATTTTGGGTTTTAGAGTCAATCTATTATAAAAACAGATGATGCTTTGTATGTGTTAACAAATAATGTGTGGTGGAGATAAAATAATTCCCGTTCTCAGGGCTCCAGAGTTTCCCCATCTGGTTCTTCTGTTTTTCCAGTTAAGACTTGTTTATTTAGTGATTAAAAAAAAAAATGTGAATGAGTTACATTTGAAAAGTAGTGGGTCCCTAGACACACCTAGGGAAGCTCTTATCATTTCCATGCCTGGAATATTTTTCTAATGTTCTGTGTGTTTTGGCTCTTCTGGTAGAGTGAAGTTGGTAAATTCTTCTTGAGCTATGTCTTGATTCATCTTTGCATATTTGTTAATGTAATGTTTTAGTTTTAATTTTTTTCCCTTTTGTGATCAATACTATGCAAAGATATGTATTCTTTTGAGAATAGTAACTTAATCTGTAGGTGTGTATACAAAATTAATTATGGCTAAGATAAAAAAGTAAACCTGGGGAATGCTTTAGAATTCATTGATCCATAGGAGACATTTTGATCCATAGGAGACATCAAAATGTATGTGAAACGAATCAGTGAGTGGATAGATAACAAACTTGTAGACTTTAGTATCAGAAGGCTCAAGTCACTTTTATCACCCATGGATAGTCTCTTATCTCTTTGAGCTTCTTTCTCATCTTTTTTATTTTATTTTATTTTTTGAGAGTGAGACAAAACATGTGAGCTGGGGAGGGGCAGAGAGAGACAAAATCTTAGGCAGGCTCCACACCCAGCACAGAGCCATCTCTGGGCTCAGTCTCACTACTGTGAGATCATGACCTGAGCTGAAATCAAGAATTGGATGCTTATGGGGCACTTGTGTGGCTCAGTTGGCTAAGTGTCTGACTCTTGATTTCAGCTCAGGTCATGATCTCATCGTTCGTGGGTTTGAGCCCCACATTGGGCTCCATGCTGGCAGTGCAGAGCCTGCTTAGGATTCTCTTTTTGTCCCTCCCCCGATTGTGCGCGCGCTCTCTCTCTCTCTCTCTCTCTCTCTCTCTCTCAAACAAACAAAAAAGAGTTGGATGCTTAACCAACTGAACCATTCAGACACTCTCTTGCCTTCTAAGTGGGAACTGATACCCTATGGAACTGAGCACTGTGAGCATTAGAGGATGTAAATATTTGCAAAATTTGGCATTCAGTAAATAGCTCAAATTTAAGCATCTAAATTTAGGGTGTTCAGTTTGGAATAGATTGTTACAGAATTTCATTTGTAACTTAAGTTTTAAACTCCGAATGACTGAATTAGTGATGATAATTGTATTCTGCACAGATAGCTAGCTACAGTGGTGAATTTTTCATCCCTTTTTGAAGGTTCCTTTGCCTGAAATTTTTAAAAACTGTTTTATTTTTTGCAGGTTTGTATGCATCCCCACAATGTTCTGTCTGACGTGGTGAACTATACTCTGTGGTTAATGGAATGTTCTCATGCCTCAGGATGCTGCCATGCTACCATGTTTTTCTCAATTTGCTTCTCCTTCCGGGCTGTGTTGGAGCTCTTTGACCGCTATGATGGTCTTCGTCGTCTGGTGAATTTGGTGAGGTTCTCAGTGGCTTCTTTTTGTGAGGAATAGGGGTCTTGCTTGTCTTGGCTGCCTTTCAGTAGTGTTGAAGAGAGGAACCTTTTTTTTTTTTTTTTTTTTTTTTTTTTTTTTTAAGATTTCATTTTTAAGTAATCTCAGCACCTCATGTGGGATTCAAACTGACAACCCTGAGATCAAGAATCACTTGCTCCACCAAGTGAGCCAGCCAGGCTCCCCAAGAAGCAGCTTTTGACTAGAAGAATTTTGCTATCATTTTTTGTGAATGAAGTCTTTTACTTCTCTTAAGCGATTAGAGGACTCTGCCATTGTAGACTTGCCTTGAATATAGTAATCTCAGGGGGAATTGTGTTGATAATCTTGATCTTTCTTTTTTTTATAAAATTTTTTTTTTTTTTCAACGTTTATTTATTTTTGGGACAGAGAGAGACAGAGCATGAACGGGGGAGGGGCAGAGAGAGAGGGAGACACAGAATCGGAAACAGGCTCCAGGCTCTGAGCCATCAGCCCAGAGCCCGACGCGGGGCTCGAACCCACAGACCGCGAGATCGTGACCTGGCTGAAGTCGGACGCTTAACCGACTGCGCCACCCAGGCACCCCATTCTTGATCTTTCTTAAAGCAGTGGTTTTGTGCCTGAATGTCTTTCAACATGATTACAAGCTATGCAATTTTTCAGTAACTGTTTAATGTTTTGCTTATATATGGCAACTCTTAACATGTTTCATAGACAACTGTGCTTTGATGTTTGTTAGTCTTGTTGAGCATAAAAGTTTACTGTAATCCTTTTCCTCCTTTTACTTTTTTCTTTCTGTTTTTTCCTTCCTTCCCTTTTTCCCCATCTTTTTGTCTCTTTCCTAATAGATCAGTACTTTGGAGATTCTAAATTTGGAAGATCAGGGTGCACTTCTGAGTGATGATGAAATATTTGCTAGCCGCCAAACTGGGAAACATACCTGCATGGCCTTGCGCAAGTACTTTGAGGCTCACCTGGCCATTAAATTGGAACAAGTAAAACAGTCACTTCAGAGGACTGAGGGTGGCATTCTTGTCCATCCTCAACCCCCATACAAGGTGAGAGGACCTTGCCATAAAAGGAAAAGTTAACTCTTACAGCATTGTTGGGCCTAACACTCATTGAGATCAATGGAGTTTATGCAGTATGTACATTGTTGGATTATACTTGCCTTGTGTAGAGGCAGAATACTTGAACATGGATGTATCAGGGACTTGTTTTGCTCCTAGTTGTAAGTTGCTACTAAAAGATGAACTGAAGTGTGTATAAAAGGTCTTTCTTCTATGAAAAGTACTAGATATCCTGCCTCCTTCTGTGTGGAATTCTTTTTCTGAAAGGGCACGTCTGTTACTCCACTTCTGTATCATTTTTTAACTTTCTTGATGTGTTTTGGAATAAAGATGTGTTTTAAAAATCACAAATTGAAAACAAACCAGTTATTTTATGTGGTACTTCTTTTTCAAGTTGTGAAATATATGTACCAACAAGTTGTGAACATTTTGTTACCTTTTTTGGGCAAAATGTATTATGAGTCTAATTATAAGTAAAAGATTAAACATTCATTATTTCACATGTGGGCTATTGACTCAACTGTGAAATTTGAAAGCTGTTATTACTTAGGTTTATCAAAACTTGTTGACTATTGAGCTGTGATGAGGAAGGTAGCAAGCAGGTAATAGAGTTCTTTAATAATATGCATCTCTCCCTATAGGCGTGTTCATATACTCATGAACAGATTGTGGAAATGATGGAGTTTTTGATAGAGTATGGTCCAGCGCAACTATATTGGGAACCAGCTGAAGTCTTCCTGAAACTTTCTTGTGTTCAACTCTTGTTGCAGCTTATTTCTATTGCCTGCAATTGGAAGACCTATTATGCAAGGTGGGATTAGAGAGAGGTTTTTTTTTTTTCAATTTTTTATTTTTTTATTTTTGGGACAGAGAGAGACAGCGCATGAACGGGGGAGGGTCAGAGAGAGGGAGACACAGAATCGGAAACAGGCTCCAGGCTCTGAGCCATTGGCCCAGAGCCCGACGCGGGGCTCGAACCCACAGACCGTGAGATCGTGACCTGGCTGAAGTCGGACACTTAACCGACTGCGCCACCCAGGCGCCCCCGGAAGATAATATTTTTAATTTACAGAATGTTTGTTTATATATATGGTTCTGATGATTATGAATACTGCACAAAAGATGGGCATCAAGGTCTGTGCTCTTACAGAACTTTTGTAATTTACACAGCTGCAGAGGTGGGTTTGAAGTCCTGTCTTGAGACTGCAGTTCAGTATTTTTTTTTGGTACTTAGACTTTAAACATCTCTCTACTGGCTGACAGCCACACATAATCTTCTTTCATAGAAAACTGTATTTTGTGCTTTTATGATTTTCACAATTCAGTTAAAAGCAGTCAGGGCACAACAGGATGAGGCTCAGAAAAGGACAGCTGATAGAATCAGGAGTTTGGGTGGGTTCTACTTGACTGTGATATCAGAGAAAGTTATATTTTGGAAAAGATAGAATCTGAAGAGAAGACAGTAACAAAGTTTATGAAGAGTGATTCTTTACCTTCTTTCCCTATCCATTCATTGTCATAAAGACAAGACTGCCTTATTTAGGGTGCATATGGCTTGTTTGTGAAACACCAGGATAGTAAATCTAGGGAGATAACTTTTGGAGCAGCCATTTTAAAACTTTTTGGTCTCAGGACCCTTTTATTGTATTAAAAATTGAGAACCCCAAAGAGCTTTTGTTTTTGTGGTAAATCTGTTGATATTTAACAATTAGAAAGTAAAACTGAGTAAATGTAAAAATACTTACGAATTTACTTAAAAATAATCTTAACCCCGTTACACATTAGCATTTTTTATGAAAAGTTTCCAGAATAAAACCAGATGATTTCAGCAAGGTTTTTAAATGTCTGCCTAATATCTCATATTTGCTTCTGTATTCACTCTTTTGTGACATCACACATGACATAGCCTCAGAAAGCTCTAGTAGCCACTTGTGAGAGAGTGAAAGTGAGAAAGGAAACTAACACCCTGGTATTATTATGAAAATAATTAAAAAAAATTTTTTTAGGTTATTTTATGAGAGAGAGAGAAAGAAAGCATGCACGCACGCCAGGGAGGGCAGAGGGAGGGAGGATCCCACACCGGCTTCACATGGTCAGCGTAGTGCCCAATATGGGGCTCGAACCCATGAACGTCAAGATGATGATCTGTGCCGAAACCAGGATGCTTAACCAACTGAGCTACCCAGGCGCCCCTGAAAATAGTTTTTATATCAGGGGACTTTCTGAAAGGGTCTCAGAGATCACTGGGTTCCCTTAACCACACTTGGAGAACTGTGTTTTACTTTTATTATTTAAGTTTTAAGTATTTATTTTGAGAGAGTGTGAGTGGGGAGGGGCAGAGAGAGAGAATCCCAAGCAGGCTCCACACTCTGTGGTGAGCCCAACGTGGGGCTTGATCTCATGACTGTGAGATCATGATCTGAGCCAGTATCAAGAGTCGGACCCTTAACTGACCAAGCCATGCAGGTGCCCTGAGAACCACTGTTTTAGAGTATTAAAGTAGATTATTATATTCACTTGAACTTTGTTGAAAAGATGATGAAAGCTCAGAAGATAACTAGGAATGTTATAAATACATTTTTTGAGTGGCAAATTCATATTTGATTACAAAGAAAATATAAATATATTGGGAATGTGTCCTTTAAAAGTTTGTTTCTAAAAATCAAATACTTGTTTCTGTTTAGAATATACAGATCGTTAGAGAAGGAAATGATTTTCAGCTACTGTTAATTTCTCTAGTCTTTTTTCCATAATGTGTGTAAATATACCTAATTGAGATCATAGAATTTAACCAAATTCATCTTTTTATGAAATAATTCAATATACAAAATGTACAGAGACTAACATAACAACCCACTATGCAGTGTTGGCATGTGGTGGCATTATTTGCTTCTTTCTCAATTCCTTTTTCTGCCTCTCCATAGTGACCAATCTTCTGAATTTGGAGTATATCTCTCCATTCATATTTTTATACCACACACGTGTGTGTATAAGCAATAATATAATACTCCTTTGTATGTTTTTAAATTATATGTTATCCTGTATGCATCTTTTGCAACTTGCTTTTTTCAACCTTGTGTTTTTGAGATGTATATATGTTGATATTTATTTGAATTCACGTGTTTCTATATTAGTTTATTACCCTATTGATGGACATTTAGTGTTTGTTACTTCCTTTTTTGCTATCAAATGAATGATACCACGTACCTCCTTTTGGGGTCTCTCTGGGGATATGATGCATATAGCTGGATTGTAGGGTGCCTGCATTTCATCTTTATTGGATGTTGCTTTACCATTTTCATCTCAACAGCAGGATATGGGGATTCTCATTTCTCTGCCTTTTTATCAATACTTGGTATGGTCAGACTTAAAATTCTGTATCTTGTGTTTTCTATTTTATTAATGTTGTATTTTGAGCCTCTCCCTTTGTCCTTTAGAATTCTTTGAGAAGGGTTGTCCATAGCTGCAGAATAGTTCATCAGATGAGTGTACTATAACTTAACACACATGTGTTCCTACTATCTGTGTAGGTTTTATAATTCTTTTGTTATTTTATTTTATTTTTTTTAATTTTTTTTTTTTTTTAACGTTTATTTATTTTTGGGACAGAGAGAGACAGAGCATGAACGGGGGAGGGGCAGAGAGAGAGGGAGACACAGAATCAGAAACAGGCTCCAGGCTCTGAGCCATCAGCCCAGAGCCTGACGCGGGACTCAAACTCACGGACCGGGAGATTGTGACCTGGCTGAAGTCGGACGCCCAACCGACTGCGCCACCCAGGCGCCCCAATTCTTTTGTTATTTTAAATGATGTGATAATGGACATCTTAACACATAAATGCTTGTTTGTATTTCTTTTTTTTAAATTTCTTTTAATGTTTATTTATTTCTGAGACAGAGAGAGACAGAGCATGAGTAGGGGAGGGGCAGAGAGAGAGGAAGACACAGAATCCGAAGCAGGCTCCAGGCTCCGAGCTGCCAGCACAGAGCCCAACGCGGGGCTTGAACTCACGAACCGTGAGATCATGACCTGAGCCGAAGTCGGTCGCTCAACCAACTGAGCCACCCAGGCGCCCCTTGTTTGTATTTCTGATTATTTCCTTAGGACAAATTCTTCCAGGTGAAATTCCTGGGCTAAAGCTTAGGCACATTTTTAGAATCTTGTGTCCTATTTCTAGATTGTTTTTCAAAATGAGGGTCCTATTTGTACTCCCACCAAAAGTTTGAGAGCATTTGTCCTTATACATCCTTATCAGCATTGGGGATTATCCTTTGTTTTTAATTTTAGCAGTGGGGAAAATTCCATCCCCACTGTTTTGAAAGTAATGTCATGGTGACTTACAAATGCTCTCTTCATGTCTTGGCTAGGGACAGAGCCACATAGGTAGTAGTTCTGATCTATTCTGTATCTCAGTTTAACTTTTTTGTTTTGACTGTCTCCTAGTTTCCGTTTAACTAATTGTTTTTCCTGTCCAGGAATGATACTGTGCGCTTTGCTTTGGATGTTCTGGCTATTCTCACTGTTGTGCCAAAAATCCAGCTGCAGTTGGCAGAATCAGTGGATGTGCTAGATGAGGCTGGCTCCACCGTCTCCACTGTAGGTAGGTTGTACCTTTCCATTTTTGTGATTGCTTGGTCTGGATTTGTTTTCTTTTGCAATTCTGGCCGTAGTTGTGTACCTGATTTGCAATATTAGAACAGAAGGTAGTAGTGGAGAATGCCTTGTCCCATCTAAGTTGTGCTATACACTTTTATTTGTTTTTATTATTATTTAAAAAAAAATTTTTTTTTCAACGTTTTTTATTTATTTTTGGGACAGAGAGAGACAGAGCATGAACGGGGAAGGGGCAGAGAGAGAGGGAGACACAGAATCGGAAACAGGCTCCAGGCTCCGAGCCATCAGCCCAGAGCCCGACGCGGGGCTCGAACTCACGGACCGCGAGATCGTGACCTGGCTGAAGTCGGACGCTTAACCGACTGCGCCACCCAGGCGCCCCATGTTTTTATTATTATTTTTAATGTTTGTTTATTTTTGAGAGAGAGACACATGCACACTGCACGAGTGGGAGTGGGACAGAGAGAGGAGACACACAATCTGAAGCAGGCTCCAGGCTCTGAGCTGTCAGCACAGAGCCCAACGCGGGTCTCGAATTCATGAAGTGCGAGATCATGACCTGAGCCGAGTCGGAATTTTAACTGACTGAACCACCCAGTTGCCCCTATATAAGGGAATCAGTTGTGCTGGTGAACTCAGGTTTTCTAAGTGATACGTGTGCTATGATGGTACAAGTTCATTCTTGAAAACCTGTACTCTGCAGAGTCTTATGCCAAAAATAAAGTTTATGGGAAAAATGGGTTAGGGCAGACAGTAGAAAACTTAAAGCAACTTTGTAATCTGAGCCCTAATTCCATAATTGGCAAGCAGCTCAGAATGGACAGAAGCTATCATACATAATAAAAGGAAAATGTATCGTATTAAGAACAGGTCAGGTAAGGGCTCCTGCTAAGGTGAGCATGGGAAGTGGTATGGGCTAAGGTGAGCATGGGCTGTGGGTCTTGGGGTGTACCACTTTGGGGAGAAAGCCTGAGGTGTAGCCACTTGTTTTTAACTTTCTTCATATATAGCAGAAAGGGTTCCTGATGCCATTGTGGCAGCCAGGCTGAGGGTTTTTCTCCTTTCTGCTAAAGGTTTTAATTTATTCCTGCTATTTTTGCTCCCCTTAACCCAGGAAAAATTGCACATGACCCTGGTAACTTCCACATAATACTGACCTCATTCCCCTGTTTAACAACTGCATATGAAGTATTGTATCATGAAGCTATATTGTAGTAGAACTGATTGTATTTTATTCAAAAAGTTACTTGTCCTTTAATAAAATGGTACAGTAGTTTCAGGTGGAACAAAATGAATTGAAGTCTAAATTTTGACTCTGGAACAATCATTGAATTTGGCTGTTAGTTTTTTGAAGAACAATATAAAATGTTTTGTATTTCTCCCCAATAGGTATCAGCATTATTTTGGGAGTGGCTGAGGGTGAGTTCTTTATCCATGATGCTGAAATTCAGAAGTCAGCACTTCAGATTATCATCAATTGTGTTTGTGGCCCGGATAACCGAATTTCCAGTATTGGCAAGTTTATCTCTGGAACTCCTCGGAGAAAGCTGCCTCAGACTCCGAAAAGTAGCGAGCACACCCTGGCCAAGATGTGGAATGTGGTTCAGTCCAACAATGGCATCAAGGTGCTCCTGTCCTTATTATCCATCAAGATGCCCATCACTGATGCAGACCAGATAAGGGCTCTGGCCTGCAAGGCCCTAGTGGGCCTTTCTCGCAGTAGCACTGTCCGGCAGATCATCAGCAAACTGCCCCTTTTCAGCAGCTGCCAGATCCAGCAGTTGATGAAGGAGCCTGTGCTGCAGGACAAGCGCAGTGACCATGTCAAGTTCTGCAAGTATGCTGCTGAGCTCATTGAACGAGTGTCAGGAAAGCCTCTTCTCATTGGCACTGATGTGTCTCTGGCACGACTGCAAAAAGCAGATGTTGTTGCCCAGTCAAGGATTTCCTTCCCTGAGAAAGAGCTGCTTCTGTTGATACGTAACCATCTCATTTCTAAAGGGCTTGGGGAGACAGCAACCGTGCTGACGAAAGAGGCTGACTTGCCCATGACTGCCGCTTCTCATTCTTCTGCCTTCACCCCAGTCACTGCTGCTGCTTCTCCTGTCTCTCTTCCCCGAACACCTCGCATCGCCAATGGTATTGCAACTCGACTGGGCAGCCATACTTCTGTGGGTGCCACTGCCCCTCCTGCCCCCACTGCCCATCCTCAGCCACGGCCCCCCCAAGGTTCACTAGCCTTGCCTGGCCCATCTTATGCAGGCAATTCCCCCTTGATTGGTAGGATCAGTTTTATCAGAGAGAGGCCATCACCCTGCAATGGCAGGAAAATCAGAGTGTTGCGGCAGAAGTCGGACCATGGCGCCTATAGCCAAAGCCCAGCCATAAAAAAGCAGTTGGACAGACATCTTCCTTCCCCACCTACGCTGGACAGTATCATCACAGAATATCTTAGAGAGCAGCATGCTCGCTGCAAGAACCCAGTTGCCACCTGCCCACCTTTCTCCCTCTTTACTCCTCATCAGTGTCCTGAGCCAAAACAGAGGCGGCAAGCGCCAATAAACTTTACCTCAAGGCTAAACCGCAGGGCATCATTTCCAAAGTATGGAGGGGTGGATGGCGGATGCTTTGATAGGCACCTTATCTTTAGCAGGTAAGGAGAGGCCACCTCACTACCTGGGAATTGGAATGATTCTTCTATTTAAATCAAAGTGTGATGATTCCAGAAAGCTGGACTATTTGTTGGTCTGAAATACCAGTGATTGTCACTTTGTGTAAATACATGAGTAATGTGACTGTACCCCCTTTTGTCAACCAGGGGTTCCTTATGTGATTGTTATTGTTAGGATATTATTAGGATAAGGATACTCTGTGTTCTTGTTACAACTAGTGTGTTTTCTAGAACTCATGCAACATTCTGTTCCTAACTAGACTCCCAAACTTGTTTTTGTGCTGGTCCAATTGTTTCCTGTTCTGATTCTTTACAAATCTCACATAAAGATGAGGGGATCACAAGTTTTAAATATGAGGACTTTTGTTATTGTTAAAACTTGGAAGTGGAGGTCCTTTTCTCTCACTTAAAATGAAAAGGAAGCACTGAAGGTCACTATGATATCTTGGGAGAACCCATTTGAAACATAAATGCTCTTTTTTTTTTTTTTTATAATTTTTCTTTCATCCTTTTAGCAAAGTTTTCTTTTTTTGGAGTCCTTGTGCATTGTCTCTGATTTTTCTTTCTTTTTTTTTTTTCTTTTTTTTTTTTTTTGCTTAGGTTCCGTCCTATTTCAGTGTTCAGGGAAGCCAATGAGGATGAGAGTGGTTTCACTTGCTGTGCATTCTCAGCACGGGAGCGGTTCCTGATGCTTGGCACCTGCACTGGGCAGTTGAAGCTCTATAATGTGTTTAGTGGACAAGAGGAGGCCAGCTATAACTGTCACAACTCGGCTATCACACATCTTGAACCTTCCAGGGTAAGAGTCCCTTCCTAGGTGGTTCTCATTCATTCTTCTTTGATGATTTGGGAACTATGGGCTTGTGGGCTGGCTGTTAATTTGTACATAAACTTTTATTGGAACATAGCCATGCCTATCTGTTTATGTGTGGTCTGTGGCTGCTTCTGTGCTACAATGGTAGAGTTGAGTAGTTGTGACACAGACCATATGGCTTACAAAGCCTAATGTGTTTACTGTTCTGCTCTTTAAGTAAAAAAAAGCTTGCCAACCTTCTTCTAAGAGTCGTATGTGTATGTGTGTGTGAACCTTTCTTTTTTAATTTGCCTCAGATGGAAACTATGATCACAGAAGTTTTCTTCTTGTGTCAGAAATAAATCTCAAAGTACTGTGAGTTTTTAGGAAAAAAGCATTATATGGTTCTAGTGGGTCATGGTTTATTAGTATTATTCTGTGGATGGAATTGACCCCTTTATTTCTAAAGTTAGGACTGTTAAGATGACAAGGATAGTTTTCCTGATACTAGAGTAAAGGAGACTCAGCCTTTATTGGGCTTTCTTTTTTTTTAAAGTATTTAAAAAAAATTTTTTTTTAATGTTTATTTATTTTGAGAGAGAGAGAGACACACACACAGAGTGTGAGCCGGGGAGGGGCAGAGAGAGAGAGGGAGACACAGAATCCAAAGCAGGCTCCAGGGGCTTGAACCCACGAACTGTGAAGTCATGACCTGAGCCGCAGTCGGAAGCTTAACCGACTGAGCCACCCAGGGGCCCCTTAATGGGCTTTCTTTTTGAAAAAATCCTAAGAGTTGTTAGCTAAGAAAGTCTAAGAAATGTTTTCACTTGACTGATATTTCAGGTGAGGGAGACTGAGATATATGGCCAAATGTTAAGAAAGGTGGAACCATCTTTGACATCTTTCCAAGTTTTTTTCTTCCCCTACCCTTGGAACTATTGTATTTTTTGTTACTAGCTCAGGAGGAGTTAGTCTTTTCTTAAATTTAGGTATTTTTTTAGGACATTGCATGTGCACATACTTAAATCCCAGCAGTTTCGAACACTTCTTGGTTCTTCGTAGTTTTTCTATTTTCTATATAATACAATAATAATTTTTGAGCTTATATGTTAAAATGCTACAGGCAGACAGCATTTATATAAGCATGTGACTACCCACCTTGGGCCTCCTTCTTCTTTTAGGATGGGTCCTTGCTGCTGACATCTGCTACTTGGAGCCAGCCTCTGTCTGCACTTTGGGGAATGAAATCAGTATTTGATATGAAGTATGTATGTATTTTTTATAACCCAACTCTTTCTGTTCTACAATTTACCTAATTTATATTTCCCTTCATCCGATTCTTCAACTTGAAGCCTTTTGGGAAAAGATGAATGCTGTGAGTTATTGCTAACTTCTCTCTTCCTTGTCTGTTGCTCATGTTTAATAAGGTTTTATCCTTAATTCTGAGATATTCTTACCAAGTATTCTTACCAGTCCCATCACACAGCTGACCCTTCACTAATCCAAAATGGCACATCTGTGTAATTTCTCATGTTCACATATGATAGTTGTACTCTTTGCTGGGGTATGTTCAAAGACGTGTGGCTTGTTATCCATTTTTTTTTAACAAAGTAATTCCTGCTAATTAATTAATTCTTTTGGATCTGCTTGGTTAAACTGATGGAGGGATTTTTTTTTTTTTTTAAACCTTAAGTATACTTTTTTTTTAAACCTTAAGTATAAGTTTTTCCTCTTTGGTTGCTGAGAATCCTCAGATGAGTATAGTCAGGCAGGAGGCTGAGAATCATGTTTATTTTCAGTCGGCTCAGTGACTGTTTCCTGAAGGTGTATCACTTAAGTACTTTTGTTGTTTGTCTGTAGGCATTCCTTCACAGAAGATCACTATGTTGAGTTCAGTAAGCACTCTCAGGATCGAGTCATAGGTACAAAAGGAGACATTGCCCACGTAAGTACTTAAGAATCCACTGCTTTCAAACTGATTATGCCCATTTGTTTGTAATGAAAACTTCTGGACTGAAGGGCAGTCCTAAGGGCAGCAAGAAATTACTTAGTGATATTCTTTCCAGATAAAATCTAGAAGTGTAGTAAAGTAGTTATAAGCCATGTGGGACCAAACATGAACTAATCCGACAACTTAAGAAAGGTATGATTAGCACAGCAGTTATTTTCAAATACTTACTAAGTTTTAGATGAAATATAAGTCCCTGCCTTTATGAAGCCTCACTGGGGAGACAAATAGAGAAGCAAATATATGGTATGTCAGGTGGTAAGTGCTGCCAAGGAAAAGAAAGCAGGGTAAAAGTTAGGAAGTGCTTGATGGTGCTGTGAGGGACTTCTCTTTTATCTAGGATGGTCAGTATCACTGATAGGGTGATGTTTAAGGAGTGTTTTTTTTTTTAATTTTTTATTTTTATTTAAATTTTTTTTTTTTTTTTTTTTTTTAACATTTATTCATCTTTGGGAGACAGAGACAGAGCATGAGCGGGGAAGGGACAGAGAGAGGGAGACACAGAATCCGAAACAGGCTCAAGGCTCTGAGCTTTCAGCACAGAGCCCGACGCGGGGCTTGGACTCACAAACTCTGAGATCATGACCTGAGCCGAAGTTGGAGGCTCAACCGACTGAGCCACCCAGGTGCCCCCCCCTTTTTTTTTTAATTTTTGAGAGTGCACATGCACAAGCAGGGGAGGGCAAAGAGAGGGGACAGAAGATCTGAACTGGGCTCCGTGCTGACAGCAGAGAGCCCAGTGCAGGGCTCAAACTCACATACTGTGAGATCATGACCTGAGCCGAGGTTGGATGCTTAACTGACTGAGCCACCCAGGCACCCCAGGAACCTTTCCCTTTGAAGGAAGTGTCATGCAGATATCTGGGGGGGAAAAGTGTTTTAAGACCGAGGGAAAAGCCCTTTGGAGGTAGGAGAGGGAAGAGGGGTAAGAGCTCAGCTCAGTGTTGTGGGGGAATGGGTGACACATATCATAGTAGCATCTTATATATAGGGTGTTGTTAGGACCTTTGGCTTCTCTGAGTGAGATGCAGGCACTGGAGGCTGAGCAGAGGACACATGATGGGATGTAAAGTTCCTAAAGTGTGAGTCTGGTTTCTGTGAGAGAAGCAAGAGCAGGCTTTCCAGTTAGGAGTGTGTCGGGCCAGCTCACATGTGAGGACTGTAGTGGGGCTGGGCCCAGGAGGGCATGGTACAGGTGATGAGAAGTGATACAGCCGGGCTCTGGGTTTTTGGACACAGGAAGTTTGTTATTAGACATTCAGGTAGGGAATGGGTAGTTGAATATACAAAACGGGAGTTCAGAAGAGAGGTCTGGGATAGGGGATATAAATATAGGAGTTATTCACGGGTTGATAGAGCCATGAGACTAGATGAAATCGTTAAGGAGGCTAGAGAAGAGAACTGAGGGGACAGAGTCCTGGCATATGCCAATATTTCGAATTTGCCATGTGAGGGAGGGACTTGAGAAGGAGACCAAAAATAATGGGCAGCAGGAGACCTCAGGAAAAAGATGTGCCCCAGAAGGCAAGGGGGAAGATCCTTTGAAGGAAGAATTGATCAACTGGTCAGAAACTGTTAATGAGTTCATAAGATGAGAATTGAGAATTACCTTTGATTTAACAATATGGATCTTCTTGTTAACCTCATCAGGAGCTAGTTCTGTGCACTGGGGTGAAAATCTGTTCTCATGAGAGAACAGGAAAGTGGAGACACTGAGTAGAGACAAGTTTTCTGAAGTGTTTTTTGCAGAAAAACAGAAAAGTGGGGTGTAGTAGCTTGAGGGTAATGGTGGGAATATGGGGTTGTGAAGGGAGGGTTTCTCAAACTTTTCATTTGAAAATGTTAAAATATGTAGAGAAATTGAAAGAATAGTACATACACCTATTACCTGGATTCATCAGTTTAATATTTCACCATATGTTCTTCCTGTGTTAATATGTATGTATTTCTGAATCATTTGAAAGTAAGTTGCAAACACATTTTATTTCTAAGTCTTACAGCATGCATATTTTAGCAATAGGGATATTTTACTACATAATTATACTCTTATCAAATATCAGAAAATCTATAGTAATTCCCAAGTATCATCTAATATCCATTCCATACTCAGTTTTCCCTATTGTTCCTGATGTGTTTGGTTTCAAATGCTTTTTGTTTTTTGTTTTTTGTTTTTTGTTTTTTGAACCAGGATCCAGCCAAGATTCACATATTGCATTGGTTGTTATGTCTTACTAATGTTTTAAAGCCAAGAACCATTTCTCCAGTTTTCATGACATTGACTTTTGAAGAGACCAGGCTAGTTGTCTTGTCTCATGATCTTGATTTGATTGTTTTCTTGTGTCTCCTTATTGTTCCTATATTAAAGGAGGATTCTTTTTTTTTTTTTTTTTTTTTTTAAGATTGGAAATACTACAGCATGTGTGTAAGGTGATGGGAAAGATCTGGTCTCTGTATGGGTTGCACATTGTACATTTGGAACTTTTACTATTGTAGGGCTAAAATATGTGTATTGGGAGATTTTTAAGGAGAAAGGGGTATGTCATTGACACCTTTCTTCAAAAAGTGGCTCTTTAATAGTATTCTATGGTTAATCATTGGTCTATCCATATGAATTTAATTTCTCAGTTTCTATTGTAGAAACATTTTCTGTTTCTTGAAAGGGGGAGGGGTAGAAGAGGGTTTTCTTATCCTTATTGCCATCTCTCTTTTCATTTTCTTGTGGGAAAGAGACTTTTCAAACCTTGAATGGGAACCAAAGCACTTACACATTGCTTGGATGGGTGTACTCTTCATACTTTCCAGGTATTCTACAGTATTAGGGCTTTTGTGATTTTGTTGGGATTTGGAAAGCATGGAGAGATATTTTACACAGCTTCTCTTCGAATTGTTAGTGGATGGATTGGTCTGATTTTTCTCTTCCCACCCCTTCTTCTCTAAAGATTTATGATATTCAGACTGGCAACAAGCTGTTGACTCTGTTTAACCCAGATCTTGCCAACAACTACAAGAGGAACTGTGCCACCTTTAATCCTACAGATGATCTTGTCTTAAATGATGGCGTCCTCTGGGATGTCCGCTCTGCACAAGCCATCCACAAGTTTGACAAGTTCAACATGAACATCAGTGGTGTTTTCCATCCAAATGGGCTGGAGGTCATCATTAATACTGAGATTGTATCCTTTACACCCATGTCTTATTTTCCGTTTGTTATCTAGTTTGTGATGCAGAAATAATTTATCTTTCTACCAACACCCTGTTAAAGTATCCACACAGGTAATAATTTGGTGCCTCTCTTTTGATTTGAAGTGTTAGTTAATCTCTAATGGTTGGTAATTACCAGTGAACTTTCATTAGCATGTTTTTTTTTTTGTATTGAGAAGAGTGACCACCAGATTCTTACCTTTTACTTCTCCAGGTATTAAATTGACTTTTATATCTTCAGAAGGATTTTACTTTTGCATTGCAGAAATCACAAGTGTAAAGTGAATTGATGCTGTTGAGATGAAGGGAGTTCGTGTAGTTTTCATGTATATGAGGATACCATAGGAGATTTTCAAGGATGTTACTTGATAATAAGCATTTTATATGCTTTTGTTTACTTTGAAAGCATTTTTACTTTACTTTTATTTATTTATTTACTTTTTAAATTTTTTCATGTTTTTATATATATATATATTTTTTTTTTTTTGAGAGAGAGAGATGCAGGGCTCGAACTCATGAACTGCAAGATCGTGACCTGAGCTGAAGTCGGATGCTTAACCAACTGAGCCTCCTGGGTGCCTCTTTACTTTACCTTTAAAGCATTACCTTTAAAGCATTCATATCTCAACAGGAGAGGAAAAAAGAGATATTTTGGAATTTCTTTTATGAGTTTACATAAGAAATTTTGTATAAAATAGTTATCCTTGACCACTTCCCTCCTAGTGGGATCTTCGCACTTTCCATCTTTTACACACAGTTCCTGCTCTGGATCAGTGTCGTGTTGTGTTCAACCACACGGGGACAGTGATGTATGGAGGTAATAAACTTTTTACTTCTCTACATTATTCTTTTTCTCCCTTCTCTCCCCTCTCCCCTTTTGGTTTGGAAATATCTCTCAAATATGAATTGGAAAGCATTTGAAGGTTGTAACATAAAAGATAAAATGATAGCACAAATGGTGACAAAGTTTATTGATGAAAATAGTGTTGATTTAGGGTGAAGATAACAAGTACATCTTGTACAGAAAGACATTTCATGCATTAATTTCCCATCTGTATCCTTACGAACTTGTTGCATTTGTGCTTTTATGATGTTGCTGGCCTTTAGCTATAACACTTGTTGGGAGCTAGATGAAAGGTTGAGGATACTGTTCGGGGGTATGCTAGTAGGATACGTTGAAAGGAACTAATTAGATAGAATGAATTTACTACAGAGAAACTCACTGAAGTCTTGATTGTCCATTAATATTTTCTGCACTTGTGAATAGGGGATGTTTCTGATTTCTAAAAGTATTTTGCTCCTTGGCCCCCTTTCCCCCTTCCTCCCAATTAGCTATGTTGCAGGCAGATGATGAGGATGACTTAATGGAAGAGAGGATGAAAAGCCCTTTTGGATCATCCTTCCGAACATTTAATGCAACTGACTACAAACCTATAGGTAAGCTTGAAGGGGCAGACATTGTTCGTTTTGTCATGTTTTGGTTTTCCATATTTAAGATCATCCTTTTCTGTAATTCTTCATTGAAAAGCCAAGAGGTTATGGAACTATTTAGGAGCAATCACCTTGAAATTCCTTTAGAGGAAAAACTGGTTTTAAGGTCAGAGCAGTAGTCCAATCCTGAGTCTTGACACATTTTGTTTTCCAGCAACCATTGATGTGAAACGGAACATCTTTGACCTGTGTACAGACACCAAAGACTGCTATCTTGCTGTCATTGAGGTAAAGGGAGCTAGCAGAAACGCTGCTGTTTTGTTTTGATCTTTAGGATCATTTTCAAGTTATACTACAGGCATTTTGTCTGATCTAAGATGTGTTCTAAAGTTGATGCATTTCCAAAGGTAGATTATTGATAACCTACTTGCTTGATGGAGAGATCTACATTGTAAGAGAAATAATAAGAAAATTCCAGTGTAAAACAACATGGACAGTCCCATCTTCTAATATCTTGGAGTCACTGTGCTCCCTTTCTGAGAGGAGTCTGGATCTCTTGACAGAGTAAGACAGGTTCATTCTGAGGATGGTGGTCTCTCTTTTGCTTAATATTGCTTGCCCTGCCAAAGCCTTCTTATCCTGTTTTCTTTCCCTTTCTGTGGCCTGCGTATAACATTTTCAGAGTTAGTTCAAGAATTTTGGGTATCAGAAACTTTGACAGTTACAGGGTCAAGGTGCATGGGTGCGAGTTATAACTGAGATGTAGATGTGGGCCTTCTGAAAACTAACTGCTCTTCGTGGACTGGGTGTTTTATTTTCAGAACCAAGGCAGCATGGATGCTCTGAACATGGACACGGTATGCAGGCTGTATGAAGTGGGCAGGCAACGTTTGGCAGAGGATGAGGATGAAGAGGAGGACCAGGTCAGTGGTCTTTGAGATTTCTTGTTGCTGTACTTTATAGAGGTTATGGTCTTCTGGTTTTTGCTGTAAGGATTTTTTTAATATCAGCTTTTGTTACCTGTTGGCATATTCTGCAGGCTTGTTGTCACTAAAATCACTAAAACTTTGAAGAAAGTAGATTTTTGTTATTATAAAACTTTAACCCCAGTTCCTGACAGTTCTGTGAGTTCTGTTTATAGATTAATTTGGATGTTAGCAATCTCTGATACTGTTTTAGAGATTTCTTTGACCTCATTTTCAGGACTAGTGCTTTGTGTGGCTTTAGGATGAGCAGCCCCCATATTCCCAATGTCAATACAAAACAGAAAAATCAATCTGCTGAGATGGGTCACAGAAATGGCTTAAGCTTTATAAAGTTGTGGTTTGCATTTTCTCAGTTTTATAGCATAGTCTTTTTTCACAGTAATGGATTGGAGCTTATAAGTAGAGAGAAGATTTTGATGCTTTTGGAAATTAAGCATTTATAAAATGTGGGTAGGTAGTATGTCTCACAGAATATTAGTTTGCTTTTTTTCATAGGGGATTTTAAGTTACGGTCATATTATGCTGGGTGTTTGCCTATGTGGTGTGTCTGTATCAGTTGTGAAGAATTTCTTAAACTTCTGACTTTCAGCAGATCTTTCCTGTCAAGTGGGCTCGTACTACATTCTCTATTCATAAAGCTCCTATAAACATTGATGTGCAGGCTTTTGTATTTGGGTAAATACTAAGGAGTTCAGTTGGTAGATTGTATGGGAAGAGTATGTTTAATTTCATCAGAAACTGACAAACCCTCTAGCAAAGGAGCTATACCATTTTGCATTTTCATCATCAGCAAATGAGAATTCTTATTGTTCCACATCCTTACCAGCATTTGGTGTTGTCAGTATTTCGGATTTTGGCCATTTTAATAGGTATGTAGTAGTATATATCACTATTTAATTAATTAAAAAATTAGTAGATGTTCCTTTAGTTGAACAACCTCTACACACAATCAAAATGTGTGGTTTGATTTTTTTGAGTAGAAAGGAATCAAGATCTTGAAGTTTTATGAGCCTGCTACAAATGTTTTCTGAAAATTATTTAACTGAACCTCCTGACACCCTTACTGATGCCTGGTACCAGACCAAAAGGAAGGAGACTTTCTCCACAGTCTGTTTTGGGCCCCTTCCCCACTTTAGGGAGTTCCTTCTTTTTCCTTTTTTAATCTTTATTTACTTATTTTGAGAATGGGTAAGTACGAGCGGGGGTGGGGCAGAGAGAGAGGGAGAGAGAGAATCCCAAGCAGGATCCACACTGTCAACACAGAGCCTGATGACCCAGGGCTCCATCCAATCCTGTGAGCTGGCAGGTCATGACCTGAGTGGAAATCAAGAGTTGGATGCTTAACTTACTGAGCCACCCAGGCACACCTCAGGGAGACTCTAAGTGGAAGGCTTTCTCAGTGTTATTTTAATTTGCATTTTCCTGATGACTTATGATGTGAAGCATCATTTCCATATTTGCCATTTGTAGATTTTCTTTGGTGAGGTGTCAAAGTCATTGGCCTGTTTTTAAATTGGGTTTCTTGTGTTTTTATTGAGTTGTAAGAGTTTTTTTTTTTTTTTTTTTTTAATTTTTTTTCAACGTTTATTTTTGGGACAGAGAGAGACAGAGCATGAACGGGGGAGGGTCAGAGAGAGAGGGAGACACAGAATCGGAAACAGGCTCCAGGCTCTGAGCCATCAGCCCAGAGCCTGACGCGGGGCTTGAACTCACGGACCGCGAGATCATGACCTGGCTGAAGTCGGACGCTTAACCGACTGCGCCACCCAGGCGCCCCGTAAGAGTTTTTTTGAATGTTTTGGCTGATAGTGCTTTCTCTGATAGGTCATTTGCAAATATTTCCTCTTAGTTTATAGCTTGTTGTCTCATTCTCTTGACACTGTCACAGAGCAGAAGTTTTTGTCTTAATAAAGTCCATCTTATCAAGTATTTCTTTTGTGAATTGTGACTTTGAGGTTGCATCTAAAAAATTATCTTTAAATTTAAGGTCATGTAGATTTTCTCCTGTTATTTTCTAGGAGTTGTATAGGTAGTTGTGCATTTCACACTTAGGTCTGTGATTCTTTTTGAGTTAATTTTTGTAAAGAGTGTAAGACCTGTGTTTAGATGAATTTTTTTGCTTATAGACGCCCAGTTTAAATACCCGTTGTATTGCCTGTGCTCCTTTGTCCAAGATCAGTTGACTGTCTTTATGTGGATCTGTTTCTGGGCTCTCTACTGTGTTCCGCTGATCTATTTGTATATTTTCTCCAATACTATACTGTCTCGATTACTGTTACTTTATAGTAAGTTTTGAAGTTGTGTTGTGCCAGTCCTCCAACTCTGTTCACCTTCAATATGGTATTTGCTATTCTGGATTGTTTGCTTCTCCGTATAAACTTTTGAATCCATTTGTTGGTATCTACAACATAACTTGCTGGGATTTTGAAGGGAGTGCATTGAGTTTATATGTATAGATCAGGTTAGGAAGATCTGACATCTTGACAACATTGAGTCTTCCTATCCATGAACATGGACTCTCTTCATTTCTTTAATTCTTTGATTTCTTTCGTCAGAGTTACGTAGTTTTCCTCATACAGATATTGTACATATTTTGTTAGGTTTACCTAATACCTGATGGATTACCTAAGTATTTCATTTTGAGAGGTGGGGCTAATATAAGTGATATTGTGTTTTTAATTTTAGTTTCCATTTGTTCATTGCTGGTGTACAGGAAAACTGTTACATAGGAAAGACTGAATTAACCTTGTATCCTGCAACCCTGCTATAATTGTTTAATCCAGTTTTAATTGTCATTTCTTTGGGATTTTCTGCAAAGACAATCATATTATTTGCAAACAAAGACAGTTTTATTTCTGTAAAATGTACCCTTTTATTTCCTGTTGTCTGATAAGTAGGACTTTTAGTATGATTTTGAAAATCAGTGATCTTGATCCTGATCTTAGCAGGAAAGTTTTGAATTTTTCATCATAAAGTATGGTGTTAGCTGTGTTTTTTTAATTTTTTTAAAGTTTATTTATTTATTTTGAGAGAGAGCAAGCACAGGCGGGGAGGGGCAGAGAAAGAGGGAGAGACAGAGCCCCAAGCAGGCTCCGTGCCATCAGCACAGAAGCTGACGTGTGGCTCGAACTCATGAACTATGAGATCATGACCTGATCCGAGATCAAGAGTTGGAAGCTTAACTGACAGTGCCACCCAGGCACCCAAGCTGTGTTTTTTTTTTTTCATAGATGTTCTTTATCTAGTTGAAGAAGTTACTCTCCATTCCCATCTTACTCAAGAGTTTTTAGTTACGGGTGTTGGGTTTTGTTAGTCTTTTTCTGAATCTGTTGATAAAATCTTATTTCTTTAGCCTATTGAAGTAGTGAATTACATTAATTAGATTTTAAAATGTGAACCAGCTTTGCATAGCTGTAGTACGTCCTATTTGGTTGTGCTTTTATAATTCTTTGTACATAGTGTGTGATATGATTTGCTAATATTGTGTTGAGGATTTTTATGTCTGTGGTCATGAGACATGTTGGACTGTAGTTTTAATTTCTTGTGCAGTAGTACCCCTTCCCCCCTCTCTGTACTTCCCGTGGTTTCACTTTCCATGGTTTCAGATACCTGAAGTCAACTCCAGTCTGGAAACAGATGGTCCTTATTTATTTATTTATTAATTATATTAACATTTATTTTTTTTTTTTTTTTAATTTTTTTTAACGTTTATTTATTTTTGAGACAGAGACAGAGCATGAACGGGGGAGGGGCAGAGAGAGAGGGAGACACAGAATTGGAAGCAGGCTCCAGGCTCCCAGCCATCAGCCCAGAGCCCGACGCGGGGCTCGAACTCACGGACCGCGAGATCGTGACCTGAGTCAAAGTTGGACGCTTAACCGACTGAGCCACACAGGCGCCCCATTAACATTTATTTTTTTTATTTTTTATTTTATTTATTTATTTATTTTTTTAAATTTTTTTTCAACGTTTATTTATTTTTGGGACAGAGAGAGACAGAGCATGAACGGGGGAGGGGCAGAGAGAGAGGGAGACACAGAATCAGAAACAGGCTCCAGGCTCTGAGCCATCAGCCCAGAGCCTGACGCGGGGCTCGAACTCACGGACCGCGAGATCGTGACCTGGCTGAAGTCGGACGCTTAACCGACTGCGCCACCCAGGCGCCCCTAACATTTATTTTAATGTTTATTTATTTTTGAGAGAGACAGAGACAGAATGCAAGTGGGTTAGGGGCAGAGAGAGAGGGAGACACAGACTCCAAAGCAGGCTCTAGGCTCCGAGCTGTCAGCACAGAGCCCGACGCGGGGCTTGAACTCACAAGCTGTGAGATCATGACCTGAGCTGAAGTCAGACGCTCAACTGACTGAGTGAGCCACCCAGGCACCCCATATTTAAAATTTTTTTAATGTTTGTTTGTTTATTTTAGAGACAGCACAAGTGGGAAAAGGCAGAGAGAGGGAGATGCAGAATCTGAAGCAGGCTCCAGGCTCTGAGCTGTCAGCACAGTGGGGCTCCAACCCACAAGCTGTGAGA
Source organism: Prionailurus bengalensis (assembly GCF_016509475.1). Classification (NCBI taxonomy): domain Eukaryota; kingdom Metazoa; phylum Chordata; class Mammalia; order Carnivora; family Felidae; genus Prionailurus; species Prionailurus bengalensis. The sequence continues at coordinate 20,397,427 of NC_057348.1, read as the reverse complement.
TCATGACCTGAGCCGAAGTTGTACGCTCAACTGACTGAGCCACACAGGCACCCCATTTTTTTAAATTAAAAAAAAAATTTTTTTTTAATGTTTGTTTATTTTTGAGAGAGAGTGACAGAGTAGTGGGGGAGGGGCAGAGAGAGAGAGGAAGAGGCAGGATCTGAAGCAGGCTCCAGGCTCTGAACTGTTAGCACAGAACCCAAAATGGTGCTTGAACCCACAAACCAAGAGATCATGACCTGAGCCTAAGTCGGACGCTTAACCAACTGAGCCACCCAGGTGCCTCCAGATGGTCCTCTTTCTGATGTATGGTCAGAAGGTCAGTAGTAGCCTACATCATAGTGCCTATGTCATTCACCTCACTTCATCTTATTATGTAGGCTTTTTGTCATCTCACATCACCACAAGAAGGGTGAGTACAGTACAATAAGATTTTGAGAGAGAAAGACCATATTCATAAAAGTTATTGTTAATCTCTTACTGTGCCTAATAAATTAAATTTTATCATAGGCGTACATGTATAAGAAAAAATACAGGGTTTGGTGCTATCCTCAGTTTCAGGCATCCACTGTGGGTTGGGGGGAGTGGTCTTAGAACCCATCCCTGTTGGATAAGGAGAGGGGGACTACTGCAATGTCCTTGGTGTTGCTGTTAGTGTAATGTTGGCCTCATATAATGAGTCAGGAAGTATTTTATCTGCTTCTGTCTTCTAGAAGAGATATTAAAAAATTGATGTAATTTTTTATGTTTAGAAGTCAGCAGCAAACCCATGTGGGCCTGGTGCTTTCTGTTTTGGAAGGTTATTAATTACTGAATCAGTTTCTTTAATAGCTAAAGCCCTATTGAGATTGTCACATTCTTGTGTGCATTTTGGCAAATGGTGTTGTCTTTCAAAGAATTGGTCTGTTTCATCTAGGTTATCAAATTTGTGGGCATAGAGTTGTTCACAGAATTTTTAAAATACTTATTTATTTTAGTAATCTTTATACCTAGTGTGGGGCTCAAACTTATGACCCTGAGATCAGAAGTCACATGCTTCTCCAACTGAGCCAGCCAGGTGCCCTGTTCATAGAATTTATCCTTTAAATGTCCATGGGATCTGTAATGATGTCTCCTCTTTCATTTCTGATATTAGTAATTTGTGCCCTCTTTTTTTCTTAGCCTGCTAGAGGCTTATCAATTATCAATCTTTTTATTTTATTTCTTGAGGGAGAAAGTGAGTATGAGCAGGGGCTGGGCAGAGAGAGAGGGAGAGAGAACCTCAAGCAGTCTCCGCGGTGTCAGCTTGGATCTTGTTATGGGGCTCTATCTCATGAACCATGAGATCATGGCCAGAGCAGAAATAAAGAGTTGGATGCTTAACCAACTGAGCCACCCCTATTATAGGGGCCCCAGGCACCCCTATTATATCTTTGTAAAGAGCAAGATTTTGATTGCATTGATTTACTCTATTAATTTCCTGTTTCCAATTTTATTGATTTCTACTTTAATTTCTATTCCTACTTTTCTTCTGCTTACTTTGGATTTGATTTGCTCTTTTTTTTTTTTTTTTTTAAGTTTATATATTTATTTTGAGAGAGAGAGTGTGTGAGCAGGGGAGAGGCAGAGAGAGGGGAGAGAGAGAATCCCAAGTAGGCTCTGCTGTCAGTGCAGACCCCTACATGGGGGCTCGATCTCATGAACTATGACATCATGACCTGAGCTGCAGTCAAGAACCAGACATCCAACCAACTGAGCCACCCAAGAGTTCCTTGATTTGCTCTTCTATTTCTAGTTCCCTAAGGTGGAAACTTAGCTGATTGATTTTAGGTCTGCCTTTCTAATAATTTGCATTCAGTGCTCTAAATTTCCCTCTATGCACTGCTTTCACTGTACCCCACAAAATTTTATGTGAGTTTTCATTTTCATTTAGTTCAAAGTATTTTCTGAGATTTCTTCTTTGAATCTTGCTATTTAGAAGTGTGTTGTTTAATCTCCAATATTTTGGGGCACCTGGGTGCTCAGTCAGTTAAACATCGGACTTTGGCTCAGGTCATGATCTCATGGTCCATGGGTTTGAGCCCCGCGTCAGGCTCTGTGCTGACAGCTCAGAGTCTGGAGACTGCTTTGGATTCTGTGTCTCCCTCTCTTTCTGTCCCTACCCTGCTCCTGCTCTCTCTCTCTCTCTCTCTCTCTCTCTCTCAAAAGTAAATAAACATTTAAAAAAATTAATCTCTAAGTATTTTGGGGTTTTCTAGCTATATTTCTGTTATTGATTTTTAGTTTAATGCCATTGTGGTCTGAGAGCAAACGTTATTATGATTTCTATTTTAAATTTGTTAAGGTGTGCTTTATGGCCCAGAATGTCGTCTATCTTGGTGAATGTTTCATGTGAGCTTGAGAAGAATGTGTATTCAGTTGTTGGACAAAGTAGTCTGTAGATGTCCATTATACTCAGTTTATTGATTGTATTGATCATTTCAACTGTGTCCTTACTGGTTTTTTGCCTGATGTATTTTTCCATTTCTGATAAAGGGGTATTGAAGTCTCCATTACAATAAGTAGATTCATTATTTTCTCCTTGCAGTTCTGTCAGTTTTTGCCTCGTGTATTTTGATGTTCTGTTAGGCACATATATATTAAGGATTATTATGTTTTCTTGGAGAATTGACCCCTTTATCATCACATAATGCCTTTCTTTATCACTAATAACTTTCCTTGGTCTGAAGTGTGCTTTGTCTAAAAGTAATACAGTTACCCTAGTTTTTTTAAATTCATGTTAGCATGGTATATCTTTTTCCCACCATTTATTTTTAATCTATATGTGTCTTTATATTTAAAGTGGGTTTCTAGGGGACAACATGTAGCTGGGTTTTGTTTCTTGGTCCACATCAATAATGTCTTTTAATTGATGCATTTGGAATGAGATTCTAAGTGATTATTGATATAGTTGGCTTTGCATCTACTGTATTTCTTGCTGATTTCTATGTGTTGCCCTTGTTTTTTCTTCCTGTTTCTGTCTGCTACTCTTTTTCTGCTTTTTGTGGTTTTAATGGAGCATTTTTCTAGGATTCCACTCCTTTGTTAGCCTATTAGTTCTATTTATTTATTTAATTTTACTTTTTTTAGTAGTTGCCCTAAAGGTTGCAATATATACATTTACAAGTAATCCAAGTCCACTTTCAAATGACACTCTATCTCTTTACAGGTAGTACAAGCACCTTATGGTAGAATAATCCTAGTTCCCATGTATTTCTCATATCTTATTGCTGTCCTTCATTTATATATAAGTATATGTACATATATATATATAATAATACATGATCACACAAGTTATTGGTGTTGTTTGGATAAACTATTATTTTGAACAAAGATCAATTAAGAATGAGAAAATAAGGGACACCTGGGTGGCTCAGTCGGTTGAGCATCTGACTTTGGCTCAGGCCATGATCTCATTGTTCGTGGCTTCGAGCCCTGCATTGGGCTCTGTGCTGACAGCTCAGAGCCTGGAGCCTGCTTTGTCTTCTGTGTCTCCCTCGCTCTCTGCCCCTCTCCCGCTTGTGCTCTGTCTCTGTCTCTCTCTCAAAAATAAATAAACATTAAAAAAAAAGAATAAGAAAAATAAAATGTTTATTCTACCTTCATTTGTTCCTTCTCCTGTGCTTTTCTTCCTTTATATAGATTGGAGTTTCTGACCTTGATGATTATCCTTCTCTCTGAAGAATTTAACGTTTCTTTTTTATTTTTTTTATTTTTTATTTTTTCAAAGTTTTTTATTTATTTTTTGGGACAGAGAGAGACAGAGCATGAACGGGGGAGGGGCAGAGAGAGAGGGAGACACAGAATCGGAAACAGGCTCCAGGCTCCGAGCCATCAGCCCAGAGCCTGACGCGGGGCTCGAACTCACGGACCGCGAGATCGTGACCTGGCTGAAGTCGGACGCTTAACCGACTGCGCCACCCAGGCGCCCCCCCGAATTTAACGTTTCTTGCTAGACAGGTCTACTGGCAACAAATTCCCTCAGGTTTTATATTGTTTTGTCTGAATAAGTCTTTATTTCTCCACTTTTGAAGGATACTTTCACAGGACAGGGCTATGGAATTCTAGGTTAGTGTTTTTTGTCTCTCAGCATTTTAAGTATTTCACTTCCCTCTCTCCTTGCTTGTATGATTTCTGAGGAGATGTGAGATACAATTTTTATCTGTTTTCCTCTACAGGTAAGATGTTTTTTCCCCTTGGGCTTCTTTAAGGATTTTTTTTTTAATCTTTTCTTTTAATCTTCTTTTCTTTGCCTAGGTATAGGTTTTTTGGGGGCATTTATCTTGCTCAGTTTTCTTAGAGCTTCCTGGATCTGTGGTGTGGTGTCTGACATTAATTTTGGTAAAATTTTCAGTCATCATTGCTTCAGATATTTCTTCTGTTCCTTTTTTTCTCTTCCTTGTAGAATTCCCATTATGTGTATGTTATTCCTTTTGTACTCATCCCTCAGTTCTTGGATATTTTATTCTGTGTTTTTCAGTCTTTGTTCCTCTGCTTTTCTGTTTTGGTGGTATCTATTGAGATATCCTCAAGCTCAGAGATTTTTTACTTAGCTGTGTAGTCTACTAATAAAGCCCATCAAAGCCATTCTTCATTTCTACCACAGTGTTTCTGATTGATAGCATTTCTTTTTGGTTCTTTCTTTGAATTTCCCTGCTCTGCTCCCATTGCCTGTCTGTTCTTGCATGCTGTCCAGTTTATCCATTAGAGAGCCCCCTTAGCATCTTAATCATGGTTGTTTTATATTCTTGTTCTTACAACCCCTGCCATATCTAAGTCTGGTTCTGATGCTTGTTCTGTCTCTTCAAACTGTGTTTTTTTTTTCCTTTTTAGTATGTCTTATAATTTTTTTCTTGATACCTGGATATCATGTGCTGGGTAAAAAGAACTGCTGTAAATTGGTATTTAGTAATGTGGTAGCAAGGTGTGGGGCCAGGGAAGTGTTTTACAGTTCTTTTTTCTTTTTTACATTTATTTATTTTTGATAGAGACACAGCATAAGTGGGGGAGGGGCAGAGAGAGAGAGGGAGACACAGAATCGGAAGCAGACTCCAGGCCCTGAGCTGCCAGCACAGAGCCCAACGTGGGGCTCGAACCCACAAGCCGTGAGATCATGACCTGAGCTGAAGTCGGATGCTCAACCAACTGAGCCACCCAGGCTCCCTGAAGTGTTTTATAGTTCTATAAGTAGGTCTCAGTGTTTCAGTGAATCTATACTTGTGTACTGTGAACTTCACACATTTCTCAGTCTTTTCTATCCCCTTTGGGAGTGATCAGAGGGCTAGAGTGGCTGGAGTTGGATATTTCCCTTCCCCCAGGTCAGTTAGGCTCTGATAATGTCCCAGCAGGTTAGGCTTTGGTTAGTTTCTCCTGAGGGGAGGTCTTGTTAAGAAGAACAGAATGCTGTGATGTATTTCAAAATGGTCCCCCTCCACCTCCTGTGGGAGGCCCAAGGGGATTTTTCTGATATTCACCATGAGAACCTGGTCAACCCAAGGGGATTTTTCTCTGATATTCACCGTGAGAACCTGGTCAACCTCCGGGAGGTAAAACTCACAAAAGTGTGGGGGCCCTGATGACTGGGTCCCCCTGGAGTTTTTATCTCTCACATTTATCCTTAGAATTGTGTCTAGCAATTTGTCAGTTACAGTTCAGGTTTCCCTGCCTTGGCACTGGTTCCTGTGAAGGTTTATCCTTTTGGGTTTATGCTCTGACAAGTTGCTATTCTCTGTATTTTCTTGTTGGTGTCTCCAATTCTGGGGACAGTGGTGCCTCTCTGACCCAAAACCTCTGTCGAATTTAAGAGGAGTTGTTGATTTTTCGGTTTATTGAGCTTTTTACGTGTTAGGATTGGTGACTTTAAGCTTCTTATATGCCACACTGGAAACCAGAAGCAGTACCATAGTTTTTTGAATGCCATATTTATTAAAACGGATCATTAGGCTCTGGAGTTGAAACCACTTCAACCAATGCAGCTAGGGATCCCTAGTGGGGAAGGAGATTTCTGTTAATGCTTTCCAGCTGCATGGCTTGGAGGGTCCTCAGTGATTTCCTTGGTCATGGGTAAGAGGAGCCTGCAGTGTTTAAAGCTCACGTGAGTTCTGAGATGTGGGTAAAAGGGAGAGGTCTTCAGAAGGATACTTCAGAACTTTGATTTATTTGTGACACGGTCTTCATGTTTTCTTGAGTGCTGTACTATTTAACTTGTACCTGTTGGTAGTATTTCTTGGTAGTGGAGCTTGTAAGTGGTGTTAGAGCCTCCAAATGTCACATGGTTGCTTTAGGTTGGTTTCTTTCTTTCTTTCTTTTTTTAAAAATCTTATTTTTTTAAATTTACATCCAAATTAGCATATAGTGCAACAATAATTTCAGGAGTAGATTCCTTAATGCCTCTTACCCATTTAGCCCATCCCCCTCCCACAACCCTTCCAGTAATCCCCTGTTTGTTTTCCATATTTAAGAGTCTTTTATGTTTTGTCCCCCTTCCTGTTTTTGTATTATTTTGGTTTCCCTTCCCTTATGTTCACCTGTTTTGTCTCTTAAAGTGCTCATATGAGTGCAGTCATATGATATTTGTCTTTTGCTGACTAATTTCGCTTATCAGAATAACCTCCAGTTCCATCCACGTAGTTGCAAATGGCAGGATTTCATTCTTTTTGATTGCCGAGTAATACTCCATTGTGTGTGTGTGTGTGTGTGTGTGTGTGTGTGTGTGTGTATGTGTGTGTGTTTGGACACACACATACACACACACACACACACACACTACATCTTTTTTATCCATTCATCCATCAGTGGACATTTGGGCTCTTTCCATACTTTGGCTATTGTTGATCGTGCTGCTATGAACATTGGGATGTATGTGTCCCTTCGAAACAGCACACCGGTATCCCTTGGATAAATACCTAGTAGTGCAATTGCTGGGTCATAGGGTAGTTCTATTTTTAATTTTTTGAGGAACCTCCATACTGTTTTTCAGAGTGGCTGCACCAGCTTGCATTCCCACCAACAATGCAAAAGAGATCCTCTTTCTCTGCATTCTTGCCAACATCTGTTGCCTGAGTTGCTAATGTTAGCCATTCTGACAGGTATCAGGTAGTATCTCATTGTGGTTTTGATTTGTATTTCCCTGATGATGAGTGATGTTGAACATTTTTTCATGTGTCAGTCGGCCACCTGGATGTCTTCTTTGGAGAAGTGTCTATTCATGTCTTGTGCCCATTTCTTCACTGGATTATTTGTTATTTAGGTGTTGCGTTTGATAAGTCCTTTATAGATTTTGGTTAACCATTTATCTGATCTGTCCTTTGCGAATATCTTCTCCCATTCTGTCGGTTGCCTTTTAGTTTTGCTGATTGTTTCCTTCGTTGTGCAGAAGCTTTTTATTTTGATGAGGTCCCAGTAGTTCATTTATGCTTTTGTTTCCCTTGCCTCCAGAGATGTGTTGAGTAAGAAGTTGCTGCAGGCAAGATCAAAGAGGTTTTGCGTGCTTTCTCTTCGAGGATTTTGATGGCTTCCTGTCTTAAACTTAGGTCTTTCATCTGTTTTGAGTTTATTTTTGTGTATGGTGTAAAGAAAGTGGTCCAGGTTCATTCTTCTGAATGTCACTGTCCAGTTTTCCCAACACCACTTGCTGAAGAGACTGTCTTTATTCCACTGGATATTCTTTCCTGCTTTGTCAAAGATTATTTGGCTGTATGTTTGTGGGTCCATTTCTGGGTTCTCTATTCTGTTCCACTGATCTAAGTGTCTGTTCTTGTACCAGTACCATACTGTCTTGATTAGAGCTTTTTAGTATAGCTTGAAGTCCGGGATTGTGATGCCTCCTGCTTTGGTTTTCTTTTTCAAGATTGCTTTGGCTATTTGGGGTCTTTTCTGGTTCCATATAAATTTTAGGATTATTCTAGCTCTGTGAAGAATGCTGGTGTTATTTTGATAGGGATTGCATTGAATATGTAGATTGCTTTGGGTAATATTGACATTTTAACAATACTTGTTTTTCCTATCCAGGAGCATGGAATCTTTTTCCATTTTTTTGTGTCTTCTTCAATTTCTTTCATAAGCTTTCTATAGTTTTCAGTGTATAGACTTTTCTCCTCTTTGGTTAGATTTATTCCTAGGTATTTTATGGTTTTTGGTGCAATTGTAAATGGGATCGATTCCTTGATTTCTTTCTGTTGCTTCATTGTTGGTGAGCCTTAGGTTGGTTTCTTAATAGAGTCTGTTCTTTTATTCTCATGGCCTGTTGTTACCTTAGACATCCCACTCCCTTAATGCATCATACTCTTTTTCCACTTTACGTGTCATGAAACAAGATGTACTTTATCCTTGAATAGATAAAGAAGATGATGTTTTTGAGCTGTTTGTCAGTATATTACAGTGGTAAAGGTGGCTGCAGACCATCTTATCACTACCAGATATTAGTTGTGTCTCAAGCTTTTCGGATGTTACATGTTGTCCTGTAAACCTAAACCAAAAACTGGGCTTATTTGAAGTTACTTATCAACACCATTATTCCTACCCTCCAACATCCTTGCAGTTTATGAGGGAGTGGCAATAATAATCTTGGTGACTGTCATCTGTGTCCAGTCCATGTGGCACCCATTATCTTTGAAGGAGAAGGTCAAGAAAAGAGAAGCTAGCATTGCCCTAGACACCTTTGGGTCTGGAGAGTTGCTATTCCCTTTGTTGGCCTCATTGCTCTGCAGACACGAAGTGATAAGAGGGGAATTTTTCATGGCTAGCTGTGAACAACTTAAGAGAATGGACTTACTGATTTTTTTCCTGTGCTTCTATTTAACTTTCCTTTTGAGAGGTTAAGGGAAAAAGAGATTAGAAAAGGGGTAGGTAGGGTAGTTGTTAGGACTTCTGATACTCAAATGCAGGAAGGATCAAACAGAGGCTTTCTTGTCATGGAAAACCAAGGTTGAGAGGGGCAGACTCCAGAGGGTCCTAACGAGTGGCCCTAAGGCCCAGTCTGTGGAAAAACCTAAAAGCCTTTAGCTGGGAGGAGACTAGGTGTCTGTGCAGGCAGTGTAGGTGAGTTAGCATTTCTTCTGTATTTCAAGGCTTGTTTCATTACATATTGACACCACTGTCCTTAAGGATTGTCTGGTGCATTTCATATTTAAAGGACCTCATTAGAGAACTGGTTTTATTCTTAAGTCATTGGCATTTTGGTTTTTATTTAGAGATGTTTTAGTGGGATAGACCATATCTGTTCAAGCATGTTCCCCTTGTAACCTGAATTCTGTTGATTCACATGTCCTCCTGGAATCTTGCAGTAGTGTTTTTACTGTATTTACCAGCCATCAGATTTCTGTCTTTCCTCTGCCAGCTTGATTTTATTTTTAACTATTTTTCCTTTGTGCACTTCACCTAATTTTAAAACTAGAGAATTAATTTTCTTACAAGTCATTTGCCATTCAAAGTTTTGTCCTAGTCTACATATCTGCTCTTAGGTCTTCTCAGATTTCCCAGGTCTGACTTATATGGCTCAGGGATGCTGGCACCTGTGACTGACATCTTTGAATTTGCCTTTTCATTTTAGCAAAATAAAATCAGCGGTATGAATGGTCAGCTGCTACCTGATAAAATGGTCCAGCATAAAGTACCTGTTTAAATAGCTATTTATTTAAAAAGCTTTATTGAGATATAATTTACATACCATAAAAATGGTTGTCTTTTACCCTTATGTTTAAATAAGTTTGGAGATTAACAAGAAGAGATGAATGGAATCAATATATTGTTGAATGAAAACATATATGATGTGTTTTGACATCCATAATATTTGGTTCAGAAGGTTGCTAGTCCTCCAGCCTTCAGGCATTTGATGAAAGCACAAATAAGTCATTTGTGAAAGCTCTTATTATCCATTGGAATTTTGGTGTCTGTGTCACTTAAAAAAAAAACAATTCAGTCAACTTTGATGTTGGCTTTTAGGATACTTATAAAACCAGAGATTAGTTAATTGGTAATTGTTCCTAGAATTTGAAAAGGCAATACATTTCAACTAATTATAGTTAACCTTAAATTAAAAAGGAATAATGCTCTCTTTTCTCCACTCCATTTTGGAATCTGGGACACACTGTGTGCTGTGCTTCCTGTGTGTTCTGCACTGCCTAGAAGCAGATGGTAAGAGTCTTTACTGATTACACACCTGCTATAAGCCTGGTCAGTGATTCCTGAAAGGCCTTTTTCTTTCCCCCTAAATTTTTAAAATGTACATGAATTAGATTCTGCTCATGAGGAGAGAAAAACACAAGTGTTTATGACTCTGAAATAAACCTTTTATTTTAATGATTGTTAACACTAGGAGCAAGTGTCCAAAGGAGGAGCAGAAGTTTAACTTTTATAAAAAAAAAAGACACATTAGAATGTCAACAGAGTAGGCTTAGGTTTTAATTACATTTTATAAAGCTATCCTGGTTATGTATGTATGTATTTGATTTTTAAATGTTTAAGAGAGTGAGCAGAGGAGGGACTGAGAGAGAGGGAAACAGAATCCCAAGCAGGTTCCACGCTGTCAGTGAAGAGCCTGATGGGGCTCAAACTCACGAAGTGTGAGATCATGACCTGAGCTGAAATCAAGAACCAGACCTTTAACTGAGCCACCCAGGTACCCCAAACTATCCTAGTTTTTAGATGAACTGTTTTAATTTTTTTAATTAATTAATTTTTTTTTTCAGTTTATTTATTTATGAGAGAGAGAATGTGGGTGAGGTAGGGGCAGAGAGAGAGATGAGAGAGAATCACAAACAGGCTCTACACTGTTAGCACAGAGCCCGATGTGGGGCTTGAACTCATGAACCATTGAGATCATGACCTGAGCCGAAGCCAAGAGTTGGATGTTTAACCGACTGAGCCGAGGCGCCCCTAGATTAACTATTCTTATTATTAATACTAAAAAAATTTTTTTTTAACATTTACTCATTTTTGAAAGTGAGAGAGACAGAGCATGAGTGGGGGAGGGGCAGAGAGAGTGGGAGACACAGAATCCGAAGCAGGCTCCAGGCTCTGAGCTGTGAGCACAGAGCCCGATGTGAGGCTACAACTCACGGACCATGAGATCATGACCTGAGCTGAAGTTGGATGCTTAACCAATTGAGCCACCCTGGTGCCCCAAGATTAACTATTCTTAAAGTATGACCAGAGGTTTGGTTTTCTAAGAGGTTGGTTATATTTTTGATGGTAATACAGGCTAAAAGCTATTTCTCTTGAAAAAGAGACATGTATTCAAGAAGAATTTTGAATGGTCTAGACACAAATGCTGCACTAATTTAAAAAATCACATTAAGTCCTAGAGTATAAGACAGTTGGATGTAGCAGAGAAGGTCAATGGAATACCTGGAATCACTTTTTTGGTTCTGTCATTAGGAGTCTGTGGATAGGGTATATTATTGCAAAAAAGTAGAACTTTAGAACTAGAAGGTGTTTCAGAGGACATCTTGTGCAGTGCTTCATTGGGGGTGCACTTCACAATTCCTGGGGAATCTTTCCAAAATCCACTTGTGTGAGCTTCATTCATAAAGGTTAGTTCTGTCAGCCTGGAATATGTATTTTGGAAAACTTTTTCCCAGGTGATTCTGAGAATCATTATCTGAATAGGAGTCACTGACTAAATTAAATTAAATCACCTCTTTAATAAGAAATTGAGATTCACAGAAGTTGGCATTAGAAAAATGTTCAGTAAATAGTGCTTCTGTTGTAATTCTGGAACATAGACGTGTTTATGGGGCTCCTGGGGTTTTGGATCTGGGATGGGATAACCATAGAGAGCTGGAGAGACCAGAGATGGACAGCAGGAGGGAGAATGTGGTTGGTGAGTGTAAGGAGAGTGGGTAGGAGGGAGTCCTGGGGACCTGAGATTTGTGGGAAACACTATAGTCAACTGGATGTGAAGCCATAGGAGTGGGAGAAGTGAAAGATATATGAGATTTTTCACCTGCTAATTGGGAGAAGTATGGAAAAGGTACTAGGTTTAGAGATGCTTTGAATTCAGTTTTAGAATTAATAGATTTTAAGCTTCTGTGGTACGAATGGGTAGAGCTGTCTGAGAGTTCAAGATTTAGGAATTAGGAAATATAAAGACAAATAAAAGTTGTAGGAACCTGTGTGCCTAGGAAATCTGCAAGAGACCTGGTACAGATGAACCCAGTGCAGAGGCCAGGATTGGTGTCAGTCACTATAGAGAAGCCCCACCATTGACCATTCAGGCCTTCCTTTTTCTTGTAATAGGAAATAGGTTTCCGTCCTTATAATAGGAAAAACAAACTATTGTTGAACACTTCATATATGCCAGGCACTTTCCAAAGAGATTATTATGCGTACATGCAGACATGTTCCTCCCCTCCCCCCCCCCCCCCCCCCCAATCCTAACAACAGCTCTGTGAAGCAGAGTAAATCATCCCAAAGTCAGGTATTGTATCAGTCTACTTTGGGTTCAGTGGCCGAAGCCATACTGTCCAGTGTTAGAGGAAGAGGGACAGACTGAAGGAATGATTGAGCAGGTGGCAGTGGGTCCAGAGACCTAGAATAGGGTTTAGGTGGAAGTAATGTGGAGCCTATGTGGATTGAGAAGTAGTTCGGTTTATGCAAGCTTACCCTCTTCAGAGAAGGTGAGAAGCCAGTGAGAGAAGTGTGAGGGAAGTTTAGGTGTGTGGGGTAGGAAGTGAGTGACTGTGGTAACAACATCCAGAGAGGACCGCTGTGTGGAACATGAGTGGAAGGCTGGCTTCCACTGAAGGAGAGGGGCTTATGTTACCAACCAGGTACTTAAAACCAGCAGAGAATGCTCCTAAAATTATTTCCTGGACTTTCTATTGAGTTCAGCCACAGAATTAGATTCTACAGTATTTTGGACAGATCTTGTGAGCTGCTGTTTCATGATTCGGGTTTCAGATTTAAAATTTAGAAAGTGAGTTTATGGCTATATCCATGTGTAACAACATATATTAAACCGGCGTTGGTCATTAATCATAGAGTATAAATGATGAAGTGATGGGTTTTACTTGAGATGCAGGTACAGCTCCCCTTCCTACTCCTTGCCCTTGCCCTTTCATGGTCCTCCTATAAGACCTCATGGCCTTCTGGGGTGAATATATATAAACTATTTCTTCTACATCAAGATTAAATAAGGGTTGGATTTTTAGTCTTTTGGAGGAATTTGGAATGTTATGTGTGGTTCAGAGCTCACACTCTGAGTGACTTGTTTTCTAGGATTGCTTTTGATTTAGGAGGTTTTTTGCAGTTCTCTTGGATCAGCTAGGCTTTGATGTCTTTAGAAATGAAAGCGAATGGCCTTCTGAAATTTGCTGGCTAACAGATAACTGTTTGAACAGTGTGACCTTTTACATAACCACTCAACAGTAGACCTTTAAAAGTTATGGGACATTGAAAGTTTATGTAAATTGCCTAGGTTTACATAACATGTAATTGGCAAAGTCAGGATTCTAACCCAGGCGTGTTTGATCCCAAAGCCTGGGCATTTTTGCCTGTCCCATAGTCTTTAAATAATGCCAAACATGCATATCAGTAACTATGTATTAATTTTAGAATCAAAAATAAAAAAATATGCTGTCTTAAATTTTATATATCGTCCCATAGAGGCTTAAGAAACACAGGGCTTTGGATATTCTCTTCTTTTTAAAATTTTTTTTTTTAACGTTTATTTATTTTTGAGACAGAGAGAGACAGAGCATGAACGGGGGAGGGTCAGAGAGAGGGAGACACAGAATCTGAAACAGGCTCCAGGCTCTGAGCTGTCAGCACAGAGCCCGACGCGGGGCATGAACTCACGGACCGTGAGATCATGACCTGAGCCGAAGTCGGCCGCTTAACAGCCACCCAGGCGCCCCGGATATTCTCTTCTTTAATGTACTTGTTTTAAAAAAATTTTTTTTTCAACGTTTATTTATTTTTGGGACAGAGAGAGACAGAGCATGAACAGGAGAGGGGCAGAGAGAGAGGGAGACACAGAATCGGAAACAGGCTCCAGGCTCTGAGCCATCAGCCCAGAGCCTGACGCAGGGCTCGAACTCACGGACCGCGAGATCGTGACCTGGCTGAAGTCGGACGCTTAACCGACTGCACCACCCAGGCGCCCCAATGTACTTGTTTTTAACTGTGGTACTTTATTAATGGATTAAACTAATTTTGGTCAAGGCCATGAAAATATGCCTGGAAAAAAGAGGCAAGAGTTGTAATTTGGTAAGCACTTTGGATTATTTCCCTGAATTTTGACCCTTCTGCCTTCTCCCAGTATTTGTATGAGCTCATGTGTTTGTAGGGGCTAAGGAGCTTGTCTGTGTCCCAGTTTGTCATTACTGCCTCCAGGCACTCTCAGCACTTTTTCAGTGGATGAATGCTTACTTAGCCATCCTTGTGGAGATGATATGTGGCCAAGGCTGTGGGAACACTGTTACCAGGCTGTTGTGTGCTTTCACATACAGTCGCATACAAACTCTGGTCTAGACCATATACACGTTTGTACAGGCCTTAGGATTACTGGGTATTTAAAGGGATTAGTTTTTCCCATATAGCTGCCAGAAATTGTTGAAAAGTCCAAGTCACTGGGTCAAACAGTATGTCAAAATGTCTCTAAAGGATGGTTCCAAAATTATCAAAAGTCCATAAAGCAGGGCTACTCTGCTGAATGTGAGTGAGCCTAATTTACATTATAGTTGATGAACTCTAGTGGCCAAATGAGCACAGAATTTTTGGTTTTTAAGTGATTGCCATATAGCAGCACTTTTAAAAATGTGTTCTACATATTTTTTTCTGTGCATGTTGGGCTTGTTCTTTCTTGGCTTTCATTAGGGCAATGTATTAAGTGAATTTTATATTTTATTGCAGGAATTAGAAGAAGCGCTTTGCTACTGGCAAGGTTGACAGTTGGTGTTTGAGCAGAAGGATAAGTGAATGTTGGTTACATTTACTTGGAACACCTGTCATCCTTATCAAAGCAGAGGTGTCTTGGTTTCCTTTCAAGCAGGAGAGGACACAATTTGAATTCTAGTGCAAAGTTGAACTCTGGCAGATGCCAGAATGTATCCTTTACAAAGCTCAGGGTACCTAGAACCAAGTATTTTGTTAGTTTTCTGGTAGTTTTCCTGCCTTGGAAAGCTCTCTTAAGAATGTGGAAGGAAGGATGGTTTCTCTAACATACTTTTGTGTGTTTTTGTGTGCGGCTTACAACCGAAAATGTGGGTATCTGTTATGTTCTGTATTGTAAAAGTCAGTTTTGTTGGACAATTAGATGATCACATCCTTGGTTATAAGAGCAAGGGCAAGAACTTGAAGGGCTTAGGAGCTGACTCAGCAGCTGTGTTCTTTCTCTGTCTTGTTAAAGCATTGCTTTTTAGATTCTAGTAGAAACTTTTGTTCCAGTGCCCCAACTGATTTTACTTGGTTTGGTTGACGCAAGAGAGAGAAGCGCCTCCTGGGTTTTGTTATTAGTTATTTAGGAACCTAGAATGCTGCTGGCAAAGACCTCTGTGAGGTGAGTTGTGTGTTTTCTTGGGCAAGGGCTGTGTGACCAGTAATGCCTTTGTGGAGTGACCAGTAATCCTTATCTGAGAGGTGCTTTGAGAATCTTGGGGAACATGTCTGGCCTGTCTCAGTCTTCATTAGATTATCTAGATTACCACTCTCTCTCCTGACAGTTTCCTCCCCTGTCCTTTGAGAAGGAGGGAAAGATTCCCCATGTGGCCCACATGGGCTTAGGCCTCTGTGTTTTCTTAATGGACCTCATGCTCTCTTACCAGGAAGAGGAAGAACAGGAGGAAGAAGATGACGATGAAGATGATGACGACACTGATGATCTAGATGAGCTTGACACTGACCAGTTGCTGGAGGCGGAGTTGGAGGAGGATGACAACAACGAGAACGCAGGGGAGGATGGGGACAATGACTTTTCTCCCTCTGACGAGGAGCTAGCGAACCTTCTAGAGGAGGGAGAGGATGGGGAGGACGAGGACTCTGATGCGGACGAGGAAGTGGAACTGATCCTGGGGGACAGTAAGTGTAGGGCTGACCCTGAAGCTGAATCTTGGTACCCAGGGAGAGGTCCCTTCCCTGCACCCTCCCAGCCAGCAAGCCACGCCAGGGTTCTGTGCCCCATAACTATAGATTCACCACTCTGGCACCTTGAGGAAAAGCGATTTCGCATCTCCAATCCTCTGCTTTCACCAGGCTGTGTAACTAAAAGGCTATTATCTCATCTGTAAAACAGAGGTTGGCGAACTTTTTCTTAAAGGCTGGACAGTTAAATATTTTATGCTTTGTGGGCCATATGGTGTCTCTTGCAGCTCTTCAGCTCTGCTGTTGTAGTGTAAAAGCAGCCAGACACAAGACATAATTTAATGATTGTGGCTCTGATTCAGAAGTAAAAGTTTATTTACAAACATGCATGGTGGGCTTGGTTTGGCCGGTGGGCCACATAGTCTGTCGATTTCTGCTTTAGAGGATTAGCCTTAGAATGTAGTTCTTCCTGAGGGGCAGAGCCGGAGTCAGCAGCTGCATATGGGGGTGCTGTGCCTCCTTCTTTTTAAAGTTACGAAGAAGTAAAAGCTCTCTTGTGTTGGAATCTTTTCCTGTGCTTTTGCCTAAGCCTTCTTAGAGGCTAGGCAACAAATGTTTCTCTTTGGCTTCTGTTTTGCCCACTCATCCCCTGCTCTGCCCCCAGCTCAAAGTTATCAAGAACAACCTCTAATTTTCCTACTAATTTCTCTTTAGGACAAGTTTCTGAAGTTGACCCCTGACCATGCTAATGAATCCCAAATAAACCAGCTGTTAGTTCTAAGAGTTTGCTGGCTCTGCAATTATACTCTACCCATTTCAAGAGGACATATCTGGCTGCCTGTTGACAGTGACGCACTTGCTGTGGTCCTGGTTCTTCCTTGTGCTACCCTGGCTGACTGGGGAGCAGTCTCTCTGATACCCAGCCATATTCATGTAGCTAACCCGGCCAGGATTCTCACAACTATGGCAGGTATTATGCCTAATATGGTGGCTACTAACCACATGCAGCCATTAAAATTTTAATTAAATTAAAAATTAATTTCCTCATTCATGTCCACAATTGAAGTACTTGGCAGCCACATGTGGTTACCATATCGAACAGCACAGATGCAGAACATTTACATGAAATTCATTTATAGGAAATACTATGTGCTGGCCTAGGCCCAACTTATGCCAAGCGTCTTCATAGTAGTTGCTTGGTTTTTATAATCATTGGCGTTTGGTGGTAGGAGGAATATATGTGTGTGTGTGTGTAAGCAGAGGGTGGTTGCGGTATATATTTAAACATGTATAAAAGATTCTATTCCACAGTGACCCAAATCCAATTTCTTTGGGATAAATCTTACATGTGCTTCTAACCTTCAAGATGGAAGGCAGTTGGCTTAGGGGAGACTTTGTTACAGAAATCCTCTTGGTGAAGTTGTATTTTGAGGAGGCTCTGTGGGGGTTGGGAGGGAGTGCCTTCTCTATCTGCTCGTCTGCTCTTTACCAGCTTCCATTTTTCTATATTGGAGGTTGAGGTGATTCAGTGGAGGAGGACTTGCCTTGTCCCTAGCCATGGTCAGAGAGCCAGGTAAGAGGGACTAAGGGTCATGGACACATGACAGTATTGATGGGAGTAAAAGGACAATTTTTAGTGAACTTTTTGTCATCTGTGAATAGTGCCACATGGGGTACAAGTTGTGTTTCCTTCAATTACAAGTAACAAGGCCAGGAGTGCAGCTGGCAGCGGTGCTCCTGACATGAGATGGTCACTCATTTTTTTATTCTTGAATATAAAGCCACTAAATTTGTTTTTGGCCTGTAAAATTACTGCCTCCTTTATTAACTCTTTAGGAAATTCCTTCAGGCCCAAGAGGTAATCTGGAGAACCTTAATTCTTTTAGCAATGAGAATATTACTTTATTTTGGTGGGAATATTTATGATGTGAATATGCTGTAATAGTCGACAACTTGAGGACATTTCAGCTTGGGCTCCAGAACAGAGGTGGTGATATGGAGGCAGCATGGATATAGCATGTACTGCATTGCTGTCTGTTTTGTAGAGAACAACCCCCACCCCCCGGCCCCGCCCCGGAGTTTACAGCAGAGCAGAGGGAGCTACTCAGATTAGCTCTTAACCTTTCTGAGCTCATGTAGTAGCCCTTTTAGGATGTGATGAAAGTCACTGAGACTATTGAAAACCACAGCCCTGTGCCACCCCATAACTTTGCTAGGCCCAGGTCCTATAGAGAGCCAATGATCAGTTTCACATGCAGAGCCCCAGCCCTAGGAAGAGAAAACACCTTGACGCTGAAGTCTTGTGTGTTTCTCTGTTGCAGTCAGTTCTGCTTTCCCCAAAAGCTTGTGTGTTGTAGAGGCAGCAGGTTAAAGCAGGGATTGATTTTTTACATCTAGACTGCCTTTGCCTCAGAGGGTCTTTCAGAAGGAGAGGTCCTGACCAGAGTCTGGGGTTGGGGCTCTTCAACACTTGAGGGTGAGAAGAGGCTAAGGAAGCTAGAGAAAGATGTCCTGTCACCTGACCACAAAGAATGGAGTCTGCATCCAGGCCCTGAAGCTTCTCTCAGACCCTGTGCCTGATTTGCTTAAAGATTGTGTCTCAGTCCTTGTGCAGCTGCATTTATACTCCTTAGATGTGAGGCACAGTTGTTAAGCTCTTAGCAGCTGCACAGCTGACAGTCAGGTGTCAGGCAGGTGGTCTGGCATTGTTGGATCATACATCACAGGAGCACTAGGGGACTCCCTGGAGGTCTGCCACAGCTGGGACACAGTGCTGTGCTTGGCTGTGGAGAGCAGGCCCTACCTTTTTCTGTTGGCGCTTCCTCCTGGAGTTCTTGCAGCAGGGAAGCTGACAAGGCCGTTTGGTTCAGCTCAGATGTTAGTTCTCTGATCTTCCTGCTCTGACATCCCTGCTCCTCACCAGTAGTTGGGTCATGCTTGTGCCCTTGTAGGCCCAGAAGCACTGACTTTTCCAGTTACCTCTCTTGTTTACATTCAGGGCTTTCTTGTATCACAGCCGTCTGTTTGCTGGTTTCATTTTATCCACTTCAGTTTTCTTTGTAAAGGAGATTGTAGTGAATGAAGGAAGGTTTGGGAACATGCATTGTTCTTGCCTCAGCTTTCCTGAGAGTTCTCAGGTATCTGGGAAAGGCTGATGGGGAATTTTTTGGAACCATTGGTGTCCCTCTCTATGTGGGAACTCCACAGCCTGTGGGCATTTGCAAGGCTCCCGCTCACAATCTGTCTACTTCCTTGGAGACCTTGTTAAAAAGGTCTCATGGCTTCCTGAACTGTAATCAACAGGGGCACCAAGACCTTTCCCTCACCTTCCTTCAGCAAGTACTAGAGTCCTTAGGAGCCTAGGTACTATGTTTCCCTCCGATCTTGATCAGCCAGACAATGGTGTATCTACCTCATTTTGAAGGTTCTTTTGCCTAGTTTCATTCCTCAGTGGATCCTTCCAGAGGTGTTAATGTGGTCTATTCACTGCCTGAGAAGGCCGATGGTCAAGCGGAGTGCTCCTCCTGTGCCAGAGACACGGTGCCACCTTCCACGGTGTCATAGCTACTCCCTGCTGGTCTCCAACCTAGAGTTTCTAGGTACTCCTCCTCTGGTGTTGCTGCATGCTGGCCTGTACCTTTCTGGGAGCTTGTTCCCTGCTGATTATATTCAGAACTTACAGAGGAATGAATCCTAGGTTGACAGTCTCTACCCTTATGAGGTCTTTGATAAGAGAGTTGTTGAGAGTTTAAGAGAAATCTCACTCTTGCTTGGGCTTGGACTCCCTTTTTAGTAGTCCTAGGGGGATCGGGCAGGCCTGTGCACCCATCCCTGAAGGACACGAGGCCAAAGGGCTCAGTCATTACTCCCTCAGCCCTGCCCCTTTGCAGCTATGCTGAAGCTTCAGGGCTTGCCCTGTCCCTTTAGCCAGCACCCCCCCCCCCCGCCCCCAGCAGGAAGCACCTCTAGAAAGCAGAGAGCATTGCATCCAGGCCCTTTGAAAGGCACGAGAGTAAAAGGCCCCAGGGTGGCCACTGTTGCCAACAAGTAAATTCTCCAGAGCCAGCTCCAAGTAGTTAATTGTTGTGTTTTCTCCTTTCTGGAAACTGGCAGTTAACTCTGCTCAAGCATAAATGTGTGTATGTAGGTGTTTCCTTCCTAAAAGCTTCCTGTAAGCCTAGTGCATAACCTAGTCTCTCTGTCTTCTTCCCTTTCAGCGGACAGCTCTGACAACTCTGATTTGGAAGATGACATCATCTTATCTCTGAATGAGTGAGGGACCATCATCATGTGGAAGACATTCTTGACAGGCGAGAAACTGAGTCAGATGAATTCAGAACACCTTCCCTTCCCCATCTCCCAGGGCTGTCTTTTAAGGAACTGCATGCCCTGCATTCAGAGGAATATGGCTTAGAGAGCCTCACTGGAATCTGAGGGTCCTTCTAAAACAATAACAACCACAAAAAGACAACAGGGTTTAGGCCCTATTCTGCTTCCCCCCTTCTCCTAGGATGGACAGCTCTTTCCTCAAGGGGGGGGGGGGGGGACATGTCTCTGGGGTTATTTCACAATATATTTTCTTTGTATAACGTTCTTTACTTAAAGAACAAGAAATAGTTTTTTATAAAACTTAAAAAGAAAAAAAAAAACAGGCATTTATAACTGAGGGTATGAACTTATATCCACCAGGTCTCTTGTCCCTGCACTTCATTTTCTATGGAAGAAAATGATGTCTAAAGAACAATACAGAGGCATTTTTACATACGTATTTAAATGAAAAGGAAAATCGTGGTTTCTTAAATTGATAAGGATTAAGAATATTTTATTATAAATATAATATATGATTTTTTTAACCTGTTTTGTTGCCTCATATGCTGTCAGGTTAATTTGCTTTCCTTTGTGCCCGAGGTGGGGAGGAAGGCACTGCTTGTTTGCTGAGTAAATGCCCAGGTTCACCCACCTTCATGGTTTGGGGGCAGCAAGGTCGTTGTGGATATTGGTTTTGTGGAGTTGAGGGAACTTAGGATATAAGTTCACTCCCTCTATTTTTCTTTGTGATTGTTTTTCAAAAATTTTTTTCTTCCCTTTCTCCCCAATGTGGAAATTACAAATCAAAGGCCTTTTTTCTTTAATGTAAAGTGTATTTATTTAAAAAAAATACAAAATAAACTACAAGTCTGTCTTTGTTTGTTCATGGCCTTTCCCTGTTCTCTTTACCAAAGTGTGATGGTCCCTTTCCCTGCAGCTCTAGCCAGCCAGTAGAGAAGACGCCTTCTGGGAGAGGCAGTCCAGGATGGCGGTGAGAACACATTCTGCCCAAATAAAGCACTCTGGGGAGAAAAGTAGCTTAGTCACAGTGTCTAAACCTGGTGTGCAGCCGTGCTCCAGAGGGAGTAACGGTCTGTGCCCGAGAACCAACCACGTGGGGTGGAGGAGAGGCTTGGGCATTGTCCACCGTGGGCACCTCTCTCTGTCCCAGACTGACTCAAGAAGGCAGCTCTGCCGTACGTGTTTGGTGGAACTGGCAAGTTAGGGGTCCTGGGGAGTTTTGGAGAAACATGCTGGCAAAGCTAAGGAGTGAAAACGTTTTGGCCATCTCTATAGTCGGGTGGGTGACTGTCACCAGTTTCCTCAAGGGACAGTGATAGCAGACCGGAGTTGTTCACTTTTGGCGGTTTGGGGGCAGCGGGGGCTTGGGCAGCCTGGGTTTGCAGATGCAGTCTCGGGCCTCCAAAATCAGCCTGCGGTTGGTTAAAACTGCGCTACTGCCAGGGAAGTGCCACATGCTCTGACCTTTTCACTGACCCCACCTCACCCTGCTTTCCTTCCCAGTAAACAGACCTGTCTCTTCCTTTGAGTTCGCTCAAGTAATAGCTTCTTGGTTTCTATTATGTAGGTATCACATGGCTAGAGACTTTCTTCTCCCTTTGCCAAGAGAAGAGGGGACAAATTTGGTTGTGAAGTAAACAAGCAAGACAACATGGCTAAAACTCACCAGGGGCTGGCAGAGCCCTGTTGGGCTTTGGAATACCATACAATTTGTCACACACACAAACGCGGGCCTGTGTCAGGTAGCTAGCTCTTGGTCCTTTAGAGAGCAGAGGTCTCAGCTTCATGCCTCAGCTTTAGTGGGTTGCTAACACCTGACCCGTGGTGTAGCCTTGATTGCTGGTGCTGGATGCAGAAGAAAGCAGGTTAAAAGGCCAAAAGTAAAAGCGCTATATTCTAGACAGGAACTCAGCTGAGCCACTGGCTGTGTCCCTAAACTCTGCCGGCAGCTCTTGGGAGTGCCTACGGGTCTCTGGGGTGGAGATGAGGCCCTCCAGCAGGAAAGCAAAGTTCTGGTTGACTTGACAACGTGCCTTTAGGGAAGAGCCCTGAGAGGCTTGAGACATCAGCCGTATTTCTTACTATACCAGGGCTTAAGATTGGAGTCACTTAGGAAGAAATCTGTACAATACTAGGAAACCAATGAGGAGGCAAACTTTTCTTCACTTTTTTTTTTTTTTGCCTCAGGTTGATTTTTTTTTTTTTTTTAAAGCAACCCTTCAGAGAGGACCCGAACCCCCAGGTGGAGGTGCTTGATGCCTGCAGTTAAATTGTTCTCTCTGGAGCAGTCTGAAATCAACCAGTGCCTTGACCACCTGACTTACCCTTACTAGTGCTGGCCAAGGCCTGAGAGAAGTTCACAGAACCTGCTGTGTCTTAAGAGCCAAAGGAAGGAAGTGGTTGAGAAGAGGGTCCAAGGAAGAGGAGGAGGAAGGTCACACAGTAGGCGTGGCTCTTTACTAAAACTCTGTATTTCCTTTTGGGAACAGAGAACACCTATCCCTGAAGAGCGGACAAGTCAAGAGTTGAAGTGTCTTCTCCAGGTTTCCATCTGGGAATGCTAGGAGGTGTAGTATTCTGGGTTCTGAGCACCCACTCTGTGAAGGATCAGCCCAAAGAAGTTTGGGACTTAAGGGGCAAGGCACCTCTGGCCTGTGTGTGACCCAGGCATTTCTCGAAGATCTGCAGGAAGCCCTGTGTTGTGCCTTCAGGTCACCCCTACCTCGCTTGCTCTGAACAAGATAAGGGCCACTCCTGGCATTATGAGCTACCCCAGGATGGTGGAGCTGTGGTCAGCTGCCCGTCCCCCCGCCCCCACCATAGACTTGCTTAGATACCCTGCAGGTGTTGCCACAGCTCAAGTACAAACAGACAAATAAACACATTTAACACCTCCTTTGTTAAGGTTTTCTGTTGTGAACATGCTTGTTCTCTCATGAGTACCAGCTTTAGCCCAGTGAGCAGTACATGCCCAGGCACCTTACCCTGTTCATTTTAAATCTCCAAGGTCCCTAAAAGCCACCTCCTTCATTGTCCTTGTGGACAAGCATGTATTCTCCATGCAGGATACACTGAGCCTCAGCCTCCACTTCACAGCTGTCTCAAAACATCTGGCTGTCACCTGTGTTGCCTTGCCCCAGCTGGGGTAATGGGCCAGGCCAGGAAAGTGGCATGGCCCACAGAACCTAGAGTTCCCGGCCTTTTGGGGGTTCATTTCTCTTACTGGGGCTTCTGCTGTCCCTCAGCTCTGACAATGAGCCTTTTGGGACATGGTGACAACTGCTGTATGACTGGTTTCCCTCTCTGGTCTCCAATGGTGCTGGCTTCATTTGCCCTATGACCTCACTAGAGACCAGTGATGACAGCATTAGTAATTCTTTAAAGAGTCCCTCCCAGCTCAAGGATGCCTCCACATTGCCCCCTAGCTTGGGCAGTGCTAGTCAAAGCCATTCAAGCCAACAAGCCAAAGCTTGGTACCTGTGACCACATTCCCCACAGAAGCACCTTTCTTCCAGTGGTTCCACCTCAGCAGCAGGGCAAGAGGCTGAGGCACTCTCTCTTACCTTGCACCTGAGAAACAGGTAAGCCAGTTAAGAGCATCCTCCTAACCCATCATGTTCCCTTGCAGCATTGCAAAAATTCTTCCGTCTGGGGATTCAATGTCCCTCACAAAAGCTCTAGTTACTGGGCAGAGGCCTGTTCCTTTGACACATCAGCCACAAATAACCAAAGGAAGAACCAGAATTCACAAACATTGGGTCAAGTTCAAGAATTAGCCCAGAGAAGCTTCCTGTCACCCTCCATTCTGACATCTGGCCTCTAGTGTCCCTGGGAGTTTGAGGCAGCTCAGTCTCCAACTGAGCATTCCTGGGCTGCCACATTAAGGCTGCGAGGCTGAACAAGAGGGGGAGCCTGCGTGGATATGTGAGAACGAGGCCCCTTGGCACCAATATTACACTGTTCTTCCCCATGACTACAAGACCACACAACTGCTAGACTACCGGCTCGCAAAAAGACCTCAAGATCGGGCACCTTGTCCAACAGCTATACCTCAAGTGGATGAACACGCACGTTTAGGGCAAGAGAACAAAAACTCCAAAACTACCACAGCTGCTGGTTATAGACCTTAGGCTCACCCCTTTCCTTTGCATGGGCTTTGCTCAGCCAGGCAAGGTAGGGTCCAGAGGCAAATTGAAGCCCACCTGCTCTCAGCCAAGGTTAAAAATGTGAACGCAGTCCTGACTCAGCCCAAAGAGCTGAGGGACTGAGAGCGGACAATCCATCAGAACTCTGAGCTACACCAGTGCCGCAAAGATGGCGCATTTGTGTGCAGTGGGGAAAAACTTGATTAAACCAAGACTCTGAACAGGATTAAAAATCCATCCTCTGACAAAGGCTTTACTGACAACTTTCCATACAGTTAGTCAAAAAATAAAAAAATACAGAACACAGCAGACAGTATCTTGTACACTAGAAATCAATGTGACAGGAGTCCCTTTGCTCATCGCTGTAAAAAAACCCTCAAAAATCTAAGAACTTAGTGTTGGTAGGGGTCAGGACTCTGGTCCCCCACCAAATGAACCAAAATAACCCAGCAGAGAATTCAAACCAAGGGAGTAGGAGGTGGGGAATCAGATTTTAAAATGACTGCTTTTGTGACACAAATGCGGAGCTGGAAACAGGTCTGGGCTAGGCAGTGTCTCTTACTATAACTATCACCATGTGTTCTTCTTCTAGTTTGCCCAATGTCCTCAGTGCTGACTGGAGGTACTGCTGTGAAAAGTCACAGGGCGGGAAGGCATAGAGCATGCCCGTGCTGTCTCTGCCCTTGGAACCACCCACCGGCAGGCTGATCACCCCCGCGGCCTGCTTCTGTTTCAAGTAGGAGACCAGGTTCCTGAGAAGCCGCCTCTGTAGGCCTGGCTCCACTGTGGGCATCCCCTCAGTGCCAGGCCCGCTGGGGGTTGCCTGGGTGGCTAGAAGCACTGCATAGCCATTGGGGCTCCCCTGCTTGATGCGCCGTGTGACCTCATCGAGCTTGGGCTGGTCCAGTCGCAGGCGCTGGGCGATCTTCAACTGGGTCAGCTTGCTCCCAGAAGTGTGATCTTTGAGGAGGCCGGTGATAACCCCTTGGTCCCCCTCTAGGATGTGCATAGATGTCGGGAAGCAACTGTTTTTCAACACTAGGAGCCCATTCCAACCCAGCTGCAGTGTCTGGGCATACTCAGAAAGATTCTTGAGCTTTTTGGTCTCGTGTTTTGGCTCTTCCAGAGGCTTGGGCTCAGCCTCAGAGGTCCGATGATTGCGCTCGCTCTCTCGTGTCTTCTTCCCGTGGGAAGAGTCTGGAGCCTCATGGTGGTGGTGGTGACTCCGCTCCTCAGCCCCATGTCTGCTGTTGCTGAGAGAATTGCTGCTTGACTCCTTGGTCCCGTCACTGGCGTGGTTCTCTTTACGGCTGCGCTCAGGAGTGCGATCAGAGCCCCGGTCCACCTGCTGCCCACCACCCTTGGTCCTGCTCCGTTCCTCGTAAGGAGAGTGGGTTGTCCTCCCGCGGTCACTGGAAAGGCTCCTCCGCTTCCGCCTCTCCTCCCAGGGCTTGGGCAGGCCCCGGTCCCCATCTCCCCAGCGTTCCCCACTCCGGCTGCGCACCGAGCGGCTGTAGCCCTCCAAGCTGTTTCGCCGGTCAGAGCTTTTACTAGGGCTGGTCCAGTCCCCTTCCAAAAAGGTCCGGTCTCGGTCTGAGTACAGGAGGTGTGGGGGGGTCCTATCCCGCACGCGCAGGTCAGCATCCAGGTTTCGGTGCCGGGTATATCCATCCGGCAGCAGCTCATAATGCACGGGGAGGGGTGAGGGCTGGTACTGCTGGGGATATCGAGTCTCCTCTGCTTTGGCAAAATCCACGCGCAGCCTTCGGTCTGGACCACCCAAGGGAAAGCCCCTCATTTTTGCACAGGCAGCCTGGGCTGCATCCAAGCTCTCATACTGGATGTAAGCAAAGCTATCTCCCTTGACGTGATCAATGGTTCGAATGCTCCCAAAGCGATCAAACTCCCGGGCCAGAGCGGCCAATGAGGTGTTAGGTCCCAGGCCACCCACCCATAGGCGAGTGGTGGGGTTGGCCTTGCCATAGCCTATCTTAATGGGGTTGCGGCCAATCACCCGGCCTGACATGGCCACCTTAGCCCTGTGGGCCATGTCTAAGTTCTGGAACTTGAGGAAGGCATACGCACCGCCCTGGCCACGGGCAGGTCTCTTGATGACCACCTCCTCGATGATGCCGTACTTCTCGAAGGCCCGCCGCAACTCCACCTCAGACACGCTGTGGTCCAGGTTCCCGATGAAGAGGTTGCGCGTGGCGCGCTGGTCGTCCTCAGGCATCAGGTCCTCCTCGCACACGGCCGGGTAGCCGTAGGGACGCCCGCGATCGTCGTAAAGCCCGTAGTAGTCCAGGGCCCGCTCCCGGGATAGTCCCACTGCGGCAGCGGCGGCAGCATCCAGGGCAAAGGCTGCGGCAGCGTGGCGAGCACGGGGCTCCCGCAGCGGCGGGGCGGCTACGGGGGACAGCGAGCGCTGCTTATATTGGTAGCCACTGTGCAGTGGCAGGTAGCCTAGCGGGTCCGCGGGGGCGGGGGGACCTGGGGGCGGCGTGGAGGCGGCAGCGCTGCTGCTGCTGCTTCGCCGGCTGCTCCCACCGCCGCCACCACTGCCGCCGCCGCCGCCGCCGCCGCGCAGGTACACGGGCTCCACCTTGAGCGGCCGGTCGTAGAGCAGCAGCTGGCGGGCCAGGGCGTGCTGGCGGGCCTCGCGTGCGTCCTGCGGATGCCGGAAGTTCACGTAGGCCACGCGGCCCAGCTCTGGCGTGTGCGACAGGCGCAGGCTGATCTCACCGAAGCGCTTGAACTGATGGAAGAGCCGGTCCTCGAGGTGCTCGGCGGGCAGCGCAGGGCTCAGGCTGCTGATGAGCAGCGTCTTGTACTCAGGTGCGGCCGCCGACGAGCCGGGACCCGCGGGCTCGGTCCCGGGCGGCGGCGGAGGTGGCGGCAGCGGAGACGCGCGGGGCGAAGCACCTGAAGCGCCTGGGTCCCCGGAGGCCTTGCCGCCGCGTCCCCCGCCGCCGGCGCCCGAGCCCGAGGAGCGGCCGCTGCTCGCACGGTGATTCGCGTCCCCGGCGCCGCGGCCGTCGCGATGCCCACCCCCGCCGCCCCCGCTACCGCGGGGTTTGTCGCGGGCCCGCGTTGGAACGGGATGCTTGGCGCCGCCCGAGGCCTTGTGCGCTGCCCGCCGCCCGCCCGCCTCCGCCTCCCGTTCGCGCTCCCGTGGCCGCTTGGCCGACGATGACGAGCCGCGCCCGCTTGGGCTCGAGTCTCGCTCGCTCTGCCTCTTCATGGCGCCGGCGCAGCGGGCGGGCGGGCGGCCCGCAGGCCCCTCACAGCGGCGGCGGCGGCGGCCGAGGAGGCAGCGCCCCCGGCGCCGCCATCTTGGACAAAAGGACTCGGCGCGGCGGTGGCAGCGGGGCGGGGTGGGAGCAGCGCCCAGGGGCCGGGCGTCGCGTTATCAGGCTGCGCCGGACTGTCACGTGACCCGGCGGCGGGCGGGGCGAGAGCTGCGCCGGCATACGTCATCGGACGGCGCCTCTCCGTGCCACGTGACCCCGGGTGGTCTTGAAAGTGAGCTCTGACGCCACCCCGCGGCCAAGGCTCTGGGCTACGCGGAAATTCATGGCCCTCCTGAGAGCCAGGCTGGCTTGCACTGACTCTGACCCCCGTGGGCTGCGGGCCCTGGGTGTCCCACGACGCGTGGAGTAGGAGTGGCAGCGTCTGTGGGCGCCGGGCTCCCGGGTCTTAACCCAGTGGCTCTTTACGTGGCCTCCCCCAAATCCCCACCACGGCCGTCTCCCGACTAGGGTCCAGAATGGACAGACGCGAGAACCTCCGTAGGCCCCGTCCAGGACCCACCGCCCACAGAACAGGCATCCTCAGCGTTCTGGTATCCTATGCAGTGATCGCCGTAAAGGCCGCGAGGCCATGGGCTCTGAATGCACAAGGCCAGACCTGGCAGGCGAGCCAGCAAACCTGCCGTTTACCAAGTG
Source organism: Prionailurus bengalensis (assembly GCF_016509475.1). Taxonomy (NCBI): domain Eukaryota; kingdom Metazoa; phylum Chordata; class Mammalia; order Carnivora; family Felidae; genus Prionailurus; species Prionailurus bengalensis. The sequence continues at coordinate 20,368,971 of NC_057348.1, read as the reverse complement.
GGAATAGGCTCCTTGGCGCCACTAGGCCTACCCTCTGCTGCAGCCACCTGAGCAGACAGTGGGCTGTAAGGACAGGGCCACGGAGCCATGGGTGAAGACAAAGCCAAATCCAGTAGTTACCACAGCTTGCCACGCTTACCTCTGGCTGACCAGTGCCCTTCTGTTCACCTCCAGGCGAGATGTGGGGCCAGTGGGGTGGGTGGAATGAATTCTGCCCAGGCGCCCAAGCCCCCTCAGGATGGCTTCATTCCCCTGAGAGCTGTTGGAAGCATTGCAGAACCTGGCCCAACTTCAGCAAGGCAACTGTGGGGTGGGTTAAAGCCTACCAGCTCCTCCTCCTCCTCCCACAACCATAAATAAACCACTCCTGGAACAGCTGAGGCAGGTGCAAGGGGGAAAGCTTACACGAAAACACCTGTAACATTGCCAGAACTGACCTACACTTCCAGAAGAGACGAGTTAACCCTTTCATAGATAACCTCGGGGGTAAGCCCTACAGTGGGAGCGGTTGTTGTTTTCCCTGTTCTTGTGTTCAGTGTGGCCTATAGGCCATGGCCATCCATCTCCTAAGGCTTCTGCCTTTAGCTGTGGATTTTCCCAGTGCCTGTAAGGGGCTCAGGACACTGCGCTTGTCAGATCCTAACAGCTCATTCTCCAAAACAAGGAAGTCTTGGCCTGAGAAGTGGCTCAGCCTTGCTTTCCTCTTAGACGTGGTGTTGCAGATGTGCAAAATGTGGGGCCACTGCATTAGTGGATGCCACTGCAGGCTGTGACAAGGCCTGTGTAGGCAAACTGAATTTAGCAACTGTATAAATAAACTGCAAAAAAGGAAGACTGAAGTCTTTCTTGGAAAAGCACTACTGGTCTTTCCCTTCAGGTGGTCTCTGAAGCAGAGGGGTGTCCACCAAGCCACAGCTTACACTGACAACTGGGTTCCCCAAGAGCCAACCCCAGAAGTAACTAAAAAAACCAGACTCTGGAGACACTGGGGACAAGACCTCAACTATTTTAGACTTATCTTGGGTAAACAAAGGCAAAAGGCAAGCTCTCACTGACTCTTTGTATAAACCGACCCCTGCATATCTCACAAAACCCCAATTAGGCATCAGAGGCTTGGGACTGACCCCACACCACAAACTCAGATGACCAAGTAGATGGCCAGATCTGGATGGTGCTTGGTGGAGGAAGCCAGCCTAAGAGCATCTTTAGAAATGTGATGGTACTGAACACAGGCAGCTACTGAAGTCATCGTTCCAGAAAACCATACTAAACATACCCTCAGTCCTGCTCGGACCCAGCCCTGATATAAGCCCCTCCCTTGCACACCAGATTCAACCCCCTGTGCTCTGCCAAGAGGCTGTTCGGCCTCCAGCTCCCCAGGTGGGACTTCCACTCCAAGTCACCTCGGGGTGAGGCATGGGACCCAGTCTTCTCCCGGGCTTGCCTCCAGTCCTGCACGAGCCCCCATGTCTCAGCCCGTGTCCTGCCTGGCATCTCCGGCACTGGCGGCCAAGGGGCAGATGTGAAGATAGCAGACAACTCTTGTGAACTGGAAAGCATAAACTGCTGGGATCTTCGTTAGGGCTGAAATCCTATTTCAGATTCACTTTAATTCTCCAGGGACAGCTAGAAATGTTCTTCCTTTAATAAAAAATTCCCAAACACACTTTGAAGTCCTAGAGTAAACCAGCAACAGAACAAAGTGAACCCCCCAGGGGGCGCTGTAGAGCCAGCATCGGCAGGAGAGCTCCAGGCTTCACACCTGACATTGTCAGGAGCCTGCCTAAAAAATAAATTACAAAAAGGCTGCAGGGAAGACGCAAGTGGAATGCTTTCCCCACAGGTGCAGCAGGGGGCGGGCAGACTACAAATCAGTCCGTGAACCGGCTGCCTTGGGGGCATATTTAGGCATCAGTTCATTAATCTTCCGGATGTAGTCAGACTTCTCCGCACAGCCTTTGCACGTCTCCCCCCAGTCGTCCAGGATCTTCTTGAGTTCTTTAACCCGGAGCTTCTTCAGGTCCACTGTGCTCAGGTCAATCTGCTTGTCTGGAGGAGAGAGTAGGGAGAGCTCGTGGGAGCGGCCACGGACCCTCATAGTCCTGGGATGGGTCACCCCAGCACAGCCTCCCATCCGCTAAAACAAGCAGTCCTACTGGTCTGAGAGGGACAGACGTTTCCAGACACCTGCAGGTGTGTGTCTGTGCCCACTGCCCTGAACTGGGGTAACTGGCCTGGGCCCTTTCACCTGAAGGCTGGTCTCACGCTGGCAGCATCCACCCAGACATGCAGTATTGCCAAGGACAGGGATGGGGGCTACATGGTTCTTACAGGAGAAACCTTACAGGAGAAATGTGGTTCCCACTCCAAGTGCCTTAAAAAATAGTCACAGTAGAGGTCAAGTCACTGTAGAATGACAGCTCCACAGTGACAGAGCAGAGAGACCCCCTAGCTCCAATTTCCCAACACAGGCCCTGGTCAAGAGCTTACTCTCTCCACAACCACTTGTGACCACAGAGAGACCTTGAGCCAACAGCCTGTCAGGTCACGGTCAGAAGACTGGGCATCCTTGACACAAGTGGACAAACACAGGCCCTTGGACACTCAAGTCACAGTAAAATATGCTGGTGCTGCTTAAACTTTACAGACAAGGACAACTATTCCTGGTCCTGTTTCTGAGGCCTGCTTTTCCCCACCAGTGATGTCGGCAAGAGAGATGCTGTAGCAGCTGGAACTCCTGGCCTGCCTGTCCGCACACAGCATTTCTCTTCAAAATGAGGAAGATTGCTGGGCCTTCAGAGCTTATGGCCAGGAAAGGTCAGGCCACATCCCTTCTCTGCTCAAAATCCCATGTTCCCAACTTGACTCAGATTAAAGATCTGAAGCCAAATCTTCACCAATCTGCAAGGCCCTCTGTGCCCTGTCTACCCGCCATGCCTCTGGCTGCCTCTGCACTGCCTGTTTGCTCAGCCTGGAATGTTCTTCCTTTAGCTGTTCCCCTTGGCTAATCCACCGCCTACCTCCAAAGTATGTTGAATGTCACCTCCTCAGTGAGCCCTATTCAGACCTCCACCCATGAGGCCAGATCCACCCTGCTCCTCACTTAGCACAGTCTACCCGGCTATAAAACTCACGAGGCTCTTGTTTCTCACCTGCCTCTCCCAGCTACAAAGTTGACTCCTAATGCCTGAGCTCAGAGGGTCCGTGTCTGTTAAATAAGGTTTAGCCACACTCACCATACTTTAGCTCACAGATCTGGCTGTCCTTCTTTTTGAGCTTCTCACAGACCTTCTCCACAGGGATGTGGTGGGCCAGGGGCTTCGACACCTCGTTGATGATCTTAGTGGCAGCGTCATCTGTGGCCCCAATGTAGTAGCACTGCAGCAAGAAAGGACAATGACCTTCAGGAGGTTTCCCTTGAAAGCCTTCTCCTCCACAACACACTGATATCTCAAAACATCTCTTTGCCAGGACCCCCTTTCCTCACGCCCTCTCTGTACCAGCGGTCAGATTCAGTCAGCGTAAACCCTGGGCTCTTAATACATGCTCAGTCCCAGAGCTGACAACCTCCAAATAAGTTTAAGAGTCGCCAGGATTCAGACTTTTATTTATTTTTTTTAAAAAAAAATTTTTTTTTCAATGTTTATTTATTTTTTGGGACAGAGAGAAACAGAGCATGAACGGGTAGGGGCAGAGAGAGAGGGAGACACAGAATCGGAAACAGGCTCCAGGCTCTGAGCCATCAGCCCAGAGCCTGATGCGGGGCTTGAACTCACGGACCGCGAGATCGTGACCTGGCTGAAGTCGGACGCTTAACCGACTGCGCCACCCAGGCGCCCCCAGGATTCAGACTTTTAAAAAAAAAGACACACAGGGGCGCCTGGGTGGCTCAGTCGGTTAAGCGTCTGACTTCGGCTCAGGTCAAGGTCTCACAGTTCGTGAGTTCGAGCCGCGCATCTGGCTCTGTGCTGACAGCTTAGAGCCTGGGGCCTGCTTCCAATTCTGTGTCTCCCTCTCTCTCTGCTCCTCCCCCGTTCATGCTCTCTCTCTCCTTCAAAAATACATAAAAACATTTAAAAAATTAAAAAATAAATAAATAAAAATAAAAAAAGACAAACCAGCGATTGCCAGGGAAATTAAAGCTACAAAAATCATCATTTCATTAGGGCTCTTGTCCCAATTCAGCACTGGCGTACCCTGTGCCCACTTTGTTATCTTGTGTCCTTGCACGTGGCCTCTGAACACTCACATGGTTGTTCCCTCTTCCTGGGATGCTCTTCCCTCCTGCCTTGCAATGACAACTCTTCCTCAGAGAGATTCTTGACTATTTTGCCTAAATCAGCATCTCCCCTCTCTGCCAAAGCACCGTGGTCTATTTTCTGCTGGACACTCATCCCACTGCTGTCATTTGTTTGCCTGTCATTTCTCCCCACTGATACTCCCAGTGCCCAGCACCCAGTACGTGCTCATTCAATACTAACAGGGTAACAAAACCTCACAACTGCAGAATTCATGAAAACACTGGAGACTGGAGTCCCACACTAGCATACTAACAGAACAGTTAACCTCCTGAACAGGCTAGTGGGCAGGGCCAGCCAGGGAGGGTAACCAGCTACTCACCAACCGATTCTCTTTGCCTCTTGCTTCCCGGCAGAATTTTATAAGCTCTTTTTCAACAGAGGATGGTGAGAATGTGACATCTCGATCTTTGAGGTCCTGATAAAATCTTCCCAGATAAGAGATACAGACTGGAAAAGAGAGGGAAGGGAGATGCTCAGCAATCACCAAGGTGCACCCCAATCCACCAGGAGGGAACTCCGTCATCAATTTAAATAGCAGACAAGGTGAGAGATGAGTTTTTCCATCACCGGGTTTTCTCAGGTGCCCACGGGTGGGCAGAACCCACCTCCGGGTTGCTGGGGTCCCTTGGTACACCTAGGGCACATGGGGAACGAGCATCACCCAGTGACCCACACATGGCTCCTCCCTGCTCCTTCCATAAAGTTTAAGCCGAGATTGAACACGTGTCCTTGGGATGGACTCACTGTGACCTCAGAAGAGGCCAAACCGGAGGGCGAAGACAAAAATCCAAATGCTTCTCATTTCCAAATACAACATCGAACCCGAGGTGCGGCTTCGCAGGCCCACCGGCCCCAGAATGGTGCCCATGGCCGGCCCTGGGGACTCCCGACCTGGGCCAGGGAGAGCCTCTGCCCAGTGATGGGAAAGGAAAGAAACTCCGGCGTTATCTCAATTTCAAGCCAAGTTTTCTGCACGATCTAGTCCCAACTTTTTCTTGTTGGACCAGTTTCCTAGGCCCAGGAACTGTTTTCTAGGCCGGCGTCCGCCCCTCTTCGGGCGGACCCCGCTGGGACGGCCGCCGCCCCCGCTGGGACGGCCGCCGCCCCCGCCCGTTCCAGCCCCGGCCTCTCGGCCGTTCGGTGGTCTGGGTGGGTTCAGAGCCGCCGCCAGGCCGGCCTCGGTGCGCGGACCCCGGCCCCGCCGCACCTTCGCAGTCGCCTGGCCGCAGAGCCCGGCCGCCCGGCAACACGCTCAGAGCCAGCGCCACCGCCAGCCCCTGCGTGGCCCACATCCTCCTCCTCCTCCACCGCCGCCGCCGCCGCTGCCGGACTGAACCGCGCCCGCCGTGAGGAGCTGCCTCCGGGTCCCGGCCGCGCGCCGTAGTTCCCCATTGGCGGGCGGACCCCGCGCCCTCCCACACGCCGCACTCTCATTGGTCCACGCGCCCGGGAGCCCAGACGGGCCGCTCCACGCTGCCCTTTCTTATTGGCTGGTAGCTTCGCCCGCCCTTGGCCCTAGACAGTTGTCGGCCGCTGATTGAACCAGGGGGGCCGGCAGGAAGCGGCCGCGAAGGCGGCGGAAGGGGTCCGGGCCGCCATCTTGAGTAGGGGCAGCAGCTGTGACAGAGGCGGGGCGCCGCGGACTGGTGTGGGGTTCGGCTTCAGCTTTGCGCCAGACTTGTCCCGAGTAGTCCGTGCTCTGGGACCTACGTCTGCCCGAAAAACCCCTCCCCGCCCCGGGGCCCCAAGGGCAGGCAGGGAGAGCAGACCGCTGCAGGCCAGGTTTCGGGGAGGTTCTTTTCTTTTTTTCAAACGATACCGTGGGCGGAGGATCCAGGCTTCGGGAACGTCTGCGGAAGCTCTTGCGCCCGCGAGGCTGAATGTCCGCATCAGGCCGGAACCCGTCCTGTAGGAGCTAACTGGACGCCGGCCGGGGTGGACAGAAGCTGGGCTGGAGGATTTCTCATTGGAAGGGCCCCCTCCGAGCGGCCGTCCTAGGCCTCGGGGAGCGCCTGGCCTCCTTAGGTGCTGTGGCTGTACGATCCGAGCCGGCCCGCCTCAGCGGGGAGCTAAAGGACTGGCCCGCCGCCTCCGGCTTTCCCACCGAGCCTCAGGATCCCTGGCTGCCGGGGGCGCCTCCTGGGTGGGGGCCCGCGAGTCAGCCGACGAGCACTTGAGGGGGTTTCCTCTTTGGCTGCCCTCCCTTCCAAGTGCAGGGCTTGGCTGGCTGGCTGAAGGCAGGGCGTGGAAAAGGCTGGCTCCGTGCTGAGAGGTTTCTATGGGGCTAAAGGGCTTGGAGCCCAGCGACAAGGGATGGAGAGGGGCACTTGGGCTGCTCCCATTCAGTGAATTCAGTGGGTCAGTATCAGGTATTCATCTTTAATTCACATCACAGCAGTCAAAGGAGTGGGGAAAGGGGGAGAATCAAGTGGCAGATATTTACATCTAAAATTCACATTACTTGTTGGATTTAGAACATGCTACCACAATATATACAGTAAAATACCTTTTGGGACACTAGTACAAATTGTTTTTCCTCTTAACTGCTTTCTGGTACAGGTATAAGATAATTTTTAAACCACTTTTTTAAACATAAATACACAAAAAAAATGGTTAGAAGTTTTCTTATTTTAAATAAGCACAGAATGCCAGAGGTTAAAAACACATTTATAGGGCTGAATACCAATTGGACATCACACTCTATACATTTTTTGCTCAAATTCCTGTACAAATACACAGCATTCAAATAGGTATTTACAAATAAGCTTGAACGAATGAAAATCAGTATTTCACAATCTTTTCAGAGGATTCTCATTTCTGGCCTCCCACTTCCCCTCAGACTGGCCGTTCTCCAACAAAAGTGTTTTGGATTATGTCCTTTCATCCAGTTAGGGAAAATGGAAAGGGAAGACAAACCTAGCTTACCTTACATAAAAAAGCAAGGCCAAACGAACCCACAACCCACACTGCCCTCCCTACCCTCCTGTGCTACAAGGTGGAGAAGGTTGATGTTCTTATGTGATGACTGCCTTGTCCAGGGATTGAGGTTCAGAAGTGCCCTAAAATCTAAAGATGCCCTTCTACCTAAAATTCAAATCCAGAGCTAGCCCCCAACTCTCTAACACTTGTGAACACCACATACTCTACGCCTGCCCTCTGAGGTCAGGGTTGCCATGACTCACCCACTCTACCTAGAGCTATCCTTATAATTATCAGAAACGACCCACACTGGTGGGAGACACCCCCAGATGCCCTGAAGGTAATGTGGCCCTCCATCTACCCAATTGGTTACTTGCTGGCATTTCCTGTTCAATAAGCTGGCATTTGTTTACAAGAAAAGACCACCTTGGCTGGCCTTGTCTGTTTGGAAAGGTGGGCTGTGGGGGAAAGGATGGACATCTAGGGCCCAGGGCCTGGCCAGAAGAGGAACTAGGGGAGAACACATCTGCTCAATAAGGAGAAGGCAGCCTTGTGACCATCAAAGTTGTGAACTTATGCAAATGAAAAAAAAATTTTTGTAGACTTTTTTTTTTAAGTAACTTAGAAGCACCCTGGTAAAATACTATTACCACCCCACCTTATCCCCCCCCCCCCAATAATAAACCAAGAGAAAAATCTGTGCCCTGACCTGAAAAAGTTTCCTATAAAGATACCATTGCGCTCTGCCCAAAAGACTGGGAAGGCTGGAGAAACTGCCCTCCTGCCCACCCTGAACCCTGAGTGGTGGTCCCCGTGGGCTTGGAGGGGGGGGGGGGCGGTGAGCTACAGTTGGCCACTTGAGAGAGGATAATTCAACCTGTGTGGCTCTCTGCTTCCAAAGGAGGGGCTTCCTCCCACCCTCTTTACCTAGAAGCTTGCTGAACCTTACCACGAGTCCTCAGGGCTGGAAGCCTGGCTGGGCAGCCAGCCCCACTGCTCAGAGGTAGTGCTGAAAATCCCTGATTCAGGAACTGGATGACAGGCATTCTGGCCACTTCTGAAAGAGGATTTCTGGCCCCTGCCACACCCCAGCCTCGCTCTATACCAGCTTGTCTCTCAACACTTGGCCTCCTGGGCCATGGGGAAGAAGGTTGCTAGGGCCTCTGGCTCCACACCCCCACACAAGCGCCAGGGGGCAGAGGGTGGGAGATAACCTGTGCAGATCCATTCATCAAGGGGGCTCCTGCAGGGCATGAGGTGTATGGAGAATGTAAGGGAGCAAATGGTCAAATAAAAGCGATGGAAAAATCCAAGGTAGAGTGAGAGACAGGGCTGGCCCATGGAAGCTTGGCAGTGTGCCCTGGGCATGCAGTTAGGCCAGGTCACATGCCTGAGCTGGCAGGTTGGCTCAAGCAGCCCCTCAGTCTCGCACTCCTGGATGGAAGAGTGGGCAGGTGGGTAGGCATTTGTGCAAAACGGCTTGTAGCTCTCTTGTCCACCTGTGACATGTAGTCCACGTGGTCCTTGCGATCCCTGAATACAACCATGAGTTCTTCTGTCCACACAGCAACAGAAGAAGTCCCTAGTGCAATTTCCATTCTTCTGTGCATCTCTGCCCTGGAGGGAGGGCCTGGAGCTCCTACCCCTGGGCCCTGCAAAGCTGCAAAGCAATTCTCTCTGTGCAATATCTCCATATAGCTCCACGTGGTCTGGAACTGCAGGAGGAAGAAAGCATCTACTGCACAAAGGAAAGAAAGGAAAACCCATAGAATGGAAACGTAGAAAATGAAATAAAAAGAGAAGCCACAACCCTTCATGCTGCTGCGGCCTCTGTACATGGCAACACACAAGTTCACGGCAGTAGAACGTAGACTCGGGGTGGTTCTCTCCTGAGTGCCAGGCCTCTCTGGCTCCCTGGCGAGGGGACTTGCTTTTCAGACCTGGAGTGGATGGGCAAGCTGCTCACAGAGGGCGGCGTCCCAGCCGCCTCCTTGCCCCTCACTGTTCCCCTCGGCCGTGTTCCCAGGCCATGCGGGCCTGCTCTTCCTTGGCGCTCCCTGGGGGCAGCGAGGCCTTGCGGTGCAGGCCCCGAGGCCTGTCAGCATCTTCACGTAGCAGCACGCCTTCATCGTGCTCCAGGGCTGGCAGGCGGGTGTGGTAGGGCTTGGGTGGCAGCGCAGGTGGGTCCATGGGGTCCTGAGGGATGACACACCCCGGTGCTGAGTGGCTTCGGCATGGCTGGGCCTTGATGGAGTCCAGAACGGCGGACTCAGAGAGGCTGTAGTGGACAGGGAGGTAGGGTGGCTCAAGATCTTCATCTGCATTCCAGGCCTGGCTCGGCATGGAGTCCATGGTGTCAGTTCGAGGTGGGACCTCTGAGGAGTGCCCAAAGTTACTCTCGCTCAGGGAGGACACGCCGCTGCTGGCACTGCCAGACAGTGTAGAGTTGCTGCCGTCCAGACCTGACTGGGGGCTTGTGGGGGAGGCTGGGATAGGGTGGAGAGGAGACTGCAAAGGAAAGGGTGGGCATATTAGAATCCCTTTCTCCAGACAGGTGGGCTGGCCCACTAGGTGAAGAGAGGACCAAGTACCCGCACATATTGGCTACACATTTGTTTCTTCAGCAGCTGCCTCCCAGCAAGCCAGTGGAACCCCAGAATCAGCTACATTTCTGTGGACAAAAATGGCCCTGGCCTGACTGGTAGGCATTTATATCCCATGTGGCTCGGGGGTGCTGACAGAAGGGCTGGGTGGGCAGGCCAGTGCAGAGAGCAGGAAGAACCCCAGGGGACATGGGCCAGATGAATGCATTCTGTTGCTAAAATCTGTGACAGAGTCTGTCTTTTCCAACATGCAGAAAAGGAGTTTTCATAAGGCTTTGCTGCCTCCTGTTTCTTGCTTTTGACTGGCCTCTAGTGTAAAATGCTCTCTGATCTACCATGGAAATGTTTTTTCACTTCTTGAACTATAGTGCATCGATACCTAGTGGTGTCAGCAGGGAGCCCCCAAGCCCCTCACTGCCCCTTGCTGACACATTCAGGGTACTCGTGTGTTGCTGTCCCCAGGACCCTCTGACCTCCCTGTCCCCATCGCATTGATTGCAGGACACATGGGTCATCTGCATCACAAGTGTGGCTCTGGCCACCCCCAGCTTCTGCCAGGCTGGTTGCTCTGGGACAGAGGAGCACGGAAGGGCTGTGGTTCTTTTTGTAGACCCAGGAAATTCCAGAGCAGACAAGAAGATTCCTTTCACACTTTTGTGGGGTTGTTGCTTCAATACATTACCTTGCGCAGAGTCCGGGCAGGCAGGGCCGGGGGGGTGTCACCCAGGGGGTGGTGGAAGGCGTCAAAGTGTAGGGAGTAATGACCTGCAAAGGGAATAGAACAAGAGCCTTAGCTGGGGCTTTCTTAGGCTGTGTGCTGGCACATCTTCCAACTGCATGGCTGTGGGAAGAGTCTCCTGGGCACCCCTCAGCATTGAAGGTCACAGAAAAACCTCTTTTTTCACTGAAGTTCTCCAAAACAGGCTGCTGGAGTAAAAGGCGCCTGTGCCACACAGAAGGTCAAGAAGGTCAAGTACGGCCGAGCCCATGGAACGGTGGGCCACAGGCAGTTGTAGCTCTCCGACAGGCTGGTGAGGAGCCGGCCAGCACAGTCTGTTCCATTGTCTTCAGCCCCCCTGGTTGGGAAGGCCTTCCTGAGCTCACCTGCTGTACCTGGAAACCTCACGACCCCAAAGCCCAGCAGGCTTCTTCCTGTGGTGGGGATATTTCTTCCTTGGCTGAGTCAGCCCAGAGAACGGCCCATCTTCTTAGTCTCGAGGGCTGCTACCCTCGCCTCTGAGTCGAGTCTGAAACCAGGGGCTATCTGGGGGACCCGCTGGAGGTCTTCTTACCATGCAGCAGGCTTCGGGGAGGCACTGGGGGGGCCAGGATGCGCCCCATGTGGGCAGACAGGAAGGGCTGGGCCTCTCGGGCTCCGCTATCCAGGCTCCAGCTGCTGGGGGCTGCTGGCACTGCTGAAGGGTGGAAACAGATGGCATGAAGGGAGGTTACTTCTGAGCCATCCTCAGGGAGAAGCCCATCTTACAGCCTATGGCTTCTCCAGGTGTGCACTGTGTAGCCAGCACATGTGTGAGTGGCATGCCAGCCCCCCAAAAACACTGGCCACGTGAGACACTGTGGCCCATGGGGGAGAGTGACCAAGGACAGAAGCTGCTTAAGAGGATAGCAGCAGAGTGGACTGACGTCTGAAGAGTACTCAGGGTGAGGCAAGCTGAGAGTGCAGCAAGGAGTGAACATCTGCAGCCTCCGGGATTTGTCAGAAGAGGACAGAGAACAGAAGTGAGCAGAGCAGAGTGGAACGGGCTGATGGGACAGAATGCAGACAGAATGCAGGCCACAGAGCTCCTCACCATAGCCAAGTCAGGGCTCTCCAACTGCCCTGGCCTAACAGGAAAAGCAGGGAGCACAGGGGGCGGGAGGCACAGACTGCCCCATCCTAGAGCTAGTGCACAGCCAGGGTGTGGGCAGGAGTTGCCCCCCAAAAGGCCTCTGGTAACATACAAGCTGTTCCCACCCTACTGCTTCTCTGCCTACTGACTGGATTCGGGATGCACAAAGGGTTTTCAGGCAAGGACTGGTGTGCCTGCTGGAGGGAAGAGTATACAGCCCAAGAGTTGTGGCTCAGGTCTGGTTCCACCCGTGGCTTCCCAAGAAAAGGGAGGGCTGTGGGAATGAGGGTGCTTTTAGGCTTGCAGAGAGGCCCAGTTCCTGGCATCCACATGCTATGGATGCAGGGTAGAGCGGGCCTTGGACAAAGGGAAACAGAGTGTCCATCTATGCCAAGGAAGGAGGCCAGCACCAGAATACTGGTCCGTTCACACCTCTCCCCCAGCCACAGCTGAGGTGAGCAACTTTGCAGGAGAGGAGAGGAAAGGAAGAATGGCTGGATCTTGGGCTAGAAGGTGCCACTCTGCAGAAACAGCAGAGGACATATAAATACTGTTGGCCAACTCCTGGAGACCAAATACCACTGACAACAAATGTGTCTTTTCTCTAATGGAGCTAGGCAAACATAATCTCCCTTTTGGGCTATCAGCAGCAGGGAAGCAGCTCACAATTCAGAGACCTAGCCCCTAGCTTTGTTCTGAGGCAGTTATAACTCAAGTGTGCCCGAAGAGGCTGGGGTTTGTGCTCTTCCAGCGCCAGGTACTGAGTGGGAAATGCTAGCGCCTAAAGGAATAGAGAGGTTCTGGAAAGGAAGGAGCTGGGGTCTAGCCTTCAAGGAGGATGTGGCCAGGAGGGGCTGGGCCCATGTGGTCCAGGGATAAGATAGTTATGCCCTTCTCCTTCCTTCCCATTAGTGAGGAACTCAAGGGCTTGCAGTAGAACACAAGGTAGAACTCTACTACTTGAACAGCCTCAGTTCTAAGGACTGCTCAGTCTCATGGGATGGCTGATGGCAGGTGGCTGGTGGGAGGGCGTGGCAGTGATTGGGTGGGCAGGCACTCGGCTGTTGCCTAAAGGGAGGAAAGAATTCTGAATCTGATGAGCACCAGGTGGATTCCACCAGAAGGCCTCCTTGGAGAGCCTGAGGCAACCGAAGAACAAGATAGGCCCATTCTCACACAGACTCTCCTCAAGATGGGGCATGAGCTTCTAGGTCCTCATCACTGAAACTTGCTCTCTCCAAAGAGAAAAGTTCTAAAAAAAAAAAAGCCCCCAAATTTCAGGAATTAAGAAGCTTGGAGGTGGGTCTGGGCAGCTTCCCCAAAGGGGTCCTGGCAGCCCAAGCTCTCACTGCAGGGCCACAGATATTCACCCACAAGAACCCACAGGAACTTGCGGGCAGTGAGGTTATGGGGCAAAAAAGCTGGCAGGCTGCAGGGCTTTTCAAAGGGTGCCTGCCTGAGCCACTCCAGTGATCCAGAACCATCTAGTTCACCCTATAGACTGATGTTGGTGAGCAATGAGGCCCATGGACCTCTGCCATGTGATACAAATGCACTGGGGCTAGTGGAAAGTCTAAGATGGAGTGACTTATCCTGGGAGAAGGGGGCAATCCCTACTGTGGCCTGGCCATTTCTTGCTCTGTCTCTGTGAACGGAGGCCCAGCACTGGCCTGAGAGTCACTGCCTTGCAAAGAGAGATGACAAGTGAGAAGCAGAGTCCTTGTGGGACTCAGGATCCTGATGACAAGAGAATGGTGATAAGTATGTATAGCTTCTGCCCTGGAGGATCCAGGAAGAGACTTAGGGAGCCACTACTCTGGCCTGTGTGTTTCCACTAGGCAAATGTCTTATTTGCTGCCCACAAAACACTGGCACTGTGGCATGGACATGCTTGCTGTGGCCTCAGCCTCTTTCCTTCCCACACTTGGGGATGGGCATGTCCAGCTTCTTGCTGCAGCCTGGTCTGAGGCCTGGTGTTCTTCTTTGTCCGGTTGGCATAGGGTCCTGGTCTGGCCACCAGCACCCACTTGAGCTCTGAGCTCTTCTGTGCTCTTGGCTAGTTTTCAGATGGCCCCACATCTCAGGTGAAGAAACGATACTGTGAATTTTGGCCCCTGAAGCCAAAATGGCACTCTATTTTGTGGGAATAGGTGCAAGGTCCAGGTAAGCCGCATGTTTCTGGGATGTGCAGGCTTGAGGCTAGGAAGTCATCTTCGGCGGGAATCTCCATATCCTTTGTGGTTGAGCACCTGGTACCTATGCCTACCAGCCACTGAGGTTGTGGACCCAGTGTCTGGTCTCCTTAAAGAAGACACAGAGGCATGTCCTCTGTGGTGAGCAAGGGAGGAACAATGACAGTGGGGACAGTAGACAGCACTTGGTGAGGAGGTGCAATGAGAACATGATGACAGCTTTGGAGGTACAGGTTCTGATGGGACAGCAACTTGTATTCCTGGGGACTGAATTTGCCCTAAGCTCCACCAGATGAAGGAGAGGGAGGGGAAACTACAGGGAGAGGGGCTGATACGGGGGCAGGTTCTGGGTGGCAGGTGGTCTAGCATAATCCTCATATAGGTATTGCTTTGTGTTAAAATTAAGTCAGATCTCCATGTGTGAGGCTTTGGGCCAGGGTCATGTAGGGTCCAAGTCTGGTTCTTCCATTAGCTTGTTGCAGCGGGACACAGGGTAAAACTCCACTATCCAAACATCCCCTGTTCTAAGGACTGCCCGGGTTCATGCCCAAGTTGATGGGCTTGCAATCCCTGCTAATAAGATAGACTCATAGCAGGTGGCCACTTGCTGGCCAGAGTGGCTGCAGGAGGACTCAACTCAGAGTACCTAGGGCTTCCTTGGAGAGGACTGTCTCTGGGAAATTCACTTTGCCATGGTCTGTCCTTCCCATTCTTCTAGGAGCTTGCTCAGCCACAGGCCTATTCTGAGCAATAAGGAGAGGTCCCTGAGGGCCCAAGTTGAGAGTGACCAAAGGGGCCATCAGGCCTGCCGAATCCTGGAGCTGGTTGGGAGAAGCCCAACAGTCTGAACACAGCAGCCTGAGTTTCCATAAAGGTGGGCTCAGGGCAGGTAGCAGCTGGGGCCTCTCTGAAGGTGGGCCCTTGGGAGAGAGATACATAAACTAACAGGATCCAAACTTAGCATCAAACCAGACATGGGTTAAACAGTGAGCACAGGAGTTGGTCAGGACTCTGGACACACAGACAGGCCTGGGTGTTGGAGTGTGGCACGGCCTTGGCCAGTTGGTGCTCAGGGACAAGAGTCAGACACTCAGGATGGGGACAGACATGGGGGAAGGCCACCTGGAAAGGGGAACAATACCTTTTTCAGCCACAGACAGATTGGGATCACTGCAGGGTTTGCAGGATCCGACCACTTGCTGGAACAGGGCCCGCTGGAAATTTGGCAGCTGAGGGGGGAGAAAAATATCAAAGATGGTGAAAACAACCAGGTACACCTCAGGAGGCAGAGCTATGGGCCCAGGAGCCAGATCATATTAAGAGAAGACAGGGAAATCAAAGCAGTGGTACCGATCATGCTCAGCCATAGGAAGACTGTCCCTCGCTATCTGGCTCTGAGTGCTGCCATGTCAACATTGGAGGCACCTCCCTACAATGCCTGGCTGGGCTCCAAGCTGTCTTGTACATGGCCAAGAAAAAGGACATAGGCACCTGAGGGTATCTAACTGTATCCCTCTGTCCTGACAGGGAGACCCATTGGCAGAAAGGACTGAGACACCCCTCTACCCCTCAGCACTGGCAGGCTTGGCCTCCTGGAGATCCTTGCACAAGCCCAAGTTAGCAATGTGGATAAGGCAAAGGGCAGCACTCAAGCCTAGAAAGTCATGGACAGGACTCACTGTTCTGATGGGCAGCTGCCAAGCAGGCCTGCTCCCTCTACCTGGCAGGGCTGATCAGGCACAAGGAAGTACAGCTGAGGTAACAGTTGCTTGGAGGTGATTTTCATGGACTCTGATAGAAGGGCAGGCAGATTGGGCACAGGAAGGAGTTAATCCCCACATCTCTTTGTTCAAGGCCCCCAGGTAGGACATCCAGAGAGCTGTGCAAATGGTGGAGAGAGTAGCCTCAAGAGGCAATGAGGGGCTTCAGGTAGATGGATGGATGAAAGAGGCAGAGTCTGTCTCAGTGAGGATGCCCTTCACACACACAGGGAGGAAGACCATCCTCCAGACCCATGTCCACCACTGCCTTCTCAGGATAAGAAAGAATGAGGTTCCTCTGCTAGACTGTTTATGGATAAGGAGTCCAGGAAGCTGTACAAGCAATGGGTTGGCAAGAAGGACAGCCACACAAGCAACTGTGGCTCTAACCCGCCAGCATTCTTCCTACAGGTCCACTCCATCTGGATTGCTGATCCTCAGAGCCACTGCAGTCCTGTCCAGAGTGGGCACCCAGCAGCCTTCTGAGGGTCTTATGGCAGAATGAAGGAGGCACACAGGGCAATATAGAAAGCCTAGCAGATGCAATGAGGGCAGCCCAGGCCGCCATACTTGCAGCAGAGGGCAGTCTGGGTCCACTACCTGTCCGTTCTCCAGGATGGCTGCTGGATACATGGCACTGCTTGGGCGGTCCCGGTGTGTGGGCAGCAGCAACATCATTTCCCGGGCGTGGCGGTACTTATCTGGCAGAGAGGGAGAGCCTGTAACCAAGTGAGAACAATCACGCACAGATGACAAGCCACAGATGGAAGGCCCAGCGGGCAAGCATCCTTGGGGCCAGGGAACCAGGGTAGGTGTCCCCTTGCAGCTGGGGTGAGGATGAACTCAGCAAGCACAGGAGGAATGAAGCAGAGCCCGCTGGTGAGATGGTGGTGGGGCCGCACCTGACATCCCAACTGAGGTGGGCATACTACAGACTGGGGCAATGCAGGCCCACTGATAGAGCCCCCTCACGATGCTTAGAGGCAGATCATGAGAACCGAGGACAGTAGCTGGGCCCCAAAGGGCCCCCTGCACCCAGCGCTCTTGGGATATGGGGTGACCTGGATGCTGGGCTCTTTCAGGGGGCCCAGGCATGGGCACAGGCCAGCTTGCAATGGAGCCATCACACAGAGACAGAGACACTGAGATAACATAGTGGCATGGTTCTTACTTGACGCATTGTGTCTCCCCACACTTACCGTTTCCAGATACCAACTGGCTCTGTTCTCAGCTGACCCCCTACCACCTTTGCCCAAAGGCTTCTCCTTCCCATATTCGAGGCCTCCAGAGCCTGGCCTCTGCTTTCCTTGCTGTCCTACCATAGCTCCAGAGACAGGCTGGCTGGGGGCCCAGGGCCCTACACACAGGTGGCTCTCCAGAGTTTCTCTCTCTGAGACTTGCCCTTCAGTGAACTTGGGGGTCATATGGGAGCTAGTCTGGGAGTTGTGGGGCTTTAAGCCAGGCTCTTGAGTTTACTTGGTTCCTGCTCTTCTTTTGTGAGGCTTCTGTGGTGATATCCTCTGGCCTGAGGGGCTGTTACAGAGGCCAGACCTCAGCAGATGTGGTGGTCCAGTCCCCATCAATGCAGGCCATAGCTATAGGTCTTCAGGAACCTGTCAGCCTATGGTTCTTGAGGGTACCTTCCACAGAAATAGAGAGAACAGCTTTCTGACTTTCTTTGGGAATGGATCATTTGGAAGGCCCTCCAGACATGCACCACTCGTTCCAGACACCAGCATGTCCATGAGAAACTAGCCCATGGGCAGCCTCTGGCTGGCTCAAGTGGTTGAAACCCCTCTGTGGCGTGCTGTTAGTGAAGCTAGAGAGTCCAAGGGCTCCATCTGAGAAGTGAACCTGCAGCTCTGGAGGCTCTGTGTCCTTGAAACCCAAGGTCCCTGGGGCCTTCCTTTGACTATGCCATGAAGGCACTGTCAGAGCACAACTAAAATAGGTCTCTGCAGTCAGCTTCCCCAGGAAGCTGCGACATTCCTCTTGCACTCATTTTAGACCAAGAAGATGAGCCTTAAATATCTTGAAGAAGTCAGTATAATAAAAATCAGTAATGGCTGTTTAGAGAAAAATGGAAAAGAGTTCTTAATTGCAATGATTTCTATAGTGCCTTCCCAGCAAGAAACTGAATGCTCCCTGAGCCCTGCCAGCCACAGCTCTGGACAGGACCCTTTTACTTAGTGTGCACAGAAAGAGACATGCACCTTTACACCAATCCAGTTACATCAAACTCCAACCTAACACCCATTCCACACCAGGCACGTGGTTGGAACATGGCACACTGCCTAACTCAGGCTAGCCATGGTCCCTGACCTCACAGAACTCACAGCCTGGCCCACCAGGCCAACCCCACATCTGCATACTCCATGTGCTGATACATGTCAGGGGTGCTAGGATGGAGGGACAGTAGCCTGCAGGCCCCAGATGCTGTGCTGAGGATTTGAATCCATGTGATGGAGGCCCCTCTTGTGCTATAACAGAGAGGTGCTTTGTGCTACTGCCAAGTTTTCCAATTCTGCCACTTCACTTTTCTCTCACTGCCCTCAGCCCTGGGCAGCCAATCCCATGGTAGCAGAGAATGACGGTTACTTTTCATTAAAACATTTAAATACCACAAGGGCTTTGGTGTCACAGGACTTTTGAACTGCTTGAGTTGTAGTCTGGTAAACCCAAGGGAGGCTATGTCCCAGCATGACTGAGGTATTCAAGGAGGATCAATCAGAATCTCCAGGTTTCCTAGCTCCACTCAGTCTTTTGACCATTAGGGGGAGCTGCCTACTTACAGGAGTATAGACTGTGCCTTGCAGGCCTTCTGGAAGATTTCAACAGGGACCACAGCAGAGAGTGTCAATGGGCTTGGTGAGGAAGGCCACTGGTGTCATGACCACTCTTGGGTGTGGGTGAGGGGACTCCAATGCAAAGGACTCTCCAGAACACCTTCTCATAAAAGCCTTCCCTTTACCCGTAACAACCAGAAAAAAGAGCAGACTTCTCCCTTCCCTCCATGCCCCCAGTGCATCTCCTACTGCATCTACCACATCTATCTGAAAAAGCAGTCTTCCTCTGCGATTCCAGATCTCTCTCCATCTTCTCTCACAGGGCCTACTGCTGGTACGCTACATACTGGCCTATGGTTTTCTCCAGATAGGCCTGCACATGGATTGCATGGATGGTGTAGCCTAGAAGTGAATTCCTGCTCCTTCTTAGCTGCCTCTGCACTCATCACCATTCCCAGCTTTGGGAATGTTTACTTTTGTACTTAATGTCTACTCCAGAAAGGGAAGGGGCTTCTGTCAGCCTTTCTCTATATGCTATCCTGGAGTTTGGCCCCTGTGATAGCTTGTCTCCAGAGACAGCAACCACCAATGCCTTCCCTTCAAAAACACACATGCCACTCTTCACATCATGAGGTGCAGTCTCATTCCCCACCTTGGTCTCTAGGTTGGCCTTAGTGACTTGACTAGTTGACAGAATGTGGCAAAAGGACGATTATGGGTTTCCAAGGCTGGGTAATAAGAAGCCTTGCAACTTCTGCCTGGGTACCTTAGAATGCCTGTTCTGAGAAAAATCAGCTGCATGCTGTGAGAAGCCCGAGGTACAAGTAAAGACCCTCCAAAGCGACTCTGGTGGACAGTCCCAGCTGAGCTGCCAGCTGCCATCTTGGATATGCAGCCTAGCTGAACCTTTAGATGATTACAGCCTCAGGTGACAACTGACTGCAAGCTCATGAGAGACTGCAAGCCTGGAAGCAATAGCCAGTGACCGCCTGGTGAGCTCAGACCACTCCTTTCTGTTGCCATCCTGCACAGCCACCCTGAGAAGCACTAGATCCTAGTCACTATAGCTGATTGCCATCCCACTTTAAATGCTTCTGTCTAAAAGGGTGGAGAATCAAATTTCACTGAGAACTAGGATCAGATTGTGAAAAAGATGCTGGCTCAGAAAACAATATTGAACCAATGAATAAGAAATCAGGCAATAACTGGCAAAGTAAATAGCTTTTCACAGAGCCATCTCTCCTGATTACGCCTTTCTTAGCTGACAAGGTCTTTTTGGTTGCTGTTCTTTTTTAGAATAATATTTTCCAGGGTTAAGTTTAGCCTTCAAATTTAATTTTCATACTGTGCATTCATCCTCAGTTCCTCAAGATAAGACTCATTGTTGCCTTAACTTTGATTTTTATTCTTGCAAATGTTTCAATGGAAAAGAACTGAGCTTTCTCCTGGGCCACATGTCCTCTTACTGAGGTGGAGATGCGACAGCCAGCCACCTCTGTGGTAGCATAGCTATAACCGCTACTCAGGGCAGGGTCTGAAGCCAGACAGAGAGACTGCTGAGCTGGGAACCCTTGAGTCCTTAGTGCTAAAAGGGGAACATTCTCTAAGTCACAGGGCCGCTTTCAAAGACAGAGCCACAGATGAGAGGAGGACAAGTGGGGCTCATGAGGCCCTCTCCTCCCTTCTGCAAGCAGCGCCCTGCCCTCCTTACCTCGGGCACTGGAAGGGGCAGAGGTAATCATCTGGGATGGTGCTGAGTGAGTGGAACTCAGGCTGGAGGAAGAAGGGCTTGCCTGGGACGAGGACAGAACAGAGACGTTGGTGATTGAGCCCTGGTACCTGGGGTTGGGATACGCGAGCTGCAAAGGGAGAAAAATCAGCAGGATAGAGGTCTGAATGGCCAGGATTGTAGGACTGGCCCAGAGTTGGCTTCTTCATGCCATGAGGTGCCCAGACCCAGTGTCTGATGAGGTACCCTGGGTCCTGATGGGGGCCAGGATGGTGGCTGGCACTATAGGTCACCCTCACCACCCATGGAGCAGGGCTGTTGGGTCGATTGTAATGGTGGTGCCCATATAGGATGCAGGACTTAGCCATCAGAAATGCCAGGAAGGAAGGCAATTTGGCAGAGGATCTTTCCCATGGGCTCTAAGAGCAATCATGACTGAAGCTAGATTTCCTTCTTGGAAAGTAATGCCTGGGAACTTTATTGACATGAGATGGAGTGGAGGGAAGGCAGTTTTACTGGCTCTGGGTATTCTGATTTCAGAAACTAGAGAACTAGGCAGGGGTATGAGCCCTCAGACCAAATCAGCCAGCAGAGAGGCGAGTCCTCCAGGTACGGTGCTCTCGCCCACACTCCTTGGACAGCTCTGGTACCTGCATATGATGGTATAGATCCTCGGGAGCCTCGCCCATGGAGCTGTCACCCAGAACCACCACGTTTCCTGCTTCGCTAGATGCATGTGAGGAGAGAGAGGATGACGAATGGCGACCTGTGCCCATCAAGTTCATGGGGCTGCGAACAAGAGTGGGAGATAGGGAGGAGTCAGGCGGGGAGCTGAGAAACCTTGCTAGGTGGTAGGGGGACAGTGTAAGGGTGTGTGTGAAACAGTCACCCCTAGCCTCAGATGACACTATTTTAGAGGGTTTCAGAGTTAATGCTTATACCCATTTGAGGCCTGGGGCAGTCCTGAATCCCTGCCTGCTGCTCAGGGGCCCCTGTTCTGGCAGAGCCAATGGTAGGCTGGCAAAGTCTCTATTTGGAGTTAAATGGTTTATGGCCACTCCATCTGATTATATAAATAGTTTTTCAGTTAGGAGGGATGAAAGTGATATGCTCAATCAGGTCAAGGATTCCAGGTCCCCTTCCTATGTGATGTTACTCTGAGCCAGTAGCCACCCCCTGCTGGGATTTGCTCCTAGGCTCCTAGGCCAGGGGTATCTTCCTGGTATGAGGAAGCTGTCAAAATAGCTGGCTAGAAACCATCTGTTGACTTCCTTCCATATCTGTGGTCACAGGCTCATCAATACCCTCCTCTATCAATAGTAGGCAGTCCTTTTCATTCATTCCTTCTTATTTATAGAGGCCCACTCTGTGCTAACTTACTACTTACATTGGAAAACAAACCCAAGTAAGGGGCTCCTCTCCCTGGCTCCTCCTCTGATCTGGCCTTCCTGCCCTGGAGGCTTGGAGTATCTTCAGTTGAGCCCAGACAGACCAGGACTCCTGAGTTCAGAGTAGGGACACCTTGATGTGCTTCCACATCACCATGTCGTTCTTTCCCTTAAACTGACTGGTGATCCTCATTCCCCTTGGGATCAAGTCCAAAGGCCTGAATGAACATGGCCCATTTAGAGCTGGAACTGGCCCTCTTCCATGCCCTGGAATCCTGCACTCCAGCCACAAGACTCTGCTGGTAGGGCTGACCAGGCTGGCTTGTTCACATCTTGAGATGCCTGCATACGTTAGTCTCTTTGCCTGGATCTTGTTCTATCACCCTCCTAACCCCATCCCATTTCTGCCTCACAAACTTCTACTTATCCTTCAAGACCTACCCCAAATGCCCCCTCCTCTATGTTCTCACAGGACCATGTACACTTCTCTCTCTCCCAGGATGACTGGATGTGACCATGGGTCTTATGGCAGGAGCTGTGTGTTTGATGTATGCATGGGTCAGAGGGTATGTGAGTGAATACACACACCTACTATTTCAGGCTTTCTTGCTCTGACCTTTGACATCCAGACTTACCTCCATGGAGGGGACCCTCCCCAGCTCTAAGGCCGTACCTGTGCCGGTGGGTCATCTTGATGCTCTCAGGGCTCATGGGACTATGGGATGCTAGGACATTTCCCCGTGGGGTGCTGGTGCCTGAACATGCAGGACTTAGCTTGTCCAAACCCGGAAACTCCTGTTGAGAAATGAATGTCCCTTCATCAGAGTAAACAATGAATAAGTAATTAAGGGGTGAGAGGGAAGGGCTGGCTAGTGGTAAAAATGTAAAAGAAGAATGTAAAAAGAAAAAGAATCAGATACTTTTGGCAGAACCTGAATTGCTGACTTCTTTTGGGCAATGGCCCCTTCATGACTAAAACACTCTCCTGACTGCACTGGAGTCTAGACCAGAGGCTGAGAGGCCTTGGGTTGACCCTACTAAGAGAACACATCTGGAAAAGGCTGAAGTTACTCTGAGTTCACAGGAGTGTGTTAAGAGGCATTCTTGGTATAGAATAAGTGGACTAAGAGCTGAGAAGCAGGAGAAGAGGAGTTGATTAACAGCTGCCAGTCAGTTTACATAAGGACTGGGGTTGGGTTTACTGGACTGCTAAATGGCCCAACTCTCAGTGTCCTGGGTTAAGTTGCCTGTGACACAGTTTATGGGGACAAACGATGTAGAATCCTGATGTGGGCCCTAAGTCCTACTGGGGATATTTCTGAGCTTGGCCTAAAGAAGCAGCAGGTTTTCCATGCCCTTCTCCCAAAACACGCTGAAATGAAAAAGAAGGGTAAACTGGAGAGGACACCTCCATGTGTGTCCTGGAGACCTTGATGTATGCGGGTGAGTATTTTGTGATCTTTGCTAAAGTGACCCAACAGCTTTGCATGGCAGAGAACATCTCCTGTTCTAGTGGTCAGGCTCTAGCCTGCTTGGGTCACTTGTGGTGATGAGAAAGTTCGCACATAGCAGAGACTAACCAAGAATGAGAGATAATAGAATACCCATTAGATTTAGTGACACTACCCAAGTTCTTCACTAAATGGATATTTTAATTTTAAGGTAGAAACACAAAAGACTTTCACTTTCTCTGCATGTTTCACCCTGAAATACCATGGGAAGATCATTACAGAAAGGAGAAATTTCAGGCCCTATAGGCTTTCCTCTGAAAAATGTGCCCACTTCTCAAACTACAGACAAGCTTCTTTTTCTCTTTTTGGAGTCCATGCTATCTACAACTGGGCAGGAATGGTTGAGACATGCACTGGGGGCCACCAGCATCAAGAACAAGGCAAGTCAACCCCAACAGGTTAGGCCACTGAGTCTGAGTGGTCCAGTCTCTCTAGGGCCAGTGATTATCCCTGAAGAGGAGCCTCTTGTCCGAGATGGCCTTGCCTAACACCAAACAGCTCTATTTTCCTTGTCACAGATAATAAGGTTCACACCTCTTGAGATTTGGCACCCAGACTATTTAGCAGATAGGTTTCTCTCGAAACACCTGGAGTCAGCTTTATTGTTGAAAATGGGGTGAGGGCACATAAACAGGGGTTTCAAGACCACCTGGGCCCTGTTATCTGCCAGCCAGCATTCCCTGCGAGACTGCTGAGGGGAAACTAGTCCTGGAATACAGGCTCTGCTTTTGCTTGTGTGAATCCGTCTTTGGGCCAACCCTGCTGTTGAAGCCCAAGAGCCAGGTCAGAGTCGGGAGAACTTCTGGAGCAAGAGGGCATGAAGATGGCAAGGGAAAGAGGGAAAAGAGGGAGATGGGGAGAGAGGGCTGGCTCAAGCTATGTCTTACCTCTGTAGGTTCTTGGGATGAAAAATATCTCCAAAGAGATATCTACATGTGGATCACATAATTTAGCTCTTTTCTTCCTCATGTGAAAACCTCTCTTCACCAGCACAGTACCTTGAAAAACATTCTTTGCCCTTGAATCTGACTCCTCCTCAGGGAGGGGAGTGCGTGAGGGGATCCTGGGCATCCTTCCCCTGGATAGAACACTCACCTCTGCCTCTTGCCCCTCTGTGGTGGGGACAGCTTTTCCTTCACATTCCCCCCACCCTTTCCTTTGGCTTGTTGCACAGTCTGCAGGGAATGGCATCTGGTTCTACGGCAGCAGGGGCATGACAGGGATCAGCTTACATGGTAGAGGCTGGCCCGCATCATCTGGAACTGATCAATTAGCTTCTTATGCAGAGGGCGCATCTCTGGGTGCACAAACTTCTCATGAACTGCGAGCCCAACTCCAAGGACATGGACCTATTAGGGTGACAGATAAGGCCACTCTGCAAGTCAGGGAGTGGACCTTGACAACTGCAGCCATCCTGTGGTGCATAGCTTTTCCCTCGTGGCCACTGGCCTCTAAGCCCTGTAAGTCATACCTGCTCCTGCATGAGCTCCTTGAGCTGGGTGATCTTCTCTGTATCTCCTGGGTGCTTGGCAATATAATCTTTGTCAAAGAAGGCCTGAGAAAGGAAAGGCTCAATCAGGAAGACTTCCCAGGACTACCCCTTAGAGGGGACCCAGGAAGTGTAAGTCTAAGGTACCATTTGAAAGGAAGGTCCTGACTCCTCACAGGTATACACACCATCTCCAGCCTGGCCTGCTTGGACCTCCTGCAATCAGAGGTATGTTTTTTTGCATCCAAGAAGGACTGAAGGTGGTCAAATAATCTAAGCCTGGGTACTGGTCCCAGTCCCTCACAGAGCTTTGATGGTCTGGGTAGGGCAGGTAGGGCTGGTGGCCAGGGTGTAGGGCTCAGTCTCTTAGACACCCACAACTTGCTTCTTGTGAAGGGCTGGGCTCCAGGGCTCCTCTTGGAGGCCATTTAACATCCTTCCCTAATCAGATGGATTACTCATCTGTCAGAGTTCAGAGAATAAAAAAGAAGAGACGGTCCCATAGGAGAGTCATGCCACAGAAATGAGGAGTGGTAGTGAGCCTCATGCCCGGGACCATCCTCCAGTCGGCTGAGGCACAGCTAAGGGAGGGCTAGCTGGGAAGGCTGCCCTAGAAG
This sequence comes from Prionailurus bengalensis, assembly GCF_016509475.1. Taxonomy (NCBI): domain Eukaryota; kingdom Metazoa; phylum Chordata; class Mammalia; order Carnivora; family Felidae; genus Prionailurus; species Prionailurus bengalensis. The sequence goes on along the minus strand of NC_057348.1, from coordinate 20,343,826 downwards.
GCTGGGGTCTCAAGGAGAGGAGCCTGAGAACCACCTTCTCAGCAAGGCTGCCTGTTGTGGGTTTGGTCCAGGGCCCAGCTCACCTCTTGGTATCTTGCGACACCTCCATTGACAGCGGCATCGATGACGCCATTCAGGCACATGCTGAGCAGATTGATGTTGCCATGTGCCTGTCTATGTTGATACTGGCTAATCAGGGCCCGTAGTTCCTGGTTCTTGTTCTCAACCACTTGGATGGCATTCTCCAGAGGGCTCACCTCCACCTGAGGGCACAGGGCACAGGGCACACAATGTTGTCCCAGGCATGATAACAACCCCTTCTTCATAATGATCCTGAGAACAGGGATCTAAGGCCAGTGATGCTGATTCTCACCCTTGTTCCTGTGGACTTAAGACTCCCTGACCCCTTTCAAATGTTCTCTTCTGATTTTTAGGCACTTAGAAGTATAGTAAAGAGTGAAGAACATCAGTTTTGAAGTCAGAGAGCTCTGACTTCCTGAACCTCAGAGAATAGTTTCCACATTTGTAAATTGGGAGATTAAAAATATCTGCTCCCCTGGTGTTGTCAGGATTAAAAGGGAGAAGATGTACAAAGCTTCTGACACAGGATTGGCTTGTGGCAGTCTAGGCCAGGCAGGTGGCCGAAGCTCTCTTTCTGTCTTTGGTCCTTAGAGAAAGGTCCCCAGAGCCAGGGCTGAGGGAGCAGCTGTGAAGATCAGCTCCATCCAAAACGTGTCTTACCAGTTCCCTCCTCTCCACTTCGAACCACCGAGAGATGCCAGGCAAGCTGTGGGTGAGGGTCAGTGTCGTACGCTCGATCCACAGGCTCTGTAAGGATGGCACAGACAGGGACAGGCCATTAAGCAATTTCTTCCACACCTGCCTGCTTGAGGGATGAGACAGGGACAAGATCCTGAGAAAGTGGGGCTTGCCCCTGGCCCCACTGCCCCTACTTTCCCACTGTTGTTCACCTTGAATTCATTCTCCTTGTCCTTGGGGCCTTTGTGAAAAGGCCTGTCGTACCGGAACTTCCTCACATTGTTGACACGGTAGAAGCTCTTGACGCGATCTGGGACCCTATCCATTTGCAGGACATCCACATAATCTGGAATGGGCGTCACCGCATAGATCTGCAAGTCTGGGCAGGAAGTGAAGGGGAAACCCAGACTTGCCCAAGGGATGGATCTGAATACTGACCCCTGTCATCACCCAAAGGAGAAAAGAGCCCCATAGCCCCTGTTCCCTCCTGGCAGCAGCAAGGAGCAGGACCCTTGTGCAGACTCAGGCACAGTTAGACCAGATTTCCCTATCTGCACCCTCTTCCCGCTCTAGCATTGAGCCTTCTGAGCACTCAGCCAAGGTGAGATGTCAACAGCCAAGAAAGAAGGGAAAGGGGTCAGAAGAACGCAGGTGGCCACACTGCAGGAGCAAGAAAGTTGCAAAGGCCTAAACCTGCCCAATGTAGGTAAACTGTATTTACTGCAGAACAATCTTTTAATAAGAATACTATTTGGGGTCTTTGTAGAGAGATAACATGGGAGTCCACCTGTTCTCCCTCCCTGGAACAAGCTTACAGTCATGGTGACTGTCATGAGGTCTCCAAGGAAGCTGTGTGAGGGGGATGAGGGGGAGGCCAGTATTTGTATCCACACTTCCAAGTACCACTAAAAACACAGGCACTCTCCATCTCCTTCCCCATACCCTCCATACCCACTCTCAGGGCTGTACCTCAGTCCTCCTGATAAAGACTAGGGATAATAACAGATGCACACAGGAGTGGAGCAGGGGCTAGAGATGGTAGTTATCCCTGTGGCAAGAGTTCTGGTGGGATCCCCAATTACCCTGTACAGTGCCTGCTTCTGGATGCCTAGGCAGGTCCTTCACAGGGCCAGGTAGGGACTTAGGTGATGGTAGCAGCCCAGCCTGAGGGATGAAGGTCCCGCAGAAGCCCTGCTTCAGGCACCCACAGCTAAGGGCATGCCATGCTTCTTCTGTACGAGGCTGCATGAGGGTCCTGCTAAGTGTGGGTTCAGTGATGAGGACATATTCTGTTCAGGACTTATGGGTAACTTAGCCTGTAAGACCAACAACATAGCATAGGGGCAGCTGACTGGGTGGGCCTCACCTCCCAGGACCCCAGCCCGCCTTCCCTCGCCAAGCATAGAAAGATACACTGGGCATCACACTGCAGGATGGCATCGTCAGGGTGGTTGGGGTGCTGCATGGCGACCGCCTGTGGGAACTCGCTGAGCATCCTCTGCTGGAAGGCCTCCAGCCTCTCGTAGTCATGGCCCCGGCACACGTATTCTTTGTTCTGCCACAAACAAGAGAGCATGCTCTATGCCTTGCCCACAGCCCCCACCTCCACATGGGTGTCAATAGCTACTTGTGTCACAAGCATGTCCTAGGAGCCCCTGTGACAGGCATGGGGCATAGCACTCAGACTCTGCCCAAAGGGAAATGATGATCCAGAAGGGAGAGGGACAGAAAAAGGGAGACTTGCACTGTGATGTGGCAGCCGGGAGGCAGGGCACAAGTTGCAGGAAGCAAAGGAGGGAGGGTGCCTTACCCAGGAAGGGGTGAGAGGTGAAGGGTGGGATTTTAGAAAAGGCCATGCCTGAGAAGAGTCCTGAAAGGCCCACCTGGGCAGCTCTGAGGGAGGAGCGGGGAAGGGTACTCTATGTGGGCACAGTGACAACCAGGGCAGCAACAGCCTGTACAGGAAAAGGTTGTGTGTGGAGAGGTGGGAGGGTGAGGAAGATGCCTGCAAGGAATGATTTCCAGGGGTGCCACCACATAAATCTTAACAGGGGGGTGACCAAGTGCATGCTTTTGAAGGGCCACTTTGGTTAGTGGGAACAAACAGTCCAAACATTATTCAGCGTCTAGTAGGTATTCAGTAATTATTTACTACATGGGCAGTAAATTCCTTTGCAATTATGTCAGCAGAACAAATAGACATCATCCTAACTACACATTTCTTAAAACCCTGTTAATACCATATTTGGTTTGGGTTAGGTCTCAGTTTTTCTTCTAGTGGGCTGCAGTAATAACAGGGCCCCCTCAACCCTGCTATGCTTACCTCACAGCTGGTCACGAGTGAATGGAACACTTCTCCAGCCCTCTGGTGATATATGTCTGCCTGCCCAACTACCTCACTAGATCCACTTTGACAAAGTTGCATCAGGCACTGGCAGCCCCTCCTGGCATGTCTTCAGAGGAAGAGAGAGAAGTTCCACAGGGCCAGCCATATGGTTACTGGTACAGGGATGATTATAGGCCAGGTCCTGGAGGACTTCACACCTTTTGGAACAGAATTTCTGCCCCCTTTTCACCTCTCCTCTTACTATGGGAGAACTCAGCTAAGGCTGGGCCACATGTCTGGATGAATCAGAATGGAAAAACAATACCAGAAGGGAAGTCACGGTCAGGAGGAGCAGGCTGGCCTCTCCAGTGAACAGACCAATAGTTAAAGGACAAGAGACATTTCTAAGTCCCTTGCTTGATAAGCAGAACTGACAAAGAAGATAATTGTAAAGAATTGGTCTTTTCATATCAACTCAGAAATGTACAACCCTCACCAGTATCTGTTCCTGGGTCAAATAAAGAGAAACAGAAATTCCCCCAAGAAGGGAAGGCTGGATGTTTTCCTGTCCCTGTGCAGATTAGTAGATAATCACATTTGCAAAGCAAGAGAGGCAGATGGTCCAGGGAAACCAAGCTGACAGAGCTAAAGTAATAGATGGCCTATGTGTTCAAGGAAGGTGAGGGAGTAGCCTAGCCTTCTGGGGAAGGCCCAGCAGGAAGAAGGCACATAGCGTTGACCTTGATGCTGGTTGTCAGTTTCAAGTTGAGGATGCCCAGCATCCTCACATGAGACAGATCCGGCTGCTGCTGCTTTGTACTTTGTCCTTGCCATTTACCAGGCAAACAGCTACCTCTACTGGGACTTACTACATTTGCCAGAGATGAACTGAGCAGTGGAGGGAAGGGAAGGCAGCATGTGGCTAGGCCAGGCGGATCTGCATGCAGGAAACACAGCTCCTAGGGAATGCCCCTTGTGTCGAGACAGAGATGGACTGATGGGTGACATTTCCTAACACCGATTGTTATTCTTCCTCCCGTACTGGCACTGCTGAAACCACATTTGAACATTCAGACTGTCGCCTGCAAGCATTATTTGGATGGCTCAGATGCAGGTTCTATGCCAGGTCTTACTTGTCAGAAAGCTCTGCGTACCCTGAGACACTGATATACCCTGTGACATAAGCATGAATGGTGTAAGCCAGGGCAAACCACGATGGAGAACTCCTGTTTGAAGGGGAAAGAAATGAGGATACCAATGGCCTGATTTTGTAGTATCCAAAATAGTGATGTTTTAGAGTACAATCTGGTTTATGATATACAAATTGTGGGACTAAACAAGGAGAATAAAATAGTAATAAAGCGTACTTTGCAAAGACAAAATGAGAAAGAAGTTACAAGGCCAGAATCATTAGTTTGTCTAAGGACTTTATAGAGATGCTTTTGGTTTCTTATTCTTGTGTAATTCATTCTTTCTCTTCTGCTGACCTCTACTTCCATTGCTTTTGTATAATCTCTGCTGGTGGGGGCAGCAAATATGCCACTTCTGAGATGCCTGAAGTGGAAGGTCCCTAGAGAGTGAACAAGTCAAGTCTGGTCCTCCTGAGGAGACCCTCTCCTCATTCACATTCTGCTGCTAGAAACATTCCTGTGGACTGGAATTGAAGCCTTCCTGCAGGTCACAATTAGGCGTGTACTTGCTAGCCCTGTCAGTGTTACTAGTTCCTGCAGAAGTCAATTTTCTTTTTCACCTAGAATGATTACTGCCTAGGAAATGTGAAAGTTGATCTGCCTTACCACCTAAAATGTGGTTAGCCTGGACTCTTGCTAGCAGACTGGCTTTTTTAAAAAATTTTTTTATTTTTTCTTAAAAATTTAAAAAAAAAAATTTTTTTTTCAACATTTATTTATTTTTGGGACAGAGAGAGACAGAGCATGAACGGGGAGGGGCAGAGAGAGAGGGAGACACAGAATCGGAAACAAGCTCCAGGCTCTGAGCCATCAGCCCAGAGCCCGACGCGGGGCTCGAACTCACGGACCGCGAGATCGTGACCTGGCTGAAGTCGGACGCTCAACCGACTGCGCCACCCAGGCGCCCCTATTAAAAAATTTTTTTTAACGTTTATTTATTTTTGAGACAGAGAGAGACAGAGCATGAACAGGGGAGGGGCAGAGAGAGAGGGAGACACAGAATCTGAGACAGGTTGCAGGCTCTGAGCGGTCAGCACAGAGCCCAACGCGGGGCTCGAACTCACGGACGGTGAGATCATGACCTGAGCCGAAGTCGGACACTTAACCGACCAAGCCACCCAGGCGCCCCTGGCTTTTTTTTTTTTTAAAGGAGCCACTAAGCCCAACTGACCTGTGATGTGATACCAAGCTCATCATTGCTCACTGACGAAAGGAATTTTTCCAATAAGACAGGATCCCAAACATATCAAAGGGATTCTATGAACTTTCCCAGCTGCTGGTTGAGACTTGTAAACATGGAACATTAGTAAGATATTGGGACTGGGGACAGTCAGAGCTAGTGTTAGGTCCCAACTGCAGCCCAAGGCCCCTTCATCAGCACAGCTTCTTTTAGGTCCCCTGAGAATGATGAATCCCTATGGGCTGCAGCCTATAAGCCCAGACTGACTTTTCCTGGAGCCTCTGGCTTATGTGGAATAAATAAGAGAATCACAACTGTTCAGCTGGTGTCAGTATGTCTATAGTCAGTCATTCCTTCTCTGTTGGTATCCCACCTCAGCCTTCCAGGTGGGAGAAATGGCTTTCACTATCCGGGGATAGAGAACTGGCTGCCAATAAAAGGCTTTCCATAGCCAGATCCCATTTGACAGCTCACAAGCTTCTCTGAAATCAACAGGTTCTCAATCCTGGCTACAGAGCATACAGTGCAGCCTGGTGTAGAGCCATCATCTTAAACGACAAAGCCCAACAGGCCAGCATCCTGTTTAGGTCAAGGTTGTCCTGGTGTCCTATTTGGCTAAAAATAGTCACAATGGAGGATTACAGGCATTGGAACTATAAATTGGAAGGCTTCTAGACATACCTATGGGTCATTCTCAGACCCTGGTCATTTCCTGCAGGAATTTGGTTGATTTGGTAAGAAAGTCACCCTTGTATATTCCAGGTAGCTACAAAATAGTACAGCAGAGTAAAACAAAATCTAAAGTTGGGAGCCAGTCCAATCAAGTAAAGCCAAAAGCTTTTTGTTGACTAGTTAGTCCTTCAAAAAGTAGTATTCAGTAGAACAGGGGAAAAGATAAAAAACAGGTTATAAATGAATTACTGTGTAAAATATAAGTTCTTGTGACTACCTGAATGGACTCACCCGAAGGAAGAAAGGAAACTTCCTGCCATAGAAGCCGACTCGAAAGAACTCAGGCTCCAGGCGTTGCTGCTCCATGATGTTGTCATAGTAGCTGGCCTCCATTTTCTGTGAACAAGAAAGGCAGCTGCATTTAGGTTGGCCTGACTGCTACTGGTGTGCAAAGCAAGTTCTCCCAGGTCCAAGTAGACACTGTCTTTTGAAAAGACTGTGTGAGAAGTGAGCCCCTAGCCATGGTCAGCATCTCCCCAGGTTGCCTCATAATGGAAGAGGAAACCCTCCTCTTCCATCATCCTCTGATGGTAGGGTGGGGACAGCAGCCCAGTGCTCATAATGTCCTACCCAGTGGGTGGGCCCAACCTGATACAGATCCAGGCTTCCTGAACTTTCAGGGGGCACAGGTTTAACATGAAATTTTTTTTTGCCCAGGGATTTCTGTTTTTGACTGATACTCATTACACCAAATGACTTCTAGCTCATGTTAGTTAATTGGTGGCTAACAGCTATTCTCAGCACCATTTTCCATCAGTCTAACTGCATTGCTCTTGCTCATCTATCATCGGACTAAAGATGCTAATAATCACAGTGAGAAAGTCTCAGTTGCCAGCATCACTGGTACTGGTTCCAATTTAGGAGATTTTAAACTTTGAAAGTTGAACCAATATCTATGATTTTTACCAACATCAGTAAGTTTGGTATTAGTATTGGCTGACCTGGCTTCACATTCAGAAAAACTCACTGAATTTTGACTGGGAAGATAGTTGTAACACACTAAATCAAGCCAGCTTGCTGAGGAGCAGTGGCCTCCAAAGACCAGTCAAGAAGCTACTTCTAGAGAACTACATCTATTATAAAGATCCAAATATCCATCTGGATCAGGGAACGTGGCACAGCTGGCCATGCTGCAGAGGGTGCAGGAGGAGGGTAAGCTGACACTGCTGGCTTCTCTTTGCTATTGAAGTTTGTAGCTGTTATGGCTCAGAATCCAGCACCAGCAGCCAGGAAAATCTGGTGGAGACCTTCAAAGTCCATGGGACATTTCACTTAATTTTTGAATATTTTGCATCAAAGAAGGGAATAAGAACAAGGTGCTTGAAAGTGACCACAAGCCAAAGCAGGGAAAGATCTTATAAAGTTTTCATATGAAGCATCCCTGAGCAAAATCATTTTAGGTGAAGCTTCTTTGTGAAGGTGAGCTGCCATCTCCTCCGTGAACTCCCCCTTCTTATCCTGCATATGCTGCTTCTCCCTTCCGCCAGCACCAGTGGCCCTTGGGGTCTGGATCATATAATCATTTGTCAGGTGTGTGTTTTAGTTCCCCAGTCAGACTGCAAATATCTCAAGGGTAGGAACCTTGGCCTCTGCTTCTCCTGTACATCCACAGCACTAAAGCAAGGGCTAGACCTGCAGTGAATGCTCACTCAGAAACGGATGCCAGGACAATGCTAGTACCTCCAGTCAGGGTTGGGTTGGGGGAAGAGACAAAGCTCACCCGAATCCAGCTGAGGCTCTGATAATCGTAGAGGCTCTCGTATTGACATGCCAGCTCCCTGCACAGTGGGATTCCAAACTCCCAGCTCTGTGTTGGAAATAGGAACAAGGCTTCAGCACCTCAGACATCCTCAGAATGGCCCAGACTCATCAAATACATTAGAGGGCACAACCAAAGGCCCCCTGCAACTCATCTGTCACAAAGAACATCTGCTCAAGATGAGTCTGTGGAGCACAACACACAGTGCTCTGGCTTTCTAGCTCAAGGTTGTCACTTTGAGGTTTCTCCTCAAATGTCTCTATCTCCAAAAGGCCATTTCCTGACCACCTCATCAAGGACAGGAACTTCCCCAGCCATTGTCTGTTTCAGTACTCCCAAGTTATCTTTAAAGGTATTTACTTTTTTGTTGTATTAATCTCAATAGATGATAAACTACATGAGGGCAGGGACCCTGTTTATTTACTTTATCCTCAGAGCCTAGACCAGTGCCAGGCATGAGCAGATAATAAAGATTTATTTAGTAAGTTAATGAAGGAAGCAATGACTTTTGCTTTTATTTAAATTCCAGTTAGTTAACATACAATGTAATATTAGATTCTGGTGTACAATATAGTGATTCCATGCTTCCATATAACACCCAGTGCTCATCACAGCAAGTGCACTCCTTAATCCCCATCACCTATTTCACCCATCTCCCCACCCACCTCCCCTCTGGTACCACCCGTTTGTTCTCTATAGTTAAGAGTTTGTTTCTTGGTTTGTCTTTTTCCCTTTGCCTGTTTGTTTTGTTTTCTAAATTCCACATATGAGTGAGATCATATGATATTTGTCTTTCTCTGACTTATTTTGCTTAGCATAATACTCTCTAACTATGTCCGTGTTGTCGCAAATGGCAAGATTTCACTTTTTTTATGGCTAATATTCCATTGTGTGTGTGTGTGTGTATATATATATATATATATATATATATATATATACCACCTCTTCTTTATCCATTCATCTGTCAATGGACACCTGGGCAGAAACAATGACTTAAATTTTTCCTTAAATGTTTATTATTGGGAAAGAGAGAGACAGAGTGTGAGTGAGGGAGGGACAGAGAGGGAGACACAGAATCTGAAGCAGGCTCTAGGCTCTGAGCTGTCTGCACAGAGCCCGATGTGGGGCCCGAACCCACAAACCATGAAATCATGACCCGAGCCAAAGTCAGATGCTTAACCGACTGTGTCACCCAGGAACTCCAGAAACAATGAGTTTTGAATTAAGATCACTGAAGCTCAGAAACAGTTAAAAAAACCAAGCAGAAAGTGGCTACCCAAAGACTTAGTAGTAGGCCTGACAACTTCCTTTATAGAAATATTCAAATATCAAAGAAGGTTTCAGATGATCCTTGCCTAGTGAGGTCCCAGGCTGTCTCTGTGGTGTGGCCCCTGTTACAGTTATAGGCCCATATAACAGGTGCCTGTGGAGGGCTTAAGGGGCCTTCACTAAGGGCCAGTACTGCCCATTTCCCCTGCTTTTTAATATAGTGCTTTCTTTTGTTAGACTGGGAATCACTGGTTTACTTGATATTTCAGCCAGGCTCTTCTTGCCAACTTCTAAACGCTAATTAAAAAATTTTTATTATAGGACATTTTAAGCATATAGAAAAAGAGAAGAATGAACCCCTAGGTACTCATCACCCAGCCTCAACAATGACTAGTTGTCATTGGCAACTCATTGCCAGTCTTGTATCATTCATACCCCAACCACTTACTGCCCCCCAGAGTTTTTGAAGCAAATCTCAGACATCGTATAATTTCACCTAGTCATATTTCAACATGAATGCTTTAATAGTAAGAACTATATTTTTAAAAAATACCATTTGAAATAGCATCAAGGAGAAGGACAATGCTATGTCATCTGGGACTGTGTTTCTCAAAAAGAGCAGATTATTTCTATCCTTTGAAAGAATTAATGTCATATGGATTGAAACCACAGGGCCAATTAAAAATCTTGAAACAAACCAAAGGGAATTTTTAAATACACCCTGGCTCCCTGAGCCAATACAATGCCTCTGCCCCAGTGAGCTAGGAAACCTTTTATACTCCCATATTATACCCCTTTTGAGGGGCACATGTCAGCCCCCCTTCCGGCTCCAAGTGCTACTTGGGCAGGTTTTAGCCAAGGATCCTCAATAGGGTCTGCCTGGTAGGCAGCTCCATGGGGGCCGGCTAAGCAGCTGAGCTGTGCACAGACCTGTGGCCAGCTTGCCAAGAGCGCCCCATGGGGAACTGCTCATTTAGGTGATAAGGGCCCCACGTAGGGCTAATGGCACTCAGCCAGTTAGCAGCCTGTAGCTCCCAGTAAAGCAGGTCTTCTTCCCTACTGGGATTAATGTTCATCTGCCTTGCTGGCATCTCTGCCTGATTTGTGTAATTTGCCCTCCTGCTCCAAACCCTCCTCCCACCCACCCTCAATTATCTTTAGAGTGAGCCAGGACCAAGATTTTTAAGACATTCTGTCAGCCTTAAGGGATTGTGCTGGAACTCTGGTGGGTCTGGGGGCTTTGAGAGCTGCGTCTGATCACAGGTGAGGAATGTGTTGCTGGTACAGTGCATCCCTGGTTAAATTTTTTCTCTTGGTTTCCTGCCTTCTGGCAGGAGGCAAATCCAACTCCAAAACTTCTTATCAATGTCTGAAATCCAATTATTTCTACCAGCTCTGGCAAGATGGGTGCTTTTACACATCCTTGTGGCCCCTTTGACAGGGATGATCCAAACGTTACACTCACTTGGGGCTCATTCTAATCAAAGTGAAAAGGAAGGCAAAGGCCCAGGACTCAGACTGGTGGTCTTTGTACTTCTGTTTACACACAACATATTAGAAGCAACAGATTCATCATTTCTTCAGAGGAGTGTGGGCAATAGCAACTCTCAGTCAGGAGAGCCCAAGCCCAGCCCCACAGAGAAGGCTACTCTAGTCTTAATGGTCTGTATGCCAGATAAGCAGGTGTCAGAGCCCTCTGCTAGCTTTCCTTCCTGTCTGCTCCCTCTGCCCTGCGATGGAGGACCAACTCTCATTTTTGAGCCTCTCCTTCCTTCTTTTCAACTTTACTTCTTTCCTTTCTCCTTGTCTGGCCTGGGAGTGCTGACCCTCTGTGGACTGGAACTCAGTCCAGCTTGGAGCAGGCTCCAGGCTCTCATCACTGAAGAGAATGGCCCAGGGTTAGAGTATGACCATGAGTTGAACTTCTGACTCAATCCTTCTGGGTGCTCAGGAAATAAACACAGGACCAAAGGAAGTCAGGTTATCTGTATAAAGCATATAACAGAGAGGCTGGGAGAGTGTGGAAGAAAAGTAGAGGGCCTGGCATGTGAGGCAGGGTGTGCTGGGAATGCTGAGGGCTATAACCCCTTTACCTGCCCATCCCTAGAGTCTTCTTTTTTGCCCTCCTCCTGCTGTCAAGGCAGCTTTTCTCTGGACACCAAGAACCCTACAGGAACACTTTTCTGCAGCAGCCTGGTTTTGCTTTTCTGGAGCCAATAGTAATAATAATAATAATAATAATAATAATAATAATAACTTCAATTAAGAGCTGGTTAACTTGAAGTTAATAATAATTAACTTCAATTAAAGAGCCGGTTAACCCTATCCACTGGTTCTACGGGGGTACTAAGGCACAGAAACACAGAAGTTGGACCTTCTATATTAACTCAAGAGAATGAATGTGATAAATATCTCTTTGAGGATGAGCTTATGAAAGGGCTCTGCACTCAGCACAGAACTTGCTACTCCAGAAATTCACAGAAAAAACAGGGTTACTAGAATGAGTGCGAAATCCTCAAGAAGGTGGCCTACGGAGCCTTCCAGTCCTTCCCCCAAATCTGTTCATTTATGATACTCAAGCAGGTTTTGCATTTCATTCTTTCATCCATACTAAGCTTTAAACCTGATTTTCTAAACACTACTGTAGTGTTTAGTGAAGAGGGGAACAATTAATGTTCCCATGTCCCACTGGTAGGCTCTGTCAGAACAAGACAACTCTCCACTGTGTACTCTGTGCCCACGGAAAGAAAAGAGAACTAATACACTAAAAGCACTTATGCACACTCACACCATGATCATGCCACTCCTGAGCTGGCAGAGCTTGCTGGGGATGTGGGTAGATGACAGTTCCAGGTGGGCTGGGTGCCAGAAAGGCAGGCTTGAAAGTATAGTGGTGTGGGGCTTTAAGTCCAGCCCTGGACCAGCAACAAGAGGAGGCTTTGGGCTAGCACTATGGATCAGTCACACGTAGCTGCCCGAATGCTGAGCATGGGCCCCTTTTCCAGGCTAGGTTATACAAGAGCTCCTGAGATTCTGGAAAGGTTCCTGCATGGGTGAATGGTTTTGACAAAGATGTTCCCTATGTTATATGAAACTAATGAATGTTTTCTGATTTATGGGCAAAAGCCATTAATGTTTAAATCTTCCTTTTTTATGATGAATAAATACATTAAAAAAACCCAATTTCCTAAATGGGTAAGGGGCATTAAGGAATCTACTCCTGAAATCATTGTTTTGCTATATAACTAATTTGGATGTAAATTTTAAAAAATAAAAAATAAAATTAAAAAGTAAAATAAAATAAAATAAAATAATTTTTTAAATGTTTATTTATGAGAAGGAGAGAGAGACACACAGAGCATGAGAGGGGAAGGGGCACAGAGAGAGGGAGACACAGAATCCGAAGCAAGCTCCAGGCTCTGAGCTGTCAGCACAGAGCCCAATGTGGGGCTTGAACTCACGAACTGTGAGATCATGACCTAAACTGAAGTTGGACGCTTAACCAACTGAACCACCCAGGCGCCCCTTAAATTCAGCCTTTAAAAAAATTATTTAATGCTTATTCATTTTTGAGAGACAGAGAGAGACAGAGTGCGAGCAGGGGAGGGGCAGAGAGAGAGAGGGAGACACAGAATCTAAACCAGGCTCCAGGCTCCTAGCTGTCAGTACAGAGCCTGATGTGGGACATGAACCCATGAACTGTGAGATCATGACCTGAACCGAAGTCAGATGCTTAACCAACTGAGCCACCCAGGCACCCCAAATTCAGGTTTTTAAAGCAATGATCAAAGCTGAATAATGAGCAAACAGCATCAACAAGTCACACAACCCCAGCCTTTTCAGTGTATGGGCCACAACCAACTGTAGGTGGTCAGAGAGCCCCATAAGGAGCCCGCTGAGAGAGAGGAGCAGGATGGCTGGGAAGCACCAAGGAGGCCTAAACCAATGCTGACACTGCCTGCCAATCCTACAGATTCAAGCCTGATGGGGAAGAATCCCAATGAGAGAAGTCTAGTCTGTGCTGTGATGAAGGGAAATCCAAGATAAGTACATGTACCAGTAAGAGGCAGGACAGGCCTCCTTTGACTAAGGTTAAAATCCGTTCGTTTTTATAGCTCATATGTTCTATGGCAGATTAGAAAATCAACATTAATTCTCTATGTAATCTAATAAATGTAAGGGGAGGGGCAGAAGCCCCTGCTATAGGAGCATCGGCATTTATAGATGTGCAAGGGTGCTCTGTGGGGCTGTCTCATACCCTCAATCTGGAATTGGTTTCCAAACCACAGAATTAAACTGTTATATATTTTTTCCCCAGAGAAAATCATGCTGCCTCCAAAGCTGATGCACATACATGGACATCCACCCACTTATCGCCCCCACACCACCCTCTGCAGCGTGCCTAGATGGCATGCATTATTGTAGAACCCAAAGAGCTGAACAGCTTGCCTAATGACACCTACCTTGCCTTTGTTGAAGTAGTGGATGATCTTGCGGCACAGTCCCTCTTTCCGCTGCCACTCTGTCTGGGATGGGTAGTGGAGGAATTCCCGAAGTGGCCGTTCTTCCCACTGCAGCAGCTCACAGTAGAGGAGCAGAGTGAATGCGGCCTCTGTGGGGAACAGGCAATATGGAGATCCAGGGACTTCTCCTCAGGGGTCCAGGGGGAGTCTGGTGCCAGGGGACTAGCCCAAGCACTCTGCTAGGATAGGGCATGTGCAGCCCAGGTCAGGGAAACTGGATACCAAAGGTTACATAGAGGGGCTGCCCAGCCAGCCAATAACCTTTGCCCATAGCATTAAGGAGTCAAAGATCCTGGTAGACAACTTCCTCTCATAGCCTAATTATCGATACTGGGCTCCGGATGAAATATGACCCAGCTACCTGAGAATTTGTGCACAAGTTACCTTGCTTTGGGAGACACAGACATGTCAGAGTCAATTCTTGGGTTCTTTTTTAGTCAATGTATTACAGCTTCCTTTCCAACCTTCTCAGAACTGGCTCTTGCAGGAGGGCACTGATCAAGTCTTCTCTCAGCCCTCCCTAAGCCAGCCCCAGTGCCTACAGCAACATTTTCTGACCTCAGCATGGCCTTCATCTCTACTGTTTCTACAAGGACCAGAGAGACGTGTAAATGGTGGTAAGTGTGTGATGGGCCTGTAGCCAGAAGCTCCATTCCTGGAGGAGCTCAAAGTTGATGCTGAACTCAGGGCAGAGGCCCAGTGACACTTTACCCTACATGTGGAACTGTTCAAGAAAGTTATATAAAACAAGAACAACTAAATACTGTGGCCCTAAATTCTAAGGCATGAGTCACACTTAATTACAGCCACTGATCAGGGTCCTCATTATACAGTCTGCTCTTTCCTGTTCTATTTGGTCATTTTTGGTGGGCATCTCCTAGTGGCAAGGTAATTAGCTCCAGCTTCTGTCTGGCCTTCAAGGCCCTACTCAAGTCCGCTACCAATAACTGTGAAGAATCTCATTTATAACTATTCCGTGACCCACTTCCAGTTTTAGCCAAACACACCTGCCTGCAGCCACTCCCCAGGCTCTTCCTCATCCTTGCCTCTCTGCCTGTGCTCTGGTCACTGGACCTTCCTGCCCAGGGATGCACATGCCTCCTTACTGGATCCAGATGGGAAGTCTTTTATTTCTGGGGAACAAGCTCCTGAGGCACTCAAGGGCTCCCTTTGGAATTTAGGAAACCAGGTGAAATTTTTTTCTTTTCTGATCATATCCTTTTCAGATGTTATTCCTGAGGCCGCCAGAGACAAGGCTTAGCACCCTCTCTCTCTGTCCAAATCCCTGACCCCACCTCTCAGTCATGGCCCAGACCTCTAGGAATTTAGTAAATGCCTCTATATTATATGGAATTTATCAAAGTCTATTGTCTTCTCAGAGGCTTGCTGCAATCATGGGTGGAAGTAGACAGAGAGAACGGCAGATTCAGTCCAGTCACTTCAGATTTAATTCTTGTTAACTTATGTGGTCAGAAAAGGTGGCATCTATGCCAAACAATCCCTTACATCTAGAAATAAGGAAGGAGGGTTCTGTGTTTCTACAAACCCATCTAATTCTAGTAATGTTTGTGGATAAGAATAGCTTGAATTTCATGGTTTGTCACACAAATTCAAGTCCTATGGCTCAAGAGCTAGGATGTAGTGGCTAGTCACCGCAGTGAAGAAGGTGGCTATTTTGGGGAAGCTATGGCACCAGGTGATCAGGCAGGAGACACATGCATGCACATACCCTCTTGACTGAGTGGTACTCAGTAAACAGTGTGACAGGCAGGCTGAAATGCTTTTAAATTTGTTCTATTAGAAAGGGCCTTAGTAATAAATTGTAGAAAGGGCACCTATATGGTCCGTCAGAAAGCCAGATGAACACTCTCAATACTTTCTATTGGAAAATCAAAGTGGGGCTGCTGTGCATTTTGCAGGGAAGAGCCTAGACTGCAAAGCAGTTCTGCTAGCAAGTTCAGAAGTTAGGCAGATATTTCAGTGTTATGGCCTCATGTAGCTCTGGCTGTAAAGGTTTTCAAGGTCAAGAAGGCTCTGCTCTTAGAGAGGGACAGTGAGCTCAGGATGCTCTGAACCTAGTGCATGAGAATTTGGAGGTTACCCTTGAGGCCTCAGAGGGGATGGACAGGAGGCAAGGAGAGAGCAGAACAGCCTCAGACAGCAGAGGACATGGCATGAAGGCACAAGTGGAATTTATGCTTGCTTGCTTTCTGCCATATGTGACAAAGGATTTGAAGGAAAGAATGAAGTGAGGGGGCAACATAGGCCCCAACACTCCGCTAAGATCTGGCAGGCACCAGTTCAGAGCCTTTCACTGCTAGCTGTGCACACCTGTCCAGTCTTTCCTCACAGGGAGACATGGTTGGGTCCCCCTTCTACTCACCTGTGTAGTTTTCAGCCTGCAAATGCATGTCACAAAGCTTATGGATATAGCGGATATACATCTCTTCTTTGTTAATCTCAGATTTGTAAAAGTTCTGTGAGAGAGAAAAGGAAATACGCATAAAGATGAGAGAGGTTTCCACCTGTGGAGGCCATACCTGAGCTCCAGGCAGCTGGCCAAAGCCCTGGGTGTACTGGACAGGAGGAGGGCAGGCCATGGACACAGACAGCACCAGCAAGAGAAAGGATCAGCCAGAAGGCACAACTGCTCCCCAGGTATGGTGGAACGAATGGCAGATCTGCGGGAATCCAAATATTGAGAAAGAGGAGGAGTGCCAAGGCAGACTGGGAATTAGGGTATTTCATGGTTGACTGGACCTTGTTAAGAGGCCAAGGATAGAGTTCTGTCCAAGGAGAACATTCTTTTCTCAAGTGAAAATGTGACTGATGAGGTGCAGGTCTCTGAGATATTAGGGACAGAGCTGATATCCTGACTCAAGTCCTCAGGCTTGCAGCCACAGTAGAAGGGCCAAGCCTGTCACAGTGCAGGCCAGAAGCTATTCCGCTGGACAGATAGGAGGAGGGGCCCATGTCTTCTCACCATCAGGTTAACAGTGCAGCCAATCTTCTTATTCTCTGTTTCCTCTCCTTTCATGCAGTCCCTGGAAAGGAGAGCACAGATGAATGTCCCATGGCATGAAGTGGTGGCTCTGGAACAATGCATAGAACTGCAGTGTCACAGAGGCATTAGTATAACTAAACCCTAAATTAAGATGCTCTCCAACAGAAAATGCTTCCACAGGTGGGGGCTATACAGTGAGCTCCCTCTGAGGTTTGGACCCACTTCTAGGGTCCAGAGATCTCTGTTCAACTGAACCTCTCATTCTGGTGGCAGAGTGTAGAGCCCAGATGGTACATTAGGGTAGTACCAATATCCTCAGCACAGAAGAATGTATCAGTAAAGATAAATGTCAAATCCTCAAGTCCCCAGAAGGAGAGGCACAGAGCTTGTCTTACAGGGAAAGTTTCATTTTGTAGGACAGCATTCAACAGAAGCCAATATGCTCCACTCCAGAGACCTAGCTTCAAGACCCTGTGGTTACAGCAACCGTGGCATGGCCACCATGTTAACCATCTTACTGGCTTTTCTCCCTATGGTTTCCTTCCTGTGTACTAAGTAGAAGCAGCAGGTTTAAAGTTTCTTTCTGATTTAGGGGTAGCTTCACCCAGGGCTGAGTTACATTCATGCTGATCAGAGCAGGGTTGGGTGTAAGAGGGGTCAAGGCTGGTCTGTGAGACACAGAACAACAGGAACACTGAGAATGGATCCTTCCCTAGGGAGAGAGGAGGACTGGTCAAAACCAAGCTCCTCTGGAAGTAGCAGAGTCTTGGCACAAGGAGACAAAGGAGAAGGAGAACCAGAATGGTGAATCTCGCCAGAAGCCTCCTCTACACACAGCCAGCCAGAGTTCCATCTGTTTGCTGTGTCTCCTTCTATGGCAGTCTACAGTGCTCTGGCATATAGATATAGTTCCTTGTGTAGCTGTGTGTTAGGGAAAGGCAGCATAAGTGGGTTTATGGACCACTAAGATCAGGTGGAGAGAGTATCTTGACTTTGCTCTACTAACAGGCATGGGGCCCAGTGAGAAACATCACAGTTGGGAGTCAGGAGCCTTAGTCCAAGTCACTGAACCTCTGGGTGATAATGTGACAAAGTTAGTTATCCCCGCCTTCCCAGCTGCAATCCAGCTCACAAAGGGATAACTTCTTTGAAAGAAAGGAATACTGAAAAATCCACACAACTCTCATGATATTCTGCAAAGCCAAGTGTCCTCCCTTCTATGGAGGGCTACTATCAGAAGTGGCAGCTCTGTGGGATTTGAAACCAAGGTCGTCCTCCTCTTTTGGTTCCCTAACTGCCATATGGCATTTGGTTCCTCTGTAGTCAGACATGGGGGTCCTTAACAGGCTACTGCAGAACATTTTAGTGCTAGTAGGGACAGGAAAATGCTGTGACTTTTTAAGAGGTGGACCAGATGGCCAACTAGTTAGTTACAAGCAACATAGAAAGTGGCAGGAAGCATCTGTCTCTCCAATAAGTTGGCCGATAGAGAGTAGTGAGGTCTCAACTAGCTACTTTGGCATTTAGTGGTTTTTTTTTGTTTGTTTTTGTTTGTTTTGTTTTTTCTAGAAAGCATCTGAAACACTTACCAGGCATCACCTTCTTTTTGGCTATAACTAGAACTTCATTGCCAAGTCAATTAAACAGGAAAGTATTGTCCTCAACCCTGTGATGGCAGGGCCATTCCCTACACCTTTGTGCTCTATGACCACCTCTCCCATGCACTGCTAACAGCTGCCTCTTCTCTTCTGTGTGGCTGTGCATCACTTCTGTGTGGCTACTCAACATAGAGGACACCTTTTAAAGCCTCTGACTTGGGTGCAGCCATTGCTCTCCCCTGTTCTTTCTCTGGAGGACGAACAGGGAAGACCCTCCTAAAGAGGCTTCTGAAGCAACCGGTTGTGAGCACTGGGCTTGTGGTGACCTAGACCAGGGCCCAGGCAGCCCTTAGTGCAACTGGAGAGGCCTGAGAAAGGAAGGCTCCATAACCTCCAGTTCCTCTTCCAGGTGGAGGTTCCACTTAAAGTCCCAAGGGCTTGGCAACCCTAGCCCTGTCCCTGTATGTTCCAGGGCACTAAGAACCACTCCCCCTACCCCACGGGGCTCTGCTTCCTAACCTGAGAAATACAGTTGCCACCAGTGAGCATCTTTATATCTGACACAGAGTATCATTCACACAAAAGTTGAAGAGGTACTCCTCTGAGTACTTAAGGTTCATGCTAGTCTAAAACAGAGTCTCACACTCTAGGTTCAGATCATTCTGGAGAATAACCTATTAATTATTTGCCTAATCAATGTATATGTATCTGTCAACTATTTTCTTAGTAGGTTCTTATTGCACTAAACTGCACTGGGGTAAAAGAGACTACTTTGGTTCCTGCACGGTCTTCCAATTGGTCAATATATACTGTACACTTGTCAGAGGACCATCAAGGCTCCATGCAGGGGACCAGGGAGATAAGGATAAGGTCCCTGTCCTCAAGAGGCTTCTCTCTTCAATTGAATGAGTCAGAAAGGTGACAAATGATCATCATGCAAGGTGACTGATGCTTTGAAAGAAGTGTATACAGATCCAGGTAAGCTTTTATCTGGCAAAACTTCCTTGATGGGGCTTGGTAGGAAGGCCACTCTTGGGAGGACATTGCATGTAGAGAAGCCTGAAGAGAAGGGATGTGAGTGGTGACAACATGGATGAAAGAATAGGGCATGGCTCTTGAGTCAGATGTGGGTTCAAATCCCAGCAATGGCATTTCCTATCACTGGTGTTTCTTCACTGATAAAAACAGGGATAACCCTTCACAGCTCCTTATGGGATTAGAGATAATGCTTGTCAAGCACAAAGCACATAGTGTATTTTTAACAGATAAGAGCCATGATAAACATTGTGGTGTTTCCTTTTGTGTTAACAGGGAACAACACTAGGAGGTTAGTATGTGCACATGGGTGCTGGGACTGTCAAGGAACAGGGCTGGAGGAGTAGGCAAAGGCCAGTTTATGAAGGGGCTTTGCTGCCATGTGAAAGAACATGAATTTTGTTTTTTAATGAACCCATTATTGAGACAAGAAATGGAAGAGAATGAAATTGGGTTTGGCCATGAGTTTGAGCTGTTTGTACAAGGTAGATACAAAAATCAAACAGGAAGCTAGAACTAGGCTAAGAAATTAATTTAGGCTCTTTCTGGTAGGCCATAATGAATAGAGCTTAACCTTTAGTAAATGTTTTAGGGAGGGGGAGGTATAGAGTTTTGTGCATCCCTCTTCCCTGTCTGATAGCAGGTACAGAAAAGGCTGGGGATATGGCATGAACAAAGGAGTCCACTGTTCTAAAAGGCATCCCCAAAAGGCCACTTGTCAACTTTTAAGGTCCAGGAAAAATGGGCTGAAACTTGCACAAGGACAACTGTGCTACAGGAAGAGGGGATGCCTAAGATGGGAACCCATTTCTCAGGAATTCCATTTCCATGTCCAGATAGTACACTGGACACCTGAGTCTTCTGCAAAGCAGAAGTCTTGCCATAGGAGTACCTTCTATTCAGCAGCAACTGGAGGTGGCCTAAACCCCCTCATTTCCTGATGCATGGGTTGGAAGTGCTCTCCCTTGGCGTTTACATGTCTTGTAGCACAGAGCAGACAACTATTGCTTGGGGATGGATTTCCTCCGTCATTCTTCCTCATTCCCTATCACCTCCCTCTAGGCTCCTAAAAGGTACCCTTAGCCACCACATGAACTCTGCTAAGAGAATAATGAAGCCTGCAATGGTGGCTTCATTGCCCCATCTGGAGTAATTCAAAAGTTGTGATATGACAGAAAGCAAGATTTCATGAAAAAACTAATTTTACATGAACTCTCAAACTGAACATAGCATAAAGATCTCTGAGCTCACAGGCTGCTTCCTCTAATCTGTTCATGGTCAGGACCAAGGGACAGAAAAAAACACTTTAGGCAAAGAATGGAGGCATGGAAAAGTAGGATCCCCAGTGCCTGGAAAAACCAACTGGAAGTCCTGCTGTGTCACACTTCTGTACCGGGTGATATTTCCCTGCCCATCTGTCATATGGCTCTCAGGAACACAGCACAAAGGACCTACAGTTGTTCGCTGCATTGCTCTGAGCTGTGACCTTTCTAGATGGAAACCTGCATGTCCCTGGGATGCCTCCTGGATATATGTGCTCACATATCAGGGGGGATCCTAGGAAGCCCTGGCCTACCCCTGGGAGAGGACTCTTTCCCTCTCTTTGGCCATCAGTAGATTCCCAATGACTGATGATGGCACCCAAACCAGAAGAGTCCTCCCCCTGAAGGCCACATGGTTTCAATTTTAAGGTCAGAGGATGTCCTTGCTGAGGCAAGTATCCTGATCAGACAAGAGGTCAGATAGGTAGGTGCCTGAGAAGATACCTGTAGTCAAGAAGGCGTTCCATGAGCCGGGTGACTGAGGTCACAAAGGAAATGCCAGTTTCACGCCATGTTTCCTGTTCAACCTTCTCCAGTAGGCTATTAGTTGGAGGGTGGGGGGAAACAAACACAGTATACAATTTATGAGCCTTCTTTGGGCACAAAAGTGAGGTCCCAGAGCCCATGGAGCCTGTGATGGATCTGGAGACAGAAGACTTACCACACTACAGTCTTACCTGGGGTAGGGCCCAAACAGCTGGGTTCTACTCCATGCAGCAGAAAGCAAAGACAAGGTGATTACTGAACTGGCAGGAACAGATGAGCATATTTTCCATTTTCCTGTATAAGTTCCTAAGGATGCCAATGAACTGAGGAAGGGGTTTTAAAGCCCCAGCCCTTTAGGTGTATGCTGTGAGGTTTGTTCTAAAACAGCAGCTGAATAAGAGCCCATTGAGGATGGATCTGGCTTTGCAGTTGGCCAACTACCTCCATCACCACTCAGAGGCATCCTCAGCAAACATACAAACTCAGCTTTTCATGTAAACCAAGGAAAAGGTTCCGACTAGTCTTGAGGGCCTAGTATGAAGGGCAGTGAGTGAAACTAGGAGTTATACCTGGTCATCTCCACTGTCAGGGGATGTTTCCAAGTGAAAATTGCCAGAGCCAAGAGCTAAATGCCCAGGTCCTTTTCTCATTTGCCAGCCCATGCTCCTGGCACCTCAGGGTAGCCTCTGGCTTCTCTGCCTTCCCACAGATCTCTCCTAGGGGATGATGACCTAGACTCTCTGCTTGCTCTAGTGATGAGCCCAGGTCCAGGTCTCATTCCTGATTCCCTTCTACACTGTCCCTCACTGCCTAAAAGTCATGAAAGTCACCTGCAGTGGCAGGCCCAGCTAAAAGCCCAGCACTGGGCACTCCCACTCACAACCTGGCTGCTGTTAATGCTGCCATGACAGCGACAGTCTTCCCCACACAGAGTATATGGCCTGAGCTGAGGCTTCTGGGAAAGTGAGGGTTTCCCATGTGACTTATATTACTAGAGAGAGAAGGCACACCATTGCTCTGGCCTCTGAGCTGTGTGGATGAAGCCACTGTGTCAGTATTTCCCAAACTATTCTCCAGAGCTCTGCTGTCCTGGGGGACCAAGAAAGGTGTTCTGCGAGCAAACAAGCCTGGGAAATGCTGGTCACTACACACTCCTGTCAGAGATATTTCACATCTTTCTGCCTATTAAAGGCTTTGCTAAGTCCTGTAATAGAGGTCTGCTCAATTTTGTTTAACTGAATCTTTTCTGAACTGACCACTTACTTTTTTCCCCCAGCAACTTCCCCAAAACACAAATTGGGAAATGCTGCTTTATGGTTCTCGGAAGTTTTCAGTCCTCAAACATGATTTAGAAGAGTTTATGAAACACTATTTGGTCAGGTAATTAGTAAGTGAAAGTTATTTGTGTGCTTTTTCCTTTGTAGTAAAATCATCTGTTAGTGACTTAGGAAGAGATTTCTCTGCATTATTTCCACAGTTAGAAACATCTTTAGCTAAAAGAAAAATATTAAGGTATAGATTCATTTACACAAATTATAATTATTTAAATTTCAAATAAATTCACATTTTGTGTGACTCATTAAGGAACAAAGTGGGTAGGATATAGCAGAAAGATTCCCCCTTCTTGAAATTGGAAGATCTGAGTCCTCCCCCCAGAGTGGCTTTTCACAGGTCATTCAACCGAGGGCATGCTAACACTTTCCTCATCTCAGTTTCACCACCTTTATACATGAAGATAATTTCTGCCCTGCTCACTTCACAGGTGTGTTGTGAGGATTAAGTAAGAAACGTCAACACATTTGTACACTGTAAAGTTCTAAGCAAATGTACAGTATTATTATTGGAAAAATATGCCATAGGCTTGTCTTCAAAATGGCATGAAAACAAAGAAAATATTAAAGCTGGAAATAATGAGTGAGATGGGAGGGGACTCTAGAGCTATAAAAGTCTAAAGATTTTGTTTTTTTGGAAGATAAAATGTCCAGCATCACTATCTATCTGGGAGAATCATGGCTCTCCCGAGTCCCTCCTTTGGACTTAGCCCTGTGGCAAAGACTCTTGGCCTCCAACATTTCAAGACAGGAGCTATGAGGGGCGCCTGGGTGGCTCAGTCGGTTAAGCGTCCGACTTTGGCTCAGGTTGATCTCATGGTCCGTGAGTTTGAGCCCCGCATCGGGCTCTGTGCTGACAGCTCAGAGCCTGGAGCCTGTTTCAGATTCTGTGTCTCCCTCTCTCTGACCCTCCCCTGTTCATGCTCTGTCTCTCTGTGTCTCAAAAATAAATAAATGTTTAAAAAAAAAAAGACAGGAGCTATGAATGTGGACCTGGGAAAATCCCTGACATCACTCAGTACAAACACCCTGTTTCACAAACAGGGAAGCTGTCCTGGAGAGTGGGCACAATTTGTTAAAGTCACAAGATCCATGGTAGTGTTTTTTCAAAGTTGATTGTACCATCTTATGAAGCAAGGATTTAACTGTTTACCTCTCAGAAATGCCAGCACTGAGCCCTCAGAGAGTCCCCATGGGCTATGTGCCCAACTGGATACAGTGCATGCTATGAAGACATATAAAGACCCTTTTCCTATCAGCAAATCTAAGAGCTCAGAGTTACCGCCTGTCTCTACCTCTTTAGTCAACTATGGCAATCCCTGAGAGCTTGCTGCCATAATGCCACTGTCCTATTGACTAGGAACAATCTAGGTCACTCCTGATACTCACCCTCTGAAGCCCAGCCAGCGTGGGTTGCACCCCTACCCCTCATCAGCCCATTTCACCCCCTCCCCCAGTGTGGGGTGCTTGGGGCTAAAGCAGCTTACAGCAGGCCGAAGAGCTCTCTGTAACTCTCGTCGCCTTTCCCTTCTGACACCATGCTGTCCAGCTTGTCAATCAGCTCAGCCTCCACCTAGAGGGAAGCAGAGACTTCATGAACCCAAGCTGACCTCAGAGGAAGATTGGGAAATCTAGCTCCTACCACAGGTGAGAATGGCTGGGAACTGCTTCCTGATTTTGTCCTTGTACCAAATAAATCCGAGGGAAGGCAGGACCTCATCTACAGCACCAAGAAACCACTCTGCCCCCTTGATTAGGAAGGCTCCCCACTCCAGTGGTTTAAAGTTGGAACTTACACACCTCAGATACTCTTTTCCCAGTCTAGGGTCAAAAGGCAAGGATTCCATGTAAAGAAAAGTATTTTGGATACAAAAGACGTCTTTGTCAAGTGTTTCTCTTTCTTAAAAAAATGTACACTCAAAAGAATTTGGGTAAAATACATTTGGTTAGAACTTTACCCTCTAGTCAGCCAGTCACAAAGGAAGCTTGCAGCAGGGCTAGCCCTTACTCGAATGGCTGACATGATTCTGAGTTGAGCAAGGTATGAGTGTTTCCTTCAGAGATTCTACTTCAGGATAAAAAGCTCCACTGTTTGTCCCCACAGGACCTAGAGCCCTTGGGGCTGCTGCCTCGCCACTGCCTCCTCACTGGGGCACCTGCATTTGTTACTGAATTCTTAAACCGTGAGGAGCAATACTGTACTTTTTCCTACTCAACTGATCTGCAAGGTGTTCAGCAGTGCTCAGCCACTTCCAATAAGCCTCACTGGATTTACTCTGAGGTGAGAAATTAGTCATAAGTGATGTGAGATAAAAGTCTTTTAAACCCCTCATTAGCCTTTAAAATGTGGTACTGGGAGCGCCTGGGTGGCTCAGTTGGTTGAGCGTCTGAAGTCGGCTCAGGTCATGATCCCACTGCTCGTGAGTTTGAGCCCTGTATCAGGCTCTGCTGACAGCTCAGAGCCTGGAGCCTGCTTTGGATTCTGTGTCTCCTTCTCTCTGTCCCTACTCTGCTCCCACTGTCTCTCTGTCTTTCTCAAAATTAATAAACATTAAAAATAAAAAAAATAAACATTTTCAATGTAGTATTGTGGCACCTCACACCACTCAAGAGTGGCTAAAATTAACAACTCAGGAAACAACAGATGTTGATGAGGATGTGGAAAAAGGGGAACCCTGTTGCACTGTTGGTGGGAATGCAAACTGGTGCAGCCACTCTGGAAAACAGTGTGGAGGTTCCTCAAAAAGTTGAAAACAGAATTACACTATGACCCAGCAAGAACACTACTGGGAATTTATCCAAAGGAAACAGTGTGCTGATTCATAGGGGTACATGCACCTTAATATTCATAGCAGTGCTATCAACAATAGCCAATTATGGAAAGAGTCCAAATGTCCATCAACTGATGAATGGATAGAGAAAATGTGGTTTATATATACAATGGAATACTACTAAGTGATGAAAAAGAATGAAATCTTGCCATTTGCAACAACGAGGATGGAACTGGAGGGTATTATGCTAAGTGAAATAAGAGAAACTCAGTCAGAGAAAGACAGATATATGTTTTCACTCATATGTGGAATTTGAGAAACTTAACTGAAGACCATGGAGGAGGGGAAGGAAAAAAAATAGTTACAAACAGAGAAGGAGGGAGGCAAACCATAAAAGACTCTTAAATACAGAGAACAAACTGAGGAGTTGATGGGGGTAGGGGAAATGAGTGATGGGCATTGAGGAGGGCACTTGGGATGAGCACTGGGTGTTGTATGTAAGTGATGAATCATGGAAATCTACTCCCGAATCCAAGAGAACACTGTATACACTGTATGTTAGCTAGTTTGACAATAAATCATATTTAAAAAAATGTGGTATTTTGGTATTATTTATATAAATACTTCATATAAACAAAGAGGCATGGCTGCTTTTAATAATGAGCTATAACAGAAGCATTTTCTCACTTCACATAGGGCCAAAGAGTCCTAAAGCAATGAAGTTATAAAAAAATAATTGAATTAGAAAATTCATTGAAGGCAATTATGGTTTCTGAACCCCTTCAGCAGGAAATGAGAATGGATGAATAAATGTGGCTCTGTTTATAGTGGTCTGCTCTGCAGAGACTGTCACACATTCACGTATGGCCTGATGAGTCAGCTGCTTGAATATGCATTTCAGAGAAAGAAAATATGAGACCAGGGGTCCTTAGGGATTGATGCCATGTCTTTCTCTGTGTGGAGAAGAGACTTCAGCAGGGACTTGCCTGGGTCATGTAAAGTCAGATAGAGCCAGGACCAGAGGCCAAGGGATCTTATTCTCAGTTCAAATCTTGTCTCTTCTTACTGGGTCAATCAGTGGCCCACAAGCCTCCCAGGGGAAGAAGGGTCTGTTTATAATAAGGGATCTCTCTTCAAACATGCAGGTATAGGTAGAATGTGTTTTACAGGACATGGCAAATAGGGGAAAGGGACCTGGAGCAGCAGGGGGTATGACTGTGTAAACATGGGTGCAGTAGTTCCCTTGAATTCTCAAAATGGGCCCCTGGGCTAGCAGTATCAGTCATTAGATATCATTAGAAATGAAGATTCTCAGGCTCCCAGTGGATCAGAAACTTGGGAAAAGGAGAAGCAATCTGTTTCAATAAGCCCTCCCAGTTGTGATGCCTATTCAAGTGTTAGAACTTCTGTATTAGGCAGAGGAGTTGGTGATGGGAAGATATGGGGATATTACTTCATCACCCTCTATAGTGCTGATAAAGGGAGAAGTTATTAGGAGAAACTGAGAAATCCAAAACAGGTAATGCTGTAGATCAATGTATGCAAAACCAATGTCTTTAAGTCAAATAAAATGCTAAGTTCTTCAAATATATCGTGTCATGGGGTACCTGGGTGGCTCAGGAAGTTAAGTGTCCGACTTTGGCTCAGGTCATGATCTCAAGGTTCGTAGGTTTGAGCCCTATGTCGGGCTCTGAGCTGACAGCTCGGAGCCTGGAGCCTGCTTTGGATTCTGTGTCTCTCTCTCTCTGCCCCTTTCCCACTCACACTGTTTCTCTCTCTCTCAAAAATAAACATTAAATATATATATATATATATATACATATATATATATATATATATATATCATGTCATAGTTGGTAATATTGACAATTTTGTGTTTTCAGAATTACTTTTATTCTATGGAATCAATATTCCTGAAATGACAAGTGACATCTTATTATACATTCAACAAATATTTGTCCTGTGACAACCAGCTGCCTACTTCAGGGCAAGATATTTACTTCTCTAAGCCTACATTTCCTTGTTTGTGAAAGAGTAATGGTGGTTAACAGTCTTCTTTGGTGTCCTTGTGCTCTAGCTCTTAGAAGTGCTCAATAAATGTTAACTTTGATTTTCATCTCCATGAATCTAACATGTCTCAGGGACTATGTTGGTTTCTAAGGAAAAATGCACAAGAAACGGCCCTGGTGCCCAATACCTAGCTCATCATCTGGTAGAGGAGGCAGGGACAACAGCTAACACAGGCCAGCATGGTCAGTGCTTGGTGTGGGGCACACAGAAAGGGTAGCCTGCAGTCTGAGACGTCAAAGGACAGCAGAGTTGTGAGAAGTGGGGTTGTAAGAACGTAATTAAGCTCTAACTTATAAAGGGAGACCTATAAGACTAGTCACAGACCTATCTACTGAAACTTGGCAGGCCAGAAAGGAATGGCAGGAAATCTTCAATGTGATAAATAAAAAAAATATGTGGCTGAGAATCCTTTATCCAGCAAGTCTGTCATTTAGAATAGAAGGAGAAATAAAGGTCTTCCCAAACAAACAAACACTGAAGGATTTAATCACCACTAAACCAGCCCTATGAGAGATCCTAAGGGGGATTCTGTGAATGAAATGTTTCAAGGACCACAAAATACCAGAGACATCACCACAAGCATGAAACCTACAGACATCACAATGACTCTAAACCCGTATCTTTCTATAATAACACTGAATGTAAATGGACTAAATGCTCCAACCAAAAGACATAGGGTATCAGAATGGATAGAAAAAGAAGACCCATCTATTTGCTGTCTACAAGAGACTAATTTTAGACCTGAGGACACCTTCAGATTGAAAGTGAGGGGATGGAGAACTATCTATCATGCTACTGGAAGTCAAAGGAAAGCTGAAGTAGCAATACTTATATCAGACAAACTAGACTTTAAATTAAAGGCTGTAACAAGAGATGAAGAAGGGCATTATATAATAATTACAGGGTCTATCCATCAGGAAGAGCTAACAATTATAAATGTCTATGTGCTGAATATGGGAGCCCCCAAATATATAAAACAATCCCAAACATAAGCAACCTTATTGATAAGAATCTGGTAACTGCAGGGGACTTTAATACTCCACCTACAACAATGGATAGATCATCTAGACACAGGATCAATAAAGAAACAAATAAAGAAACAATGATACACTGGATCAGATGGACTTGACAGATATATTTAGAACTCTGCATCCCAAAGCAACAGAATATACTTTCTTCTCCAGTGCACATGCAACATTCTCCAAGATAGATCACATACTGGGTCACAAATCAGCCCTTCATAAGTATACAAGAATTGAGATCATACCATGCATACTTTCAGACCACAATGCTATGAAGCTTGAAATCAACCACAGAAAAAAGTCTGGAAAACCTCCAAAAGCATAGAGGTTAAAGAACACCCTACTAAAGAATGAATGGGTCAACCAGGCAATTAGAGAAGAAATTTAAAAATATATGGAAACAAATGAAAATGAAAATACAACAATCCAAATGCTTTGGGATGCAGCAAAGGCAGTCCTGAGAGGAAAATACATTGCAATCCAGGCCTATCTCAAGAAACAAGAAAAATCCCAAATACAAAATCTAACAGCACACCTAAAGGAAATAGAAGCAGAACAGCACAAACCCAGCCGAAGAAGACACCCCAAACCCAGCAGAAGAAGAGAAATAATAAAGGTCAGAGCAGAAATAATATAGAATCTAAAAAAACTGTAGAGCAGATCAACGAAACCAAGAGTTGGTTTTTTTGAAAAAATAAACAAAATTGATAAACCTCTAGCCATGGCTTCTCAAAAAGAAAAGGGAGAGGACCCAAAAGGATAAAATCATGAATGAAAATGGAATTATTACAACCAATCCCTCAGAGATACAAGCAATTATCAGGGAATACTAAGAAAAATTACATGCCAACAAACTGGACAACCTGGAAGAAATGGACAAATTCCTAAGCACCCACACTCTTCCAAAACTCAAACAGGAAGAAATAGAAAACTTGAACAGACCCATAACCAGTGAAGAAATGGAATAAGTTATCAAAAATCTCCCAACAAATAAGAGTCCAGGACCAGATGGCTTCCCTGGGGAATTCTACCAGACATTTATTATTTTTAATTTTTTTTCAATATATGAAATTTATTGTCAAATTGGTTTCCATACAACACCCAGTGCTCATCCCAAAAGGTGCCCTCCTCAATACCCATCACCCACCCTCCCCTCCCTCCCACCCCCCATCAACCCTCAGTTTGTTCTGTTTTTAAGAGTCCCTTATGCTTTGGCTCTCTTCCACTCTAACCTCTTTTTTTTTTCCCTTCCCCTCCCTCATGGGTTCCTGTTAAGTTTCTCAGGATCCACATAAGAGTGAAACCATATGGTATCTGTCTTTCTCTGTATGGCTCATTTCACTTAGCATAACACTCTCCAGTTCTATCCATGTTGCTACAAAGGGCCATATTTCATTCTTTCTACCAGACATTTAAAGCAGAGATAATACCTATCCTTTTCAAGCTATTCCAAAAAATAGAAAGGGAAGGAAAACTTCCAGACTCATTCTATGAAGCCAGCATTACTTTGATTCCTAAACCAGAGACCCAGCAAAAAAAGAGAACTGCAGGCCAATATCCCTGATGAATATGGATGCAAAAACTCTCAATAAGATACTAGCAAGTCGAATTCAACAGCATATAAAAAGAATTATACACCATGATCAAGTGGGATTCATTCCTGGGCTGCAGGGCTGGTTCAACATTCGCAAATCAATCAATGTGATACATCACATTAATAAAAGAAAAGATAAGAACCGTATGATCCTGGCAATCGATGCAGAAAAAGCATTTGACAAATATCAGCATCCTTTCTTAATAAAAACCCTCAAGAAAGTCGGGATAGAAGGAACATACTTAAACATCATAAAAGCCATTTATGAAAAGCCCACAGCTAATATCACCCTCAATGGGGAAAAACTGAGAGCTTTCTCCCTGAGATCAGGAACACGACAGAGATGTCCACTCTCACCGCTGTTGTTTAACATAGTGTTGGAAGTGCTAGCATCAGCAATCAGACAACAAAAGGAAATCAAAGGCATCAAAAATGGCAAAGATGAAGTCAAGCTTTCACTTTTTGCAGATGAAATGATATTATACATGGAAAACCCGATAGACTCCACCAGAAGTCTGCTAGAACTGATACATGAGTTCAGCAAAGTCGCAGGATACAAAATCAATGTACAGAAATCAGTTGCATTCTTATACACTAATAATGAAGCAACAGAAAGACAAATAAAGAAACTGATCCCATTCACAATTGCACCAAGAAGCATAAAATACCTAGGAATAAACCTAACCAAAGATGTAAAAGATCTGTCTGCTGGAAACTATAGAAAGCTTATGAAGGAAATGGAAGAAGATATAAAGAAATGGAAAAACATTCCATGCTCATGGATTGGAAGACTAAATATTGTCAAAATGTCAATACTACCCAAAGCTATCTATACATTCAATGCAATCCCAATCAAAATTGCACCAGCATTCTTCTCGAAGCTAGAACAAGCAATCCTAAAATTCATATGGAACCACCAAAGGCCCTGAATAGCCAAAGTAATTTTGAAGAAGACTAAAGTGGAAGACATCACAATCCCAGACTTTAGCCTCTACTACAAAGCTGTAATCATCAAGACAGCATGGTATTGACACAAAAACAGACATACAGACCAATGGAATAGAATAGAAACCCCAGAAGTAGACCCACAAACGTATGGCCAACTAATCTCTGACAAAGCAGGAAAGAATATCCAGTGGAGAAAGGACAGTCTCTTTAACAAATGGTGCTGGGAGAACTGGACAGCAACATGCAGAAGGTTGAAACTAGACCACTTTCTTACACCACTCACAAAAATAAACTCAAAATGGATAAAGGACCTGAATGTGAGACAGGAAACCATCAAAACCCTAGAGGAGAAAGCAGGAAAAGACCTCTCTGCCTCAGCCGTAGCAATCTCTTACTCGACACATCCCCAAAGGCAAGGAAATTAAAAGCAAAAATGAACTACTGGGACCTTATGAAGATAAAAGCTTCTGCACAGCAAAGGAAACAACCAACAAAACTAAAAGACAACCAACGGAATGGGAAAAGATATTTGCAAACGACATATCGGACAAAGGGCTAGTATCCAAAATCTATAAAGAGTTCACCAAACTCCACACCCAAAAAGCAAATAACCCAGTGAAGAAATGGGCAGAAAACATGAATAGACACTTCTCTAAAGAAGACATCTGGATGGCCAACAGGCACATGAAAAGATGCTCAACGTTGCTCCTCATCAGGGAAATACAAATCAAAACCACACTCAGATATCCCCTCACGCCAGTCAGAGTGGCTAAAATGAACAAATCAGGAGACTATAGATGCTGGAGAGGATGTGGAGAAACGGGAACCCTCTTGCACTGTTGGTGGGAATGCAAATTGGTGCAGCCACTCTGGAAAACAGTGTGGAGGTTCCTCAGAAAATTAAAAATAGACCTACCCTATCACCCAGCGATAGCACTGCTAGGAATTTACCCAAGGGACACAGGAGTACTGATGCATAGGGGCACTTGGACCCCAATGTTTATAGCAGCACTTTCAACAATAGCCAAATTATGGAAAGAGCCTAAATGTCCATCAACTGATGAATGGATAAAGAAATTGTGGTTTATATACACAATGGAGTACTACATGGCGATGAGAAAGAACGAAATATGGCCCTTTGTAGCAACATGGATGGAACTGGAGAGTGTGATGCTAAGTGAAATAAGCCATACAGAGAAAGACAGATACCATATGTTTTCACTCTTATGTAGATCCTGAGAAACTTAACAGAAGACCATGGGGGAGGGGAAGGAAAAAAAAAGAGGTTAGAGTGGGAGAGAGCCAAAGCATAAGAGACTGTTAAAAACTGAGAACAAACTGAGGGTTGATGGGGGGTGGGAGGGAGGGGAGGGTGTGTGAGGGGTGCTGAGGAGGGCACCTGTTGGGATGAGCACTGGGTATTGTATGGAAACCAATTTGACAATAAATTTCATATTAAAAAAAAGAACCTAATTAAGGAAGGCTCTTTGACCCAGGAATTACAGTTGAGAAGTTTATCTCAGAGAATAATTAGGAATGGATATGTGTTTTGCAATATTAACAACAATAATTTGGAATGAACTTACGTTTCTAAAACTAGGAGCTGACTAAATACATTGTGGTGTAGGCCATGCAATGGATTACTGTGTAGCCTCTAAAATAAGGGCAGGACAGAGGAGCATGAACTGACACGAAGAGATGGTGATGAAAACATGTTACTAAAAAGGGGAGATTGAAAGTCAATACACACAATGGCCCCTGAACCCCAATATACACAATGATTCCATTTTTTAACTTAAAAACCTCTATGTATGGGGAAAAAACAGTCTAAAAAGACATACTCTGTCTCCCCCACAAGTTACTAAAATAGTAGGATTATGGATTAAATTTTTTCATTATATCTTATTTGCATTTTAATTTTTCTACATTAAATATCTATTGTTTTTATAATTAGAAGAAATATTTTTAGTAGGTGGGAAGAAGTAGGGGAGTAGTTAACAGAGCCAAAGCTGTGGAAAGCACAACTGTAATCAAGACAAAAATTTTGGTAATTTGGTTATGGGTTGTATTTTTTTCTTAACATTAAAAAAAATGTTTATTTACTTATTTTGAGAGTGAGAGAGAGCAGGGGAGGGGAAGAGAGAAGGGAGAGAGAGAGAATCCCAAGCAGGCTCCACACTGTCAGTGCAGAGTCCGACATGGGGCTCGAATTCACGAACTGTGAAGTAATGACCTGAGCCGAAATCAAGAATGGAACACTTAACTGACCGAGCCACCCAGGTGCCCCAAAGGTTATGGGTGTTCTTGCAGAGAGCAACTTCAACAGAAGTGGGTATACAATACATATTAGACTGGATGGATAGGAGGGTGGGAAATGGAAATGTGGTGATGAAAAGAGTAGACCACTTTTTTTTAAAAATATGAACTTTATTGTCAAATTGGTTTCCATACAACACCCAGTGCTCATCCCAACAGGTGCCCTCCTCAGCACCCCTCACCCACCTTCTCCTCCCTCCCACCCCCCATCAACCCTCAGTTTCTTGTTTTTAACAGTCTCTTATGTTTTGGCTCCCTCCCTCTCTAACCTTTTTTTTTTTTTTTCTTTTTCCTTCCCCTCCCCCATGGTCTTCTGTTAAGTTTCTCAGGATCCACATCCTGAGATGTGGTGTCTGTCTTTCTCTGTGTGACATATGGTGTCTGTCTTTCTCTGTGTGACTTATTTCACTTAGCATAACACTCCCCAGTTCCATCCACATTGCTACAAAAGGCCATATTTCATTCTTTCTCATTGCCACGTAGTACTCCATTGTGTATATAAACTACAATTTCTTTATCCGTTCATCAGTTGATGGACATTTAGGCTCTTTCCATAATTTGGCTATTGTTGAAAGTGCTGCTATAAACATTGGGGTACAAATGCCCCATGCATATCCAATGGAAAAAAGACAGTCTCTTTAACAAATGGTGCTTGGAAAACTGGAAAGCTACAAGTAGACCACTTTTTAAAAATATTTGGTGGCAAACGGAAGCAGCAGCAAGATTTTGCTTACCAGAGTCAACAAGGTTTACATGGCTTGCTTGATATCAATTTTTCATGATAGTCTTTTTTTTAAGTTTATTTATTTTGAGAGAGAGAGAGAGTGCACGTGTGCAAGCGGGGGAGGGGCAGAGAGAGGGTGAGAGAGAATTCCAGGTTCCGTGCTGCCAGCGTGAAGCCCAACACGGGGTTCAATTCCACAAACTGTGACATCATCACCTGAGCTGAAATCAAGAGTCAGATACTTAACTGACAGCTGTCCAGGAACCCCACGATAGCCTTAATGAGGGAAAGAACACAGCTTAACAGCTGAGTCTTAAAGTGTGAGAAATGAGTTCCAACTTAGTCTTCCACAAGGTTATCCTTCTTTATTCACTAGTTGTAATGGTGGAATACAGCCTAGACCCTCTTTTAACAAACTCAGTGACCCATGGTGCAGTTCTGCAATGTCATCTGCTTCTCCATAACTAGGTTCTCTCATCATGCAGTTGTGCATTTTGCATAATTTAGAAGGTTGTAAAAAAAAAATTAAGTTCTTTTCTGTTTGAAGTCATTATTTTCTGAAGAAATGAAGGCATTAGAGTTGCACACTCCAAAAATGGATTCTTATGTTAAATACTATTTACCCATGATAAAGAACATTTATAAAAAACCTACAACTAGCTAGCATCATACTTAATTGTGAAACACCAAATACTTTCCCTGAAGATTAAGAGCAAAGCAAGGATGTCCACTCTCATCACTCTTATTTAACACCAGACCAGAGGTCCTAGCCAGTGCAATGAGGTATAAGAAAAAAAAAAGGGGGGGGGGCATACAGATTAGAAAGGAAGAAATAAAACTGTCTCTGTTTGAAAGTGATAGGATTAGAGCACTGGGTATTGTATGGAAGCCAATCTGACAATAAATTTCATAAAAAAATGAAAGTGATAGGATTAACTAAATAGAAAATCCCAAGGAATCTCCAAAACCTTCTACAGCTAATAAGTAAGTTTAGCAAGGGTGCAGGATATAATATTAATATACAAAACAACTGTATTTCTATGTACTAGCAACAAAAGTAAAATTTAAAAATCAGAATAATTTATAATAGCACCAAAAACCAGGAAATACTTAACATATAAATCTAACAACATGTACAAATCTGTGTGCTGAAACTATAAAACATTAATGAAAAAATAAAAGAATACCTAAAAAATGGAGAGATATATTGCCTTAATGGACTAGAAGTATTAAGTATGGACTAGAAGTATTACTAAGATATCAATTCTTTCCAATTTGATCTACAGATTATAATGCAATCTCAACCAAAATCTCAGCAGTAATTTCTGCAGATATTGACATGCTAATTCTGAGACTTACAAGAGAAGGAACTGGAATAGCTAAGACAATACTGAAAAAAAAATTTGGAGGATTCACACCGCTTGATTTTAAGACTAACTATGAAGCTACCATAATCAAGACTGTGTGGGAATGGTGAAAGGTAAGACATAGATCAATGGAAAGACTGGAGAGCTGTATACTATGTACATGTGGAGAGAACTGTACACATACAGTGAACTGATTTTTGACAAAGAATAGTTTTTCTCTTAACAAAGGTGTTGGACCTCCATGTGTGAAAAGGAAAAAAAAGTCTTGACCTATACTTCACATCTTACACAAAGGCTACCTCAAAATAGGTAATAGATCTAAATATAAAATTATAAAACCTCTAGAAGAAACACAGGAGAAAAAATTTCATGGTCCTGGGCAAAGATTTCTCAGATATGATCTCAAAAGCATGATCTATAGAAGAAAACCATTGATAAAATGGATTGCATAAGAATTAAAAATTTTCATTCTGTGAAAGACACTATTGTAAGTGGGAAGCCAAGCTAAAGACTGGGAGGAAATATTTGTAAATCATATATTCAACAAAAGACTTACATCTAGAATACATAAAGAACCCTCAAACTCAACAATAGGAAAACAAATAACCCAATTAAAATGAATACAAGTTTTGAATAACCATTTCACCAAAGAAGATATAAAGACAGAAACACATTAAAAGATGCTCAACATCATTAATCATTAAAGAAATGGAAATTAAAACCACCAAGATATACAACTATGTATCTATTAGAATGGCTAAAAAACACACACAAAGAGATGATATCAAATTCTGATGAGCATATGGATCAACTAAAACTCTCATACAATGCTGCTGGAATTTCAAATTTGCAGCAATGTGGATGGAACTGGAAGGTATTATGCTGAGTGAAATAAGTCCATCAGAGAAAGACAGATATATGTATTCACTCATATGTGGATCTTGAGAAACTTAACAGAAGACTATGGGCGAAGGGAAGGGGAAAAAAAAGTTACAGAGAGGGAGGGAGGCAAACCATAAGAGACTCTTAAGGACTGAGAACAAACTGAGGGTAGATGGGCAGTGGAGGAGGGGAAAGTGGGTGATGGGCAGGAAGGAGTTCACCTGTTGGGATGAGCACTGGGTGTTGTATGTAAGCCAATTTGACAATAAATTATATTAAAAAAAAAGAAAAAATGGCATAGCCATTTGGGAATAAAATTTGATAGCATCTTATAAAGTTAAACATACATTTACAATAGCCAAAAATCCTATTCCTAGAAATTTACCTAAGAAAAATGAAAGTTTATATTCATACAAAAACCTGTAAAGAAATATTTTTTAATAGCTTTATTCATAACCAACAAAAAGTGGAAATAGTGCAAATGTCTTTCAAATAGTGAATAACTGCAATGGAATACCACTCAGCAACAGAAAAATTGGTAAGTGCAACAACATGGATGAACCTCTGGATGGCATTATGCTGAGTGAAAGAAGTCAGACTCAAAAGGCTACATTCTACATTATTTCATTCAAATGACATTCTGGAAAAGGCACACCTACAGTGATGGAGAACAGACTGTCATAGGTTAAAGGTAGGGGGAAGGTTTGACTACAAAATGGTAGCATGATGGAATTCTTAGGAATTTCAAAAATCTTGATTGTGGTGGTGGTTACATGACTATGTGTTTATCAAAATTTACAGAACTTTAAATCACAAAGAATGAATTTTGCTCTTTGTAAACTTAAAAACAAACAAATAAATAAGAATTTAAAAATTATTGTCTGTCTGGTCTGTTCCTCACTGTTACAACTACTCACTACAAGACCACTGGTTATCTCAGAGTCACAGGGTTAGGAGGGAGCTTACTGGGAAACTGGTACAGTCTCCAATCCAATACATAAATTTCTTCTAGAGGTCTCCTGGGAGCTTCTGCTTGAGAATCACCAGCAAAGAACTCCCCATCTCCCAAAGCAGGCTAGCTTACACTGGACAGTTCCTGTTGCTAGCAAGTTACTTCTTTTATTAGCTAAAATCAGCTTCACTGACTACTGTTGGTCCTAGTCCTATTCCTTGGAGCTACACATAAAAAGGCAGGGGCCATCTCCTCTGCCTTAGAGGTGGCAGAAGGTATGCACAGAGGAACAGTCTGAAGTGACTTAGTCAGAAGCTAAGGGCTTATACCTTCTGGACCCACCCCTCTGTGCAGGAGTCTATGAAATTCTGGGCTATGAGCCATGAGACGTCATCTGATCTTGGCTCTAGCCCTAGAAATGCCTGGACCATGCACCAGAGAGGAAGGGTACTATGCTCCCAGGGCCTCTCCTGAATGAAACTTGATCACAGTCTCAGTCACTCTCTCCTTGAACAGAAAATTTCTTTATATCATGTTCATTCCTTTCCTATTATTCTTTTCTGACCTCTAGCTTCGTGAAGAAAATCCACAAATCAATTCTGGTCAGCAATTAAGGGAAAACCCTTGAACAGGATTCAA
This sequence comes from Prionailurus bengalensis, assembly GCF_016509475.1. NCBI lineage: Eukaryota > Metazoa > Chordata > Mammalia > Carnivora > Felidae > Prionailurus > Prionailurus bengalensis. The sequence continues at coordinate 20,306,027 of NC_057348.1, read as the reverse complement.
GATGGGCAAGCCAAGATGGGCTGTAGCCATTCCCACTAGAACCATAGTCTGGCCATCTGGATCACCTGCCTGGGCAGAAGGGGTCCATCCAGAGGAGAGAAGGTGTCATCTTACCTGTTTAAAGTTGCCATTTTTCCTCTGCTCCCAGTCCATCATGTCATGAAAGATGGGAATCATGATGTTCCGTACTTCTGGCTGTGGGACCAGTGTCACACCCAGAAAAGGACCAATCATTCCCGGAATAAAGTGGATCTTATGTTCACCTGAACAACAAAACCCAATACATATTAGTTTATGCTTTCTTTGCTCCTTCTATAGAAGCTTCCCAAGTGTGGCCATAGCAGATACTTTCATCTGCCCTGGAAACATTGAGAGGAGAGCAAGCTCTCCCCTATGGCTCTCTGAGATACTCTTTTCCTTGGCTTTTTAGAATTCATAGATAAAACTGGCCCATCCCAGCTAAAACAAATGTTCAACAGGCATAAATTGCCTTCCCAAAGAATTTATGGGGAAACTACCCAAAAATCATTCCGAGGTCAAGGAACAGAGTTCACTACTTTAGACAGAACAGGATTTCTGAGTAACCTATGACAGTTTCATATTGTTCAGCATTTATTTAGCAAGGAATATTTATCCATTTCTGCTTAAACACAACGCACTATCCCTGGGGTCTCTACCTCTAGCCCAAAGGCATTTAAGAGATTCTTAAATACTGAGAACAAACTGAGGGTTGATGGGGGGTGGGTGAGAGGGGTAAGTGGGTGATAGGCATTGAGGAGGGCACCTGTTGGGATGAGCACTGAGTGTTGCATGGAAACCAACTTTACAATAAATTACATTTAATATAAAAAATAAAAATAAATAAGTGATGAGATTTTCATAGTCCCTGGTCCAGCCACCAGAGGCCTGAAGTTCATGGGCCTCTTCAAAGTCTGTGCTCATGTCTGCCCAAAAGGCTTCATCCTGAGTTAGCAGGAGCCTCCTGCACAGCCCTACTTGGACAGAATGGCTCAGGGACTCTGTCTGTGCTCCTCCCCATGTCTGTCCCTTGTCTTCACATTGCACTCTGATGGTAGCACTGCATATACACACACTAGACCAGCTCATCCCCCAACATTCTTTCCACGGGAAGTGGGTGATGCAGACTTCCTTGACTGGCCTGCAATCTGGGGCATGTTCGTAGAAGCCAGGGCCAGTCCTGAGGACTGTGGGACAGAACTTTTCTCTTTCTTGCAGTGGTGGAACAGAGTGAACCATTTTCCAGAGCTTTACTTTCAGTCCTTCAGAGTCTATAAAGGAGACAAACTGTGGACCAGTGTAATGATTGCTATAGCCAAGTAAAACCCGTTCTTGAGGACCAGAAAATGCCATTTACACACAAACACACACACACACATACACACACACACGCACACAGGCACACACACACAAGATAGAGGCAAGAATAGCTTTATCAGGCAAATTTGGCATCTTTTTTGGTTTCTTCTATTGTGAAAGCCTATCTAAGGGGCCAATATTAGCCCTGAGGCTGATTCTACATATCCCAATCTTGGTATTTGGTACAGTTTATTAGTACCTTGTGTTCCTGGGACTTTCAGAGTCAACTTCAGGGTTAAGACCTATACCCAGACTATGCTGGATGCAGGGTGTAAGAGTACTGAACTGGAAAGCCTGCTTGGTGAAATGTATCCCCACTCACAGAAGGAAGCCCTAATCTTCACTGGCAGGAATGCCTCCCACCTTGTTTGCTGCTTCAGGGTTAGTGACTGAGATGGTTAATGGAGGACTGGAAGATTTTATGACCACCATTCCTAAGGCTTCAGAGGCATGAACTCAGTTGAAAACAGTAATAGCTAGGAAGCGTAATGGCTTTTCAGGGTAACAGCTTCTCTAGTATCCTGAGAGGCCACTCAGAAGCCTATAATACCAAAGGATGGCTCTCCTAGTCACCAGGGCAATACAAGGATTCCACCAAACAATCTGACAATTTCAGATCCAAAGCACTGGGTATTAGAGAAGCTGCTGAAGGAAAGGGAGCTAAAATCAATCTCACTTAGGGGCTGCAATTCCCTTCTTGCATGCAATCTTCGTGCAACTGGTGGCAGAAACCTGATCTGCATGGCCTGAATACCAGAGACCCAAAAGATGTTTCAATATTTATGGAAATGAATAGCTGCCCTTGCTCATGTGCTGAGTATTTCCAAGATCTATACTTCTGTGCACTTACCATGATGAACACTGAGTAATGTACAGAAATGCTGAATCAGTATATTGTATACCTGTAACTAATATAACACTGTATGTTAACTATATTGGGATTAAAATTAAAAACTTAATTAAAAAAAGATCTATGTTTCTGAGTCTGCCACTTTTGGACTGGGACATGAAGAGTACAGAAGATCTTACTGGCATCAGTTCTTAAGCTGGAAAAAACTCCTAGAGCCTTCATACTCTTCTCCTTTGGACTTTAGTTCTCAAAAAAGGGAACGTGCATGTGTGTTACTGGGGTCTTGCTTCTCAGCCTAACTCTCCCTCTAAAAGGCTCCGTGTACATGTGGGGCAACTTCCACCTGAGGTGTTACATTAAAGATATGTAAAGGTCACTTTGGTCTGAATTAACATCCATAAAACCTGGGGGAAGTTACTAGTCTTATCACTTTTTATTTGGCTATGCAATATGTGGAAGAGAAAAATAGGGAGAAAAGACCTACCCAAATTCTGCCACATGCTGAACAGTTCATAAGCCATCATCACACGCATGTCCCCATACCTGGAAATAATAACACAGGATCCAGCTTTCAGTGGGAGAAAGTTCAGGAAGGTGGGGCTATAAACCCAATAAGGCTAGCACTTCAGCACTGTCTCTAATGCTTCCCCCAGCACTACGTCATTTGGCTGTCAACTGAACTCTCACATTTGGCTCTTTGGAAAGCTACCCAGTGAGAACCTTGTGGACTTCTGAGGAACCACTCATGGAAACATAACCCTATCTGGATGTGTGGTAGGGAGGTGAATAAGAAACATATGTCTTACTTATCTATAATCTTCTTCCTCTTGGCTGAAGTGATGATTTCTAGCTGAAGGCTTGGCTGATTTATGAACAGAACTGCCAGGCTAAAATAAGAATTCCACACCTAGAGAGACAGAGAAAGAGAAAACTTGTGACAGCCCAAGTCCTTAACCTTGCAAGGAGAGATTCTAAATATATGGATGTAGCACAGAATTCATTTTACAATTTTAAGATTTTGGTTTTTTTCCTTTATAAATGTCTTTGCAAACCACTTTTTTTTTTTCTTGACTCCTCTTAAAACCAATAGTGTTGTTTCTGGCCTAGAAAGCCTACTCCTGGATGTCTGGCTCCCAGTACCTCCAAAAGGGAGACTCTTGGGTCATATCCTAGTCATTATCAAACTTGGAAGTGGTTCAATACTATGAGCATATTAATAAAGCAAAAGCCCAGTGAGCCTGCCCTAGCTCCCAGCCACACATCTGACACCTAGCTAAGTCCATCTCAAATTCCTGACCTGAAAAATTGTGAGTAAAATAAAATGGTTGTTAATTTTAAGTAAAACAAAAACAGGAACAAAAACAGTGAGCTTGTTTTTTGGCTTTCTACTGTTATTACAAATATAGCAATGGATCTCAGGAACTCCTACCTTAAAGTCGAAGTCTGTCTCTGTAAAATTCTTGTGCAGTGCAGAAGACAGGTACTGGACAGTAGTGACTATAATACTGTAGTAAGGGAACAAGGCATTGGCAGAGTTAAAAGACTAACAATGGCATCTGTCAACTTAGCATCTATGACCTATGAGTAAACATCTTGAGTACAACTTGCTCTCATATAAGATGTAACTATGAGGGAAATGGATAGATGGCAGAAACCTCACAGAAAACTGGTCTTGGAGAAATGCTCCATAGTTGGCAGGACAGCATAGAACATCAGTGGGTTCTAGGCCTGGCTCTGCCATTACCTGACCTTGGTACAACTTCTGCCTGAGCCCAAGGGTCCCTCCCTATAACAGGGGGTGGGGGAAGTTAGTTGGTTCTTTAAGATTTCTTCTAGTTCAAAGAGTGATTCTAGTATTTTGAGGACTTTTGGGTAATGAATGTATATAATGACTACCAGAGAACTTAGAGAATAATTTTATTATTTTACTTGATAATAAGGGTTTATAATGATTAAATCCCTTTTATCATAAACTCTTATCATATACTATTATTTTTATCTATAAGTCATTTGTTTTCAGCCTTTGGTCTAGAATATCACTCTCAATTTTAGCCTGGGCAAATACAAGGAGCAATGGGAGCCTGGCTTGCCAGAGTCAAGGGCACAGGTTAAAGCAGAGAGGAAATGAAGTGGGACAGGCAGGTAAGGGTTTGATTACAGAGGCCCTTAGGTGCCAGGCAAAAGAACGTATGTCTAACACTGATTACCCTGGCTTTGGTGCAGAAGAGAGGCAAGGCAAAAAAAGTGCATTAGAGAGACCAGTCCACCAGCACAGGAAGTAACAAATTTGAAAGGTAAAAGCCTTAAAAGAAGAGGCTGTTGCTATAGGATGGGCTGAGGAGGACCATGAAGTGCTCTGAGTAGAGCTAAGAGAAAGAAACAAAAGAGAGTCAAATGGAAAATCCATGATTTGAGGAAATACATGTGCAACTTTGTTTATAACCATTCTTCTGTTCTCTATAAAATGTTTGCAATTTTGAAAAAAGAAAAAAAGTGCTCCATAAAAGATACAAAGTAGAAAGACCGTACTGATACCTTGCGAATATCTAACATAAATAATGTCACTATGTTACATGTATTGCCAACATAAAAAGCGAATCAGTGGGAGAAGGCTGAGGGCTAGAAAGTGGAAACCAAGTGGCCTTCTCCTGAGTGGAGGGAAACCAGATGAGTCAGCACCTTACCACCTGCATCACTCTCCTGGTTTGCCAATTAGAAGTACAGGCTAGAAATATGAATGGAACAGGCGATCTGGGAGCAGTCTAAGGGTGAATTCTGTGGCTGGACTCAGAAGTGGTCAAAGCCTTACAGCCAGGTCTCGGGTGCGTAATGAGCATTAGCTGTGGGAGGCAAGCAATATCTGGCAGACAACACAAATCAAATGAAGAGGAGGGCTTGGGATACTGCTTGCAACTAGAGAGCAACAAAGGCCAGTGGTCCATGAAACAGGTCTTTCTCAAGGAGGAACCTTCTCTGGGTATTATTATTTCACATCCTTTGTATTCCTTTTCTATATGAACCATGGGATCATCTGCCAGGCACTTAAGACTCCATTTTGAACTATCTTCAATGCTTTCTTCTTGAATTTATGGTAAACAGTCAAGTCCTGCTGATTGTGCCTCCAAACATTTTTCACATTTACCCTATTCTCTCTGTTCCCAAGGCCTTGGCAATCATCTCTGTCTTGCTTTCTCTCTGCCTCTCACACACACTCTCTCTCCCTAGTCTGAGAATAGCTCTGTTGATGCTGGTGCTTCCACACTCACTTGCTTGTGAGAAGTCTCATCACCATCCAGTCCCGAGGGAAGACACTCATCTTCATCAGGTTCCGGAACACACAGAAAATCTTCAGCAGGAATTCCTGATCCAGGAGGAAAATCTGATGTGAGATACCACCACTACTACTACAGCATGCATTTTCTCAACAGGGCTTTCCTGACCTCTAGACCATAAGAATGGGTGGAATCAGTGGGTCAGATTCCGATTCCCTTTGTGAGTTACTTCTCTTTTAGAGGACTGCATGAGAGTCAGATGTAGGCTAGATGGGAGAAGACCCAAACTGGGTAGAACAGATGCAGCTCTCTACCCACTGAGGCTAGTACCTAAATCCCAAAGCATAGGGAAAGTTACAGCCCATCAGAACCGGTATCCAACTGGGTCTGTGGGTCTCATTCTTTGAGCCCTGGGCCTTGGGCACTTGATGCTAAGAATCTGCTTTCGTGGATGTTAAGAACACATTGACAGGAGAAGCACTTTAGGAATGGCAGAATGAAGACCTCCAAAAATGTGCTCCTATATGAAAGCAATGAGAATACGGGCAAAGACAGGTTAAGCAAGGAGTTACAACAATCCAAGGAGTAGTCAAGAAAAATGGGTTGAATCTTAGTAGGAACAGTGGACTTCATTGCATTTTAATTTGCCCTATTCCTATCCCCTTCTTCTTCCTACCTCCACGGTATCCTTGAAAACAAGCAACTGCAGAACTACAGTAGTAGTGAAAACCAGCAGCTTAGCATTCACTAGAAGGGACAAAATGGTTTTGGAGCTCCCTCAAAAGTGCCGTCCTCAGAAAATTATTAACTTTTCTATCTGTCTGGCAGCAACCTAGGAAATTCCCATTCAGAGAGCTTATTCAATCTGGTTCAGAGCTTACTCAATGAGAAGAGCCTTTTACTTGGGGGCATTTATTGGGGAAAAAATCAGCCATAAGGATTTAACATCCTAGCTGCATGAAGAGGCCATATCAGAACATGTAAGAAAATTGCCAGAAGAGTTAAAAGAAAATCTGGGGAATGAGATATCTATATCTATATATAGATATCTATATCTATCTATCTATCTATCTATCTATCTATCTATCTATCTATCGATATACATATATAGATATATATATATGTATATGTATGTATAGGGACTTTGAAAATCTCTGACATATACGTGGGAATCTGGAAGTCCACACACGTTAGGGCTGTACGTATTCCAAGGAAAGACCGAAGAAACCTAATCTCTCACCCTGGCTGACTTTGTGGCTCTATGAGAAGTAGGAAGTGAAGGCTAAGGCAATAATGTAAACTGCTGGAGCACTGAAGGTGAGACCCAATACATGCATACAGACACTTAGCAAAGTATCAAAGACTTATTGGCTTAAGGCATTTAAGGAAATCTCTGTCCAGGTGTTAGCTGACCACTAAGCTAACTGAATGAAGACCTCAGTGGCTTCACACAACAAAGAATACAGACATTAAAGAATTAGTCCAGGAAAGTAACTAAACAAGCAAGTAAACAAATATCAGTAACAACAAAACAAAAAAAAGCAACAACAACAAATCCTGGGATGTGGGGTGGGGTGAGATCTGATTTCCAGAGTTGCCATGTTATTTACATTTTCCAGTTTTCAACAAAAAAATTATAAGATGTGAAATTAAACATGAAAGTATGACCCATACACAGGAAAAAGAAGTCAAGAGAAACTTTACCTGAGGTAGCTCAAATACTGGACTTACTAGGAAAAGACTTTAAATCAGCTGTTATAAATACCCTCAAAGAACTAAAGGAAACCATGCCAAAGAATTAAAGGAAAGTACAAGGACAATATCTCACCAAATAGAGAATATCAATAAAATAGATATAAATTATTTAAAAAGCATTAAATAGAAATTTTAGAGTTTAATAGTACCATACCTAAAATGTAAATTTTGCTAGAGAAGCTCAACAGCAGATTTGAACTGACAGAAGAAAGAATCAGGAAATTTAAAAGATAGGTCAACTGAGATTGTTCAGAGGAACAGAAAGAAAAAAATGGAGAAAAACAAACAAAGCATGAGACCTATGGGACACCACCAATTGTAAAAACATACAAATAATAGGAGAATCAGAAAAAGAGGAGAGAAAAAGAAGAGGAGATGTTGAAGAACTTTTTGAAGGAATATTGGTTAACCCAAATTTGATGAAAAAACTCCAGTTACACATCCAAACAGCTCAATGAACTCCAGATAGGATAAGACCAAAGAAATCTACATACAGACATATCATAGTGAAACTGCCAAATGCCAAAAACAAAGAGAGAATCTTGAAAGCAACAAGAGAAAAATAATTTATCTTGTGCAAATGATTTTCAATAATAGGTAACTTACCAGCAGATATGATGGAGGCCAGAAGGTATTAGAATGACATATTCAAAGTACTGAAATAACATGAACATGAATATCTCGCTAATGATAGCGAGACTATCATTCAAAAATGAAGACAAAATCAAGACATTCTTAATGTAAAGAAAAATGTAATGTAAAAAAAAACTCTTAAGAGTAAAAAAAAAAACCCCAAAACTGTGAGAATTTATTAGTAGACCTGCCCTATAAGAAATACTAATGGGAGTCTCTCAGACTTAAATAAAAGTAACTTAATTGATAAAAAGAAATATAAAGCACTAGGAAAGGTGACTATATAGGTAAATATAGAAGATAGTATACATGTAAATTCATTTACTCTTTTCCTTTTTGATTTACAAGGCAACTGCATAAAGCAATATTTATAAAACTATGTTGATGAGATTATAATATATAAATATGTAATTTATATGACAGTAACAGCACAAAAAGGGGAAAGAACTGGAGTTTTATTGGAGCAAGGTTTTGTATACTATAAAATGAAATTGGTAGATAGTTTTAAGATGTTAATTGTAATTCCCAGGGCAATCACTAAGAAAATAACTTTAAAAATATACTAAAAGAAACAATGAAGAATTAAAATGGCACACTAAAAATATTTATTTAACATAAAACAAGGGATAAATGGAGGAAAAGAGGGACAAAGAAGATCTAAGACAGATATGAAACAAACAGCAAAATGGCAGATGTACATCCTAACTTATTGGTAATTACAGTAAATGTAAATGAATGAAACATTCTAATCAAAAGGCAGAGATGGAAAGATGGATAACAAATAAACATTATCCAATTATATGTGGTCTACAAGATACATACTTTAGATTCAAAGACATAAATATATTGACAGTAAAAGGATAGGAAATATACTCAATGAAAATGGTACCCAAGAGAGCTGGTATGGCTATATTGATATTAAACAATATAGACTTTAACAAAAACTGTCATTAGAGACCAAAAAAAAAAAAAAACATTTTATAATAACTAAAGAGCCAATATGTTTTAAAGACTTAATTATTAACATATATGCATTTAAAAAAGAACCCCAGGGGGCGCCTGGGTGGCGCAGTCGGTTAAGCGTCCGACTTCAGCCAGGTCACAATCTCGCGGCCCGTGAGTTCGTGAGTTCGAGCCCCGCGTCGGGCTCTGGGCTGATGGCTCGGAGCCTGGAGCCTGTTTCCGATTCTGTGTCTCCCTCTCTCTCTGCCCCTCCCCCATTCATGCTCTGTCTCTCTCTGTCCCAAAAATAAATAAACGTTGAAAAAAAAAATTTAAAAAAATAAAAATAAAATAAAAAAAAATAAAAAAGAACCCCAGAACACATGAAGCAAAATCTGACAGAATTAAAAGGAAAAATAGACAATTCAACAATGGTAGTTGGAGGCTTCAATATACCACTTTCAATAATGTATAGCACAACTAAATAGACGATCAGCAAGGAAAAAGAAATCCTGAACAATACTATAGACTAATTAGACCTAATAGACATATAAGACACTCCATCCCACAATAGCAGGATACACATAGAAGGATATATGCATTCTCTTCTCTAGGACAGAATGTATGTCAGTCCATAAAAAAAGCCTCAATATATTTAAGAGAAATGAAATCATATAAAGCATGTTCTTCAACCACTATGGAAGGGAGTTAGAAATCTATAGTAGAAGGAAATTTGGGAAAGTAAAACACATGTGTATTAGGGGGTGCATGGGTGGCTCAGTTGGTTAAGCATCCATCTCTTGATTTCCACTCAGGTCATGATCTCATGGGTTGGTGAGTTCAAACCCCACACTGGGCTCTGAGATGACTGTGGAGTCTACTTGGGGTTCTCTCTCTGCCCCTCACCCTGCTTCGGTGTTTGCTTGCTCTCTCTCTTTCTCTCTACTTGGGGTTCTCTCTCTGCCCCTCACCCTGCTTCAGTGTTTGCTCTCTCTCTCTCTCTCTCTCTCTCTCTCTCTCTCTCAAAATAAATAAATTAAAAAATATATGTGAATTAAACAATAAACTCCCAAATAACCAATGGGTTAAACAAGAAAGCACAAGTGAAACTAGGAATACTTTGAGATGAATAAAAATGAAAACATCAAATCAAAATTTATGGGATGAAGCTATGACTTATAGCTATAGTGCCTACATTAAAAAGAGATAAGGTCTTGGAGTGCCTGGGTGGCTTAGTTGGTTGAGTAGCTGACTTTGGCTCAGGTCATGATCTCACAGTTTGTGAGTCTGAGCCCCACAATGGCTGGCTGCTGTCAGCCTGCTTCAGATCCTCTGTCCCCCTCTCTCTCTGCCCCTCCCCCACTCATGCTCATTCTCTCCCTCTCTTTCCCTCTCAAAAATAAATAAAATAAAATAAAAAGAGTTAAGATCTCAAGTCAAAACCCACCTTACACCTTAAGAAACTAGAGAAAGAAGAGCAAACTAAACATGAAGCAGGTAGAAGGGAATAATAAGTGAAACAGAGAGAACAGAACAGAGCAAAAAATGAAACCAAAAGTTGATTCTTTGAAAAGATCAACAAAATTGACAAACCCAAGAAAAAAGAGGGAAAAAAAAGAGAGAAAGAAGACACTATTACTAAAACTAGGAATGAAAGAAGGGACACCATTACCAATGACACAGAACTAAAAAGGATTATAAGGTACTACCATAAATAAATGTACACCAACAAATTATATAACCTCAATGAAATGGAAAAATTCTTAGAAAGATACAAAAAACCAGAATTCATTTAAAATGAAACAAAATCTGAATAGACCTATCATAAATGAATAGATGAAATTAATAATTTAAAAGATTCACACTAAGAAAAGTGCATGGCCAGATGGCTTCACTGGTGAATTCCACCAAATATTTAAACTAGAATTAATATTTGTCTTTTTGATTAGATCCACTCTCAATGTGAAGTGGTGTCTTACTGTGGTTTTGACTCGCATTTCCCTAATGACTAATGATGTTAAACATCTTTTCATGGGTGTATTGGCAATTTATGTATCTTCTTTTTTTTAATATGAAATTTATTGTCAAATTGGTTTCCATACAACATCCAGGGCTCATCCCAACAGGTGCCCTCCTCAATGCCCATCACCCACCGTCCTCTCCCTCCCACCCCCCATCAACCCTCAGTTTATTCCCAGTTTTTAAGAGTCTCTTATGGTTTGGCTCCCTCCCTCTCTAACCTTTTTTTCCCTCTTCCCCTCCCCCATGGTCTTCTGTTAAGTCTCAGGATCCACATAAGAGTGAAAACATATGGTATCTGTCTTCCTCTGTATGACTTATTTCACTTAGCATCACACTCTCCAGTTCCATCCACGTTGCTACAGAAGGCCATATTTCATTCTTTCTCATTGCCACATAGTATTTCATTGTGTATATAAACCACAATTTCTTTATCCATTCATCAGTTGATGGACATTTAGGCTCTTTCCATAATTTGGCTATTGTTGAAAGTGCTGCTATAAACATTGGGGTCCAAGTGCCCCTATGCATCAGCACTCCTGTATCCCTTGGGTAAATTCCTAGCTGTGCTATTGATGGCTCATAGGGTAGGTCTATTTTTAATTTTTTGAGGAACCTCCACACTGTTTTCCAGAGTGGCTGCATCAGTTTGCATTCCCACCAACAGTGCAAGAGGGTTCCCGTTTCTCCACATCCTTGCCAGCATCTATAGTCTCCTGATTTGTTCATTTTGGCCACTCTGCCTGGCGTGAGGTGGTATCTGAGTGTGGTTTTGATTTGTATTTCCCTGATGAGGAGTGACGCTGAGCATCTTTTCATATGCCTGTTGGCCATCTGTATCTTCTTTGAGGAAATGTCTATTCAAATACTTTGCTCATTTTGAAATCAAGTTGCCTTTTTATTCTTGAGTTGTAAGAGTTCTCTCTATATTTTACATGCAAGTCCTTTAGTAGATATGATTTGTCAATATTTTCTTCCATTCTGTGGGTTGTTTCACTTTCTTGTTGGCATACTTTGAAATACATAAGTTTTTAATTTTGATGAAGTCTACATCTGTTTTTTCTTTTGTTGCTTGCTTTTGGTGTCATAACTAAGAAATCACTGCTAAACTGAAGGACACAAAGATACACTCCTATGTTTCCTTCTAAGAGGTTTATAGTTTAGCTCTTACATTTAGGTCTATGATCCCTTTCCTGTTGATTTTTAAAATATGATATGAGGTAGAGGTACAACTGTTTTTTCTTTTTTTGGCACAGAGATATCAAATTGTCCCAGCACCATTTGCTGAAATGACTGCTTTACTCTTTGAATTATCTTGGCAATATTATTGAAAATCAAATGACTAAATATAAAGGTTTAGTTCTAGACTCTCAATCCAATTCCATTGATCTTTATGTCTATCTTTATGCTAGTACCAATTCTGATTACTGTTATTTTTTTGTAAGTTTTGAAACTGGGAAGTATGAATCCTTCAATTTTGTTTTCTTTTTCAAGACCATTTGGCTATTCTGAGTCCCTTTCATTCCACTATGAATTATAGATCAGACTGTCAACATCTGCAAAATGGCAGCTCAAACTTGGAGAGGTCTTATATTAAAACCTGTATATCACTTTGTGAAGTACTGTCTTAACAATATTAAGTGTTCCAATCTATGTACATGGGGTGTCTTTTCATTTATTTATGTCTTTTAAAATTAATTTTCCTAATTATTTTATTTGTTTTTATACTATTATAAATGGAACTGGTCTCTTAAATTTTATTTTTGAATTGTTCATTGCTAGTGCTAAGAAATACGATTTTTGTATATTAATTGTGTATCCTACAACTTTGCTGAACTTATTACTTCTGATAGTATTTTTTGGATGTCTTAGGGTTTTCTGTAAACAAAATCATGTCATTTGAGGACATAGTTTTACTTCTTCCTTTCCCACCTGGGTGACTTTTATTTCTTTTTTGTGCCTAAATGCTCCAGCTAGATCCTCCAATATAATGAATATAAGTGGTTAGAGCAGATGTCTTTCTCTTTTTCCTGACCTTAAGAGGAAAGCATTCAATCTTTTGTTATTAAGTCTGATGTTAGCTGTGGATTTGTCATATATGCCCTTCATCAGTCTGAAGAAATTCCCTTCTATTTCTAGTTTGTTGAATGATTATATCATGAAAGGCTGGTGGATTTTTTTAAAAAATGTGTTTTTTTAACATCCATTAGGATGATCCTCTTTTGGTCCTTTATTCTATTTAATGGTGTATTACATTGATTGATTAGCATATATTAAGCCAACCTTGCATTTCTGTGTTCAATCCCACTTGATCATGGTGTATGCTTCTTTTAATATGTTCCTGGATTCTGTTTGCTAGTATGCTGCTAAAGGTTTTGCATTTATATTTATAAGGGATATTGGTCTATAGTTTTCTTTTCTTGTGATGTCTGTTTTTGGTTTCCATGTCAGGGTAATGCTGACCTCATAAAATGAGTTGGGTTCCCTCCTCTTCTATTTCTTGTAAGAGCTTGTGAAGGATTGGTATTAATTCTTCCTTAAAAATTTGGTAGAATGTACCAATTAAGCCATCTGGTCTTGGGCTTTTCTTTGTGCAAAGTTATAAATTATTAGCTTGATCTTGTTAATTTGTGATGTCTTTTAAGAGGGATATAATCAGGGACACTGAACTGTATAGTTTAAAAGTGTAAGTTTTATGGTATGCAAATTATATCTCAATAATGCTGTCATGAAAAAAAGAACATATGTACAGAACTCTATATTTGATGTGGTGGACTGCATATGTTCCCTCATCTCTGTTTCAGCTCAAATCCTCTAAAATGATAGTTAAGAAATACATATGTCCACAGAGACAAAGGAAACAGGAAATAAGAACACAGTAATCAGAAGAGGTGAACAAATTTTGAAAGCTTTCATGGTGACTGACTTAATATACTTGAGAAAGATGACAGCTAAGAGCCTTTGGAAGTGATAGCAACAGGAAGCAAGGATTTCAGAAACTGTAGGCATCACCAGGTACCTCTGTGGGACTGAGATATGAGGGCTAAAACCAGGAAGATTGATTGACAGTCTCCCTAAGATCCCTTCTGCCATCTCATGTCCCTGGGTGACCAGGCTTTCCCCATCCTGTCAGAAGACTGAGGGCTGCTCTCTGGAGTAGCTGATTACTGAGATCTGTTCTCAAGGATACAGCAACATATGAGGGTGGACATGCCAAAATGAAAATAGGCACCGATACAAAGTTTACCTGCTAAACTGGAAGGTCCCCAGACCCTTTGTGTTATTTGGTTCCCAAAATATTGGCAGGCTACTCCATCCCTAGGAAGGGTAAATGATTCCTCTCTCAGGAAATAAACAAGCCCAAGAGAACACACCAGTAGCTATAGGAATTAGAGGATGGTCTGACCCAATGACCAGACCCTCTTTAGTCAGCTACAGGGAAGCCTGCTGGAGACAAGCCTTGCACACATATAAAGCTTCTAAGTAGCACCAGAGCACTTCACTTTCAGACCCAGGACTGACATCCAAAAGTCTGTACATATAGGAGGAAAGTCTCTAACTTTTGTCTCTAACTTTGTTTCCTGAAACAAATAAAAACAGGGCAAGTTTCCAGGAAAAAAAAAAGTGACTTGACAGTACCCAACAGATTTGACCTTGAGGAATGCTGGAAGGAGAGATTTATTACAGAGAGGTAGTAGGAAAGCCTAGCCAGATTTAAAAACCAAAAGGAAATAAGAAACATGCAAATAACAAAAGGAGCAACTAATTCCAGGAAAAAACAAAGTTCTACAAGAAAGGAAGTATAGTAGCATAGTAGTTGGGTCACCACAGTATTTACCTAGCTGTAATAAAGAAGAGTTGATTACCAATTTAAACAAGAGTGTATGCAAACTATATTGGAATAAAGTAACCACCTATATTGGAAGAAAGAGAGGAAAGATGTGTATGTGTGTGTGTGTGGGGGGGGGGAGGAGGAATGATACAGAAGAATCACCCTCATCTTTCATGGGAAGAAGAAAATAGATAATAACTGACAGTTAAAATTTTATTTATCATTTTTTTTGACAGTTAAAATTTTAAATGGCAGTAGAAACTTGAAGAACAGCAAAAGAGTTCAAAGTGGCTGCTTTTGGGGAGTAGCAATTGGACATGGGTCAGGTTGAGGCAGGGAACGACCATTTTATGTTAAGCTTTGTAATATGTTTTGACTTTTAAGACCCTGTATAATTAAAAATTTAAAAACCCACAAAGTTCTGGGTATAGTGCTTGCACACAGCAGGCTTTCAATAAATGAATGACAAATTTAAAAATAAAAAATTTATGTATATATATTGTTGTTATAAGAATAAAACATTTAACTAAAAAGTAAGAGAATGATGCTAGCCTGAGCTTTTGGATGCAAATCAGTTAGTATAACACATATGATGAAAATGCTCTAGAACAGCCAACACTGGATTTTCAGGTCAAGCACTGCTTGACTTGGATGTGAGCTTTGGGCTCTGGCTAACTTTTGGCTCACTTCAAGGGCTATCAAAGTTCATCCCTCCAAGAAGATAGGCTGACCTTATGGCAATGAGTTAATGATAACAATCTGCAGAGATCCATGTCTGTGGAAAGGCAGGCAAGATCAAATACTAGCAAGTGACGCCTAATACTTATTAACTGATACAATATGATTAATAAAGGTCATGCAAATGAAAAACAATACAATGCATTATTATGAAATGCAAATGCTGTGGTTCTGAATGGAGGCAGAGCATACAACTAAAATTTGCAATAGTTTGCTCATCAAGGGATGAACTTAGTAGCACATTCTAAGGCAAAGACATAGCCCCAGTAGTTTGTCAGCAGTGATACCACTGGAAGCTTGGGAATGCTCCCTTGTCTGGATCATGGCCCATTTCTCTGCCCTATCTGCCCTGGTGCTCTGGATCTGGAGTCTGTAGCCAATGGGTAGTGCTCACTTTTGCTCTCTACAGGTCACTTCCAGAAATACGTTTTAATAATAAATTATTATTATTATTATTAATTATCATATAGTTATTAAACAGTAGAGTCTGATTTGCAGGGGCAAAATATAAGATGAGTGTTGAGTTCATAAGAAAGGGAAGAATTCTGGTTTGCTGACAGCTACTATGGCCTAGAGCAGTCTCTCATATAGGGACATGGTCACAGGGCTGCTATTAGTGAAAACTTGCCAGTGTTACTGAGGTCTGGGTGTGTAAGAACACTGCTGGCTTTCAGCTTTGGGAAGCCATACACTCACAGCTGTAAAGTGGGGCTGGTGAACCCTTAACCCTAGGCAGAGCTGGTCACTTGTACTTGCTCCCCTGGCAGGAGAAAGCCCCTGGTCAGTCTTAGCTCATGTTTCCTTTCCTGGGTGAAAAGTCAGTTCTGAGGTAGGTTTGCTGCCTACCTTGAGTTCATCTTTGCTCTGGAAGTTGTCCAGGAGGTGCTGGTAATGGGTGTCACACATCTGGCGGAGCAGCGAGAGAAGGCAGGACACATACTCACCCTGGGGACCAACCGAGAAAACACTTGGTGCAACTAATCACAAGAGCTGTGTTTCCCCAATCCACAGAGGGCAAGGAGAGAAGGAAGGGTCTGAGATGGCCCCAATGATCATGAAAGGGAAGGTGAGAACTCTGGCCCTGAAAATGAGTTTTCCTTTCTGCTAAGTTTTCTGAAGGGCTTGGGAGTTTTAATAAGACTTCTGTAGCATGGGACTAATGGTAAAACCTTAACCTATAACAAAGAAATATTGCAAAGTGAGACAGCAAGTCTCGGTTTTTTCCCTAGGAAATTTTTGGCTACACAATCCTTTGTCACTATATATTGCCAGGCCATTGTACTGAAGTTGAAAGGGATTACTCAGAACAGGGTGCTTGGCCTTCTCTGGGCAGAATGTGGGCTCTTCCCATATTGCTCCAAGATGGGATGGCCCTTCTTCAAAATTCTTCTGGGGACCTCGTAGAGCTTACATGTGGTTACTGGAACAGGAAGATGGAACAAAGTAGTTCGACATAACTTTCTGGAAAGTAGAGTCAAAACTGACCTTTATGAGAAGGTGAATTATGGGCTTTAAGATAAGTTTGGGGCGCCTGGGTGGTGCAGTCGGTTAAGCGTCTGACTTCAGCCAGGTCACGATCTCGCGGTCCATGAGTTCGAGCCCCGCGTCAGGCTCAGGGCTGATGGCTCAGAGCCTGGATTCTGTGTCTCCCTCTCTCTCTGCCCCTCCCCCATTCATGCTCTGTCTCTCTCTGTCCCAAAAATAAATAAACGTTGAAAAAAAAATTAAAAAAAAAAAAGATAAGTAAAAATTTATGGATACAAAAATGAGCCTTTAAGATTCCTTCAAGTTCCAACTGGGATAACATGGAAGAAGACCTTGTTTTAAGGACTCCAAGAATTTTACCATCTTATGGCAATTTTTGGCATAGGGAAGCTGACCAAATATTTTTAAACTCATGGAAATTTGACAACAATATTTTTGGCTCTCAAATCATTTCTAGACACATGAAATTATTCTACAAATGTATATGTGTAGAACATATACATGTATATGAACCTCAGTTTTATCTGAGCATGGGCATAATAATGGGCATAATAAGCTATAATTCCTAGATTTAGTAGGAGGATTGGAGGAATGAATGCACATAAAACTTTTCAGTGAAAAAGTCCAGTATGTAAAGGAAGTGCTCAGTAAATTATGCAGTTATTATTATCTTCATTAAAACTATGTAATTTAGTGTTGTTAACTGAGTTAATATTTGTAAAGTGCATAAAGCAGGGGTAGGCCTATAGCAAGAATTGTGTAGTTGTTGGTCAGAAGGATGGGTTACCAGGACATACCAGGGTACATGTTTTTACCTATAGTGAGAGTGCTCTCAACAGTAGATCCAAAGGGAACATTCTTTCTAAGCCCAGTGCTTCAGAACACATGCCTGCTCTCTGTTCCCCTTTCCCTCCCTAGCGTTTGGCTAGCTCCCACAGAGAATTTGCTTCAAGGAAACCACTGCAGTCTCTCACCTGCCAAATGGAAGAGTCCGTGCAACCTGTTTATTGTGTTCTGCCATCAGGGGTAAGAAGTCCACTCTGGGTGGAGGAGTGGGAACTGTCTCTCTGTCCCTCCTGAGACGTTTCCCCAGGCTGTTTCTCTTCTAATTGTCCAGTAATGCCAGTGCAATTCTAACTCATCACATTTTTTCCTGATGCTAGACATTTAGGTACAAATGTTGTGGACAAAAATAACTAGTTTGTAGATACAACCAAATTCTAAGAAAATTATTCTGTTGTGCACATCATTTAGGAGAGCCTGCTACTAGAAGGAATACTCCATTTTCCCCCTTCAATCTCTTACTGCATCTCTGCTCCACTCTACAGAACAGGAAATGAGTTGGCACAAAGGCAAAGGCCAACAGAGACAGTGTGCAGGAAAGCGAGACAGGGAGCATTCCCCACATCTGCCCTAGAGTAGACTTCTGGGACTACAAACATAGAGCCTTCAGAGTGGAGACAGGAGCTAGATGCGAGAAAGGAAGAAGGCAGCATGCTGACAACCATGCAGGGAGGTGGAGATGAAGGTGGTGCTATGAGGAGGTGGGGTTGGTGTGGAGGAGCCCCAGGTTAGAAAAGAAGGCAAGAAAACCTGAATGTTAGTTACTAACAGTGATCTCGGCTGTGCACTGCGGGCACCGCTGCCCTCTTACCGCCTCCTGAGCGTGCGATTTGCTCATGATGGTGAGCAGAGTCTGCAAGAGCACGTCCAGGAGGCTCTCCACCATCATTTCTACCTCCTCCATGACATCTGCCTCCTGGAGCGAGCAGTGAGAGAACACACCGTTAGCACCAACCTGGCTGACGTGCAGCTGGCAGCACTTACAAAGTGTGTGGCATCAGGAGTGGTCTTCTGATTGGACTCTCAACACTGAGCTCTTGGCCTCACTAGCATGAGATGTCAAGGAACCTGGGACAACAGCTCTGAGAAAAGGTGAGGCAAACCTGTCTCTGTTGCCCTGGTATGGTAGCCGGGTCTTCGCCTAACCCAGCACCACTTGACACCCACAGTTCTGAACCTCAGGTAGATACCTTAATTTCAGTATACAAGGCAGAAGCAAAGGTCGTGAAGTACCTGTTTACCTTGATTTCCCTAGAAGAGTCTGGAAAAAGCACAACATTGCTAACACTTTGAGAAAATGGTATTCATGCCACAAGGTGTGGTGGTGGCACCTTCAGGACTGCTAACACACACCTGAATGCACATAGAAGTATTTCAGTCTTTAAAAGGAATGTTTTCTTCTCAGGCCTTTCTTCTTAGGTGATCTCAAGCTTTGCTGGCCCCACTGTTGCTCAGATATGTCTACATCTCTCTTTTGAGCTTCTCAGCATTCTTGCTCATGTTTCCTGGTCCACCTGAAGGACTCTGGTCTCAGTGTGTCTTTCTCAGGCAGCCTCACAAAAACAATGGCAGGCCCCCACTGAGGGCTGCTTCTCAGCCACCACACTCTGAATTTAGGAAGTGTCTGTGCTGTCCTTCTATAGACCTCTCATGTTGAATCTCAAATCTTGTAGCCTAATTTTATTTATCTCACAGAGATTCCCACTGTCCCTTCTCCAGCCTCTTTTTATTATTACTGGTACAAATGTCTATCTGTCCATCCATCCACCAACCCATTATTCATTAAGCAGTTACCATGTGCCACTCACTTTTCGTGAATCTGAGTATACAAAGGTGAACAAGGAAGATAGTATCTTTATGCTCATGGAGCTTAAATTCCACCCCAATCCATTCATTCAATATAATTATACTGTGACCCATTCCACATGAAGAATTGGAGCAACTCTTGGTGCTAAAGTCATCTTTATCATCTGCTATACTGATCGCTAACACTCTCACCTGTGATGTCTCTCTGACTAGTTGTAAGCAACTAGTTGCACCTGACTCTAGTACCACAGATACAACCAGACCATCTCTTTCAGGTTTAAACTGTTTCCATTCCTTCTCCATTCCTTTTCTTCCCTTTATTTTCCCTTCAATTTCTCTCCTTTATTTAGCAATAAGTCTCCCACTTCCTCAAGTCTGGCCTTGGGCTGCTAATAGACCTTATGTGCTTGGTGTTGCCTCTCTGAGGCCTGGTGGGAAGGAGAGCTGCCAAACCTTTCCTGGAGCCAAGAGCAAACAATAGGGCCACTACAAGCACCATAGGCACTCTGCCAAGCAGGGCCCTGTCACCAGATGGTACTTTAAGTCTGGACACCAAAGCACCCTATTGAGGCCCTGTATCTCACTCAAACCAACCACACTCTTTTTTTTTTCAGGACCTCTCCTGTTCCACATGGATAGCCTAACCTTGCACTCTTATCACCTGTCTACTGGCCTTCATTTTATTTTATTTATTTTGTATAGAAGAGTATCTATCTAACTTTATTCTAGGAAAATACACAGAAAACAGTAACCATAAATGAAAGGACATACATTCTGTTGCATTAGAATTAATTATTCTGTTTATCAAGAGAAATAGCAGCAAAAATGAAAAGACAGCCACAAAATGGGACAAGATTTTGGATATGGATATAACCGACAAAAAAAAAAAAGACTCATCTAGAATACTGGCCTTCATTTTAAATACAGTTGTAATTTTATTCTCCAGAAACCTCATCTCCTCTTAAGATGTTGTAATAAAAAACTCATTCTTGTTCTTAATTTCTTTCTTTATACTTTCCTATAGTTTACAAATTTTCTCTAAGAAATAACCATTTTTCCTATTACCATAAATATATAAAATAAATATCATTAAAATAAATTCCTACCTTTATTCATGCCTGATACATGTCTTTCCTTCCTTCCTTCCCCTCCCACCATATATCTCTTTTTAAAAGAAAAAGTAAAGAGGAAAGAAAATAGGCAAAAGCAGTACCAGTTGAAACCTCATCTTTAAAGTCCAACTCTATCATCCCATGAGGCTCAGAACTCTTGTGGGCAACAATTATCTCTCCTATGTCCTGACCTCATCTGGCATGGTATGGAATGTCATATGGGTGGAATCAAGCTGCCAGGAAGCTGACAGAAAAGTCTGAATGAGCAAGCTGCCTCTCAGCCTGGGCTTGCCTCCCTGTGCTTGTGCCTTAGTATCCTCAGAACACTCTCAGGAACATAGGATTAATACCTTTTGATAATAACAGAATATGGCACAGAATTCGGCTTTCTGGTATTAGAGAGAACTACATTTCAGAAATGCAACTTTTTCAAATAGCAAAACTGTGTTGTGTTGAGAAGCCTGCTCAGCATACACAGGCCTCTGCTCACTTGAGCACCTTCCTGCCACTGATGAAAGCTTCTCTGACTGAGAAGTGTACAAAGCGATCTTTGTTGGTCTGCCTCTGGTTAAAGTAATACAAGACTGGGGCAGAGCTGAGGGGAGATGGAGTGGGCATGGGGCCACTACCAGAGAGCTGGTCTTGACGATGGAGAAGATGCTGCCAAGAATCCCTGAGCAGATCAGCAGCTCCTTCTGCTGCCTCAGGTGAAGGTGAATGTGATGGAGAACCACAGGAAGCAGGATGCGGCGGGATTCTGAGAGAGAAAACACAAAGGTGAAGAAGCCCTTTAGAGAAGAACTAGCCACTTCTGGGAGCCAGTGACACTGCGAGACTTAACTGGTCTCAAAGCAAATGGGGTTGAAACCAGTGCGAAGATGGAGGCCACTCCCTTCCCTTATGAGGGCCAAAAAGCCCACTTCCTGGACATTATAAGACATCCCACAGCATTATCCTTCCATTTCTCTTTCCTTCTTTCTCATTTTAAGCCTCAGTATCTATGGTATTTTGTGCAGGATGAATGTTAGGAAATTGCTCCCAAATGAAATCTCTTTAACGACTAGATCCCAAATTAAAAGCATAGCTTACACTGAAAATTCCATTCAATTGACAGACCTAGTTCTATGAACTACACTGATTGAACCTGCAGACCTGCTATGCATTATAAATGGTCACTCTTTATGATGCTCTGACTAGTTGGCCTGGCACTCCCCCCTTCCCCCCATGAGCATTTACTTTGTGGCAGCCATTAGGCCTACCTCCTTTTCCCCTTAGGCTTAGAGGACAAGCTTGGCATGCCCACAGCAATGAATGGAATAGTAGCAGGATTTTGTCTTCTCATAAGCCTTTGATAATTAGCTAACCCTTACTGCCAATCCTAAGTTTTCTCCTCCCTGTTAACTGAACAACACTATCAGGAGACAACTATATTTAGGACCCTGACAGGGGCATCTGGGTGGCTCAGTTGGTTAAGTGTCTGGCCCTTGGTTTTGGCTCAGGTCATGATCTCACAGTTCAAGAGATCAAGCCCAATATCAGGCTCTACGCTGACAGCCAGGTGCCCGCTTGGGATTCTCTCTCTCCCTCTCTCTCTGCCCCACCCCAACTAGTGTGTGCATGTGCACACGCGTGCACACACACACACACACTCACACACTCTCTTTCTCTCTCAAAATAAATAAATAAACGTAAAAAAAAAGAGAACCCTGTCAGGAAGGCTGAATCCTAGTTCAAGATCTTTTATTAATTCATCCTAAGACCTTAGGCAGGTTGATTCCTCCAATGGGCTTGATTTTTCTTATCTGTACAATGAGGTGCTAATTGGATTTACTTCACAGGTGTGGTGAGAAGACAAAGTGAAATACAAGTGTGAACATGTTTGTGATGCTCTGCACTCCTATGTGGTCAGTGACTGTGTGATTCTACAGGTACCTTCATACCTGGCCAGCAGGATTTAGTCAGATTGTCAGTAATACAAACACACCAGGGCATTTTGGATTTATTGTTCACATTTGACCACAGTTACATGTTTCAGATAAAATTCAGAAAGAAAATCTTTTTTTTAGCCAAAGACAAACTATATGACATACAAGAGATTTGGGGGTTGTCTGGTCAAATACTTAGAATATAAAATGGAATGATAGCTATTCTATGTTTAAAAGGATGTGTAGACAAAAGAGAAGTTCATAATACATTTTGCAGACCAAAATTATACCAACATAGCAGGATTTATATCAACCAATAACTATCTGCTGAGAAAATAGCAGTTTATTACTGGAACCAGCTGAAAAGACCAAACTGATGTGCTCTGAGAATATAAGTGTTGCTTAAGAGACACCACCTTAAGGTGCTGCTTCAAGGAACATGCTGCAACTCAAGAATTCAGTGAAATTGAGATGCAAATGAGAATCTGGGGTGGCTTGTCATCTCAAAATCCAACTACATCGTGTCACTGCCACATAAAGTTTAAGAACAATTTTTCTTTCTTTTAAAAAAAGTTTTTTAATGTTTATTTGTTTTTGAGAGACAGTGACATGGCACGAGTGGGTGAGGGGCAGAGAGAGAGAGGGAGACACAGAATCTGAAGCAGGCTCCAGACTCTGAGCTGTCAGCACAGAGCCTGACATGGGGCTCGAACTCATGAGCTATGTGAGATCATGACCTGAACTGAAGTTGGACGCTCAGCTGACGGAGCCACCAAGGCTGCCCAAAGAACAATTTTTCTTAAGTGATTATGGGAAGCAGCAAGTGCATGCAATAATATTAGAAATAAAGGATGTCAGTGAGAGCAGTCTGATGTCCCCCTTCCCATATATTCAGAAAGCATCTTTAAACAGTGCACAAAGCTTGAATGTGTGCAGTGGCCTCAGTGCTAATGTGTCCAAACCAGTGATAAAATCTTTAATCTAGGAACTGAGGAAGAGAGAAGTGTTTACCATAAATAGCTACTGGTAGAGAAAAGATGACTCTCCTGGTTGCAGCTTTGCCATGAATAATACCTTACATTGGCAGAGTTAAGTTAAAGGGAACATTTATTTAGTATTGCAATTATGTGTAGCACTTGGTTGAGAAATTACTGTTCATATACTTTAAAAGTCCAATTAAAAAATTTTTATTACCAAAAATTATAGTTATAAAAATTCTATTAATAATTGTTTTTCTCGAATTTCAGATTTATTCCTGTGCCCTAGAAATTTATTCTCATTGTAACATTCCATTTAAAGGATCAGTTTCATATTGATCGTAACATTTGGCCACTGAATATTTGGTACCACTGCCAGGATGATCTCTTGAATGTGGTTTCAGGTGTGAATCTGCAGGTTCTTTCTGAAAGGCAATCTGGGATGTTGATCATTTGTTAGTCTGTCTTGACCTCTTAGGGAGTATGGAAGGCTCACTGTCCATCTCTGTCTTTCAAAGACAGGAAGGGAATCTATGTGACTGGTGAGATAAGGAACAAAGAAAACACAGTCGGTCCTCAGGGCCCCCTTTCAAGATCTCTCTTATTTCCTTGACTTATCCTTATCCCCATTGGGATCCCATTCTCTCTTGTTCCCCCTCCTTTCCATCTTGCTGGGTGTGGGGGAAGCTGGCTAGGCTTGTAGGCCTAGAAGTTGCTCCACAGGCCACCTCATGGGCATGCCCCAGGGTGTGGGTCCCTAGGGATAAATCATGAGTGAGGCAGTAGGCCTAGATCTTGGCTGTAGTATCTAATGGAGTTTACCCAAAACTCTGAATTTTTAGGGCCACAGGCTTCTTGCATGATGGTTGATAAAACTGATCCTTTGATTACCACTTGACAACACCCTGGAAAGGAGGAAAGGTGAGTCTGATTCTCATCCCAACTTGATTTACCTGAGAAAGAAAACAGGCGGCTATCCACGGTCCTGGCAATGGACTGCAGCTTCACCACATCCATTGACTGCCCAATGTGCACAGTGCTGGGCATGCTCCCCAGAGTCCCTCTTACAAACTCTGCCACCTCCTGCACGGTGAACATTTGCAGCAGCTCATCAAAGATGGTTGGGAAAGAATTGAGGAGTGCAGCCTGCAGAAGCAAGTGAAGCTGCAGTTAGCACAGAGTTTGTTGTCTGTCTTTCTCACATGCTCAGACAATAATAATACAAGAGGCTGAAAAGGCATTGTAGCACCCCTGTCTCACATGAGCTCCTCCCTGGCCTTTGACTCCACACATCCCTACAGCACCCTTGGGGCATAGAACAGGGAGGAGTACAAAGGAAACCAAAACAAAATTTGCTGGGGCCCAGGCCACTTGAAACTTTCCTAACTTGCCAGCATATTTGCTGGCAAGAGAAGGGAATATAAAAAGAAATCAGCTCAATATGGTTTAACAGCCATAGTTATTTTGTTTACAAAATGGATTTAAATTTTTTGTCTGTCTCTATGATCAAACACTTGACTTTCTAATTTTGGTCTCAAATTCAAGCCAGGAACCTCTCAAAGAAACTATAGCAGAGAGAGCTGGGCACCACCAAGCAGCATGAGCTGAACTCCATTCACAGCCCTGTAGCCAGCAATCCAGCTCTGTGAGCTGGACCATTTCCCCCAGGATGGACACATTTATCTGAAACCATGAAATCTGAAGACTTTATAAATGATGCCCTTCATCTGTGATGCTTGGCAGTCTCAAGTGTAAATCCAAAAGGATGGAGACTGTATGGATTTAGTCAGCTATGAATTCTTGACGACTGATGATTATGTTGGCATAGAGTTCAGCAACCTAGATGGCCTTGGGCTTGGGCAGGAGTCTGTGTGTTCGGAGACTTCTCTTCATGGATCTTGGCTCTGGTAGACCCATGAGGTAGACTCTTTATGATAACCTGATAATAGTTCAAGAGCCTTTTACAGGCAGAGTAGTATAGGTGAAAGAGAATGGCTTTTGGAATTAGACATGAGTTCAAATCTCAACTTTACTACTTATCTGTCGCATCACCTTAGGTGAGTTATTTGCCTAATATCAGTTTTCTTATCTATAAAATAAAGATGATGATATCACTTATCTCCTGGTATTGGCATGAAAAAAATTAGATGCATGAAGTTAGTTTCCAGTTAGAGTGCTTGGCACATCATTGGCTTTCAATAAATGCTGGTCCTCATTCTCTCTTGTCTACATGGAAGCAACATGAAGAAAGCTTTTCCACTTCTCAATACTCTTACATTATTAACCTAGAATTCACAAAGGGTAATGAAATGTCACTTTGAGATGAGAAGATGAGAGCATACTTTTCCTGCATGGCAGGTAGTGAATGGGAGGCTGTTTTCCTTGACTGCTTTATCAAGCAGGCCTAGAGTGAGTAAAAATGTATGCCATGGGGAAACATGTCTGTCATTCTACAGTCTATGCTAAGGCCAGAACCAAGAATAGAACTTACATGAATTCTGCTCAGGCCAGGCCCAAGAATAGAACTTACATGAATTTTCTATCTATAGATTTATAACTCCCTGGGATATCAGAGATTTTTTTGCAATGATTAGAACAAGCACAAAAACATGCTGTCATAAGCAGTTAGATACAAAAGACAAAGGGGGAAAAGCAGGTCCTTTATAATCAAAAGCAAATAGTAAATCTCTCTTAAATGGTGAGCTTTCCCATACTTATGCACCAGAACAGAAGGATCCTTGCACCCTAACATCTCCTAGTGGTCAGAAGCAAAGACATAATCTGACTGAACCATAGACTTGCTGAGAATTCTGAAACTTATGAAACATGAGCCTGGAACCAAAGAAGCAGGTCTGATCCTGACATGGGTCTAAGCTGAGACTAAATCTGAACTATCCTGATGAGATAGGAGTATGCCATGCAGTACAAAGCATTGCCAAGTTCTCAGAAAGCATATCTGCCCTGCTCTGCTAGCTACCTCTGAGCTCCCCACATCTCTGTATGCTGAAAGGAAGAGTAGGTGTCCTGGGCCCTTGTTGGCAGGAACCAATGAGCTAGAGGAGAGACACAAGGAGGAAGAGGAGTTGCTTGGAGTACTCTGGAGGAGAGACCATCAAATGAGCCTTTCTTACAGAGGCACCTGGAGACCTTGAAGAATCCTCACTTAAAGAGTTTCATTCACAGTTGCTCACCTGTTCTCTGGTCCAAGGGGCTTAAAGGCAATTGGCATGGGAGCAACATAGGGTCAAGTGGAAAACAAAAAAAAAAGACTATTCTAATATTTTTTTAATGTTCATTTATTTTGAGAGAGAGAGAGAGAGAGAGAGAGAGAGAGAGAGAGAGAGAGAATGAACCAGAGAGAAAGAATGTGAGTGAGAGCAGGGGAGAGGTCGAGAGAGGGAGAAAGAGAATCCCAAGCAGGCTCTGCACTGTCAGCACAGAGCCCAACTCAGGACTCGATCTCATGAACTGTAGGATCATGACCTGAGCCAAAATCAAGAGTTGGATGCTTAACCAACTGAGCCACCCAGGCGCCCCCCAGACTACTCTAATCTTAAAGGAGATATTTAAACATATATTTGCACTCATGACAGTCCTGGCAGCAACTGAATGAATGGACGTGAGAGAGGCTGTCTGATCTTTGCTGATAGGTTTTGAATAATAATTGGCTTCAAAAAAAATCAAAGAAATGGAATCCATTAGATAAAATTCTGAATTTATTTGTATAAGAAAATAACCCCCTTGTGACTGGGGTAATAAACACTATCTTGGATCCTTTCTAGGATGAAGCTACTTGGAAAAGGTAACAGATTAGCTAACTGGGCATTTCTTTTTTTTTTTTTTTAATTTTTTTTTTTTCAACGTTTATTTATTTTTGGGACAGAGAGAGGCAGAGCATGAACGGGGGAGGGGCAGAGAGAGAGGGAGACACAGAATCGGAAACAGGCTCCAGGCTCTGAGCCATCAGCCCAGAGCCTGACGCGGGGCTCGAACTCACGGACCGCGAGATCATGACCTGGCTGAAGTCGGACGCGTAACCGACTGCGCCACCCAGGCGCCCCTGGGCATTTCTAATATAAGGAAGCAAATTTCCTTCCCACACTGATATTTATAATAGAATTTTATCTTAATTCTTTAAAAAAAATTTTAAAGTTTATTTTTGAGAGAGAGAGAAAGACAGAGTGTGAGCAGGGGAGGGGCAGAGAGAGAGAGGGAGACACAGAATCCAAAACAGGCTCCAGGCTCTGAGCTGTCAGCACAGAGCCCGATGTGGGGCTCCAACCCATAGTCTGTGAGATCATGACCTGAGCCGAAGTCGGACGCTTCACTGACTGAGCCACCCAAGTGCCCCTAATCTTAATTCTTAAGCAAAGTTTTCTAGTTATTTCTGCCTATTTTACTCTTAACTTCTGGAATGGACAAGTACTAAAGTTTATTTAAAAAGTTTTAAAAAAAATTAACAGTGACTAGGAAATAAAATTCTCCATTATGTTCTAAATATCCCCTTTAAATAAGATGTTCATAAATGACAAAAAGTATGTAACTAAATAAATTTGGTTTAAAGAGGGCTTCTGAGGGGTGCCCGGGTAGCTCAGCTGGTTGAGCGTCTGACTCTTGATCTCGGCTCAGGGCATGATCTCAATGTTCTCAGCTGGAGGCCCACATCAGGCTGTGTGCTGGTAGCATGGAGCCTGCTTGGGATTCTGTCTCTCCTCCATGCTCCTCCCCTGGTTGTGCTTGCTCTCTCTCAAAGTTAAAAAAATTAAAAAAAAATTAAACAGCCTTCTGAGAATAAAGTTGTGCTTCTTCCCCACCCTAAAGCCACTGGGCTATCTTATATTTGGTAGCTGGGGCAGAGCTGACTTTGAAGTAAAAACAGCATTTTGTTCTATTAGGTATTTCCTTGCGTCACCCTTTACCCAACACATAGGAGCCTGGCAGGGCTTCTTCAACTCTAGAAGCCAGAGGACAAAGAAACCAGCCATTAAGACAGACAAGGATCCAGCAGAAAAATTTCCCTGCAGCTTACAGACCTGAGTGAAAAGGAGTGTTTCTGAGTTTCTGCTGTCCAGACTGAGCACAAACCGGATGGACTGGAAAAGTTCTTGGATGCTGGACCGGAATTGCTCCTCTTCCATCCCACAGGTGGCTCGGGAGTACAGGATCCTGGACTGCACGATGAACTTGAAAAGGTACTCCAAGGCCTAAGTAAAAGGGATGGAGAGGTGTTAAAGATGGCCAAGAGCTAACACAGCAGGGAATAAAGGGTAAAGTAACAGCAAATTCTATACCCAAATAAGATGATGAACAACTTCAACTGTGGAGACAAGCACTTTTTTTTTTTTTAATTTTATCTCCAAAGTCCAACTGGTCACTGAGCAGCAGCTGTCTTCTTACTGAGGAATCATCAAATTAATTTACAACTGTTTCTGTGGTTCTGGAATTGAGGAACCACAGACTGAGGAACCACAACAGCTGAATTCAAGACCATATAGGATCCAAAGAAAATGAAGTTTCTTTGTATTTTTTTCAGGTCTGGAAATAAGAGGCTTCAAAAGCAATGATGTAACCTCTCTTAAATTTATTCCAAGAAGGAAAAGTCCTTAAGGAGCCTTCTGCACCTTTGAGATATAGCTGGGGTCTGACATGGTGCCAGCCTTCTCACTGGACATTAACTCTGGAGAAAACTTGCCCCAGGTTGCACAGCCCCAGGTGGACCTGACACACCCACTCTCTATCCTCTTCCAAACCCGGACACCTTCCCACAGACAATTTTTGAACAATGCAGAAGATGAAGCTCCCATAACTTATTTTGGGAGCAGTATCTAATTCTGAGGAGTCCTTACAGCTTGGCCCATGCTTATGAGCACAGTAATTATCTTTTAAGAGAACAGATTGAAGATCTAAGACTATGCTTTCTAATCAAAGAAATGCCACAGATTTCCCAGACACTGGGAAGGCAGAGACATTGGGAGAGAAACTTACCCAAGGATGAAACAAATGGAGCTCAGTTACTTGAAATATAAAATAGAAAACAATTCTCAAGCTACCTTTCATGACCTATGTATCTATCAAAAGGTTTGGTAAAACAAAACCTCATTTTGTTTTGTTTTGCAGCCCATATAGAATTCAGTAGGCATTGTAGAATGGCTAGGTTAGAAAAATATGTCTTCCAAGCCTTGCACCAGAAGATTGCATTAGAAAAAATTAAAGTGTGTGGCCTCAGCAGCATAAATGCTACAGCCTCCATTCCAGACTTTTAATGCCTGGTCTGAAAAGAACCAGGGAGATGTGTGCTACATACTCTAATTTTAAAAGGGAAAATGTGTACCTCACGACCTGTTTTCTTTTTCCAGTTTGAAACAGCTAACACAAGAGTGTATTGAATGGCTTGAAACATCCACTAGTTTCACAGTGAAGGGCACAACCAGACAGAAAAATTGCTTGCATTTCCTGGGCCTGAGAGCTTAGTATCTTCATTAAATTTTAAAATATAAAACAACGTCCAAGATGGCCCTGCGAAAACCTGCATGAGGGATAAAAAATAAGTCCACTTCCAGTCATCCATCACCCCCTGACTTTCCTTGCCCACTCCTCTTGATTTTTATGGTCAGTACCAGCGTGGGAAGGACCAGGTGATGGCCGGTTGCCTCTGACTAATGCAACCGGGGAAAGAGAAGAGGGTGGGCCAGTGAGGAAGGAGGTGAGTGGTGGAGCCTATGGAGTTTGTTCAAAGTTCAAGGGTGCTCCCAACACTTCATGGAGACAATGAAACACTTAATGGTCGGTGAAGCAGCCACTCTGTGCATTTCTACTTAAGTTAATAAGCCTGAAAGAAAAAGAGATCCTAAAAGTTATTACAATCTTTCAAGCACCAAGAAGATCCATTGTGCCTGCTCTTTTCTCTTCATGGTTCCCTGGGGGACCTGAGATAGCTCACCAGTGAAAAGTGTGCTGTCTTTTTAGAATATCTTGCCAAATACCAGACTCAAACCTGTCAAAGATACCTCCTACAGGTCATTCACAAGGGACAAACAAAATAACCAAGTAAGAAAACGAAAGACTCTTTATTTTCATATTCCTTAGTGGTCAAACTTTCTTAGAAAGGCCACGACTTTGAAAGTGAAAGGAAGAGATGCGAATGAGTGGCAGTATATATTGAATCAAGAGTAAGAAGAGGTTTCCTGGTCCACATTTTATCATACCAGACTGAGAGGTGCTAGGCCAGGACCATACGCATCCTATGAAGGATGAAAACAGAACTGATTAGAGATTTACTGGTTTGGTCAAGAGGACTTGTCAACTAAAACTTGAAGAAGAAGGGGAAATGACTTGATAAAACCTTAGTACTGGATGCATTAGTATGAGAGGCCATTCAAACAGGTTTGCAGCGGTAAGAATAAGTATGAAAGTACCTCAGAAAAGTGCTCCCCCAAATGGATATCTTCTTTCTTTCTACCCAAACCTGATCTTCTCCCAGAATTCTGCATCTTCCTAAGTAACCCTGATATCAACTCAGCTGATCTAGCCAGATTCTTTGGAACCAGCACTTCTTCCTTTCTATCACTTCACACATCCAATTTAATGTTTGAAATTGATTCCCTGCTTTGGTCACATCAGCTATTTTTTGGTTGCTTGAAAACTCAAGTTGTTTCCCACCCAGGCTTTTAAACATGCTGTTTCCTGTCTGGAATGCGCATCTCCCAGCTCTTCACATCGATTTCAGCCCAGAGGTCACCTCCTCAGACAAACTTTCCCTAAAATTTTGATCTGAAGTAAATTTCCTTCATAGTTCTTACTTATCAAGTTTTTTTCCCCACTTAATTTGTGTATTTATTGTCTGTCTTTCCTCCACTTGGATGCAAGTGCTATGAAAGCACAGCCTTTTCTGCTTGGGCCCCTGCTGAATCTCCAGTGTCTACTACGGTGTCTGACACATGGCAGGTATTAAGTAACACTGACTTGACGGAATGACTGAATGACTGATTGTTAGGAGAAAACAACTTCTGTGATGCTTTCTCCAGTATCCTGAGCAATTAATTTAGGGACTCACATAGAATCTTTTGCATTTAACTCAACTTTTATCCCCTCAAATATTGTCTGAGGCAGCTGCCAGGTACTGGGTTTAAAGAAGAACAGAATACAGGCTCTGTCCCCACATCACACTCAGAACTCTGCTCTACACCTGTGTTTGAGCATGCTTCAGTGGGGATGTGTTCTTCAAGGCAAGAGGTCTGTCTTATTCTTCTTTGCATCTTGGCATCCACAACAGATGCTGACTGCTTTGCAGACATGTATTATATGAAGAAGGACAGAAATAATACTTATGGCCTTAGATTTTTACAGAACATACGGAGAAGAGGCAGGGGAAACACAGACCTATGATTTTATTTTGCTTCTTCAGTCTGGTAATGTTTAGGGAAGCACCTGTCTCACCTGTTAGCATGTGGACAAGAACAACAAAATCACAGGCCCAATGGTACTCAGAGCAAATGATGTGAAATTAAAAGAGGACAGAGAAAAAGCAGAACTACTTTGTTGCCACTCTTCTTTTATTACTAACTAGAAAGGGTGGGAAAGACATGGTTAAAAAGCAACTAAAAAAAATAACTCAAGAACAAGAAAATGTAGGGGCGGAAAGGGAGAAAGCATGAACTTGCTGTGAGTTCCCAAGGGATATGGCAACTTTCTTTAAAAAGCTATCTTGAGAACTGTTGAGCAAAAGAGAAATCAACATTCTCTCAGTGGGTCTCCACAGAAGTACCATGAAAAGAAGTTACCAGAAAGTGAAGTTAACTCACAATGACGATGGTCCCCTGAAAACTGGAGCTGCCCAGAAATGCAAAAGGCTGCCTTATCTCGGAACCTGTCCATGCAGGAGTGCTGCCATGGGGGACTCCGGTTTCTTCCAAAGGTCAAGGTTTTAAGATTATCTTCTTAATGTATCCATATACAGTGCATCCAATCAGCTCTTTTTACTTAAAACAGTTCTAAAAAACAATGTTTAGTAACCACTGAAGACAGGAAAAGTTGGAAGATCTTAAGTCTAATCAATGTTGCCACCAACATTGGTTTAGAAGGAGATATGATGTTTGGCCACTGGAAGCAGAGATGGATGCTGCTGGCAAAACCAGTCAGGAAGGATGGCCAGGAGTTGCATGTACATCATCCCTCCTTTCTGCTTTAAGATAACACTGTTAGGAATAAAGGTCTGGGGCAAAATTAAGATGGACAATGGGGAATTATGTGGTCCAAGGCATTCCTGAAAGCAGGCCAGTGTACTGGGATGTCGACACTTGTTCTGCACACTAAACCATTGAAATTACTGACAAACAACAGCAGGGGTGGGCCCTTTATGTACAGTGAGCTCAGTACATTACCCTCATGGCTTCCTGAATGTGGTCCTGTCGAATCAGTTCTGCTGAGCAGTCCATGTACCACTTCAAACATCGAATGAGCTCCCTGGGAAAGAGAACAGTTCCAGAAACCCCACTTTAACTCAAAAGCAATGCAGTTTGAAATTTTTGCAGCCCTGAATTTGCCACACAGGAAAAATAAATATACTGCTTATGAGGCAGAATGGAGTGATGGATCTGTTACAAATGTGAAATCTTCAGATCATCTGAGACCATACAACATGCCTCGTCTGTAGAGTTGCCACATTTTAATTAGCAATTATAATCATTCTTTCTCTCTTTCCCTGACACACATTTTTTCTTTGATAAGAAAGTTTTCCTAGAGTCCTAGACTTCACCTGTAATTTTGTTTTGTCTAAAATTTCTACGTCTCCAGAACATACAACAATAACTAGTAAGTAGCAGATTCTGGATAAAGGTATACGGTCCTATGTGCCTCTCCCTGCTCGCTCTACAGCAAGTGCCCACTCTACAGAGTGATATCAAAGTGTCAGAGTTCCAGTGACTCCACAGCCTCGTCACCCGTTGGTTTTATATATATTTTCAAAAATTGTGCTAATTCTATAGAAGAAAATGAGGCAATTTTAAATTGCCTTAATGGTTTTAGATAACTTCTGTTTTCCATGTTAACCATTTATATTATATCTTTTATCAATAGTTTTTTATTTCTTTGACATTTATTGTTGGTGCCATTTTTATTTTTTTAACTTTTATTTATTTTTGAGACAGAGAGAGACAGAGCATGAACAGGGGAGGAGCAAAGAGAGAGGGAGACACAGAATCCGAAACAGGTTCCAGGCTCCGAGCTGTCAGCACAGAGCCAGACGCAGGGCTCGAACTCAGGGACCGTGAGATCATGACCTGAGCCGAAGTCAGATGATTAACCAACCAAGCCACCCAGGCGCCCCATGTTGGTGCCATTTTTAGCTATTCATGTTTCTCAATGAAAAAGCAAGACTTACTTTTAGTAGCTTTGCTGCCAGTTCTTGGAAGGAAAAGAATGACAATTGTGTAGTAAACTATGGTTTAAAATGTCAGCTGAAAGACCACAACCAATATCCTACTCAACAGTGAAAGAAAGTTGTTCCTCTAAGATCAGGAATAAGGATGCCTTCTTTTTCTACTTCCACTCAACATAGAACTGGAAAAACAGCACTTAAGAAACCAAACAACCTGATTAAAAAATGGGCAAAGGAGGGGTGCCTGGTGGCTCAGTTGGTTGAGTTTCTGACACTTCAAATTGGTTTAGGTCATGATCTTGCAGTCATGAGATTGAGCCCTGCACTGGGCTCTGCCCTGGGCGTGGAGTCTGCTTGGATTCTCTCTCTTTCCCTCCCTCTCTGTGCATCCCCCTCAAATAAATTAGTAAATAAATAAATAAATAAACAAACATTTTAAAAAAATGGGCAAAGGACTTGAATAAATTTTCTCCAACGAAGATATGCAAATGGTCAATAAATACATGAAGAGATGCTCTGCATCATTAATCATTAGGAAAATGCAAATCAAAACCACAATGAGATACCACTTCACACCAGTTAGCATGATGACTCTAAAAAAAAAAATCCCTCTCCAAACACAACAAAAAATAAAAAGTCTTTGCTTGAGCATGTGGAGAAACTGGAACCCTTGAACACTGCTGGCAGGAATGTAAAATGCTGCAGCCACTGCTGTGGAAAACAGTATAGTGGTCAATCCCACCTCTGGGTATATACCCAAGAGAAATGAAATCAGTCTTTAAGAGATATTTGTATACCCATGTTCATAGCAGCATTATTCACAATAACTAAAAGGTGAGAGCAACCCAAGTATTCATTGATGGATGAGTGGATAAACAGAATGTGGTACATACATACAACGTAACATTATTCAGCCTTTAAAAGGAAGGCAATTCTGACATATGCTACAACATAGATGGAACTTGAAGACATGGTAAGTGAAATAAACCAGACACAAAAATATAAATATTGTATGACTCAATTTACATGAAGTTCCTAGAATAAGCAAATTAAAAGAGAAAGTGTAACAATGGAGGTTGCTAAGGGATGGTGGAGGTGATGGGGAGTTACTATTTAAGGGGTACAGAATTTCAGTTTTGCAAGATGAAAATAGTTCTTGAGATAGATGGTGGTGATGGTTGTACAACAATGTGGACATACTTAATGCCACTGAGCTGTACACTTAAAAATAGTTAAAATGGCGGGGGGGGGGGGCGCCTGGGTGGCTCAGTTGGTTAATCGTCTGACTTCGGCTTAGGTGATGATCTTGTGCGGGGTCCATGGGTTTGAGCCCTGCATCAGGATGTGTTGACAGCTCAAAGCCTGGAGCCTGCTTCTGATTCTGTGTCTCCTTCTTTCTCTCTGCCCCTCCTTCACTCCCATTCTGTCTCTCTATGTCTCTCAAAAATAAGTAAGCATTAATTTTTTTTTTTAGTTAAATGGTATTATTTTATATTATGTGTATTTTATCAGAATTAGAAAAAAATGAAGTTAAAAAAATGTCAGCTGGGGGCGCCTGGGTGGCTCAGTTGGTTAAGCGTCCGACTTCAGCTCAGGTCACGATCTCGCAGTTTGTGAGTTCGAGCCCCGCGTCGGGCTCTGGGCTGATGGCTCAGAGCTTGGAGCCTGCTTCCGATTCTGTGTCTCCCTCTTTCTCTGCCCCTCCCCCGTTCATGCTCTGTCTCTCTCTGTCCCAAAAATAAATAAATGTTAAAAAAAAAAATAAAAAAAAATGTCAGCTGAATGAATGGTGGTTGTCATGGAACCTTTTTTAAGCCTGTCCTTCTATTCAAACACAAATCCTAATGATGATGCTAAATGGAACTTACTTGTACGCCAGGGCTCCAGCAAAGTGCTTCTGGATGTATGTGTCCATTACAGGCCGGAAGTGGAAATACTTGATGTCTCTGAGCAAGTTGATGATGAATACCTGAAGGAGATGTAGGGTACTACAGTTCACTGGAGACCCTGGACTTATCCCCAGCAGGAAACAGAACTCTTGCTTCTTCAAGAAATGACAAACCGTCAGTATTTTCTCTAGTGTTTTCCATGGGCAGAGAACGTAAGATTTCTATTCTGTACCTGTATTTCTGTCTTGTCTGCTCTATTCCCACAGCCCCCGGCCACCCAGTCTGGACTTGGACTCATCTGTTTGTGCTAGTGTTACTCTGAGCCTCTCTCTTCATAATAATGCTGGATGACACAATACAGACTAGGAAAAGGCAAAGCGATACCTGTGTAAGGTGGCATAAATTCTAAGGTGTCTCAAAAAATTTGGAAAAGAGACAAAAAAAAAAAAAGACTGTCCTCTGAGCCAGATCAACCTATGAAAGGCTGTGCCCTTCCGAAATGGGGCTGGCTGGCCAGGAAAGCAAGGAAGAAAAGCCAGAAGGGCAATCTACGCAAGTGCCATTTTAACTCTCGCTTCTGCTCCTCATCTATCAGGTAGACTTACAGTATATGGTTCTTGAATATACAGCACTCCTATAGGACAGGATATATTAAGCAAAATGCACTGAACATTCAAATCACTGTCCATTCTCACTAAGCAACCTACAGAGATTTGGGTTCCCAAACAACTGCCCAAAGGGAGAGAGTGTGATGCTCAGACCATCACAGATGAGACTCTGCTCTTCCTGGCCATTATACCTTATTTTTGTAGGTGAAAAAACAGGTCATCTGGTTTCCTATATCAGTCTCCAAGCCTTTTATTGGTGTAGGTCTCTATTTCAGGGGCTAGGCAACTCTGCAACAGTGATGAGACTGAGGTATCAAAACTACTGAGGCCCGGACCTGGCCATGCTGAATTCTTCAAATTTGATGCTGTAGGGATCTGCCCGGTTGGTAGGTTGGTTGGTCTTCCTTGGGTGACACTCCTCAGCCACTTTTCTATTGGAAACATCTGCATAGATGTTATACTGACTCACTCTAATAAACTGCTTCCCTTGGATTTTTAAAAACATATGACAGAAATAATAAATAAAAATGAAAAGTCGGGAGGGATGAGACTTACCAAAGACTGAAACACCAACAGGCCATATTTCTCTGTATTATCATCCAAAATCACAAAGAGTGTATCTAAGATGTCCTGCAGAAACTGCAACATAAAAACCAGAGGGCTCAGATCTTAGGACCTTGAACACATGGTCAAACTTCCATACACCAATGAACTCATCTCCCAATAAACAAACTCAAAGATCTCTTAAGATCTCAAATCACCACTTAAACTAAACTAATCTAGGATCCCACC
Organism: Prionailurus bengalensis; assembly: GCF_016509475.1. NCBI lineage: Eukaryota > Metazoa > Chordata > Mammalia > Carnivora > Felidae > Prionailurus > Prionailurus bengalensis. Next base: position 20,268,797 of record NC_057348.1, on the reverse strand, counting down.
TCCACCTAGCTAAGGGCCCTGAGAGATATTTGGAGAGGCTCTTTCTCTTGGGTAAGTGCAAAATTTCTATAGAAAGAACGGTCACTTAAAAAAATAGGACATCCATGTAGAATTGTAATTTTGAAATAAAGTCAATCTAAGTGATTCTGATGCCAAATTCATTTTGAGAAAAAGAGTTCACTCTCCTGGGACCCCAAAGAGTTTAGTAGCCCCTCACTCTTTATTGTGGCCTAACTCTTTAGAGGACATTTGAATGAGGGTGTGGCAGGCTAGGTCTTAACTATAGAAACCATGTTTTGGTCTAGAAATCAGTATTCTGGGAGAAGGGAGAAAGCTGTTGCTGAGGTCTGTCAATGAGGGTAAAAGAAGTACCATTTTGTTTTTGGTTTTTAACATGTGCCTTTTTCTTTCTAAGATACAAAATCCAAGGGAGAGGATAATACTCAAGGATACTGACAGTCTTCTTCCAAAATAAAGTCTAACATTCTGTGGTCAAAAGGCAACTGAATGATACAATGTTTATTTTATTTTATTTGTTTATTTTTTATTATTAAATTTAATATAATTTATTGTCAAATTGGCTAACATACAGTGTGTAAAGTGTGCTCTTGGTTTTTGGGGTAGATTCCCATGGTTCATCACTTACGTACAACACCCAGTGCTCATCCCAACAGGTGCCCTCCTCAATGCCCATCACCCATATTCCTCTCTCCCCACCCCCCATCCACCCTCAGTTTGTTCTCTGTATTTAAGAGTCTCTTGTGGCTTGCCTCCCTCCCTCTCTGTTTGTAACTATTTTTCTCTCCTTCCCTTCCCCCATGGTCTTCTGTTAAGTTTCTCAAGATCCACATATGAGTGAAAACATATGATATCTGTCTTTTTCTGACTGACTTATTTCATTCAGCGTAATACCTTCCAGTTTTATTCACATATTGCTGCAAATGGCATGATTTCATTCTTTCTCACTGCCAAGTTACAACTTACTTTAAAACAACTCTAAGGTGGAAGGTTTGGATGGCAGCGTTGATGGGCAGGATTGGCTATAGGGTGATGACTGCTGGTGCTAGGTGATAGATACATGTAGGGTTCTTTATACCATTTTACTTTTGTGTATATTTGAAATAGTCTAATAAAAAGTAAAAAATAATATTTAAAAATGCTGGCACATTCTTTTCACACTCTCTTCTGGTGGTTTGAGATCAATTATTGATGCTAAAAGCAGATATGCTGATAAGATAGTCTCTTACTGGAAATACAACACTACTCAGCCTCAAAAAGATCAGACTTTGGGGTGCCTGGGTGGCTCACTAGGTTAAGTGTCTGACTCTTGATATCTACTTAAGTCCTGATCTCAGGGTCATGAGATTGAGCCCTGTGTTGGGCTCCATGCTGGGCGTGGAGCCTGCTTAAGATTCTCTCTCTTCCCCTGCCCCTACCCCCACTCCCACTCATGCTCACTTACTCTCTCAAAAAAAAAATCATACACTTCTCTTAATACCTTGTCAGCTAATTGATATTTTAAATATGTTTATTTTTATATTTTAGTTAATATACAGTGCAATATTGGATATATTTAAAAGAAAAATATGCCCTGAGAATAAACTGATCTTAAGTTTCAAAAACTAGTATTAGCTTGGTTAAGAGTTATTTTTAAAATTTATGATACTCTAATTGATTTAAACAAAATTCAGACAAAACTTCATAAAAATATACAGATGTATACAGACTTTAAAATTGTTTCTCATTTGGAGACAGCATGTTGTGTGTTACTGAGTCAATGGAGCTATAAAATGAAAGTATAGATAGGGTATCTGTGCTAATTGATTTGATAATTATAATGACAGAGCAATGCTCACTGATGACAAGTTGTCTTCTTGACACTTAGTGTCCATTCTACATTCCACTGCTCTTGCTCATCATCAAAAGCACCTCCACTTTCCTCAGCAGACTTCAGTCCATTGTGCAGAATCCACCTGCAGCACTTTCACCATCAGGAGGTGTCAGGTGGGCAAACACTCTGTGCAATGCAGAGAAGCCTTACAGAAGACAACAGGGGACTTGTAGTGTTGCTGTCAGCCTGACGGGGCCATAGATGGGAAATGTCACAAAGGTATCTAGAGAAAGCAGTTGAGGCAGGGAGTAGGGAAAGGTCTCTGGTATGGACTGTAAGTGAGAGACTGGGCAAAAGCAGCAGCTACAAGTTAATGGAGAGTATTTAGAGTTCTTCTAGATAATCAAGTGAGTACGGCCAGAAAGACTTCAGGCCAGGTTTGTGGTAAAAGGGTTACAGATAAGGAAAATGAGAAAGAGACCTAAGGAAGGAAGAGGAGGCAGCACAAAGCACTGGGTATGTTTCTAATTATCATTTTACTTTCTAGGAAGAAAAAAAAGTCAGAAAATAGGGTTTATAACTTAGTTTCTAAAAGGTAATAAACCTGATGTCATACTTACTTTTAAAAAAGAAGCTAACTGAAAAAAAAAGAAAAAGAAAAATAACTCTAGTCCTACTCACTAATTATATTTTGAGAAATGGTCTTAGAGGTATACTGGTAGAAATCAAGGTGATGTAAGACCTTCTACCCAGATTCTTACTTAGGTAGCATCTATGAATTATAGGAAGGCATACCTTAACAATTTCTTCTCCACTGACATGCCGCAGCCGCCCTAGTATGTCCATGATCCGGTCTGGAAAAGCCTTCCATTTCAGCAGAGCAAGGAGGTCCACTACAAAGCAAGCCCAAAAGTAGTGAACACTGGCTATGCCAAGGACAAGCAAAACCCAGACTTTCCCTGCCAAGGACAGGTGGAATCTGGGGGAAGAGAAGTAAGTAGCTGCTAACATTACAACAGACTCTTTAGTGCTGATATCAAGGGCAAAGACACATCTGTGAAATCTGGAGGTGCATTCTGGAGCTAATAAAACCATGGGAAATCTTACAGGTTGCTATTACCAAGTGGTTCCTTCAACTTCAGATGAAAAGAATGCCCTCATTGTGGCATCAAAAAGCAATTGACTTCTGTTTCCCTTAGCATGTATCAGCAACATGGAACCAGTCACTGAGGACAGGGAGCGCAGCACCCTGTAGGTACCACCACCTACCATTCTGGGTGAGTTTGGTGGAGGAGAGCTGTGTGGAAATGAAGAAAGACTCTTTGGTGCTGCGCTGGAAGATGAGGCTGGAGGGGATGTTAGGGCAGCCATTGTAGTCCTCTTTGCAGCAGGGCAAGCCCAGGTACAGAGCATGGTTGTTAAACGTGCTATTCTCATCGCACTGCAGGCAAAAGTAGAGAACACAGAATGTTTCCTGAACCATGACATGTGGAAAACTCAGGTCACAGATTTTTCGATGTTGATATTTGCTCTCTTCTTCCTGAGGCTAGATCTTGGGCCTCAGGTCCTCTTAGAAGAGTGCTTTCTGTTCAGAAGCTCCCCATATGGCTCACATGCCTTTTAGAGAGAACATGGTGGGGCAGGTGGCCTCCATCTGCTGTGCAGGCAACTTTGGGTGGCAGCCATGCTGTGATAGCTGACAAAACCATGATCTCAAATGGCAGGTCTCTGAATGTACTAGCTAATGGCACAGAGGAGCTGGTAATAGACTTCCATTACTTGTGGAGTGGGAGGTGAGGGACAAAGGGCCTGCTGGCATTACTTGTGGGAGGAAGGTCACTGTAGTTACATGACAAAAGCCTGCCCACAGCTGTCCTGCTGTCATCTACCAGCGCACTACCCTGGATCCTTTGGCCTGCCCACTGAAAGCCACCTAACTCAGAACCATATGTGAGAGTGGCTTCAGAAGTGTGAAGGTTGAGATGAGAGACAGCCAGGCTCCATACCTTGTACACATAGAGCTCATGGATGTCATCTGAGAGAGTGGTGCCATCATCCCGCATCAGGGGTGAGAATGCAAAGCCAAAGAGTTTCTTTTCCCCTTTGTCCTTTGCTGCAACCAGAGCTAAGTGTTAGTTGTTTTTGCCCTTCACTTTGCGTTTTAACAGAAATTCCCCTTGTGCTTATCACCTACATTCTTTACTTCTTTGTCCCTTGCTTTCATTAATTAGGTACATACCTGACTGCAGGAATGATGATAAATGTACATGACTGAATTTCCACTTATATCCCAAGGTACACAGGCTATCTAGACCCAAATAGAAACTAGATTGCTAGTCTTGATAAATCAGAGGCTCTTTAAGGAACAGTTTAATATGTACACAGGAGACATCCAAAGGAGGATAACACTGGTAATTATCCAGTGTCTGGACCAGACACAAAGAAGGACGAGTACTAGACCTTTTCTGGTTTTGAGTCACTGTACACAGAACAGCCTCTGTTGACACCCCATCTCTGAGTACCCATTTATTCAGAACTCATTTTATTGCCCCAACAATAAGAACCCTCTTAATTCTCTTTCTGAGGAAAGAACTCTGAGACAATAGAACATTCATATCTTCCAAGGAATGTGGAGAGAAGTCTCACTCACTGGAACAATGTCTGAACTCGAAGCGCAGGTGGGAGCCCCGGAACCGGTCAATGGGGATGGGCAATTTGATAATTTCTCCCCAGCGAGGACTATTACTGTGGTAGAGGACAAAGGAGTGGTAGGAACTCCTGTTCGGCTCTCCTGAACCCAAGCTTATACAATCCTGGAAGAGAGAAGCAAAATAAAGTGTGATCTTGCTGGAGGAAGCCCCTGGATTTCTCTGTCACTAGGACACTTTCTCCTTTGCGCAAGTCTTATTTTCCCACCAGGCCAAATCTACAAGATGAGAAAATTCATTTGACTTAAACTCAATACTTTTGGAAACAACTGTATAGATGGCATAAGGAATCAGCAGTCAACAATGCTCCTTCTTTTCCATGGGGCAAAAGTAACCACACACGCTGCTCAATAAACTGGAGGGCAGCTCAACAGTGTATGTGAACCACTAAGATAGGTTCTTCATCTCATTAAGAAAGGAAACAATGAACTCCACAGGAGAAGTCAACTGTATATGGCACTTTACCTGATCAGAAAATGAATTAATTTATAAAGTGGAGAGAGCCTGTTTTCTAATCTTCCTTACCCCAATGTTGCACTGGCATTTTAGGTTGCCCGTGGCTGACTGTCTTTGGATATAGACAAGGCAGACCAGATTTAATTTGACCTCCTGTTTTCAGACATTGCCATGAAGATGTAGTCCCATCTTCCTGGAAGACAGGAAGTTGCAGGCAATACAATCAGGAGCAGCTCCCTATCTGCACAAGGGTGGTCTGAGAAGCTGACAGCTCTGCTGACCTTGGCATTATCCATGCCAACAATGGACACGCCTTAGTCTTCGAGATGGGCTTTTAAAAATGAAACAAAAATCAGTGCTTCTACCACCAATTAAACAATATCCTCCATTTATTTCTAGCTTTGGGGGATTATTTTGACTAATTTTACCTATTTACTTTTGTAAAATGTGGATGACCACTCCTGCTCTGCCTACCTCACAAGGCTATTGTCAACATATAGGAGCGAGGTCTGTAAAAGAGTGATTTGCCTTCTGTCAAGTGCTGTGCAAATGATGCCTTGTTATTTGCCAGGGACTTCACCATGACATGACTGAGGGAAATCTGACATACTGACAATGGAAAAACAGCACTCCAGGTCTTCACTTTGAATGAAGAGTGACAGAAGATACACTTGCATCCTTGTACTGGCATTGGCTGGAAATAATCTTTTACAGCCTGAGTCTGCTATTCCTTGTAACATAACTTGGTACCAGCCAGTGAGTGCCTAAGTCCTACTCCTGACCAAAGAGAAACTTTTTTTTAGCTTTCATTAGCTTAAGGAACAAAAAGAGTGGGACCTAATAACAGTTGCCAAAAGTAGGTAGCTTGATGCTAGACAGAATGGCAGAAAAAGTAACATGTAGGACACAACTAGAGGGAATAGGTCTAAATTGGAGCAGGAAGGATTGAGGTCAGACTGGGAAGAATTTCTAAAAAGGCTGTGTGACACTGGAAGTCATTATCAAAGCATACTGCAGGGTTTCCTTGAAGAAAAGGCAGAGAAGAATGCATATGTGGTGATGTGAGTGCAGTCTGCTTGATGAATGGGTCTCTGAATAAAGTCCATAGACTCATTAAAATTATTACAGGATTAGCCTCCTTTCCCAACTGACTGGCAAGTCTTACCTTCAGTATTTCTCCATCTGCGTAAAGCACATACATGGTCACTTCAATATTCTTTTGTACACTCTTTCCCCCTCTCTCGAAATCCCCCTTCTCCAAGGTTAGGTACAGGTCATTGCGGATATCACCTATGGGGAGAGAAATGTCATGTCTTCAAGACCATAGGAGGCACACTGCCCCATTTGTACGGAGGACCAGGCTAGCATTTGGATCCTCCAGTGTTGAGGTGGGTGCTCAGAGCATTGCAAGCTTGGTTAATAACGGTGGACATTCTACTGATATCAGTGCAGCAGCACTCTGTTGGTTAGTCAGGTGCTCTCTAAGTCTAATTTCTAAAGCTGTTCACCACAGTTTGTCCAGGGTGGGAAAAGCTGAGGCAGAGAATCTTCTCTTATATTACAGGTGACTACTCAGTCTCTCTATCTTCCAGGAGAATAGCTGAAATCTAAACCTTCCAAAGGGGGAAGATTTTTAGAATCAACAGGAATAACATTTATTGTATTATGTCTACTACTTAACTACTAATCACTCCTCCTTTCCCTCCAAAAAAAAAGTGGTTTCCTTTTTCCTTTATGGGTTTTCTTTTTCAACTTGCAACCCTTCTGAGTCTGACTAGAGGATACACTACTTTTTCCTTCTGGAGGCTTAGCTCCAAATCCCATCCCTTACTGGAATGCCAGACCCAGGTCACTGGACTGTCATTTTTTTTTCTTCTTTGTGTTGCGAGTGCTCTGGGAGCAGATGACTTTCCAGAAGCACAGGTGCTAAAGCACTGGGGTAACAATCTGTTATGCTCTTTGCTTCTCTCTGACTTCTGCCCACTTTGCCAATATCTGCTGCTCGAGACTTGGGCAGGTGAAGCCCAAACTGCAAGCCGAAATGACCTAAGAAATGACCACATCTGCCTTTTTTTAAGGGTAAGGGGATTGTCTATTCATGTATAAGAAGAGCTCATTTGGGCTGCTCTAAGCTTCTAAGTTTGTAACATGACCAATTTTATTCATACATTCTAAAGAAGGTATTTTGACTTTCAAAACAACAACCACGATGACAACCACAACAACAACAATGTAAAGTCCTGGGAAAAAAATCTTCAAAGGGAAAAAAATGGTATAGGAAAACATGTAAGGTCAAAGTGAAGATGTGCTAACAGCCTGAAGAACTCAACTGAGAGGTGATGGAAAGATTAACTTGCAAAGTAAGCCAATTCAAAACATTCTTTCTACCTCAGTTCTTAGCAAAACTGAAAAATTTGAAAATGTTCATTACTTGGAATCACAATGAAATAAACAGATATTGTTTTTGGTTAGCAAGTAAGCTTTCTGGTTTGGTCAGATACATGATGATGGCTCATTTTCTGCACAGACTACCTTTCTGATTATGCAAGTGTCTTAGTATCTCCTATGCATGAAACATGATAGACTAGAACTGGCATATATCTTGAGCTGTGGAGGTCTTCATGACCAGACCTATTATTCAGGTGGTCTTACTATACCAGAAGTGCAGCCATGGTTATTTAGTTGCATAATGAAGTTCTCAAAATACTTCAGCATGAGTGAGGAAGAACAGCCAACGAGAAGCAATTAATTATTCTCTGACAGCCCAGGGAACTTTCTCTAATGTGTGAAAAACATCTTGTTCCCCAACAGCCCTGAGGCTACCATGAAGGGAAAGGAAATTATGTTCTGAAAATCACATACAAATGCAACTAACTGCTGGATAGGTAGGACAGCCTAGAGGATGTCTATTCTTGCAGTTCACATGGACTTCCCTTCTGGCTGAGAAAAGCCTCTACTTCGAATTCTCAGGAGTCTGGACTTTAATCTGCCTCCTTTGGACATCTCTGCTTCGGCCCTTCAAGCATATCATTAAAATAGCACTCAGGTGTGCAGGTAAGGTAGGAAAGGAAAGCAGAAGGGAAAGTCAAATCCATCATTTTGCTATTGTAAGGGCAGAAGCTGAATAAAATCATTCCTAAAAGTAAAATTCAAAATTAAATGGGACCTTTATTATAGGTAATTGGTATTATAATAGGACAAATCACAGTTGGTTACACCTTGAATTTTTAACAATTGAAACAGACATCTTAGAGCCTTCTTTTGATAAAAGTCTTTTACTTACACATTAGCTCTTCTATGGAATTTAAGTAATTATTAAATTTCTACACTGATTTGGCAGAAAGTGAATAGTCTAGAGAATTTTAATGTCTAATCTACAGGATAGGTACTTTGTTTAACTATTACTCTGGTTTAAACCAGCACTCTCTAGAAGTTATTCTCAAGGTAATCCACATGACTTGTAAAAGCAGATACCGGCTACCAGCAATAATATTCTAGCTTGTACAAACATTTTAAATTTCTGTGGCTCTCCACAACAGTTAACCATAAATAAACGTGTCCTTCATATGAAACATGTGAGCTTTTCCTATCAATATATGATACAGAATACTCATACAAAAGTGGGCATTACCTTGGAGATTGATAATGACAGAATTTGGTCTGTGTTGATTATATAGAGTGAGTCCATGGTTTCTGGGGCAGCTCCTCTGGAGCATTTTAAATCAACATGCTAATTTAAAATGGAAGGGCTGGGCTAGATATTCTACAGCTTTCATTCTTTTAAAACTTCCTATTTAAATAGAATACCTTCAGTGATATCTTGCTGAGACAATTTATCAATACAAGTAAACATACCCTCTGAGTTACAGACTGAAGCAGCTTGATTTCATCAGATCTTTTGCTGCTCTTTATTTGGAGAACAGACTTGCCTACACCAGGACTATTCTCAGCAGAATAGGTATTAGGCCTCTTTATGGGTTGCAGTTTTGCAAATTATGGCCTCAATTTCGAGAACTGTGATAGTTAATGTTGCTGGGGCCTTCTTGTCAAAAGCTCTCTGGGGATCATTTAAATAGAGCTCTCCACTAATTCTCCTGGAACTAGGAGAAAACCTAAGAAGCAGCCAATGTGAAAGCCTCCTGGGATCTAACGACCCAGGCCTGCCTGACAGCTCCCGAGATTCCCTGCTCTTCAGCTGTCCTTATTACATGTTACATGTTCACAAAGCCTACAGTGGAATCATGTGTTTGGGTTAAGGCACTGTCTCCAGGAGGCTCCTATAAACTTTAGCGCCAATTGCAAGGAAATATTACCAGGAGAGGGATGAGGACAGGCACATTACAATGAGGATGGGAAAGAGAAGGCCTGAGCAGTAGTTTGTGAGGTTAGTTTACAGAACACTGGGTGGGTGGCTGCATTCTAATCACCTAGGAAACTTATTAAAACTAGATTTCTAGCGTCTACCTCTTGAGATTCCAGTTGGTATTGGGTGAGGCTTGTGTACATACTTTAAACAAAACCAAAAATCACAAGGCAATTCTGATGTTCTCCAGGGTTTAATGCCAGGGAACCAGACCATGGGGGTTTGCTGGGAAGCTGCTGCTGAAATTTTTCTGGGTGTTAGGGACTAGGCAGCCCTTAAGCAGAACAGAGGAATGTTGAGAGGGGTATGGAAGTGGGAGGTTTTTCTGCGGGATGTGGGAGTAGGTATTATTGAGGGCAACTCTGCCTCCCTTTGTTAGGTGTGCTCTGCTTCCTAAGGTTGGCAGAGCATCTAAAAGCATCAGCAATGCCTTTTTATCTCTGTTTAGTGCTCAGCTGACATGCAACAGAGTTTCTTGAACGGAAAGATGAATGAATGAGGTTGTTCTTATAGGAGGGCCTCAGAATAAACTTTGTTCTTTTCACAGTCTCAGAGAGTAGCCAGCTGTTGGTATAGCTGCTTGCCAGAGAACTAGGGACTTAAGAGTAGGTAGAGGTTGGCCAACTTTTTCTGTAAGAAGCCAGATAGTAAATATTTTAAGCTTTTTGGGTCACATAGGTCTCTGTTACATGTTCTTTGCTTTCACAACCCTTTTAAAATGTGAAAAAACATTCTCAGCTGGCAGGTGGTACAAAAATAGGCCTCTGGCTGGATTTGGCCCAGGGACTATAGTTTCCTGATACCTGGCTTGGGTGTTTATGTGTCAAGAACAGCTTTACTACACTGCAAATACACATCAAAAATCCAGATTCTTGTAAGTATAAATAAGCAGCTGCTGGGAAGGAGCAGAGTAATGAACCTGAAGCTACCTTCTTATGTCAGGGATTGGCCTGAAACATTCTGGGGTCTTTATGGAGTGGGAGGTCCTAGAAGGAAACAGTGTTCTTCAGCTACCAGAAATCTTAGGGGGCCGAGAACACTGTGACAGAGCTGCATCCAGCAGTCACAGAGAATTGCACACCTCAGTGGCCAGGTGTGATCCTCTGAAGACCTGCACCCTGGTATGACACTGGAGAAACAGAGCTCACAATGTGTTTGCATATCTCTTCTGACAGCAGTCTCTGGAGAGGTTTCAGAACCTCTGAGGTCTGGCTTGTGCACCAGAGCATCTGTTAGCAGGAGAATCTCCTGCCAGATACTCCAGCCTTACCAGGAATTTTGGGTCCACATGGCTCTAGCCTATGTAGAATTCCATCCCAGGAGAAATAATCCAGGACAGCCAATACAGATTTGGGCACTCAGTCTTGTTTAGACTCTTTATTACATTCATGTTCCTTCTGTATAAATTAGTCATACCACATATTAGGAAGATTTGGGTTCAAGGATACTAGTATTTAACACTATTATTTACTTATACCTTGTCTACTTCTAGATAGGATTAGGAGGGAGAGTGCTTTCTTTCCCTTAAGATCATGTGAAACTAGAACTAACCTTCTCTCTCTCAGCAGACATAGCAGCCTGCTCAGGATGGCACCAATTTTATCTTTTGGCAGAATAGGAGTGAAATCCTCCGACAGCATCATGGGGATATGGAGACATTAACAACCATTCAACTTAGACAATTTCAGGCATATGACCAATGTTGTAATGTGTTGTAGTTCTTATTTTATTTTTTAAATGTTTGTTTATGATGATTTTGAGAGAGACAGAGACAGAGCATGAGTGGGGGAGGGGCAGAGGGAGAGGGAGACACAGAATCCAAAGCAGGCTCCAGGCTCCAAGCTGCCAGCACAGAGCCTGATGTGGGGCTCAAACCCACAAACTTTGAGATCATGACCCGAGCCGAAGTCGGACGCCCAACCGAGCCACCCAGGTGCCCCTTATTTTTTTTTTTAAATATTTATTTCTGAGAGACAGAGAGAGACAGAGAGAGAGAGAGCGAGAGAGAGCGCGCGCATGAGTCAGGGAGGGGCAGAGAGAGAGGAAGATACAGAATCTGAAGCAGGCTCCAGGCTCTGAGCTGTCAGCACAGAGCCCAATGTGGGGCTCGACTCATGAACTGGGAGATCATGACCTGAGCGGAAGTCTGTCGCCCAACCGACTGAGCCACCCAGGTACCCATTATTTTAAAGAAGAGACCTCTCCCCCTGCCAAAAAAGACTCTTACGGGAATTCTCAGAGTATCTAGAAAAGACAGGTTCTTTACCTTCTTTCTTTTTTTAAATACAAGGATATTTATTTTGAATCACTGTAGTAACACAAGACTGGAAATAATCTAAATACACACAATAAAGGGCTATACAAATTGTGATTCACCCAGAAAGTAGAACCATATGCGCCCATTAAAAACAATGAGAAAATAGAGGTGGTCCCACATGATTCACACGGAATAAATTCCAAGAATTCTTAGCTCAGGACAATGGGCATAGTGTTCTACCATTTGCACAAAAAGAAAAAAAACAAAAATGAAATATGGTTTGTGCATAGCCTATCTCTGGATGTTTACAGAAGAAAATGGTTGGGGCGCCTGGGTGGCTCAGTTGGTTAAGCGGCCAACTTCAGCTCAGGTCATGATCTCGCGGTCCGTGAGTTCGAGCCCCGCGTCGGGCTCTGTGCTGACAGCTCAGAGCCTGGAGCCTGTTTCAAATTCTGTGTCTCCCTCTCTCTGACCCTCCCCCGTTCATGCTCTGTCTCTCTGTCTCAAAAATAAATAAATGTTAAAAAAAATTAAGCAGAAAATGGTTAACAACAGCTGCTGCTGGGGAAAGGAACTGGGGTAAGAGAAATATACTCATGAGTATTTTACTTTCAAACCATGTCTTCAGTGTCACACTTCTACTGGTTTCAACTGTTACAAGATCAGTGATGTTCCCTGCTCTAACAGGAAGACAAGAATGGGCATGGTCTGACATCATTTATATACGGTTATTCCTTTCTTGGGTCAAGGGTTATTCCTTTCTTGGGTTATTCCAACCTGTTGTCAGACCAGATGTGATCATTCCTAAATCATCCCTTAGATATTGCCAAAGCCTCATTTGACAGTCAGACTGACCACTACTACTTGTGGCAAATACTTTCATCACTCTTCCTGAGGAGAGCTTTCTTTCAAAAGTCATGCCTTTGTCTTTTGTGTGAGATGTGTCCAACAGAGCTGAAAAGAGAAGCTTTCTACCTTTCTGATTCTGTATAGCCTGGGATAAGCACTACTCATTTTCCTTTCAATGGAAGTAGCTGATGTGTCTCATACAAACTTTCCCCGTAGCTATACACTTAGGGCTTGTTAACGTTTTCTAAACATTCCACTATGTTTTTAGTTACTTCAGATCTTAATGAACACCTAAAGTAATACACAGTCTTCTAGATTGGGCTAGTATCTTCTTTTTTTATGTCAGTTACCCCAAAGGGTGAGGCTGATGAAGGATTAATAATGTACATGATACCCCACCCAGTATTCCAACATTCCATGAAACAAATGAAGATGGAAACAAAGCAGGCAAAAGCAGACAGGACACACAAAAGCAGGAACTTACACCCAACTATCTTCATCTCTGCACCAGAAAGAAAGGGGCGACAATGAGGGGACAGCACAGAGAGAGACAAGAACAATTAAGACAAACAGGAAAAGAGAAAAAAAAAACATCACTTGCAGATCGGTGATGAAGCATGCACTTTTTATCAAGAGTCAAAGCAAAGGACAGAGTGTATTTCTTTTTTTTTTTTTTAATTTTTTTTTCAACGTTTATTTATTTTTGGGACAGAGAGAGACAGAGCATGAATGGGCGAGGGGCAGAGAGAGAGGGAGACACAGAATCGGAAACAGGCTCCAGTCTCTGAGCCATCAGCCCAGAGCCTGACGCGGGGCTTGAACTCATGGACCGCGAGATCGTGACCTGGCTGAAGTCGGACGCTTAACCGACTGCGCCACCCAGGCACCCCATGGACAGAGTGTATTTCTGAGCACAAGGGCAAGAATCAGAGGGTCCCCTAGAAGGATGCCATGCCTGCAGAGTTGCTTTCTAATGGGCAAGTTCAGAGCAAACCCAGAGAGCAGTACTTGTGCCAGGTCTGACTTAGGGAGGGACAAAGCCTCCCTAAGGCAGAGTCCTCTCTAGGACATGGTTCTCAAAAGGGGTCCCAACCAAGCAATATTACCATCGTCTCAGAGCTTATAAGGAATGTAAATTGTTGGGTCCCACGCCAATCCTATTGCATTAGAAACTCATGGGGGGTGGGCCCAGCATTCTGTGTCTGCAAGCCCTGCAGGTGACTCGGATACATACTAACACTGGAGAACCACTGATTTGGGAAAAACCTGGCCCTGAGCCAGAGCACACTAACTCAAAAGCAGGTTTCTTCTACCAAGAAAGACCATTTAAAAAACTCTGCACCTATTGAGAGATCATATGGTTCTTGTCCTTTCTTTTATTGATGTGATGAATCACGTTAATTGTTTTGTGGATATTGAAACAGCCCTGCATCCCAGGTATAAATCCCACTTGGTCATGGTGAATAATTTTTTTAGTGTATTGTTGTATCTGGTTGGCTAATATCTTGTTGAGGATTTTTGCATCCATGTTCATCAGGGAAATTGGTCTATAGTTCTCCTTTTTAGTGGGGTCTCTGTCTGGTTTTGGAATCAGGGTAATGCTGGCTTCATAGAAAGAGTTTGGAAGTTTTCCTTCCATTTCTATTTTTTGGAACAGCTTCAAGAGAATAGGTGTTAACTCTTCCTTAAATGTTTGGTAGAATTCCCCTGGAAAGCCATCTGGCCCTGGACTCTTGTTTTTTTGGGAGATTTTTGATTATTAATTCTATTTCCTTACTAGTTATGGGTCTGTTCAAATTTTCTATTTCTTCCTGTTTCAGTTTCAGTGTATTTGTTTCTAGGAATTTGTCCATTTCTTCCCTATTGCCCATTTTATTGGCATATAATTGGTGATAATATTCTCTTATTATTGTTTTTATTTCTGTGTTGGTTGTGATCTCTCTTCTTTCATTCTTATTTATTTGGGTCCTTTTTCTTTTTGATCAAACTGGCTAGTGGTATATGTATACAATGGAGTATTACTTGGCAATCAAAAAGAATGAAATCTTGCCATTTGCAACTATGTGGATGGAACTGGAGGGTATTATGCTAAGTGAAATTAGTCAGAGAAAGACAAAAATCATATGACTTCACTCATATGAGGACTTTAAGCGACAAAACAGATGAACATAAGGGAAGGGAAACAAATATACAAACAGGGAGGGGGACAAAACAGAAGAGACTCATAAATATGGAGAACAAACTGAGGGTTACTGGAGGGGTTGTGGGAGGTGGGGTGGGCTAAATGGGTAAGGGGCACTAAGGAATCTACTCCTGAAATCATTGTTGCACTATATGCTAACTAATTTGGATGTAAATTTTAAAAAATAAAAAATAAAATTAAAAAAAATTCAAGACTTAGAAAACAAGTTAAAATGTAATTCCCACAGAGCCATGTGACAGAACTCTGTACTACTGACTCCAGGGAATAGGCTTTCCAGGAAAGCTAAGCACTCCAGAGGGATTTAGGAGGTGGTGGCCCAGCTCTTCTAGCTTGGGGATGGTCTGCAGGAGGGCACAGCCTCTTCTTGAGCAAAAAATTTTAAATCATTCCTTCCAGTTTATAGTCTTTTGGCCAGCAATTCTCTTTAAAGTTTTATTTTGGTTACTTCACTGGGAACAATGTTAACTCTAACTTGTTCACCTGGAACACCTGTCCTACTCTGGTCTTTCCTGCTCATCTTCTTGAAAAAAAAAAAAAAACCTAGGAAAGAAGTTATTAGCTTTTGAACTGAACTAAAGTGAGTTTGGACAGAAGGAGGACATGCCCTCAGGAATATGGTGACCAACCAATAAAGGCTGTGAATGCTTAGTTTCAAAATTAGGCTTAAATTCCCATATCTATTTGTTCTTCTATAGTCTAGAATGTCATCTCCTTGGTTGGAGTGTGTCTTTTCTGGGACCACCAGCAATAGCACTCTTGCCTCTAGCTTGCTACCACGGGTCATGAGCAGAGCTGGATAGCTGTATAGTCAGGACTTCAGCTGTGGCACAGAGTAGCACATCTCCTGTTCACAGTAGTCACGTGATGTGTATGTACACACCCTTGGAAAGCAATGGGAGATCATCAGAGGGACCTTTTTCAAAATGGTATGTTGGATACTGGTGTGGCTAGAGCCTGGTTGAATTCTGTAACTCAGAGCTCTAAGCTCTGTCAATATGCTTTGAGCCCTATCTGGGTCATCCTGACAAACAAGACCTCTGCAAATGAGTGCCTGACAATTTCTATCAAATGCTGTTTTAAAATAAGAATCATAGTTTATGAGTAATTATAATTTTTCCATTTACTCCAATCTCTCAGACTTAAGTGTTAGAATGCTCACAGTTACTGACATAATTAATTGCCTTGTTCATTTCTCATATATATGTCCATGTGCCAAGAAGTTGCAACTTCTTGTAACTTGGTCACACCAGCACTGTAAGGATGGAGGGACTGATGCAGCCCAGGTACAATACTCCTACAGGTGACAGATGGATCAGCCGCAGGTGGACGGGTGGCCAGGAAGCCAAGGGAGTTCTGGCTACATGGTTTCCCAAGATAGGGCAACTGCATGTAAAACATTCCTGTACCACTTTTACTGTTGCTCCAGCAGAACCTGCAGGCCAGCGCTGTCACCAGGCCTGAGAATGGCAAATCCACTCTGATGAGATCGTGGAGTGCATTAAGAGGTCTGTCAGTCAGTTGTTAGCTCACAACCTTGGGAGTGCCCATCTGCAAAAAAAATCTTTCCTCAGGGGGAAGAAGGGTAGAGAGGGAGCCAGATTATGCACAAAGGACTGCTTCCTGCCTGTGAATCAATCCTTACTTTCAGTTTTGGCACTTAGTGCTCAAAGGCAGACAACCCAGGAAGCAGCATACTCACAGGCCTGGCCTGGACCTCCCAGGATGGCCCAGTGTCTGAGCCCTGTTGGGCTCAGCCCTGTGGAACCCTGTGGAGACAAATCCTATGATGGTCCCTTAGCTGCCTAGGGGAGGGAAAACTCCCTTAACCTCAGCTTCCTTCACCAATGCCTGATGCAGCTGATTTCCCAAGACATGTCTAGCATACCCAGGTCCTTTACAAACCTGTGTGTTGATGATGCAAAGAGATGCAGGGTGCTCTACAAAAAGATTTCTTTCCATAGATGAGGGTTGGACAACATAATTCTTAAAATAAAACTTTGCTTAAGAATTTTTTCACTAAATTTTGTTTCTTTTTAATCTCTGTTCACTTCACTTGTTTTTAATTCTCTGACTGTGAAGGCTAAGAGGAAGGAAATGTCCAAATGTACAAATCTTAAGTTCCTAAAAGAAATGAAGGACTTTAAATATATCTCTTAGAATATATGACTCCACTTCATGAGCCTGGATATCTAACTTAAAAAAAATCACCAGATCAATTTTGGTAACCATCTATTCTTTCTTCTATGACATTTTGTCAAGAACCCAGGACTATGCCTGGGCTCTTCTTGTCCTGATAACCAGGGCTGTGGAATGGTGTCAGGACACTGTGAAGGACATCGTTCTCCAACAGTCAGATGTGGGCCCTTCATAAGCATGAAGTCTCCCAAGCATTTAAAGATAAACATGGAATTGATCGAGTGGCCTAGGATCCCACACAGATCCTTCTGTGTGCAGAGCAGGAGATGAGGGCTGTTCACAGCAGCTTGTTCTGCATTCACAGTGTCTACGAGTGGGGGAAGCAGATAACAGAAAACAAGTCCAGGCATAGTGTGGGAAGTTGTAAGGCAGCTGGAATCTATCACATGGACCTTCTCTGTGCTCAGACCATACTCTGCTTTGGGTTTGTGTTGACAAATATTTCCAACAAGCGGATTTAGAACACCATGAAGAAGTCCAAATAGGTGATATTTAGAGTGGTGACAATCAGTTCAGTCTGGCCTGCCCTGGATCTTTCAAACAGAAGCAAATAAGCTTTTACCAGATCATTAAAACTCAATGGAAAGGGTAGGTCCGTTACTCCTGTAATCCATTCAGAAAACCAGCTATTTGCCTGTTCAGATTCCCTTGTCTTTGTTCCCATCTTCTCTGCTTATCAGACCACCTGCCCTCTATATGAGTCACTCCCATCCTTCCCTCACACCCTAAGGCCCTCGTGGCTCTGATGGCCTGTTTTGATCCACTTTGGATGCTTTGCCTGTATCTGCCTGACTAGGAAATGTGAACCTGGGATTGAACTGCTAGAACCACACGTGAGGGTTGATGCATTTCCACCTTCTGCACTAGCTCTCCATTGGGCATTAGATGGGAACAGTGAGCCAATTCCTGAGAAACTGTCTAGGTAGTACTATTCCTAGTGCCTAACTTATACCATTTGCCCCATTTGTTTTCTGATACATTAAAATACATCTGGTTTTCCTACATGAATTGGATTCATCAATACTACAGGCACATATTTTGGTATATTTTTCCCCTTAAAGAGGAAGTTCTTGTGAGCCAATTTTCTAGGAAATGTAATGGAAGAGAAAAAAGTAAAAGGCATCCCCCTAAGAAGAGCTCCATGTCAGTTCCTACCACCCAGTCTCTACAGGAGACAACAAAGCCCATCTTCTGGGTTGTCATGTTGCAGATGTCACGTTGGTGAATATGATGTGGAGGCTTCTTGAAAAAATGCCAACAAGGAGCCACTGACTCCAGATTGTAGTCAGCAACCTGGCTTGGGATACAGAGGCTTTTAATGGCTGCATGGCTCCTCCACAGCACAGTTTACCATCTGCTCATGAGAGAAGCACTGGACTCCATCCTTCTAACCCTTCTCCCAACCCAGTCCCAAGAAGTGCAGCCTACCTGGCATGATGACATCAGGAAATCCCAATTTTCTTGTAATTGCCAATCCCCTATTAAATATCATGGGGTTTTCCCTCCTAATCTGTTCCATATCTCCACGGAGAAGCTGCAGAGAGATGATAAGACCTGCAAAAACATAAGCAGTTTCTTACTCAGAACCACATTTCCACCCTGTTTTGTAGTACTAGAAATGACATAAAGAGTCACATTTTTTTTCAGGAGGAAAATACACAAAGTTTAGCATTTTTCTTGAGAAAAATTTTGATGTAGAAAGTATATACTATTCTGAAGAAACATTCTAGAAAGCTATTTAAGAAAAGATAACCTCAACAACCCAGAGAACTAGTTTATTATATACACACCGAGGTCTGGGAGACTGCGTTGCCTTTTTCTCTGTTCCTCAGCATCTAGCCCAGGGTCTGGCTGGACCCTAGCAAACACTCACTGAATGGGAGGGTTGAACTACATAAACCATACATTTAGGAACCCAGAGAAATCTACAGAAACAATGGAAGACTAGAAACAAAGAAGACCCTGTGCCAGGATGTCCCCCCAGCTGAAAACGAATGAGCTAAGAGGTGCTGTTTTATGCTAGGAGTATGCTAAAATGTGGGAAGCAACTTGCTGGTTCAACCTTGCAACAGCTTGTAAAGACAGCAGCAGAGCAGACATCACGTTCCCTTCAGGGAACCACTGCACTTCAAGGAAAAGGGATGTTTTGTGGGGCTGAGCTTTGCTTTAGACTATAAGCTTCAGATCTTCCAGATGATCCCAAAAGCTTTGTTCAGAACATGGGAGAACCTGTAATGTGTCCCCAGGTGAGCTGGCTTCCACTTCATTACTTGTATGTACCCTAGGAGTTTTGCACAAAGTAAGAATCTCCTGGAAACCATCCTCTCCCCTGCCCCCGAGGGTTACTACTGTAGCCACTGGCTAGAAGGCTAGGAGGTCAAGCCCAGATAGAGTTAGGAAGTGATTCTGAGACTCTGTGAATGAGATTAGCTGCTAATAGGATGATGAAGATGCTGATCTATGTGTCAGCAGGAAGCAAACTCATCAATCTAAAAACCTGGGAATTATGATAGTTAGGATTACCAGAAAAGTAGTGGCTAGAATGGAGACAGTGACAAGAGTTGTAGGATAAGAATGGTTTGGGGGCGCCTGGGTGGCGCAGTCGGTTAAGCGTCCGACTTCAGCCAGGTCACGATCTCGCGGTCCGGGAGTTCGAGCCCCGCGTCGGGCTCTGGGCTGATGGCTCAGAGCTTGGAGCCTGTTTCCGATTCTGTGTCTCCCTCTCTCTGCCCCTCCCCCGTTCATGCTCTGTCTCTCTCTGTCCCAAAAATAAATAAACGTTGAAAAAAAAAAAGAATGGTTTGGAAATGGAGAGAAGAGAGGGAATGGAGAAGTGGAGAAAGAGAGATGTCACACAGAACAGTCACAGGCACTCTATCTGTCAGATCAAAGTATCCTAGTAACAAGGAACATGTACTCTCATAGCTGGGCTGGGGGGTCATCAGGGTTCCACTGCAACTCAGAAAGAACCTCAAGATGATCTTATTGCTTTGGCCAAATTCATGTACCCCAAGAACCCTGAGATTGCACATATGATGTCCCAGGTATCATTAACAATGAGATCACAGTGCTCTGGAAAGCAGATATATGGTATTCCAGTTGTTAGTCTGGTTAATGTTTAGGTTTTGAACACCCTATTTTTTTTTATAGCCTAATTACTTGGTGGACTCAACTACAAATAACTTATGAGCCTGAAAGGCTGGAGGTCAGAATCCAGATCACAATAAACTCTTCAGAAGAGAGCAGCTTGTGAGGTACTCACAACCCCTCCCCCACAGCCCCAGCACATTTATCTGTGGTATCTTTACATGGCTATCAGATATTATCCTCTGGGCGAACAGGGGTCCACCATCCTAGGAGACAGCCTAAACTGGAGCAGATAGCTAAGGATCAGACAATTCCCAGAATCTGAGATGATAGAGGGCAAAGGAAAAGAAAATCAATGGGTTCATCCTTCTCACTTGGCACTGGCAAGGATTATTCATTCAAGTGCCCACTGACTATCTTTCCTACCTTTTATCTCATTTTCTGAGCAACCAAATTGGCCTAGAGATGCAAAGTGCAACTTGTGAGGATGCAGACTGAAGACACTGGGAGAGGTGCATCTAGCTTTTGAGCTATCCAAAAGGAATTCTGAATAGCTGCTCTGAAGTGTGACAAGCAAGAGGAAAAGGGCTTCAGTTTATGCAAGAGAACACATGAAAAGGCACATGAAGGATGAAAGAAGTCACCAATGGAGGCTATAAAACTTCATCTGCTTTTGTAGAAATTGGGATCCTGGAATATGTGAGTCCTCTTCCTGGTTCTGAAGCCCTGAGTGATTGAGGCGCATGCCAAATAATGCTAAGCATGGTCCTCAGGACAAAAGAGCCTCTGTAAATAACTCAGAAAAGTGACCCACTCGCCTACCCAATATGCAACCAGTCCTTTAGCAACACTTGCTCATCTACCTACCAATCACCTGGCTCTCAAGCCAAAGAACTTGAAAGTAACTAATTCTATTACAGTTTCTCTGTTAAAATGATCTCTGACACAAGAAAACTGTTTTCTTACTAAATTTCATCTCAGATTAAGACTGTCCCATAAAAATATCCCACACATTTGTGTGGAATACTGGAAGGTCAGCAACCTGGCCCTTGTCCCTCTCAACCCCCATCTCTGTGAAGAGATGAGTGAAGATTAATAATGTAAATTAATCCCAGCCCAAGAAACATAAAGAAAGCTGTATAAGTCATTAAAAAATACATAGAAAATTAATTTCTCAACTGTTTTGTTTTCACTTGTTTTTAATGATCTTCATGCTACTGGAATTACTAAAAGTTACTTCTGTGGCTACATATCTAAGAGGCCAATCTAAGGGAGTTAGCGATGAATGATAGTTTTAGTCTCAGCACCTAAAACTAATGTAGTAATTCCTTCTGAATTTTGTATGATTTAACTCGAAGGGAGAGCACTACTGAGTTCTGAAACAGAACTGCCAAGGCAATTAACTGTCCACAATGTTTAACAAAGATGGGTGACAGTTTATAGCAAAGTTAATTTTTTATAATGACATGTCTTTTTTTTTTTATGAAATTTATTGACAAATTGGTTTCCATACAACACCCAGTGCTCATCCCAAAAGGTGCCCTCCTCAATACCCATCACCCACCCTCTCCTCCCTCCCACCCCCCATCAACCCTCAGTTTGTTCTCAGTTTTTAACAGTCTCTTATGCTTTGGCTCTCTCCCACTCTAACCTCTTTTTTTTTTTTTCCTTCCCCTCCCCCATGGGTTCCTGTTAAGTTTCTCAGGATCCACATAAGAGTGAAACCATATGGTATCTGTCTTTCTCTGTATGGCTTATTTCACTTAGCATCACACTCTCCAGTTCCATCCACGTTGCTACAAAAGGCCATATTTCATTTTTTCTCATTGCCACGTAATATTCCATTGTGTATATAAACCACAATTTCTTTATCCATTCATCAGTTGATGGACATTTAGACTCTTTCCATAATTTGGCTATTGTTGAGAGTGCTGCTATGAACATTGGGGTACAAGTGGCCCTATGCATCAGTACTCCTGTATCCCTTGAGTAAATTCCTAGCAGTGCTATTGCTGGGTCATAGGGTAGGTCTATTTTTAATTTTCTGAGGAACCTCCACACTGCTTTCCAGAGCGGCTGCACCAATTTGCATTCCCACCAACAGTGCAAGAGGGTTCCCGTTTCTCCACATCCTCGCCAGCATCTATAGTCTCCTGATTTGTTCATTTTGGCCACTCTGACTGGCGTGAGGTGATACCTGAGTGTGGTTTTGATTTGTATTTCCCTGATAAGGAGCGACGCTGAACATCTTTTCATGTGCCTGTTGGCCATCCGGATGTCTTCTTTAGAGAAGTGTCTATTCATGTTTTCTGCCCATTTCTTCACTGGGTTATTTGTTTTTCGGGTGTGGAGTTTGGTGAGCTCTTTATAGATTTTGGATACTAGCCCTTTGTCCGATATGTCATTTGCGAATATCTTTTCCCATTCCGTTGGTTGCCTTTTAGTTTTGTTGGTTGTTTCCTTTGCTGTGCAGAAGCTTTTTATCTTCATAAGGTCCCAGTAATTCACTTTTGCTTTTAATTCCCTTGCCTTTGGGGATGTGTCAAGTAAGAGATTGCTACGGCTGAGGTCAGAGAGGTCTTTTCCTGCTTTCTCCTCTAAGGTTTTGATGGTTTCCTGTCTCACATTTAGGTCCTTTATCCATTTTGAGTTTATTTTTGTGAATGGTGTGAGAAAGTGGTCTAGTTTCAACCTTCTGCATGTTGCTGTCCAGTTCTCCCAGCACCATTTGTTAAAGAGGCTGTCTTTTTTCCATTGGATGTTCTTTCCTGCTTTGTCAAAGATGAGTTGGCCATACGTTTGTGGGTCTAGTTCTGGGGTTTCTATTCTATTCCATTGGTCTATGTGTCTGTTTTTGTGCCAATACCATGCTGTCTTGAGGATTACAGCTTTGTAGTAGAGGCTAAAGTCTGGGATTGTGATGCCTCCTGCTTTGGTCTTCTTCTTCAAAATTCCTTTGGCTATTCGGGGCCTTTTGTGGTTCCATATGAATTTTAGGATTGCTTGTTCTAGTTTCGAGAAGAATGCTGGTGCAATTTTGATTGGGATTGCATTGAATGTGTAGATAGCTTTGGGTAGTATTGACATTTTAACAATATTTATTTTTCCAATCCATGAGCAGGGAATGTCTTTCCATTTCTTTAAATCTTCTTCAATTTCCTTCATAAGCTTTCTATAGTTTTCAGCATACAGATCTTTCACATCTTTGGTTAGGTTTATTCCTAGGTATTTTATGCTTCTTGGTGCAATTGTGAATGGGATCAGTTTCTTTATTTGTCTTTCTGTTGCTTCATTGTTAGTGTATAAGAATGCAACTGATTTCTGTACATTGATTTTGTATCCTGCAACTTTGCTGAATTCCTGTATCAGTTCTAGCAGACTTTTGGTGGAGTCTATCGGATTTTCCATGTATAATATCATGTCATCTGCAAAAAGCGAAAGCTTGACTTCATTTTTGCCAATTTTGATGCCTTTGATTTCCTTTTGTTGTCTGATTGCTGATGCTAGAACTTCCAGCACTATGTTAAACAGCAGCGGTGAGAGTGGGCATCCTTGTCATGTTCCTGATCTCAGGGAAAAAGCTCTCAGTTTTTCCCCATTGAGGATGATGTTAGCTGTGGGCTTTTCATAAATGGCTTTTATGATCTTTAAGTATGTTCCTTCTATCCCGACTTTCTCAAGGGTTTTTATTAAGAAAGGGTGCTGGATTTTGTCGAAGGCCTTTTCTGCATCGATTGACAGGATCATATGGTTCTTATCTTTTCTTTTATTAATGTGATGTATCACGTTGATTGATTTGCGAATGTTGAACCAGCCCTGCATCCCAGGAATGAATCCCACTTGATCATGGTGAATAATTCTTTTTATATGGTGTTGAATTCGATTTGCTAGTATCTTATTGAGAATTTTTGCATCCATATTCATCAGGGATATTGGCCTGTAGTTCTCTTTTTTTACTGGGTCTCTGTCTGGTTTAGGAATCAAAGTAATACTGGCTTCATAGAATGAGTCTGGAAGTTTTCCTTCCCTTTCTATTTCTTGGAATAGCTTGAGAAGGATAGGTATTATCTCTGCTTTAAACGTCTGGTAGGGGGCGCCTGGGTGGCGCAGTCGGTTAAGCGTCCGACTTCAGCCAGGTCACGATCTCACAGTCCGTGAGTTCGAGCCCCGCGTCAGGCTCTGGGTTGATGGCTCGGAGCCTGGAGCCTGTTTCCGATTCTGTGTCTCCCTCTCTCTCTGCCCCTCCCCGTTCATGCTCTGTCTCTCTCTGTCCCAAAAATAAATAAACGTTGAAAAAAAAAAAAAAGTCTGGTAGAACTCCCCTGGGAAGCCATCTGGTCCTGGACTCTTATTTATTGGGAGATTTTTGATAACCGATTCAATTTCTTCGCTGGTTATGGGTCTGTTCAAGCTTTCTATTTCCTCCTGATTGAGTTTTGGAAGAGTGTGGGTGTTCAGGAATTTGTCCATTTCTTCCAGGTTGTCCAATTTGTTGGCATATAATTTTTCATAGTATTCCCTGATAATTGTTTGTATCTCTGAGGGATTGGTTGTAATAATTCCATTTTCATTCATGATTTTATCTATTTGGGTCATCTCCCTTTTCTTTTTGAGAAGCCTGGCTAGAGGTTTGTCAATTTTGTTTATTTTTTCAAAAAACCAACTCTTGGTTTCGTTGATCTGCTCTACAGTTTTTTTAGATTCTATGTTGTTTATTTCTGCTCTGATCTTTATTATTTCTCTTCTTCTGCTGGGTTTAGGCTGCCTTTGCTGTTCTGCTTCTAGTTCCTTTAGGTGTGCTGTTAGATTTTGTATTGGGGATTTTTCTTGTTTCTTGAGATAGGCCTGGATTGCAATGTATTTTCCTCTCAAGACTGCCTTTGCTGCATCCCAAAGCGTTTGGATTGTTGTATTTTCATTTTCGTTTGTTTCCATATATTTTTTAATTTCTTCTCTAATTGCCTGGTTGACCCACTCATTCGTTAGTAGGGTGTTCTTTAACCTCCATGCTTTTGGAGGTTTTCCAGACTTTTTTCTGTGGTTGATTTCAAGCTTCATGGCATTGTGGTCTGAAAGTAAGCATGGTATAATTTCAATTCTTGTAAACTTATGAAGGGCTGTTTTGTGACCCAGTATATGATCTATCTTGGAGAATGTTCCATGTGCACTCGAGAAGAAAGTATATTCTGTTGCTTTGGGATGCAGAGTTCTAAATATATCTGTCAAGTCCATCTGATCCAATGTCTCATTCAGGGCCCTTGTTTCTTTATTGACCGTGTGTCTAGATGATCTATCCATTTCTGTAAGTGGGGTGTTAAAGTCCCCTGCAATTACCACATTCTTATCAATAAGGTTGCTTATGTTTATGAGTAATTGTTTTATATATTTGGGGGCTCCGGTATTCGGCGCATAGACATTTATAATTGTTAGCTCTTCCTGATGGATAGACCCTGTAACTATTATATAATGTCCTTCTTCATCTCTTGTTACAGCCTTTAATTTAAAGTCTAGTTTGTCTGATATAAGTATGGCTACTCCAGCTTTCTTTTGGCTTCCAGTCGCATGATAAATAGTTCTCCATCCCCTCACTCTCAATCTAAAGGTGTAATGGCGTGTCTTTAATTAAGGAGGCTAATAAAGTCCTGAACTATTCCTTGAGTAATCTATGAAATTTTTTGACATGAAGACCCTAAAATCCTGTAGTAGAAAACCCATGCTGAGAAGCTTGGCAACAGAGTGGAAAGCCAGTGGCCTGGAGTATGGAAACCAGGGCTCCCTGCTTTAGCCATGAAGTCACTTCATTGAGCTTCAGTTTCCTCATTTATTTAATGAAGGAGTTGAAACAGGTAATTTCCAAGATCTCAACAGCTTCCAAGTCAAGCCTTACCTAGAAGCCATCAGACACACACTTCAAAGAGAAGCAGCCTATTTCTCCTCCTGGATTTTCCACAAGTACATGGAGACCTCTAACTGGGACACCCTAACTAAGGCTATATGAAGTCTGGGGTGCCTTTCTAACACCATTTGAATGGCCAGTGTTTGTGAGTTCCAGACAAAAACCACAGACACTGAAGATGGCACCATCCCTGCTCACTCTAGGGAATGAGACACAATTCAGCATCTTAATCTGGTGAGGTAATGGGGGAAACTACTCTTTCAGCTGTTTTTTAAAAATTTTTATTTATTTATTTTTTAATTTTTTTTAACGTTTATTTATTTTTGAGACAGAGAGAGACAGAGCATGAACGGGGGAGGGTCAGAGAGAGGGAGACACAGAATCTGAAACAGGCTCCAGGCTCTGAGCTGTCAGCACAGAGCCCGACGCGGGGCTTGAACTCACGGAGTGCAAGATCATGACCTGAGCCGAAGTCGGCCACTTAACCGACTGAGCCACCCAGGCGCCCCTCTTTCAGCTGTTTTAAAAAGTGTATTATTACTACCATCTTTCTTCTAAAATGTTCTCCATGTTTTTTTTAAAAAAAGTTTTTAATGTTTATTTGAGAGAGAGAGAAGTGGGGAGAGGCAGAGAGAGAGGCACACAGATCTGAAGTAGGCTCCAGGCTCTGAGCTGTCAGCAGAGAACCCAATGCAGGGCTTGAACCCATGAACTGGGGGATCATGACCTGAGCCTAAGTCAGACACTTAACTGACTGAGCCACCCAGGTTCCCCAAAATGTTCTCATGTTTTAATCATATCATGTCCCAAGAACTTGTATCCAAAGGTAACTCTTTACAAATCAAGTACAGTAAATAAAGCAAAGAACACCACAAACATGGATATGAATGGGAGTTTTCCAAATTACCAGTAACTTTTTTTTTCTTTTATAATTAAAAGCTGTGAGCAGGGAAGAGGGGCAGAGGGGAGAGAATCTTAAGCTGGCTCCATGCTAAGCAGAGCCTGATGTGGGGCACGATCCCATGACACTGGGATCATGACCTGAGCTGAAATCAAGAGTAGGACATTCAACCTACTGAGCCACCCAGCCACTGCACCAGTAACTTTTTTATATATTTTTTTTTTAATTTTTTTTTCAACTTTTATTTATTTTTGGGACAGAGAGAGACAGAGCATTAACGGGGGAGGGGCAGAGAGAGAGGGAGACACAGAATTGGAAACAGGCTCCAGGCTCTGAGCCATCAGCCCAGAGCCCGACGCGGGGCTCGAACTCCCGGACCGCGAGATCGTGACCTGGCTGAAGTCGGACGCTTAACCGACTGCGCCACCCAGGCGCCCCTAACTTTTTTATATTTTAAAAACAAGATTTTATTTGCCTCCTGCTTTAGCCTAGTTTTAGGTGAGAAATATGGACTCCCTTCCCTTTCAAGCACTGCATGGAGTTCCCTGGCATCCAGGCACATACATAGAAAAAAAACAGTCACTTAAAAATTGTGAGAGAGACCCTGAGGCTCCCTGTGCTACAGAGTTTTAGAGAAATCAAATACTCCCATCTGAGGGTCTCAAACTTTGCAGCCTCTGGTGTGGAGTTGCTCTGAGGGCCATCCTAGTTGAATATGTGCTGATCCTGATAAAGAAAAAAATTAAGTACTTCTTAACAACTTTGGAAACTTCCATGCCTCGCAGTGGCTTTAGAATGTCATGTAAGGCCCACTTGTATTTATAATGAGGCTATGAAAGTTAAAAAACAAATAAGGTTATGTAAAATATATTATGAAATAAATGATAGGTAAAACTGTCGGAATAAGCATGGTTCTATGTAAACTTGGTAGCTATCTTCAAGGGTATATAAAAGCTCAGAGGCTTTTAAATAGTGCTTCTAATTTAATCAAGCAATTAATGTTCAATTTAGAAAGCACAATCTTTCTAATGTGTGGAATTACACCAAGATATAGATAGAAATTAAACAGTTTTAAAAGAAAAGGAGGGGAAAGGAAAAGAAATTGAACGGAGATAAAAGCTGCTGTGAAATAAAGATTGTCTATTTCAGTTCCTGAATGATATTGGCAGACCAAACACTGATTCCCATTAGTGTCAGGCTTTCTTTGTGATGCTAACACTGAACAGGAATAGAAAAAGTGATTATTAATATTTGTCTTTTATTTTTGACTGGGGTGTGTATTCTTTATTCAGGAAAACACAGACTTCACAATGTCACAAACTCTGAAACCTTTTTGTTTGCTTTTGATTTAAATTAGAACTTAAGTTACCTATCAAAGCACATGGAATCCATTATAGAAAGAACAGAAAATGTATTTTGGTTGAAAGTATTAGGGAAGGTCTCAAATTATCACAAAAAGAAATAGTAGAAAATGACTGGGCAGGAGAACAAATGTCTGTGGGGAATTGAACTTTACATATGGCGGCTGATCCACACAAATTCAATGTATGATCTATAGGTCTGTATGATCAGGAACAGTAAATGCAACACAAAGTTTTCTAGCCAGAGAACTATGTTACCATGGCTGGCGCTGGGAGCAGAATACTTGGCGCTGGACTTGCGGATGATATTCTCGTGGATCTGGGACCACTCACTCTCGTTGTTGCACCTGCAACAGAAGGACAGGTGTTATGGCTCTCAAGACTTTTAAACATCTGGTCTGATGTTCCAACTGAAACACCAACTTTGAAGGCAAACTTCAAACTCACTTTCCTGTTTTACTAAATTAGACAAGGCATGTTTTCTGTTAAGGCTCATGGAAGATTCACACTTGGGTAAAGGGTGGAAACTCTAAAATGAATGTCAACAAATATTTTTAATTGGCAAAATATCCTATTCTCTAAAGTAGCAATCTCCTACATCACAAGCTTTTCTCTTTTTTTTTTTTTTTGAGAGAGAGAGAGAGAGAGAGAGAGAGAGAGAATGAATATGAATGAGTGGGAGATGGAAGAGACAGAAGGATACAGAGGATCTGAAGCAGGCTCCAGGCTCTGAGCTGTTAGCACAGAGCCTGATGCAGGGCTTGAATGCACGAACTGTGAGATCACGACCTGAGCTGAAGTCGGATGCTTAGCTAACTGTGCAACCCAGGTGCCCCTAAGTTTTCTCTTCTAGTCTCTTACACCACACACACACACCCACACCCACACCCACACCCACCCACACCCACACCCACACACACACACAGTAGGTTCCAGAGGCAAGTTCCTGAGAGGGGAAATAATAGTTCCTCTAGACAATTACCACTGCCATGCCTTGCACTGACTTTGTATCATCATTCAATAGTCTTTATACTGGCTCCAGAGGAAAATCCTATTAAGCTCAGAGCAGTGTGGATATTTGCTTGTTGCTGTTTCAGCCAGGCCAAGAGAGGAAGAAAAGTTTAGGAGAATAGTGAGTTTGGTCCACTGTGAAATCCTCTATAATCAAGAGGAAGGAAGGCTTAGCAGAAAAGGTTGAAATGTCTAAACATATAAAGTCCTTTCCTAGGGGTTTCAAGATTGGGACAAAAGAGAGAATAGAGGAACAACACTGCACCTCTGTTAATTTCTCTAACGGGCAATTCCAAGACAGCTACAACCACACAAGTACTTGGTATAGTTTACAGACAGACACCAGGGATTCCTCATCCTAATGCAGACACCTCAATGAAACAACTGAAATGAGATTATGGTCATCTCTTGAAAATTCCATGCGACAACAGGAGTCTCTATAGCCTTGGCACCCCCTTTCCCTGTTGCATAGGAAGGTATGACCTTCCAAAATTTAAGACCCATGCACAAAGGAAAACTTACAGGATTTTTCCATGCTTACTCAGAAGTGTGCAGTCCAGCATGGCCACTTAAATAGGAAACCCCAGTGAGAGTTTTAGCATGTGAAATCATATGGTATTTGACTTTCAGTTTGACTTATTTTACCTAACACAATGCCCTCTAGGTCCATCCATGTTGTCACAAATGGCAAGATCTCATCTTTTTTTTTTTTTAAGTTGCACAATATTCCATTTGTGTGTGTGTGTGTGTGTGTGTGTATACCATATCTTATTTATTCATCTATTGATGGACACACCTGGGTTGCTTCCACATTTTGGCTATTGTAAATGATACTGCAATAAACACAGGGGTGCGTATATCTTTTTGAATTAGTGCTTTTGTTTTCTTTGGGTAAACAATAGTGTAATTGTTGGATTTGGTATGGTATTTGTTTTTTTTTTTTTTGTGGTGAGCATAGCATAATGTATAGAGAAAATGAATAATTACGCTGTATACCTGAAATTAATGTAATGTTGTGTGTCAGCTACACTCAAATAATAAAAAAGATATCAAAGAGTAAGGAACCAAAAAAATAGTGTAAAGACTTAACAACAGAAAAAGTCGTCCAGGAGCGTGAAGTACACGCAATGTGAAACACAACTAAGTAAAAGGGTTTGTATAGAAGTCATTCAGAGATAAAGGAAATTAGTCATTAGTTTAATTTTATTACTCTTTGGACTCCTGAGTCAGTATAAATAAGCCTCAGTTACTCAGAGATGTTGCAAAGAATTATCAAAGATGAGGTTCTCATAGTCCAGAGCTGTGAGGATAATTTTCTACTTATAGAATTCCTTCCAAACAAAGGAAGAGGGAGACCGTTCTTTAACATGAGCACTTGTGATTTAGCAACTCAGTTGGAAATCAAAAGTGAGAGGTGCTGGCAGCAGTACATCCAGCCCTTCCTGTCTGACATGCTCACTGTCTCATCTCTTCCAACCAGTCAGTACATCAGAGTGCCCAGCTGGTGAGGATTCAAAGACTTGTCTTGCTGTCAGCTTTTTTTTTTGTCACTTTCTAGGTTTACAAGATTAGTAGTTACTTTCTTTAACAGAAATCTGACTACAGTTTGTCATAAATAACATACTCCCCCTCTCACTGCAAAAGAAGAGTCTTGAAAATTAACTCCTTCCCTCTGATAGATGGTGTAACTTCAGCATTTCTCCAATAAAATATTAATGGTTTTTGGCAGTACAGTGGAGATACTGCTTTGTCAACCACTTTCACATTGACAATGTGTATTACCTCATTGATCTCTCTTCTTCATGGTCTTGGTTTAACCATTATCATCTCTCTTCTGGACCAGTGTAATCACTTCCTAACTGATCTTTCAAATGTCTCCCTTTCCTAAATGCCAAGGGGTTACTTAAATCATCTAAAACTAAGTGGATGTGGTGTCATCAGCATATTTTAACCAATCACTAGGGTATTTTGTAAGGAAAAATTATAAATATAAACATTTATTAAGTAATCAAATGAGTTGTGATTATAGAAGCATCATGTTATACCCAAATTAATATTTAGAGCATGATTATTGATGTTGGTAGTTTGTCCTCAATTATGAGACACGAGGGATTATGATTGAAAAGAGGTCTGTAATGCCTCTGTAGCAGTCTGCTCTCCTCACAGAGGAGATAACCAGCATAGTACTTCAACTACTACATGTCCAGGGATTTTACTCAAGGGATAGGACAGAGAGGCGAGAGGTTTTTGGTTTTCTACATGCGATTCCCAAGTATCCAGAGCACCAGAAGCACCGGAGCAGGTGTGCAGGCTCTGTTCAACAGAGTTCAGAATACTTTTCTCATTCACTCATGCACCAGAGCACACAGTAGCATTTGCCTCTTCCTCACCACCTCCTTAACTTTTTTTTTTTTTTTAAAGTTAACATCCAAATTAGTTAGCATATAGTGCAACAATGATTTCAGGAGTAGATTCCTAGTGCCCCTTACCCATTTAGCCCATCCCTCTACAATGGGGAGCCCATTGTAGCCTTCCCACAACTCCTTCAGTAACCCTCAGTTTGTTCTCCATATTTGAGAATCTCTTCTGTTTTGTCCCCCTCCCTGTTTTTATATTATTTTTGTTTCCCTTCCCTTATGTTCATCTGTTTTGTCTCTTAAAGTCCTCATATGAGTGAAGTCATATGATTTTTGTCTTTCTCTAATTTAAATTAGCATAATACCCTCCAGTTCCATCCATGTAGTTGCAAATGGCAAGATTTCATTCTTTTTGATTGCCGAGTAATACTCCATTGTATGTATATACCACATCTTCTTTATCCATTCATACATCGATGGACATTTGGGCTCTTTCCATACTTTGGCTATTGTTGACAGTGCTGCTATAAACATGGGGGTGCATGTGTCCCTTCGAAACAGCACTCATGTATCCCGTGGATAAATGCCTAGTAGTGCAATTGCTGGGTCATAGGGTAGTTCTATTTTTAGTTTTTTGAGGAACCTCCATACCGTTTTCCAGAGTGTCTACACCAGCTTGCATTCCCACCACCTCTTTAACTTCTAAATTTCCGTGTTTATGATGGCTATTCACCCAACTTTCTTCTCATCTTTCCCCAAGGGGAGCAACACAAAAAAATGTTTAAGAAATTTTAGAGGGCTATTTGTAGGACCTTTAAGTTTGCATTTTTAGAAGGGGGCCTACTATAGGGAAGTAGTGGTTAGAGTATATTCCCATATTTTATTTCACTTAATTCTCATAATCCTATAAGATTGGTATTACCATGTTCATTTTACTGAGAAGAGTGAAATGAGCTGGAGTCTAAACATAGGTCTGCCTGGTCCCCAAAGCTGGTGTAGAAAAAAAGAGGCTACAGAGTACTGTAACCCTGAAAGCCTCACTCCTACACCAGGCTTCAGGGTACTTGTGTCCCTGATGTCAGTCAGCATTCCCATTTTGTCTCTACTACAACTATTTAGTCTTGCCTATGGTTTAAAACTTAATTTAGTGCAAATACTCCATATTAAAATTCTCTCCCATTGGGTGCGACCTGCTTTATTTTGGCCTTTATTTGGTTGAAAATCCTAAAAAGCTGGAAAAGAGGCAATAACCTACAGATTTAAGAACACTACTGATGATGACCACTGTTTTATGTAGTCCTTACTTATAGTGCAAAAAAAGAGAGAAGTATCCAGAAGAACGAAGAAAAACAGCACATATTTCTATAAAAATGGCCCAATTGAACAGAATCTCCAAGACCAAGCTGATACAAATAAACCAATTTGATATATTCTGGATGTGCACTCATAGGCCATGAGAAATTACATTTTTATTTATGAGAAATTTAAACTATTTCTTATTTTACAACTTATATATGTTTATTTTAGCACAGACTTAAAAAAAAGACAAATAGCATGCTCTCTCTCTCTCTTTAATAGGAATACTTAATTTAACTTCTCTTTCCAGGTGATAGAAGGGCTTCTTCCAAAAGTAACATTTTTTGGCCCCTTGTAGTCACTTTCCTGGGAGAAGGAATGACTTCTTTGGCCAGTGCTTTTAGGAGAAGGACCTGGGCATGAACATCTCAGTTCTACCTCTCCCCTCTTTTGGGACCAACCTGTTTGCAGAAAACACACAATCCCTCTGTGCCACCACAGAGGCTCCACATTGATGATGACTCTAATAGTCTTTCTAATTCAGGGTTCACATTAATCACAAGTTGTAGTGGGTTGAATGGTGGCACCTAAAAAGTATATCCATATCCTAATCCCTGGGACCTGTGAATGTTACCTTATTTGGAAAAAGGGTCTTTGCAGACGTAATTAAATTAAGGTTCTTGAGATCAGTAGATAATCCTGGATGATCTGGGTGAGTCCAACCTCAATGACAAATGTCCTTAGAGAAAGGCAGGGGAAGATTTAAGAGATGAGAAGAAGTTACAGACAGAAGAGGAGGAGGCAATGTGACCATAGAAGCAGAATTAGAGTGATGAAGCCCTAAGACAAGGCAGGCTGACAGCCCCCAGAAGATGCAAAGAACAGATTTTCCCCTAGAGCCTCCAGAAGGAGTGTGGTCCTGCTGGCATCTTGATTTCAGATTTGTGGCCTCCAGATTGTGAGAATAAATTTCTATGTTATAAATCACCACACTTGCGGTAATCTGTTATAGTAGCCATGGGAAACAAATATAAAAGTCCGTGTGGCTCATAGATCTAAATAAACTATGATCTCAAATTTAAGTTTTCTTGCTAATAAAAGTGACATGTTTATTTATACTATTTACATACACACATATAGAGAGTACATATACACACTATAAATTTTGATTCTACTCTACATCATATATCCATTTCTATTTATAGCTGCTTAACATTTTGCTCTCAGAACCAAATTACTGATATCCATTAACTTCCTCAAACTGCAACAAACAGCATTTTATTCTGACTTTAATAAGCTGAAATTATTAAATAATTGGGAACGAAGATTGACCTTCGTCAAGTATCTTTTTTGATATCAGGGTGATTATATGGCTTTTCCCTTTTGGATAACTAATACGATGCATTATATGCTAATTGCACTGTGAACTGAGAGCGTGGCTTGTCCTTATTGAATTTATGGAAATTTTTTCTATGAGTAATTTTTGTAAATGTTCCACATGCACTGGAAAAGATGTATTCTGTTCATTGGATAAAAGATTTGTTTAGAGCTGGGAGGACCATATGGCTTGATGAGCTGGGATACTCCATTTACACCTGCTGTACTGGCATCAACAGCACTCCTTTTGATTATCAGAATGTCCTGATTTAGATGACAAATTATGCTCACCTTATCTGGAAGTAGGAGAGTAAGAGGCTAAGAGCATGGTCTCTTACCAGGCTGCTCAAGCACATGCCTCATGGCTCTATGCCCTGTTTTCTTATCTATAAAAGAGGAGTAACAATGGCCCATGATGAGTGTTCAAAGATGCTGACTATTATTTTCTGTCACATCAACCTTATTCAGATTCTCTAAGTCAGATTTATTTACCTGATTTAAATATTTATTTCCATCCTTATTTATTTTTGTCTTCCTGTATGTCAAGATGCATATTAAATTCTCTTGCTTTTATTGTACTTTTATCTTCTCTTTGTATTTGTAATAAACTGACTATAATAATTTTGAGTCAATATTTATTATATGCATTAAGGTCAAGACAATTAGATCTTCACTATAAATTCCACCACATATCAGTATAAGTAAATCTCTATTCCTGTGGAGGGAGAAAAGGGCTTTCTGGAATTCTGGCAAACTGGGGGTGGAGATGTTGGTAAGGACACCTGGGTGCTGGCTCTCCTTTCTCCACCAGTTAAGAAGGCCGAATTTGGTCAACTTCCTTTAAACTGAGATACATAGACTGTTGGGCAAATTTCTCCAGAATGGGACTATGAACCCTGAATCTAATGACTAGCAGAGTAGTAACCTTCTACTTTGCAGAGACCATGTAATCTGGGGCTGGTTCTGCTGAGGATTCTGGGGCTGAGAGAGTAAGTGGTGCTGTCACGTGCTGTGTCTGTGACTGCCCTGAGAGGCCACTTTGTTTCCAGTGAGATCATGTATTCTTAGAGGATGAAATATGAAACTGAATTTACTTTTATAGTGTGTGTGTATGTTCTTTTTCTACCAATCCTGACACTCCTGACATAGCACACCCATTTCATACCTTTCACCTTACAATTTATAATCAATATTGTGACATTTGTTTGTATTTCTTATACTTAGCTGCTTTATTTTTACACTTCTTGTGTCTCTTTTTTGTGAATCTCATGAATATCATATATATAGATTCTGTGTTTTTACTTTACTTTGGAAATTTTTACCTAATAGGATTTTATTTCAGCTCAATTATTTTTATTATTATAATTGATACGAATGGGACTTCTTTTGTCCTTTCCTCTAGCCTTTCTGATTTTTTAAATGCTCTTTTATAGCAGTTTTTGTACTGTATGATCTATGTTTTTACATGTATCTTTGTGATGGATGATATATCTTGCATTTATTTCTATTAGGGTTTACTTCTGGTTAGACATGTTCAAATTTTCACACAAATATTAATGCAGTTTTTAACATAACTTGTGCCTTTATTATTACTAGTTAATAAGAAATATGATAACCCAAGCCACAGCAATAAAAACTACATATTGGCCATAAAGAATTGACACTTAAAAATAACATGTCAAGTAAAATACAGGATCCTTTCTTGATAAAAACCCTAAAGAAAGTAGGGATAGAAAGATCATACCTCGAGATCATAAAAGCCATATATGAACGACCCAACTCTAATATCATCCTCAATGGGGAAAAACTGAGAGCTTTCCCCCTAAGGTCAGGAACAAAACAGAGATGTCCACTCTCACCACTGTTATTCAACATAGTATTGGAAGTCTTAGCCTCTATAATAAGACATCACAAAGAAATAAAAGGCATCCAAATCGGCCAGGAGCAGGTTAAACTTTCACTCTTCGCAGTTGACATGATACTCTATATGGAAAACCCAAAAGATTCCACCAAAAAACTGCTAGAACTGATTCATGAATTCAGCAAAGTTGCAGGATATAAAATCAATGCACAGAAATCAGTTGCATTCCTATACACCAACAATGAAGTGACAGAAAGAGAAATCAAGGAATCGATCCCATTTACAGTTGCACAAAAAACCATAAAATACCTAGGAATAAATCTAACCAAAGAGGTGAAAAATCTATACACTGAAAACTATATAAAGCTGATGAAAGAAACTGAAGAAGACACAAAGAAATGGAAAAAGATTCCATGTTCCTGGATAGGAAGAACAAATATTGTTAAAATGTCGATACTACCCAAAGCAATCCACATATTCAACACGATCCCTAACAAAATAACACCAGCATTCTTCACAGAGCTAGAAAAAACAATCCTAAAATTTGTATGGAACCAGAAAAGACCCCAAATAGCCAAAGCAATCTTGAAAAAGAAAACCAAAGCAGGAGGCATCACAATCCCAGACTTCAAGCTATACTACAAAGCTGTAAGCATCAAGGCAGTATGGTGTTGGCACAAGAACAGACACTCAGATCAATGGAACAGACTAGAGAACCCAGAAATGGATCCACAAACGTATGGCCAAATAATCTTTTTTTTTTAAATTTTTTTTTTCAACATTTATTTATTTTTGGGACAGAGAGAGACAGAGCATGAACGGGGGAGGGGCAGAGAGAGAGGGAGACACAGAATCGGAAACAGGCTCCAGGCTCTGAGCCATCAGCCCAGAGCCCGACGCGGGGCTCGAACTCCCGGACCGCGAGATCGTGACCTGGCTGAAGTCGACGCTTAACCGACTGCGCCACCCAGGCGCCCCTGGCCAAATAATCTTTGACAAAGCAGAAAGACTATCCAATGGAATAAAGACAGTCTCTTCAGCAAGTGGTGCTGGGAACACTGGACAGCGACATGCAGAAGAATGAACCTGGCCCACTTTCTTACACCATACACAAAAATAAACTCAAAATGGATGAAAGACCTCAATGTAAGACGAGAAGCCATCAAAATCCTCGAGGAGAAAGCAGGCAAAAACCTCTTTGATCTTGCCTGCAGCAATTTCTTACTCAACACGTCTCCGGAGGCAAGGGAAACAAGCAAAAATGAACTGCTGGGACCTCATCAAAATAAAAAACTTCTGCACAGCGAAGGAAACAATCAGCAAAACTAAAAGGCAACCGACAGAATAGGAAAAGACATTTGCAAAGGACATATCAGATAAAGGGTTAGTATCCAAAATCTACAAAGAACTTATCAAACTCAACACCCAAAAACAAATAATCCAGTGAAGAAATGTGCACAAGACGTGAATAAACACTTCTTCAGAGAAGACATCCAGATGGCCAACCAACACATGAAAAAATGCTCAACATCACTCATCATCAGGGAAATAAAAATCAAAACCACAATGAGATACTACCTGACACCTGTCAGAATGGCTAACATTAACAACTCAGGCAACAACAGATGTTGGCGAGGACGTGGAGAAAGAGGATCTCTTTTGCAATGTTGGTGGGAATGCAAGCTGGCGCAGCCACTCTGGAAAACAGTATGGAGGTTCCTCAAAAAACTAAAAATAGAACTACCCGACGACCCAGCAATTGCACTACTAGGCATTTATCCACGGGATATATGAGTGCTGTTTCGAAGGGACACATGCACCCCCATGTTTATAGCAGCACTGTCAACAATAGCCAAAGTATGGAAAGAGCCCAAATGTCCATCGATGGATGAATGGATAAAGATGTGGTATATATATATAGTGGAGTATTACTCAGCAATCAAAAAGAATGAAATCTTGCCATTTGCAACTACATGGATGGAACTGGAGGGTGTTACGCTAAGTGAAATTAGTCAGAGAGAGACAAAAATCATATGACTTCACTCATATGAGGAGTTTAAGAGACAAAACAGATGAACATAAGAGAAGGGAAACAAAAATAATATAAAAACAGGGAGGGGGACAAAACAAAAGAGACTCATAAATATGGAGAACAAACTGAGGGTTACTGGAGGGGTTTTGGCAGGGGGGATGGGCTAAATGGGTAAGGGGTATTAAGGAATCTACTCCTGAAATCATTGTTTCACTATATGCTAGCTAATTTGGATGTAAATTTTAAAAAATAAAAAATAACATGTCAAGTAAAGCTTATGATATGCCTTCTATGCCTAGAATTTTTTGTTATTGTTGCTTTTTTTGAATTATTATATGTTAAATGAAAGATTAATTTTTAAATCAAAATATGATCACTTCAGGGGTGCCTGGGTGGCTCAGTTGATTAAGTATCCAACTTTGGCTCAGGTCATGATCTCATGGTTCATGAGTTCAAGTCCCACATCAGGCTCTGTGCTGACAGTTCGAAGCCTGGAGCCTGCTTCGGATTCTGTGTCTCCCTCTCTCTGTCGCTCCCCTGCTCATGCTCTGTCTCATAAATAAATAAACATTAAAAACATTATTTAAAAAACATGATCAGTACCATTTCTTGTTCTTTGAAGAAATGCCATTAATTCACTGAGTCACTTACTCAACTGTGGTGTTGACCATCTCTTCCTCTGTAAGATAGTGAAGCCCCACTCAGTGCACAGGGTTGGTATGAAGTTTCAGTGTGATTATATTATCTAGAAGGGCTCTGAAAGAGTACAGAGCATGAAGCAAATGTATGCTGGCATTTCTACTGAAAATAGGTTGAATTTTATGTGACTCCATAGAGTAATGAAGATATCATGCATGGAATTATATAGGATTTATAGTTTAGATGTAAAAGTGAAACTTGCCAATAACCAAGAGTCATTAGCAAAAATAATATAGGAAACTCCTTTTTAGAGGACAGGCTGCATGCCCATTTCTTGGTTATACCTTATTTCCTCTCATCTATATACTAGTTTTTCCTGTTGGATTCACTAGTTCATATGGATTTTTTTGTCTCTTATATTACCTTATTCTTTTTTTTTTTTTTTTCAATTTTGTAGATGAGGAAACTGAAGTTCAGGGAATTAGGATGATTTCTGTAAATCTAACAGCTTCTATCTACCAATCCCCTCATCTATCCAACCTTCTAATAGATGAAAGTATTATCTTAAAAAAAATCAAGATGGGATCATACCACTAGCTACTTTTATTATTTTATTTTATTTTTTTAAAATATTTATTTATTTATTTATTTATGAGAGACAGAGAGACAGAGCATGAGCAGGGAAGGGGCAGAGACAGAGGGAGACACAGAACCTGAAGCAGGCTCCAGGCTTTGAGCTGTCAGCACAGAGCCCAATTTGGGGCTCAAACTCATGAACCTGTGAGATCATGACCTGAGCTGAAGTTGGATGCTCAACTGACTGAATCACCTATGCCCCCCCATCTGGCTACTTTTAAATCAGCTACCAAAGTTGTTACATGAAGGAAGTTCTCTGTTGGTCTACTCTTAAAGCCATCATTCTTTCAAAGTCACGCTCGCTGGAGAACAGAAAAGGAAGGGAGAATGCATGTGTGTTTTTCAAGCTTGTGGCAGAAAATACTTGGGACCTCAATGCGCCAACACTTAGGTATATGTTAGAGTCATGAGCTTTCTCACCTCTTCATGAACAGGAGTGAGTAATCCTGAGCTGACTTTCTTTACTCTCACTTATATTTAATGAGTTCTGTTTTGCAGCAGCACTAACACACAAACAAATCCACTGGACTCTGAGGCTAGAGATAGTAGGCACTGCAAGTCAAAACAGAGCAGTTCCATGGGCACAGACCTTCTGGATTTAGGTCTTCTTTGTATGGCCTGAGCAGACATTTGGTATAGATGCTCTCTCATATACTGACAACAGACACAGCAGGTAACAGTCCTGGGTAGATGATGATCTGTGGAAAATTGGGAAGGAGATGATTCACAGAAAATTGGGAAGAACTGAGTTAGGAGAGGGAGAAATATGAGCTACTGCCTTAAGTGATTTGCAAGTGAGAAGCAGTATTTTCATTTAATGTTGTTATACATAAAGACTTGAGCTTTTTTTTTTTTTTTTGGTCTGTACCAAAATAAGGATGGCCCAATGGCCCTTTACCCATCTATGAATGGGTGTCTATTTAAGATTGTCTCCTAAACAAGTACTCTTGTTGCAGTTTTGTGGATAAAGTGGCTATGAAACAAAGACACCAAAGGCAGTGTTCAGAGGAAATGTCTGTGTCTATCTCAAATACGAGGGTCCCTTCCAGTCATCACAAAAGAGAAGAGGTTGCCACCTTACATTTCCATCCTCACAAATCCTTTCATGTTATGGGGCATTCTCTGAATCCCTTTATTTTGAATGTCAGAGCACTGTTTAGGGTAAGTGACATTAGCTTGAAATTATCTCAATCAATGCAAGTTTTAGATGCTCATAAAGC
The DNA here is from genome assembly GCF_016509475.1 of Prionailurus bengalensis. NCBI lineage: Eukaryota > Metazoa > Chordata > Mammalia > Carnivora > Felidae > Prionailurus > Prionailurus bengalensis. Next base: position 20,228,260 of record NC_057348.1, on the reverse strand, counting down.
TTATCTGACACAATCGGTTAAAACATTTTTTTTTATTAAAAAAAATTTTTTTTAACGTTTATTTATTTTTGAGACAGAGAGAGACACAGAATGAACGGGGGAGGGGCAGAGAGAGAGGGAAACACAGAATGGGAAGCAGGCTCCAGGCTCTGAGCCATCAGCCCAGAGCCCGACGCGGGGCTCGAACTCGCGGACCGCGAGATCGTGACCCGAGCCGAAGTCGGACGCCCAACCGACTGAGCCACCCAGGCGCCCCTAAAACATTTTTTTTAAATAGCAAAACTACACAGATTTAGTAATAATTCTTGGGTATGACTTCCAAATTGAAGACCTGGACGTTATTGTAAAACTCACCTTAAAAGCAGCATAGTAAATAGCAGTATCATTAAGGTCACATACAAGGGCTTACAGGACAAATGAAGACAAAGAAACATAAAGTGTCCAAATGTCCAGCAAAAGTGTAATTGAGTCTCAAGATGAACTTTCAGTGAAAGCATCATCAAGGATTCAAAGAGTGATAAATCAAAACCAACCTGATTGAAGTGAAAGAATGTGCCTTGGAAAACCATGTCAGATGACATAGAAAGTGGCTCTAATGTTGATAAAAACCTGATGGCATGGTTGCATATGAAGAATTTGAATAAAATTTTCTTATATCACGTGAGAGTGGGGAAAAAGCAATACTTCTCAATTTTATATAACGTGATTGAGTATGTAATGGGTACTACACATTTAATATAAAATATGATTTAAAATATAACATAATAGATTTAATATTCTAGTTGTTTTTTCTTATTTCATTAAGGTTGACCTAAAAATGTTTATTTGAACTGTCTCATTGTGAATTTGAATTGGTCACTGCACATTCAGAAGCATCATGTATTTGGTCACATGCATCATTTACGGCACCCTGACTTCACCCCAGTGTTGGCTTTAGCTTCTTATTAGCACTCTTCTCCTTTTGTGTCCTAGGCTCCAGGTGCAACATGCCCTGTGCCTGCCTGTGACCCCAGTCCCTCTGGCCAAGAGGAAACATATGACATCTATATCGGACTGAACTGCATATAGTTGTTATTCATTTGTGACTTTTAAGGCTTCTGGCACACTAGGAAGCAACCTAGTTTTCATGTCTTGTCTTCTTGTTGAGATTTTCTTAAAAGGATGTGAGGCCTTTACCACACACACATGACATTAAACAACATCTATAAAGCCAGAACAATGGTTATAGCAAGAAACATATGGGAGCTTCAATCTTCGCTGGTTGAGGCTGACTCTGAATAATGAAAGAAATGATGAGAATGTCAACAACTAATGAGATACTTTGCCAATTCATTGATTGAAATTATGCAAGGTTTTTTTTAATCTTTGCAAAATCCTTTCCTAACAAAGGCTAAAACACTATCAATAGCAATTAGTAAGCCCTTAAAGTTTCCAATTTAATCTAACAGAGCTGTCTCATGAAACTCATTGGAAAACATTGCTTCTTCTGAGAGCTAGATTCACTGTGTTGATGTGGATTTAAAGCACTAATCCTAGAGGAATTCCATACTGTGCACAAAATCAATTTCACAAACATGCATTTGGGAAGTCTGACAGTCTTAATATTTTCAAATGGAAAAATTATCCTACATTTTGACTCTATTATCCTTCCAAAAACTTTTTTGGTAACCATCTTCTGTTGTTTTAGAAGCAATTAGGCCAATTAAGCCTGACAGCATGATTTCAAGAGAGATGCTGTGCAAGTCCCTCTCCACAATGAGAATTCACACTGAAGCAAGGAACAGCTGATACATGCAAAGAGATGCAATTCAGGAGTGCTATCTATAAACTCCTTGCCCTTGGGGAGGATATAGTGGAGTAAAATATACTGATGATGATTTTGGATTCCTGTTTAGTCCTTTTCAAAGGGAGGAAGGTGTTTCAAGAAGCAGTTCCCACCAGCTATCGATGGAGAGACTTGGTATATGGAGCAAGTCTGTGACTAACGCATGAAAGGAAGAGAAAACCCACCAAAATTTCCTTTTTAGGTTACTATTCCAAAGAAAGATCCTCATCCCATAAAGTACAGAACTCTGAACAGAATAGTGCTTATGGCAAAATATGTAATAAGGGGGTCTTATTTTGAAATCAATAGGTGATTATTTTGAAATCAATAAAAGTGTGGTTGATTTTATAAAGGCCCAAATTAAGTGTAATTGTGAAGTAAGTTCATTTTATGCCTGAATCATAACAGATAATACAGAAAAATATCCATACAATATTATGGTGAAGATATATTAACATGGTGATTGACAGTATTAGATTTTATTTGGGAAAACAGTATTGGGTTAAAACCATAGAGGACAGATAATTGTGTTTTTTTTTAATTTCCATAGTTAGAAATACACTTGCTTTGAAAACTCACTAAACTCTCCACTGATCATGTTTTCAGCACTACTATTTATTCCTAAGTCTCTACCTGAAAAGACTGATGATATGCCTCAATTCCATGTTTCTTTTCTTCATTTGTTTTTTTCTATTGCTTAACAAGAATCAGGAGGAGGATGCACTGCTTCTATAAGGCAGATTCATTGGCTGTTGAACACTAAAAATAATGCCAGGGCTAACTGGGTGTGACTTATGGATCTGTGGTCCCAGATGTGAAGAGTGAAGCCACAGCTCCTCAGAAAAACTTGTTTTTCTTTAAAGACAGGCAATTTGACTCGTGATCATTCTTTGAAGCAATCTGCATTGGTACCTACCTCAGTTACAATAGCTAGGGGGCAAGTATTAGACAAAGATGACTCTTACATCCAAAACACATAAGAAATTGCATTATTAGCTTTTCTATAAATATGTAATAATGTTGGTTAATCCTAAATAGAAGAGGCAGTTTAGAAGATTATACTGCCAGACTTCTAGCTTAGGATAGAATTTTCCAAAGTTAGCTGCTTTAGGATCACGTGGGAAACTTTCTAAGAATATAGCTTCCTGAGCCCCACCCCAAACCTTAGATCAAAATCTCTGCATTTTCAAAAAACTCCCTATCCTACATACTCTGGTGGTTTTGTGTCCCACAAAGCTTGAACGCTGCTGCTCTCAAGGGTAGTGCTGGAATGCCTTATGTTGCAAATCATTAATATTTTTGATGTCTATTACTTACGTGTAAACCTTAAGAACAAAGTCCTTTTCTTCCTTTAATTCTGTGAGCGACTGTAGAACATCCAGGATGCTTAGGACTGCACAGCCATATGGTCGCCGGTAGTGCAGGTGAGCAGGGCCTTTCTTTGAGTCATTCAGGAGCATCCGGCCTGGAGCACAGCAGGAAACACCAGTCACACTGAGAACTCCATGCTCCTTTCCAGTATCACCTGATTGTCATCCAAGGATGCCAGAAATATAGGTGCTAGCTTAGAGATACACTAAATCGGAAGACTAATTTAGGATTGAAGGGAGCCATCCGAGGATGCAGAATCTGTATGTGGAGGAATGCCAAACAGGCCTTTGGCCAGGGCTCTTCCCTTGCACCACATTCAATCGATCATACTTATTATCTACCTTAATACCAACAGTCCATTTATTAATAATATTAGAATGAAACAGTGGTTTTACAAATTTCTTAGAAAAACCAGTGTGTTAACAGACTTAAACTTCTTAGGCATATTAAGGATATAAAGTTTAATGTTTTAGCTGCCAGGTAAAAACTATGTATGCAAAGATAGTAACAACGTGTTATTCTTCCAACCAAACAACCATATGTTATTCTTCCAGCTGCTCCTGAACCACTGCTGGAGCCAAAGTAGTCTCAGAAAGTGAATGGGAGCTTGCCTGTCCTGCCTACCAAGGCTGTGCCTATAGTGGCAAGAGGACTTGCAAAAACCAAACTGGAACCTCAGCAAATGCTTATGAAGTACAGCAAAACAGAACCCAAAAGTATAGCAAAATAGGTGTTTTGTTGGCAAAGGATTAAAAAATATTCTTTGACAAAAATGTACAAGATATGCCAGAACCCAAACCTATCAAGGAAGACTTGGTTAGTCACACCCTCCAAATTATGTCATATGCCTGAAATAAAGCTGAGCAAATCAACCACGGAACAGTAGCAAAAATCACTGTTTTCATCTTGGGTGTGGTAAAAGTGATATACTATACATCTACTGCAGCAAGGACAGTAATTTACTGGAAAATATCACAGATACATACTTTTGGATACAAAATCCAACAAAGGCCATTCACCACCAGTTAAGTTGGCAAGCCTGCAACCCGCTGTAAGATCTCTGAAATGGAAAGCTGGTACAAAGGCAGGGCATTGTGATAGAAAGAATATGAAAAATCAGACCCCTTGAAATAAAGAGCTTGGGTCCAAAACCAAGTAGGGAGCAGAAGATTTTAAGTGAAAAAAATACTTTCCTTTATGTCAAATTCATAGCTACCAGAGCAGCTGAGCCTAAGGTAGAGTTCCAATACAAGCTAGATGCTCATCCTGAGACCTGACATTGTAGGTAAGAGCTAGGGAGATGCTAGAGCTCAAACATAGTAGATACTTATCCCAAGGTGGACTGGTCTTAGTCATGTGAACGGATAAGGTCGACAGTACCTATTCGTATCACATGCGCAACTATATATAAATCTCTCTTCATATCTTTGCTGCTCAGATCCTAAAGAAAGAAAAGAAAACAAGTAAATTAAGGTAATAAATACACAGAAAATAATAAAAATTCATTTTGAACCTCACAATCATTTGCCTTTGTTGCTTTTAGCAGATGTTATAGATGGGGAGGGGGACTAAAGCACATAGAGGTTTAGTGTTTATAAGATTCCTGCAGTGAAAGTTTGAATATCTTATATGCCTCTGGGAGTTTATCTTAATGATAATATTTTTCCAGCTTTTATTGAGAACACCCAACAAATATCTACAAGAGTTTTCACATTATAAATCATCTTGATATTGCCTTATCCATGTTTATTCTAATATCACATGAAAATATAACAAAAGGAGCGTTCAATGCAGGAAAAAAATGGGAAAACACCAATCAGCTTATTAATGACTAAAATTCTAAGTTTATTCTTTACTAATTTTATGTTTGTTCTGTTGTCCACAATGATTATTATACAGTAGATATGTTCCCTTGCGAAGAGACTAATTTAGCCTTAATGAAACCTCAATAATTGGATGTCCATTTCTAACTTCAGATATGCATCATCCATACTGAAGTATAATGCTGAAAATAATCTTATCTGGAAAATTCTAAGGGCTTCCTATAAGTAAGCAAATCTGATCCAGTCAGGAACTTATAAAATTAGAGTTATGAAAATGATTTTATACATTAAGTTATTTATGCTAAGAACACATTTTGAAATAAAAATTATCATTATAAAAATTATGATTATGTATTTATACTTCAATTGTACTTAAAGTAATAACACACTCTTTAATATATACTCTGTTTCAGACTTTTCACCAGGTCAACAACCACTGCTCACTCTGAGATACTGTTGTGAATTCATAATGATTGATGGAATAACCTCTGTCCTTAATGGGACAGGTTTCCAAGATTTCCCTTTTGCTTCTAAAGAAAAGGTCCCTTCGTTTCCTTTCCTTCCTATCTTTCATCTTCTGATTGGTCCCCTTTGCTTTTTTCTTTTTAGTAAATCCAGGAAAGGGACAATCAAGTGACAGTTATAATTTTGAATGAGCTTTGAGATCCAGAGTCTCCATGTTTGCTTTATTTTTATACCTTGTTGCAGGGTTAGGACCAGGGTGAGGCAAGCAAGGCACCTAAGGTGCAAAGTTTAATAAGGAGGTCTCACTCTCAGGGTCCTGGGCTTTGCTTGCCTCCCCACAGTCCCAGCTCTACCCTATGGAGTGGGCCAAAACATACCAAAGGAAAGGAGACATTAAAAAGTAATGTGCAAGGGTGAAATTGAAACTTTTAGATTCTAGATGGTTATGATGTTTCACCAAATTCTTGACGGTATAATGAAACGTGCTTGTAATGAAATAGATTACAAAATAATTTAACACGAGTTGGTATCTCTGGAAACACTAAGAAATATTTTTACATGAAAGATGTCTTTTGATATTGAAAAAGTATGGTTCAGGTTCCATTTCACCAATTTCTTTAATTTAGAAATGTAATTTAAAATGACATCCTCAAAATATCACTGTATTTTGACACATTAAAAATGGCTACTAAATAACAAATAAAAATTAAAAAACAGATTACCACTTATATGTGTTTTTTTGGGGGGACTGAAATATATCTATTTACTGAAAGATATAGAAATGTTTGACACATTTCAAAATGAAATGGTTCCTTCTACATAGCTTGGACTGTGTTAATCCAAACTATCAAATAACCAGTTTAATTACTAATCCCTACATCTCAGAATTCAAGCCAGTTACCAAAGATGATCAAACAATAATCAGATCAGCTGTACACATGAGCACAGGACCTCTCTCTTGGCTCTTAGTATGTGGAAGAAAGAAAACTTAAATACAGTTTATGGTATTGTCCAAGTAGTTCCAAGTAGGGGCCCTTTCTGACCATGTTGTACATGGTACCCAGAACTCTGTGTGGTATTTATTTGAAGTGAATAAATACGTAATGGTAATATTCAGTACAAAAAAAACATTTTAAGTAAAATTATTGTCAGTCCCACATAATTTAAATGTCAAATTTCAATGTGAAAGCTATCACATTAAACATAAGTGTATGGTTAAACACAGTTAACACAGAGTTAGTAAACATACAGTCGTTAAGACTAAGTACCAAGTATGACTATCCAGGTTAAAATACTTACAAGTCCTGTAAAACCAAGATGGGAGGAGAGATTCCCACCATTCATCTGGTGAGCAGAATAAGAATTTAGATTTACTCATTGGAGCATATATACTCCAATCCTACTTGGGGTTCAGCATCTTAGACTCAGTTAATGATGTTCCATTTGAAACATGGAAAAGTCAACTCACTTTCCTGTGCCTGAACTGCCCTTTTTCTGTAGAGATAATGGGATTTACAAATATAAAACAAAGCCAATTTATTCATACTTATGCTACAGAAGAAGCAGAAGAGTATAAATAAATGTAGAAAATCTAATGCCAATGAAAGCAGGGAAAACAGCACAAGTTCATTTTCTGACTTGGTCACTCAAATATAATAAGAAATGAACATATTCATTTACTTATGTAACAAATCATTATGGAGGCCCTAGTATTTGCCAGGCACTTTGTGTGAATCACTGGGTATTGAATAATGAGTAAATTCACAGACATGTTCTCACACACTCATACACTCATAGCCACTGTTTATCATGAAAGTTAGCAAAATCCTCACAGTATTAGACATTCACATAAATATGAAACACCTCCTTCTTGATAAAATTCTTCCTGGACAGGAAGCTCTGAAATCTAACAAGGTCAGGAAAAAAAACACAGGTTTTACAGAGAACAGGGTTGAACCATGAGTAATGTGCTGGTCTGTAATGTGGCTCTGAAGTCTGCTTATGTAATCCTGCAAAACTGCAGTTTGTATGGTTCTCTCTTCTTGATGTTGAGGTAAGCTAACAGGCTGGCATCGACCACAGCTTTGGCTGCATTTTTGTGCATTTACTCTCAAACTTTGTAGCACATATGCCAATCTTTAAAACTCCCTTTAGCTCACTGGAGGAACTCAAGTCTTAAGTGAGAAAATAGGTTCCACCAAAATTATTACTTCATATAACTTAAAGTTAAACATGAAAATTCTGGCTAAGACGATCTTGTTCAAAAATTTCATGTGCTTTGTAAAAATTTCTCAAATCACTTCTTGGGATCTTAAAAAAATCCAGGGCTATAGTGCAAAGGGAAGTATAGAAGTGGTATTTTTAGCAGCCTTGTGTCTTCCCATTGTGGCAGAATAAGAGCACATCATGAATGTTATGTGCATCTTTGATTTATAAAGTCAGAGTACAGCTTAGGCCTCTGGGCCAATATAGATAATTAAAATGCTGCGAAATGAAATTTTTGATTTACTGTAATTACATTGAAACATCATCATAATTAAGTTCATTTTTCAAGAGACAAGGACTGCACTCATGATATTCAAGGATAGCACATGCACAAAGCTCTGATGCCAAAGAACAAGGAATCAATGATTTCTTTTGCTGCTTTAACCAAATAATATCAGAGAGCCAGGATCCAGAAAGACCTCCTATAGTCACAGAGGCATTGTAGACAGATGCGTGTCTCATTTCTTACTAATTGTTTCAGAAAAATGGCCCCAGAGGATTATCTCAGTGTTTAGACACTCTCACTTCAGAAGCTCTCCCCCAATATTCTAACCTAAATCCAAGGAACTGCAACTTGTACTTTTTCCCTTGTTCTTTCCTACTGAAGAAACAGTGTTGATTTTCCCAAACTAAACCACTGCACCTCCCTTAACTGCCTTCATAGGTCTGCTTTACCTGCTTTCTTCCTGTATTATCTCCTAAGGTTTAGGAGATTCAAAGATGGATTAAAAAAATCACTTTATCTTTACTAGTCTTATAAATCTTTCTGTATATCTGGATCATTTTCACTAGAAGCTATCCCCGTGAAAGTGGCTTCTGATTCTGCAGTAACATTGAGATTTTGAAAGATAAAGTTGTGGTAAATGAACAAAAAAGTCAGGTAAACAAATCCAATTTTATCTTTCAGAGAAAGTCACATATCGGATCCTTAGATAAGTCCCACTTGTGTTTAAAAGGCACAATGTAAGCTCTGAGCTACCTGACTGTCACCTATCAACCATGCACCACACATAAGGGCAATGGCACTGTGAGACTATCACACCTCCTTTCATTAATGGGTCTTAATGTATCTCAGTATCACTGAAGCAGATTAAAGAATCCGTGAGAGTCAAAACTGGTTTAAAATTGTAACATAGTCTTGTTTTTTCCTTTAGCAAATAAATTAACTGAAATAAACAAAGTTGAACACTTAGTTTTTTAACTAAATAAAAAACATTTAGTAAATCAGAATCAACCTGAAGAATTCATAAGGCAACGTGGTATTGTGAGACTGAGCACTTTCCATAAGCAGATTAATAAGACTTCTCTGAGCTGATGCCTATGGTCTTAGAGACCATCAATGATAGCATGGTTATTTGGAAAAAATGAAAGTATAGATAATAGAGGAAAAGACCCTCCATTTGGTATGTGAGAGAGATGAACTACTTAGTTTCTCTCTCTTTCTATGCACTCTGCACTCACTAAAAAACTGCAAAGCTATAAATCTGGTGGATGCCTTTAGAGAAACTATACTTCTACATCAGAGAAATTCCCAGTGGCCTTAAATAAGAAAAGTAAGAAAGACTTCTTTCAGGTTTTGTCTATTCTATTAAATAGCTTATAAAATCTACACTAGTAAAATGTATTTGATTATATTTCTTTAACAAAAAGTTCAATTAAAAATTGTGGCTGATTTCAGTTTTCTTTAAATATTTCATTAAAACCTGATAGAAACATAAATCAAGTCCTATTCTCCCCAGTGTGTGGAGAAGAATAAATGCTTGTTTCCAGGGTGACAATATCCACACAGGAGGCCCCTGGCTAGAGTCAACAGCAGTGAAGGGAAAGAGAATTTGCACATACTGTAAAAAGGGCACACATTCGTTCTATCTTCTCTGGGTTCCTTGGCCCACCATTCTTGTTCAGTCTCACCAGAAACCGCTCACTGAAATGTAGGAGAGAGAGACAGAGAAATGTAAGGGACCACATGCTCCAAAACAAATAAAAAGGGCATTTATAGAGAAACCCTAAACACTTTCAGAACAGCTCATAGTGACAGGCAAGGCCAAAAGTACATGTCTAATGGCAGGACACTATTTTTCTTGCCAAGCAGCATGCACTGGACACTATAAACTACCTAACAGCTGTTGTTTATTTGCTGGTTGTGGCTCTTCTCTCCCTAAAGGTGTGTGCTCCCTGAGGGGCAAAATGAAGATAGTATCTAGTATTTTTTTCCAAATACACCCAAAGCTCCAGTCATAACGCTAAGCCCATAACAAACATACACATTCTCTGATTGAACCATGGATCATAAAAATGTTCATCATACTAGAGCCAAAAGAACCTACATTACCCAGTTTACGTCTTCCTATAAAACTCTTAGGAATAATTTTAGTACTAAAAAAAATGTTATAGGGACTTACAAAAATTTGGGCAAAAAGTCAAAGAGAAATAATGTATTATAACTAAAGTTACCATCGGCATTTAATGGGGTCATTAAAATATTTTATTCCCCAAACAACACAGTTATTCCTTAATTCCTGAAGGAAATTACTGGATTAAAAAACCTGAGACAGAGTGTTTGTGACATCTGGAGAGGTGTCTCTTCACTCTCTCACTGTAGCCTGCTCCTGCCCAGGCTCAGTTTCCCACCTCTTCATCCCAAGGCTCCCCACCAACTGCAACAGGAAAACTGAGCCATGGCAAAGACTAAGTATGTGATTCTAAAAGTAATTTATTTCTCCTGTGCCCACAGTCATGTACTCACTACATACATGTGGTATCAGTAAAAAGGTAAATATTAAAATATTGTACTAGAATTAATATCAACTTCATAGGTTGCTTACTTTGTTCATGTATTCATCTGTTCATTTAGTCAACAAATAGTTGTTAAATTCTGTGTGCTAAACATGGGAATACAAATGGGAACAAGATACATACAAGGTACTTTTTTTCATAAAGCTTGTGGTCCTGGTAGACAATTAAATATGCATAAATGAAGCTGAGAAATTATTTGGGCCAGATGTAAACTTGAGACTTTTTTCAGCCAGGGGATTGGATGGGAATAAGGAGAAGATGTACACAGAAGGAGAAGAAAAAAAACGGCTTTGGTTGGAATCCTGAGGGACATTGATATTTAGGAAGTAGGCAAGAGAAATACAGCTAGTAAAGTAGACAATGGGGACAAACAGAAAAACAACAAAAATAAGGAGGATGGTGGGATGTTATGTCAGTCAAGGGAAGAAAATGTCCAAAAGAGGAGGGAGGGATCATTGAGGTCAAAGGCCATTGAGAATCAAATGAGCGAAGCACAAGAGTGTCCCTGACAGTTCAGAAAAGAGACTAGTGTGATTCTTGCAATAACTGTTTTAGTGGAATGGTAGAGAAAGAGCCCAGTGTGAGAAGTAAGAAGTGAGAAGGCAGAAACAGTGAGTCTAGACTACTCTTCAGTGAAAAACTATGAAAAGGTGGAAGTGATGAATTTATAGCTGAATGGGCATGTTGGGTTGAGGGAGGTCTTTCTTAACATGTGTACACACACACACACACACACACACACACACACACACACAATTATCAATAAAGGCACCAAAATTCATCAAAGGAGCATAGTAATTTCAACAAATCGTGCTTAACAATCTATATGAAAAAAACTAAACCGTGATCCTTGCCTACAAGGCAATTAACTTGAATGGATCATAGACCTAAATACAGGAGCTAAAACTATAAAACTGTAAGAAGAAAACACAGGAAAAAAATGAAGACAAGTACATTTTTATATTTTACTCACATTTATTATTTCTATATTTAGCATTAAAGAAAAATATTTGTGATCTCAGATTATTAAGAAAATATCATGAATCACAACAAAATGATAAACTGTACTTATCAAAATTAAAACCATCTTCTCTTAGAAAGATACTCTTAAGAAAGTGAAAAGACAAGCTATAGACTGAGAGAAAATATTTACAAACACTCATCTAAGAAAGGACTGTATGGAGAACACACTATTGAGTTCTGAGAGTTCTTTATAAGTAATAACTCAATTTAAAAATGAACAAAATATTTGAACAGATCTTCACCAAAGAACATACAGCGATAGCAAATAAGCTTAAGAAAACATTAATCATTAGAGAAACGAACATTAAAAGCACAGTGAGGTACCACTATACACCTATTAGAATGGTAAAACTAAAGATTAGATATACCAAGGACTGGTGAGAATGTAGAGCAACTAGACCTCTCATAAACTGTTGAGGGAAATACAAAATGGTACAGCCACTTTAGAAAATAGTCTGAGAGTTTCTTATAAAGTTAAACATATTACATGACCCAACAATTCTACTTTTAGGTATTTACTCAGCAGAAATGAAAACTTATGTCCACACAAAGACCAAAAGTGAATATCTGTAGCAGCTTTATTCCTAATAGAAACTGTAAAGAACCCAAATGTCCAAAAGGAAATGATTGGACAATCCATATAATGGAATATCCACACAATGGTGGATTATATATATATTATATAAAATATATAAATATTTTTATTTATTAATAAAATATATAATTTTATATTAATAAAATATATATTACTTCACAATAAGAACTACTGAGATATATAATAATATGGATGAATCTCAAAAATGTATGCTAAGTGAAAGAAGCCAATCAATCACAAAAGACCATATACTGTATATCCTCACTTATAATCTAGAATAGGCAAAACTGTAAGGATGGAAACCAGATCAGGAGTTGCCAGGGTTGAGGAAGGAGGGCAGGGATTGACTGCAAAGGTGCATGAGGGAAATTTCTGGGGTGATGAAAAGTTCTACTTCTTGAATATGGTGGTGGTTTCACAACTATAAATTTGTCAAAACTCATCAAAGGATGTATTAAAAAGAGTGAATTTTACTACATGCAAATTACAGTTCAACAACCTGACTTCAAAAAAAGATGGGATGCGCCAAAGGACACTTACTTCTTTTTTTTAAAATTGTTTTTTAATGTTTATTTATTTTGAAGGAGAGGGAGTCCGAGCACAAGCAGGGGTGGGGTAGAGAGAGAGAGGGAGACACAGAATCCGAAGCATGCTCCAGGTACTGAGCTGTTAGCACAGAGCCCGACACAGGGCTCAAACTCATGAGCTGTGAGATCATGACCTGAGCTAAAGTCAGATGCTTAACCGACTGAGCCATCCAGGCACCCAAGGTACTTATATTAGGACAATGTTAGAAGAAAATGAGATACTGAAGACAGAGGAAAGACAGAAAATAATTGGCAAGGGAAAAAAAGGTTCCCACGTCCTAGAAGAACTGAGAGAATCAAGGAAAGAACGCAGGAGGAAACAATAGGTGTAGATACAAATAAGTTTGTAGTTTTAGTAATGGAAAGTTGAAGTTTATCAGAGAAACAGGAAACAAGCACATCAAAGTAACATTTTTCTGTTATTGTAGTTGATCTATCCCAACATGTGTATAATGCATTTAACAACCACCCAGTTAGCTCTTAACTTGATACAGGAGTATAAATGTATTTTTAGGAAGTTTATGTCTTTTCAAGAGAACGTATCATTACTTCTGCATCTTTGAAGGAACACCTGCAACGGCTATACTCTCACACTACCAATCTCTGTGAATCTCTCAAGGGCAGACGTCTATCAGGGAGGTTGCTGTTTGGAGCTGCTAGATACCCACAGAGAGGTGTGTCGTTTGGAGAGGCTACTTCAAGCTCTGGTCCAAAGATAAAAGGGTATATAAAACAAATTCCTGAGTGGCAGGGTTGCTGGTCCTATCAGAATCCAAGAACTTACCTTTCTCCTCAACAGTGAGAGGAGGCCCGAGTTCTTATAGTGCCCACATGACCTTCAAATTTCCTAGAGCCTTTCATGCTTCTGGTTTCACCTAGCCTTCTTCACAATTTGTGAAAAAAAGAACTGTTTTTTCATTTCATGGAGCTTTGGGAATACATCTAATTGTTTCCTGTTTTGCTAGCTTCTCGGGTATGATAAACAAATGATGCTTTCTTTTTTAAAAATTTTTTATTTAATTTACTTTTTAAATTTACATCAAAGTTAGTTAGCATACAGTGCAACAATGATTTCAGGAGTAGATTCCTTAATGCCCCTTACCCATTTAGCCCCCCAACCCCCACCCCCCCACAACCCCTCCAGTAACCTTCTGTTTGTTCTCCATATTTAAGAGTCTCTTATGTCTTTGTCCCCTCCCTGTTTTTATATTTTTGCTTCCCTTCCCTTATGTTCATCTGCTTTGTATCTTTAAGTCCTCAAATAAGTGAAGTCATATGATATTTGTCCTTCTCTGACTAATTTCACTTAGCCTAACACCCTCTAGTTCCATCCATGTAGTTGTGAATGGCAAGATTTCCAAATGATGCTTTCTATTAACATTCAAAGTATCTGAAGGCAAATATCTATCCAATGTTTCCTGAAGTGGTCAAAAAAGCGGGAAATTCTGAATTAAATACAGTTAAACAGGTGTCTATCCTCTAGGACTTCACAGAGGCTTAAAATGTTATATGTTTTAAATACCAAGTGGGACAGGTGACATTTGACCCCACAAGCTGCTTTTGTGTAAGGCAAGGGAATCTGTACAAACAAAGTTTGATAAATGCTGATCAAATCTATTTGCCAACTGGAGCTACAGATTTCCCAAAGGTATGAAAGGAACTGTGGCCAAAAGAGTAAAATTTATTCTTGAGGTTTTACAAACATCTTCTATAAGAGAGCAAAATATCAGTTTTTCCCTTAAATATGGGTGAGAAAACTCCAATTCTTTCAAAAGAAAAAAAGAGATGGTGTTAAATTCTTACTGTTTAATAAGCAACATTATAAGAGAGCTTCTCTGCATTTAGTTGTCTTTATGATAAGCTATGCATGAATAGTATATGAAGCTACATTAATTTCATAACTTCACATTATTGAGCAAGTTGCTACAAATGAATTCCATAATTTGAATCTGTGACAAGTCTACTAGTGTCTTAATTTTTTTTTTCAACGTTTATTTATTTTTGGGACAGAGAGAGACAGAGCATGAACGGGGGAAGGGCAGAGAGAGAGGGAGACACAGAATCAGAAACAGGCTCCAGGCTCTGAGCCATCAGCCCAGAGCCCGACGCGGGGCTCGAACTCACAGACGGCAAGATCGTGACCTGGCTGAAGTCGGACGCTTAACCGACTGCGCCACCCAGGCGCCCCTAGTGTCTTAATTTTAATATCACTTGATTTTATGAAAATTCTAATTCACACATTCATACACATCTCTATGGGTGGTAATTTATGCATCCCTCAAAGCAAATGTTCGGTGACTGCCAATGATGTTCCAGTCTATGCTGAAGCAGAAACGGTCTCTGATATTTAGGGAGAGTGTTTCCTGAAGACTCTGTTTTGGAAATATAAGCATGCTCCTCAAATAAATTCAGAGGAATTCTCTCAACTCTTTCAACTAATCTTCATGTTTCCCATTTGGTCCTCTGTGGAGATGGATGGCAAATATTTAGCATCTTTCTCATGATAACCTCCCAGGTGCTTAAAAATGGACAAGTAGCCCCAAGGTGGTACTACACAGTACATTCCAACAGATTAAAAAACCTCTAGTATTTCCTCATAGATTCATTTTCCAATTTAGGTCACTTGGCTCATTTCTCAAGTTCTTCAAGTTTCCCCACTGCATTCTGAAGCACAACAACAGAAATGCATATAAAGTGGTTTCATAGAGGCAAATCACTACTGTGGTTTTCAAATTTTTTAGCATCAGCTTTTCTCTTTTCAATGAAACCTTACACTGTTCAATATATGAAAGATTTATAAAGAGAACTACTTTGGTTGAATCAGAGGTGGGGGGAAGCGGAACAGAGGGAGGAGTCCTCCCTACTTAGGCCTCTTTGCTAACCAATCACTACCTGTCCCTGAGATACTTCAGGGCTCCAAAGAATATTTTATAACTACTAGTACAACTCAAAGGATTCTTTCCAGCCTTCTTCTCTCCTTTTCATTCTTTCAACCAGCATTCATAAACCTCTAGGATATTTCAGAAACTGAGTTGGATACTGGGAATAGAGAAATGAAATGGTCCCTCCCTATCCTCAAGGCTTTGAGTCTACTCAGAGACCCACATAAAGCAAAAATTACAACACAATGTGAAAATGCTATAGTTACATAGAAAGGGACTGCTGACAAGTTCTACTGGGATTAGGGTAGGCTGCTCAAAGGAGATACCGTAAAGGATTCTTGCAATATTGCCAGGCTTTCAGCTTTGGTAAGGGGTAGTTAGAGATGAAGAGAAGGAGATTTCAGGAGAGTGCTTCAAATGCAGACTCTCAGAGGTCTGAGGCAACTTGATGGTGGGAAGGCTCCATCCAAGCATGAATTAGGAGGGCACTGGAAAGGTGGGGAGTGATCAAAGTGCTATGTAACACAGTGGACAAATCCACAGTGTGGACTTACATGTGGGGGTTCTCCAAACTTGGTTATCATCAGGAATAACTGGCAGTTTATTAAAATGAAGATTCCTGGACTCCATCCCAGGTCTTCTGGATCAGAATCTCCAGAGGAAAGGACTCAAAGAGGACTTCTGGAGAGAATCCAAGAATTTGTATTTTTTTTAAAGTCTCAGTTGTTAGGATTACCAAGTTTGGAAAACCTCATTATGGGCCTTATAGAGGCCAGGAAAGTTCAACTATGAGAAACAATGTTGATCTCTTAAATCTTTAGAATGATCACTAGGGCCACAGTGTTGAAGGAAAGTTGGTAATATAGAAAATACTCGCAGGATAATTGGAGCAGCCCCATCAAGCTATGATGCTTTTTAGGAACAGAAGACAGAGAATGGATGTGAGATATAAGCTGACCACATGTAGCAGTTGATTGCATCTGGTGTCAACCAGGGAAGATATAAAGTTCAGATGTGTACGCTGAATTTGAAGTCTCTGTGGGATATGTAGGTGAACCAAAAACAGGCCGATAAAAAGCCCAAGTCTAAAGCTCAGGGAAAAGAGATGGGTGGAAGATGCAGCCCCAGGTCCTTATCACTTGCTGTCACAGCAGCAACAGCAGCTACTTAATGAGCATCTTTTATATACCAGACATTGTTTAAAGTGTTTCTTTTCTTGCCTTTTTTCTTATGTTTAATCCTCATAATTGGTATTTCATCTCTGAAGAAACAGAGTCAGAGGGGTAAAATTCCTAGCTTGAGATCAGAAAGTAGAGAGAGAATGGTCAAGTTGCAATTCTAATCTGAATCTGTTTGATTAGGCTCCCAGAGGTGCTACATGAAGAAAGTCCAGCTAGCCCCATAATCCCTATTACCCACATGGGGCACCTGACCCTTTTGATTAGAAAATTTATGCCAAACTCTCATTCCAGCTCTGCTGGTGACACCTAGTCTATTTGAAGTTTATGGCATTCACATCCAGGAGACTGAGAGGTGATGGGAACCATGGTTTGCCTGATTTGGAACAAGCAGAGACTCAAATGACAAACAATCCCAGGAAACAGATTCTTTTCATTTTCTCGAAAAGCAAAAGAGACACATGAGTAAACGTGTTATCACATATGCTTGAACATTTATAATAGCATTTTTCTAATTGTGCAGCCCCTAAAGGGTCTTTAGAAATAACATACTTCTCGTGAAATTGGAACTAAATGGTAACTTAAGGATCAGTTATGTGGGAAGCTACAGTTGTTTTCACTCTAATGATTTATGCTCGCATGCCAGGATCGGGCTCTCAATGCTAACAATAAAAAGCATGTAGATGAATAAATGGGGGTGCAGTGAGGGTGAGGCCCCACTGACAGGACAGCACAATGCTAAATCAGTTCATCTTTGCCGTCTCCAACATTCAAGTCATAATACTTCTAAGAAAGGTGTACATGCATGTGGGGAAGTTGAGAGGCAGGAAGACCGACTCTCTTACGTGTTTTGCTAATTTATGGGGCCTAAAGAAGTGCCACACTTTTATATTTCTCAGCTGAAGGTCAAACAGTCTGGAGTGTCAGAGGAAAGTAATCATGCTAGCCCTTGGTGCCAAATAAGCAATGTTAGAGCAGTGGCTGCTTCTCTGAGTTCAGGAACAGTTCTTTTGTCTGGTATAGACAAATGCACCCTTCATAGATAGGTCCTTTGTAACTTCCCAAGAGTAACCCAGACCTAGTAGTTCTGAAAGAAACTAGTAAATGAGTGAGAGCTGAAAAAAAAAAAACCAGTTTGGCTAAGAACTCTTTCCTCAAGTATATAGAAAAAATGCTACCTTGTAATTTATCTTACTGTACTTAAATATGTGGTCAAGCATTACCATAGAAAAATAAAGCATTTAAGAGCAAATCACTGGTAACATGACCTAATGTTTTCTTATTTATTTATTACAATGTTTTCCAATTTATTTACTATGCAAATGGGAAAGACTTAAATGCTCAGGTGTGCTTGCTCTCTAAGGCTTCATGTAAAAACACTGTCTTGGCAGGAATATAGAAAAATGACTGTCTTTTATGAAAGATCATACTCAACATAATCTAATCATGATTTCTTAATGCATATTCTACTAACTAGAAAAGGATAGCCTCAAAAATTCACTCTCACTAGTAGGATCTGACGGCAAGCAAAACAAACTTTGAACAAACATCCCTGTCTCCAGGAATTCAGTGCATAAGGCTTTCCAGTCTTCACAGTTACGTTTTGGAATTTCTACACAGCAAAATGGAAATGAAACAAACACACACCAAGGTTTTGAACAGGATGAGAGCAATTATCAACATGTTACTACACTTTAGAGTTAATCAGCATCTTCTCATACATTGCTTCATGTGATGAGCGGGAACCTGGCAGGAGTACTCCAAATTTTCACTGGAAAGAGTTATCTTTCTGATCTTGTTCCCCTCCTCCCTCGTTACCCTCATTTACATTGATAATCTTTTGTTCTGTGCTTTCCAGTTCTTTGTTCAGAATGTGAACATTTATGTCCTTTTAAGTTTCATTCCTTTACTCACTGCACATGTTTTTCTCTGTTTGGCATGATATAGAGTAGGAAGAGTATATATTCACAGATGTAAGAAAAATACCATTTGCCCATGTTTTTTCATGGTCTGCTATACAACACACACACACACACACACACACACACACACACACACACACACTCCTACAGATCTGGCATGAGTATTGTAACGACATGAGTCCTCTATGGATACCAGAATATACATTATTTATACTTATTAACTTGTTTGTGTCACTATTTCTGCTGCTATTTCTGTGTTTCAATGAGGTAAAGTTTTTCTGTTTAACATATTATATGTCAAGAGGGAATCCTGATGGGAAGAGCAGAGCTTATAGGAACCAAAATAAATACACACAGGAGAATCCTGATTGTTTTTTGAGTGGAAGCTAGAAGACTGAGTCAACTTGAAAGTCAAATGAATACTTAAATCTGTCAGATATTTTACTCGACATTTTCTAAGCTTTTAAAGAATAAGACTGAGAGAGCCCAGGAATAATCTCAAGAAACAAGAGCCAATAAAGATTTCCTAAGTACTAAAAAATTTAAAGTATTTAAAAATTCTAAATTTTTTTCAAGAAGTTTTTTTCTTTTTTTTTTCTTTTTTTAAATGAAATTTATTGTCAAATTGGTTTCCATACAACACACAGTACTCATCCCAACAGGTGCCCTCCTCAATGCCCATCATCCACTTTCCCCTCCCTCCCAACCCCCATCAACCCTCAGTTCTCAGTTTTTAAGAGTCTCTTATGATTTGGCTCCCTCCCTAACTTTTTTTTTCCCCTTCCCCTCCCCCATGGTCTTCTGTTAAGTTTCTCAGGATCCACATAAGAGTGAAAACATATGGTATCTGTCTTTCTCTGTATGACTTATTTCACTTAGGATAACACTCTCCAATTCCATCCACGCTGCGACAAAAGGCCAGATTTCATTCTTTCTCCTTGCCAAGTAGTATTCCATTGTGTATATAAACCACAATTTCTTTATCCATTCATCAGTTGATGGACATTTAGGCTCCTTCCATAATTTGGCTACTGTTGAAAGTACTGCTATAAACATTGGGGTCCAAGTGCCCCTATGCATCAGCACTCCTGTATCCCTTGGGTAAATTCCTAGCAGTGCTATTCCTGGGTCATAGGACTATAGAAAGCTTATGAAGGAAATTGAAGAAGATATAAAGAAATGGAAAAACATTCCATGCTCATGGATTGGAAGAATAAATATTGTTAAAATGTCAATACTACCCAAAGCTATCTACACATTTAATGCAATCCCAATCACCATTGCACCAGCATTCTTCTCGAAGCTAGAACAAGCAATCCTAAAATTCATATGGAACCACAAAAGACCCCAAATAGCCAAAGTAATATTGAAGAAGACTAAAGTGGAAGACATCACAATCCCAGACTTTAGCCTCTACTACAAAGCTGTAATCATCAAGACAGCATGGTATTGACACAAAAACAGACACGTAGACCAATGGAATAGAATAGAGACTCCAGAATTGGACCCACAAAAGTATGGCCACAACTAATCTTTGACAAAGCAGGAAAGAATATCCAATGGAAAAAGGACAGTCTCTTTAACAAATGGTGCTGCGAGAGCTGGACAGCAACATGCAGAAGAATGAAACTAGACCACTTTCTTACACCATTCACAAAAACAAACTCAAAATGGATAAAGGACCTGAATGTGAGACAGGAAACCATCAAAACCCTAGAGGAAAAAGCAGGAAAAAAACCTCTCTGACCTCAACCACAGCAATTTCTTACTTGACACATCTCGAAAGGCAAGGGAATTAAAAGCAAAAATGAACTATTGGGACCTCATGAAGATAAAAAGCTTCTGCACTGCAAAGGAAACAGTCAACAAAACTAAAAGGCAACCAATGAAATGGGAAAAGATATTTGCAAATGACATATCAGACAAAGGGCTAGTATCCAAAATCTATAAAGAACTCACCAAACTCCACACCCGAAAAGCAAATAATCCAGTGAAGAAATGGGCAGAAAACATGAATAGACACTTCTCTAAAGAAGACATCCAGATGGCCAACAGGCACATGAAAAAAGGCTCAACGTCACTCCTCAGGGAAATACAAATCAAAACCACACTCAGATATCACCTCACGCCAGTCAGAGTGGCTAAAATGAACAAATCAGGAGACTATAGATGCTGGCAAGGATGTGGAGAAACAGGAACCCTCTTGCACTATTGGTGGGAATGCAAACTGGTGCAGCTGCTCTGGAAAACAGCATGGAGGTTCCTCAAAAAGAAGTTTAAAATATAGGAACAATTTTCAATGTAACTATGTCAAATTCTTTTTTTATTTTCCCTTAATGTGGGAAAATTAGTGATATTATTTTAAAAACAACATTACAGTAACATTGCTAACAAGGTATAGAGACAAAATTTCAACTTAAGTCTGGATTCTCCAAAGCCTGTACTCATTCCGATTGTCTTTCTTGATATGTAATATTGAGCAAAAATAAACAAACCAGGGTGCCCAGGTGGCTTAGCTGGTTAAGGGTCCGACTCTTTCTTTTTTTTAATGTTTACTTATTTTTGAACGAGAGAGAGACAGAGTGTGAGTGGGTGAAAGGCAGACAGAGAGGGAGACACAGAATCTGAAGCAGGCTGCAGGATCTGAGCTGTCAGCACATAGCCTGACACGGGTCTTGAACCCACGAACTGTGAGACCATGACCTGAGCTGAAGTTGGACGCTTAACCAACTGAGCCACCTAGGCGCCCCAAGTGTCTGACTCTTGATTGGCCCAGGTCATGATCTCAAGGTTTGTGAGATCAAGTTCCACATCCAGCTCTGCACTGATAGTGTGGAGCCTGCTTGGTATTCTTTTCTCTCTCCCTCTCTTTCTGTCCCTTCCCTGTGCGCACCTGTGTGTTCTCTCTTCCTCTCAAAATAATAAATTTGAAAAAAAAGAAAAAGAAATAAACCAATTTGAAAATAGCTATGTCTCTAAGTCTCAACATACCTTGATTCATGTCAGATGGGCCTGCTTGCCTTTCCCTAAAAGTATTCTTTGCTCACTGCAACCTATCTTACCATTTCTCTCTGCTGCTCAATTCCTACCTATCTTTTGAGGCCCAGCTCAAACATGCAGTGGCATGAAGCCTTCTATGGCCCTATTAGTCAGAAGGGACCGGTTTCTCCCCTACTTAGGGCAGCAATTCTGACAGGCTAGCATTAGATCTGGTGTGTACATATGTGACACCTTCTCAATGCAGAAGAGTTAACATAGCAAGGCTGAAACTGCTATCCTTAGAAAGGTATGCTCGCAAGGCTGGCCTTTGGTTCTTGAAGAGTTCCTAACAGTTAAGGGTGGATCACTGGCCTAGACTGTTTTTGTGAGCAATACAGTTTATGCTTAACTTCTGCTTCCCTTCTGGGAATTTTATACATGGTAAGGAGAGGGTGCGTATATGACAGCCACCTATAAACATTGGGTGCTGGGTCTCGAATGGGCTTCCTGGGGCCAACTCAGATATTACTACATCTTCACTGCTGGAAGAGTGTGCTCTGTGTGATCACTCCATGTGAGGGAGAAAGCATAAACAGGCCTGCACATGGATTCCTCCAGGCTCTGCCTGTGTCCTTCTCCCTTATGATCCAGCAGTGTATCCTTAGTATGTCACTGTAATAAATCTCAGCTATGAATACAGCTGTATGCTGAATCCCAAAAGTCCTCCTAATGAGTGACCACTAGGGATTATCCTAGGGATCTCTAACACATCTTTTAAGTCCAGTGTTCTGGTCTATAAAGTAGCAGGGACAGTAATTGCCTACATCTCTGCACCCCTCAAAGAATCAACCATAGAAGCTTACAGTTTATAGAGACTTACTAAATAAAAATAAACTTTACCACTTAAAATCTTCTTGAATTCTAGTGACTTTGTGCTTATAAGGACAGCACAATTAAAATACCAAGGTAGCTGTGAGAAAAATGGGAAATAAAGGGGTAGTTCCCCCCCCAGAAGGCTCCAATCTGTACATACACAGCTTTTTCCTGCTTTAAAGGCTCTCAAGAGCTTCATGGCAATAAATGAATATTATAAATGTGCTGCTGCCACCACAGGGCTCTGATGACATCTTAGCTTCATGGAATCTCTCTGCTGTCCTGTCACCCAGGCAAAGCTGATAGAGAATCCTGCTACTTGAGGTCCCAGGGAAGGCTGCCTGGCAGCCTAGCAAAAGCAGAGCCTCTGTAGTGGGAAGAATCTTTGTAGGGGAACTAACCTTTATTTGCCCTTCCCATCTTTCACAAGCCCAACTAAAGCATATAAAGAACACAGATGTTTGGACTCAAGAGCAAAACTTAAACACGTACAATAAAGATGGTAATTGTGAATATTTACTGAGATTTACTATCTTCCAGGGCCTTGTTCTAGGCACTGTAATTAGGAAGACACTACTATTTTTTTTCAAACAAAAGGTCTCCCATATTTATTACTGAACCAAACTACCGGTGCAGAAGCATAGTAACAGAGAAAAATCATCTTCTAATAAAACATGTCCATTGTTCAAG
The DNA here is from genome assembly GCF_016509475.1 of Prionailurus bengalensis. Lineage (NCBI taxonomy): Eukaryota > Metazoa > Chordata > Mammalia > Carnivora > Felidae > Prionailurus > Prionailurus bengalensis. Next base: position 20,204,986 of record NC_057348.1, on the reverse strand, counting down.
TAGTGGTGATGTTTACATAGTATATGATATGAGCAAGTGGACTTCATGCAGCATAAATATGTGTACCACCTCATATGTGATTCCTTATAGACCCAGCTTGGTGGCTACGCAATGTCTCCTCTTGGAGTTGTACCTGATTTTATTACCAGTTTTCATCCATATCCACTGGGGAATGTGATGATTCTGCTTTGGTTTCTTGGCCAGGAATCTCTTGATCCTGAAATTCTTGTGAGAAGATACAGCAAGGAACAGTCAACCACACATACTATGATGGTGCAGAAAAGGCAAGACACTACTATTTTATAGTTGAGGAAATGAAAGCACAGAGGAGTTAAGTAGTCTTAGCTTATCTGGCAGCAATAACCATGATAAAGTAGGTAGGGTCTGCTCTGTCAGGGGTGTGAGTTCAGAGAGTTTAAGACAAGGGCAAGGACAAACTTTAGAGGTTAAGCTCAGGAATCCTGATGAGTCCTGACTTATAGGTATGAGGCTGGAGCATCTCAGGCAGAACTGGGATTGGGAATGAACCATGGGTAGGTTGAATTATCCTCAGGGGAAGCAGGATAAAGCCACAGACTGGTCATGGCTGACCACACCCTGGTCAGAAATAGAGTGTGCAGCCAGAGCAGACAGGTGGAATGAGGTGGATGCCAAAGCATAGGTACTAAGATAGCACAGGGACCATTACCAGAGTGGGCTCTTTAGGCCTTAAAGGGGAGTCTCCAGAATTTGGGATCAGACAGCTTTCAGAAGCTCCGTGTACCTTCAGAAGCAGGATGTAAAGGGGATACGCATATTGTCTGTGTGCACACGCGATCTTCTGAGAATAGAGTACCAAAGGGTTCTGTACTCCTTCTCCCTGGCTTACTTCTGTGTCTTCATTCATCCATACATCTTGTAAGCCCAGGTTAGATGCCAGGATGCTCTTCTGGGCAGTGGGACGCTGCCTGCAAGATGATTCCTCCATTTCCTCCATAGCCACACTTCTTTTGCTTTTAGTCTACACAAATGCCTTTAACTAATTAGGATAAACTAAGCTAACTGTTATTCTGAAGCTATCCATAGGGTACTCAGCCTTACCAGTTTAAGCCTAAATATATAACCCACAAATTTCTTAATGGAAGTAAAAAGATGTTTCAGTGCAAAAATTCAAGGCAGACCAAGAAGTAAAACAACTTACATTTCAGGGTTTCTGAAGCAGATAAATGTTTTATTTTGATCTCAGTAAGTTTTTTTTCCTCAGCTTTTCTCTTAAACCTAGGCTCCTGATGTGCTTCCGGTGATACGACATTCTGGCATCAAGAATCTGTACCTCAGGGGATTGCTGATAGAGAAATCTGCCTATTGTTTTTAGAAGGTACAGTGAGTAGTCACCAAGTACAGACCCTTGGCTGCTGGAATCCATGACGATGACCATTAGGTCTCCTTAAAAGTTTCTTCTTTCTATCTTATGGTTATCCTGCAATCTGCTTGGCTATTCTCTTATGAATGCCTGTGGCAGTATGGTGTAATGGAAATAAAGTAGGGGGCAGACCAGGACTTGAATCCTGGACTGGATACTAGCAAAGTGTTCACATTTAGAGTGGATGTAGGGACTGAATTAGGTGACACTATAAAGCTCCTGGCATAGGGCTTGACACATCACATGCACTCAAGGAGTGTTCACTCCTGTCCCTTTCTATCCCTCCTTTCCCACAGAGACTGATCCAAACATTAATATTTCTCCCTAAGCCTCATTAGAAAATAAAAATCACTGGATATGGTTGTCTTCAAAATTTATCAGAGCCTAATCCAACTTATTTGTGATTCCAGGCATTTCCATCCCTTCTCCCCAGTCCCTGTAGGACCATGCCTCATCACAATATCTCTTCTATCTTCATGTTCCCTTCTAAAAGTCCCCTCAGCTCTGCTACTCTTTTCTACCAAACTTCTTCAGAGAGTATCCTCATCCCTGCCTCTGCGTTTCTGCACTGACCATTCACTCCTCAATTGTGAGTTAGTTTCTTCTTATCCTATGGTTAAAACACATCATTTAATGATAGCACCACAACCCAAAACCTCTGGGACGCAGCAAAGGCGGTCATAAGAGGAAAGTATTTGGCAATCTAGGCCTTCCTAAAGAAGGAAGAAAGATCTCAGATACACAACCTAACCTTACACCTTAAGGAACTGGAAAAAGAACAGCAAATAAAACCCAAAACCAGCAGAAGACAGGAAATAATAAAGATTAGAGCAGAAATTAATGCTATTGAAACCAAAAAAACAGTAAAACATATCAATGAAGCCAGAAGATGGTTCTTTGAAAGAATTAACAAAACTGATAAACCACTAGCCAGTCTGATCAGGAAGAAAAAGGAAAGGTCCCAAATAAGTAAAATCTAGAATGGAAGAGAAGAAATCACAACCAACACAACAGAAATAAAAACAATAATAAGAGAATATTATGAGCAATTATATGCCAACAAAATGGGCAATCTGGAAGAAATGGACAAATTCGTAGAAACATATACACTACCAAAACTGAAACAGGAAGAAATAGAAAATTTGAACAGACCCATAACCAGTAAGGAAATCGAATTAGTAATAAAAAATCTGCCAAAAAACAAGAGTCCAGGGCGAGATGGGTGTCCAGGGGAATTCTACCAAACATTTAAGGAAGAGTTAACACCTATTCTCTTGAAGCTGTTCCAAAAAATAGAAATGGAAGGAAAACTTCCAAACTCTTTCCATGAAGCCAGCATTTCCCTGATTCCAAAACCAGACAGAGACCCCACTAAAAAAGAGACCTATAGACCAATTTCTCTGATGAACATGGATGCAAAAATCCTCGATAAGATATTAGCCAACTGGATCCAACAATACATTAAAAAAAATTATTCACCATGACCAAGTGGGATTTATATCTGGGATTCAGGGCTGGTTCAATATCCGCAAAACAATTAACGTGATTCATCACATCAGTAAAAGAAAGGACAAGAACCATATGATCTCAATAGATGCAGAGAAAGCATTTGACAAAATACAGCATCCTTTCTTGATAAAAACCCTCAAGGAAGTAGGGATAGAAGGATCATACCTTGAGATAATAAAAGCCATATACGAGCAACCCAATGCTAATATCATCCTCAATGGGGAAAAACTGAGAGCTTTCCCCCTAAGGTCAGGACTGAGACAGGGATGTCCACTCTCGCCACTGTTATTCAACTAAGTATTGGAAGCCTTCGCCTCAGCAATCAGACAACACAAAGAAATAAAAGGCATCCAAATCGGCCAGGAGCAGGTTAAACTTTCACTCTTCTCAGATGACATGATACTCTATATGGAAAACCCAAGATTCCACCAAAAAACTGCTAGAACTGATTCATGAATTCAGCAAAGTTGCAGGATATAAAATCAAAGCACAGAAATCGGTTGCATTCCTATACACCAACAATGAAGCGACAGAAAGAGAAATCAAGGAATCGATCCCATTTACAGTTGCACAAAAAACCATAAAATACCTAGGAATAAATCTAACCAAAGAGGTGAAAAACCTATACACTGAAAACTATAGAAAGCTGATGAAAGAAATTGAAGAAGACACAAAGAAATGGAAAAAGATTCCATGTTCCTGGATAGGAAGAACAAATATTGTTAAAATGTCCATACTACCCAAAGCAATCCACATACTCAACACAATCCCTAACAAAATACACCAGCATTCTTCACAGAGCTAGAAAAAACAATCCTAAAATTTGTATGGAACCAGAAAAGACCCCAAATAGCCAAAGCAATCTTGAAAAAGAAAACCAAAGCAGGAGGCATCACAATCCCAGACTTCAAGCTATACTACAAAGCTGTAAGCATCAAGGCAGTATGGTGTTGGCACAAGAACAGACACTCAGATCAATGGAACAGACTAGAGAACCCAGAAATGGACCCACAAACGTATGGCCAAAGAATCTTTGACAAAGCAGGAAAGACTATCCAATGGAATAAAGACAGTCTCTTCAGCAAGTGGTGCTGGGAACACTGGTCAGTGACATGCAGAAGAATGAACCTGGCCCACTTTCTTACACCATACACAAAAATAAACTCAAAATGGATGAAAGACCTCAATGTAAGACAGGAAGCCATCAAAATCCTCGAGGAGAAAGCAGGCAAAAACCTCTTTGATCTTGCCTGCAGCAATTTCTTACTCAACACGTCTCCGGAGGCAAGGGAAACAAAAACAAAAATGAACTACTGGGACCTCATCAAAGTAAAAAGCTTCTGCACAGCGAAGGAAACAATCAGCAAAACTAAAAGGCAACCTACAGAATGGGAAAAGACATTTGCAAAGGACATATCAGATAAAGGGTTAGTATCCAAAATCTACAAAGAACTTATCAAACTCAACACCCAAAAACAAATAATCCAGTGAAGAAATGTGCACAAGACATGAATAAACACTTCTTCAGAGAAGACATCCAGATGGCCAACCAACACATGAAAAAATGCTCAACATCACTCATCATCAGGGAAATAAAAATCAAAACCACAATGAGATACTACCTGACACCTGTCAGAATGGCTAACATTAACAACTCAGGCAACAACAGATGTTGGCGAGGACGTGGAGAAAGAGGATCTCTTTTGCAATGTTGGTGGGAATGCAAGCTGGCGCAGCCACTCTGGAAAACAGTATGGAGGTTCCTCAAAAAACTAAAAATAGAACTACCCGACGACCCAGCAATTGCACTACTAGGCATTTATCCACGGGATACATGAGTGCTGTTTCGAAGGGACACATGCACCCCCATGTTTATAGCAGCACTGTCAACAATAGCCAAAGTATGGAAAGAGCCCAAATGTCCATCGATGGATGAATGGATAAAGATGTGGTATATATATACAGTGGAGTATTACTCAGCAATCAAAAAGAATGAAATCTTGCTATTTGCAACTACATGGATGGAACTGGAGGGTATTACGCTAAGTGAAATTAGTCAGAGAGAGACAAAAATCATATGACTTCACTCATATGAGGAGTTTAAGAGACAAAACAGATGAACATAAGAGAAGGGAAACAAAAATAATATGAAAACAAGGAGGGGGACAAAACAAAAGAGACTCATAAATATGGAGAACAAACTGAGGGTTGCTGGAGGGATTATGGGAGGGCAGATGGGCTAAATGGGTAAGGGGCAGGCATTAAGGAATCTACTGAAATCATTGCTTCACTATATACTAACTAATTTGGATGTAAATTTTAAAAAATAAAAAATAAAGTTAAATAAAAAAAAAATAAACCACATCATTTAAAACCTCCCTAGATGATCTTCAAATTCAGTGGTTGTCATTGTGTCTCAATGTGATTTTTCTATCCACTGACTCCCAACCCTGCTCTTTGGTCATAAATTCCCACTTTTCCTTGATGTAATTGTAGTTGAACCCAATCTCTCTCCTCTACAACAAAATCCTATTGCGGTGGTCCTTAAACCCATCACAATATCCTGAAGAAAGTCTGCCTTACTGTCTTTAACAAATGTCTCAGTCATTTTTTTTTTCCCTTCAACAAAGACTTTAGTGGTGATCAATGGATATCCCAACCTGGGCCCTGAAATCTCTGGCACTTTCTACTGTCTTTCTACTGGCTCTAAAGATTGTGATCTGCAGTAGCTGTATTTGAGAAGACTACAGCAGCTATTTAAGTGATCTGTTGGACCAGGATGGAACAGTGGATCCTTTGAGAACCATCTTCCATTGACTAGCAACTGGTGGGAATGAGCAGTCCAAGGTGTGCAGCCAAGTACATGCTGGGATAGGAGTGGGAGTGGCTAACCTGCCTGAATCACTCTACCTGTGGCTTTGGCCTTGAGGCAGGAGTAGAAATAGGGCAAAGGAGAGAATGCCTTTATTTGAATTAATCTAGATTCTACACAAAGTCATTTTTGCAACTGTAGACTTGATGCTGGAAGTCCATCTTCAGAGTTTAAAACAAGTCATTAGTTCATTTAATAACTGTTACCAGTTCACTGCAGGCTCTGTAACATTTTTGTTTGCACATATAATCCTCTAAAAAAGAAGTGAGGGAGGAATTAGCATGTGTATATCGACTTTTATATTTACCCATATATTTACCATTTCCAGTGCTCTTCAATCATTCCTGAAATTCTGGGTTTCCCTCTAATTCTTTCTTTTAGCCTGGAGAACCAGTTAGCTGCCATTAGCTTATCTTGAAATACAATTCTACTGGTGACATATTCTCTTACTTTTCTTTTATTTGAAAATATCTTCATTTCATCTTTATTCTTGAAATTTTTTTCACCAGATATATAATTCTGTGTTTGGATTTCAACACTTTTTTATTTTTTAATTTATTTTTATTTTATTGTTTAATAAAATTAATTGTCAAATTGGTTTCCATACAACACCCAGTGTTCGTCCCAGCAGGTGCCCTCGTCAATGCCCATCACCCACCCTCCCCTCCCTCCACCCCCCATCAACCCTCAGTTTGTTCTCAGTTTTTAAGAGTCTCTTATGTTTTGCCTCCCTTCCTCTCTAATCTCTTTTTTTTTCTTCCCCTCCCCCATGGTCTTCTGTTAAGTTTCTCAGGATCCACATAGGAGTGAAAACATATGGTATCTTTCTCTGTATGACTTATTTCACTTAGCATAACACTCTCCAGTTCCATCCATGTTGTGACAAAAGGCCAGATTTCATTCTTTCTCATCGCCAAGTAGTATTCCATTGTATATATAAATCACAATTTCTTTTCCATTCATCATTTGATGGACATTTAGGCTCTTTCCATAATTTGGCTATTGTTGAAAGTGCTGCTATAAACATTGGGGTCCAAGTGCCCCTATGCATCAGCACTCCTGTATCCCTTGGGTAAATTCCTAGCAGTGCTATTGCTGAGTCATAGGGTAGGTCTATTTTTAATTTTTTGAGGAATCTCCATGCTGCTTTCCAGAGCGGCTGCACCAGTTTGCATTCCCACCAATAGTGCAAGAGGGTTCCCATTTCTCCACATCCTCTCCAGCATCTATAGTCTCCTGATTTGTTCATTTTAGCCACTCTGTCTGGCGTGAGGGGATATCTGAGTGTGGTTTTGATTTGTATTTCCCTGAGGAGGAGTGACGTTGAGCATCTTTTCATGTGCCTGTTGGCCATCCGGATGTCTTCTTTAGAGAAGTGTCTATTCATGTTTTCTGCCCAATTATTCATTGGATTATTTGCTTTTCAGGTGTGGAGTTTGGTGAGCTCTTTATAGATTTTGGATACTAGCCCTTTGTCTGATATGTCATTTGCAAATATCTTTTCCCATTTCATCGGTTGCCTTTTAGTTTTGTTGACTGTTTTCTTTGCGGTGCAGAAGCTTTTTATCTTCATGAGGTCCCAGTAATTCATTTTTGCTTTTAATTTCCTTGCCTTTCGAGATGTGTCGAGTAAGAAATTGCTGAGGCTGAGGTCAGAGAAGTTTTTTCCTGCTTCTTCCTCTAGGGTTTTGATGGTTTCCTGTCTCACATTCAGGTCCTTCATCCATGTTGAGTTTATTTTTGTGAATGGTGTAAGAAAGTGGTCTAGTTTCATTCTTCTGCATGTTGCTGTCCAGCTCTCCCACTACCATATGTTAAAGAGACTGTCTTTTTTCCACTGGATGTTCTTTCCTGCTTTGTCAAAGATTAGTTGGCCATACTTTTGTGGGTCTAATACTGGGGTTTCTATTCTATTCCATTGGTCTACGTGTCTGTTTTTGTGTCAATACCATGCTGTTTTGATGATTACAGCTTTGTAGTAGAGGTTGAAGTCTGGGATTGTGATGCCTACTGCTTTGGTCTTCTTCAAAATTACTTTGGCTATTCAGGGTCTTTTGTGGTTCCATATGAATTTTAGGATTGCTTGTTCTAGCTTCGAGAAGAATGCTGGTGCAATGGTGATTGGGATTGCATTGAATGTATAGATAGCTTTGGGTAGTATTGACATTTTAACAATATTTATTCTTCCAATACATGAGCACGGAATGTTTTCCATTTCTTTATATCTTCTTCCATTTCCTTCATAAGCTTTCTATAGTTTCCAGCAGACAGATCTTTTACATCTTTGGTTAGGTTTATTCCTAGGTATTTTATGCTTCTTGGTGCAATTGTGAATGGGATCAGTTTCTTTATTTGTCTTTCTGTTGCTTCATTGTTAGTGTATAAGAATGCAACTGATTTCTGTACATTGATTTTGTATCCTGAGACTTTGCTGAACTCATGTATCAGTTCTAGCAGACTTCTGGTGGAGTCTATCGGGTTTTCCATGTATAATATCATGTCATCTGCAAAAAGTGAAAGCTTGACTTCATCTTTGCCAATTTTGATGCCTTTGATTTCCTTTTGTTGTCTGATTGCTGATGCTAGAACTTCCAACACTATGTTAAACAACAGCGGTGAGAGTGGACATCTCTGTCATGTTCCTGATCTCAGGGAGAAAGCTCTCAGTTTTTTCCCATTGAAGATGATAGTAGCTGTGGGCTTTTCATAAATGGCTTTTGTGATGTTTGAGTATATTCCTTCTATCCCGACTTTCTTGAGGGTTTTTATTAAGAAAGATGCTGAATTTTGTCAAATGCTTTTTCTGCATCGATTGCCAGGATCATATGGTTCTTATCTGTTATTAATGTGATGTATCACGTTGATTGATTTGCGAATGTTGAACCAGCCCTGTAGCCCAGGAATGAATCCGACTTGATCATGGTGTATAATTCTTTTTATATGCTGTTGAATTTGACTTGCTAGTATCTTATTGAGAGTTTTTGCATCCATATTCATCAGGGATATTGGCCTGCAGTTCTCTTCTTTTGCTCTATCTCTGGTTTAGGAATCAAAGTAACGCTGGCTTCTTAGAATGAGTCTGGAGGTTTTCCTTCCCTTTCTATTTTTTGGAATAGCTTGAAAAGGATAGGTATTATCTCTGCTTTAAATGTCTGGTAGAATTCCCCAGGGAAGCCATCTGGTCCTGGACTCTTATTTGTTGGGAGATTTTTGATAACTTATTCCATTTCTTCACTGGTTATGGGTCTGTTCAAGTTTTCTATTTCTTCCTGTTTGAGTTTTGGAAGTGTGTGGGTGCTTAGGAATTTGTCCGTTTCTTCCAGGTTTTCCAGTTTGTTGGCTTATAATTTTTCATAGTATTCCCTGATAACTGCTTGTATCTCTGAGGGATTGGTTGTAATAATTCCATTTCATCCATGATTTTATCCTTTTGGGTCATCTCCCTCTTCTTTTTGAGAAGCTTGGCTAGAGGTTTATCAATTTTGTTTATTTTTTCAAAAAAACCAACTCTTGGTTTCATTGATCTGCTCTACAGTTTTTTTTTAGATTCTATATTGTTTATTTCTACTCTAACCTTTATTATTTCTCTTCTTCTGCTGGGTTTGGGGTGTCTTTGCTGTTCTGCTTCTATTTCCTTTAGGTGTGCTGTTAAATTTTGTATTTGGGATTTTTCTTGTTTCTTGAGATAGGCCTGGATTACAATGTATTTTCCTCTCAGGACTGCCTTCGCTACATCCCAAAGCATTTGGATTGTTGTATTTTCATTTTCATTTGTTTCCATATATTTTTAAATTTCTTCTCTAATTGCCTGGTTGACCCATTCATTCTTTAGTAGGGTGTCTTTAACCTCCATGCTTTTGGAGGTTTTCCAGACTTTTTCCTGTGGCTGATTTCAAGTTTCATAGCATTGTGGTCTGAAAGTATGCATGGTATGATCTCAATTCTTGTATACTTATGAAGGGCTGATTTGTGACCCAGTGTCTGATCTATCTTGGAGAATGTTGCATGTGCACTGGAGAAGAAAGTATATTCTGTTGCTTTGGGATGCAGCGTTCTAGATATATCTGTCAAGTCCATCTGATTCAATGTATCATTGTTTCTTTATTTGTTTCTTTATTGATCCTGTGTCTAGATGATCTGTCCATTGTTGTAAGTGGAGTATTAAAGTCCCTTGCAATTACCACATTCTTATCAATAATATTGGTTATATTTGTGATTGTTTTATATATTCGGGGGCTCCCATATTTGGCACATAGACATTTATAATTATTAGCTCTTCCTGATGGATAGACCCTGTAATAATTATATAATGCCCTTCTTCATCTCTTGTTACAGCCTTTAATTTAAAGTCTAGTTTGTCTGATATAAGTATGGCTACTTCAGCTTTCTTTTGACTTCCAGTAGCATGATAGATACTCCATCTCCTCACTTTTAATCTGAAGGTGTCCTCAGGTCTAAAATGAGTCTCTTGTAGACAGAAAATAGATGGGTCTTGTTTTTCTATCCATTCTGATACCCTATGTCTTTTGGTTGTAGCATTTAGTCCATTTACATTCAGTGTTATTATAGAAAGATTGGGTTTAGAGTCATTGTGATGTCTATAGGTTTCATGCTTGTAGTGATGTCTCTGGTACTTTGTGGTCCTTGCAACATTTCACTCACAGAATCCCCCTTAGGATCTCTCATAGGGCTGGTTTAGTGGTGATGAAATCCTCAGTGTTTGTTTGTTTGTTTGGGAAGACCTTTATCTCTTCTTCTATTCTAAATGACAGACTTGCTGGATAAAGGATTCTCAGCTGCATATTTTTTCTGTTCATCACATTGAAGATTTCCTGCCATTCTTTTCTGGCCTGCCAAGTTTCAGTAGATATATCTGTCACTAGTCTTATTGGTCTCCCTTTATATGTTAGAGCGTGTTTATCCCTAGCTTCTTTCAGAATTTTCTCTTTATCCTTGTATTTTGCCAGTTTCACACTGATATGTTGTGCAGAAGATCGTATCGAGTTATGTCTGAAGGGAGTTCTCTGTGCCTCTTGCATTTCAATGCCTTTTTCCTTCCCCAGATCAGGGAAGTTCTCAGGTATGATTTGTTCAAGTACACCTTCAGCACCTTGCTTTCTCTCTTCCTCCTCTGGAATCCCTATTATACGGATATTGTTGTGTTTCATTGCATCACTTAGTTCTATAATTCTCCCCACATACTCCTGGATTTTTTTTTATCTCTCTTTTTCTCAGCTTCCTCTTTTTCCATAATTTTATCTTCCAATTCACCTATTCTCTCCTCTGCCTCTTCAATCCGAGCTGTGGTCACCTCCATTTTATTTTGCAACTCATTTATAGCATTTTTTAGCTCCTCATGACCGTGTCTTAGTCCCTTGATCTCTGTAGCAATAGATTCTCTGCTGTCCTCTATACCTTTTTCAAGCCCAGTGATGAATTTTATGACTATTATTTTAAATTCATGTTCTGTTAGGGGCGCCTGGGTGGCGCAGTCGGTTAATCGTCCGACTTCAGCCAGGTCACGATCTCGCGGTCCGCGAGTTCGAGCCCGGCGTCAGGCTCTGGGCTGATGGCTCAGAGCCTGGAGCCTGTTTCTTATTCTGTGTCTCCCCCTCTCTCTGCCCCTCCCCCGTTCATGCTCTTTCTCTCTCTGTCCCAAAAATAAATAAACGTTGAAAAAAATTTTTTAAAAATAAATTCATGTTCTGTTATATTGCTTAAATAGTTTTTGATCAATTCGTTAGCTGTCGCTACTTCCTAGAGTTTCTTTGGAGGAGAATTCTTCCGTTTTGTCATTTTGGATAGTCCCTGGAGTGGTGTGGAACTGCAGGGCACTTCCTTTGTGCTGTCTGGAGTAACTTGTGTTGATGGGGGGGGGGGGCACAGTCAAACCGGAGGTCTGCCCCCAGCCCACCACTGGGGCCACAGTCAGTCTGGTGTGTACCTTATCTTCCCCTCTCCCAGGGGCAGGACTTACTGTGGAGTGGTGTGGCCCATCTGGGCTACTTGCAGTCTTCCAGGCTTGTGGTAGTGCTTCTATGGGATCTGGTGTATTAGCCGGGGTGGATCTGCAAGGTCCACAGGGGCGGGAGGGGCAGGTTTAGCTCGCTTTGTTGTCAGTGGTCCCCTGCGGGAGGGGCCCTGCAGCACTGGGAGGGAGGCAGGCAGACCTGTTGGAGGGACGGATCCACAGAAGCACAGTGTTGGGTGTTTTCGCAGTGCAAGCAAGTTTGGTGACAGTAACTGGTTCCCTTTGGGATTTTGGCTGGGGGATGGGTGAGGGAGATGACGCTGGCCAGTGCCTTTGTTCCCTGCTGAGCTGAGCTCTGTCTTCTGGGGCTCAACAACTCTTCCTCCCGGTGTCCTCTTGCCCTCCCGCTCTCTGAGCAGAGCTGTTGTCTTATAACATTCCAGATGTTAAGTCCTGCTGGCTGTCAGAACTCATGCAGTCCGGCCCCTCTGCTTTTGCAAACCAGACTCGGGGGCTCTGCCTGCCGGGCGGGCTGCCCCTCCACTGCCCCAGCTCCCTCCTGCCAGTCCCTGTAGCATGCACCACCTCTCCACCCTTCCTACCCTCTTCCGCGGGCCTCTTGTCTATGCTTGGCTCGGGAGAGTCCATTCTGCTAGTCTTCTGGTGGTTTTCTGGGTTATTTAGGCAAATGTGGGTGGAATCTAAGTAATCAGTAGGATGCGGTAAGCCCAGTGTCCTCCTATGCTGCCATCTTCTCTCATCACTTCTAAGTTCTTTCCTTCAACACTGTAAAGATGTTTTCTACTGTGTTCTGGTCGCTATAGTTTCTGATAAAAAGCCCATGATCACTTGAAGTGTTGTTACCCTGTATGCAATGTGTCATTTTTACTAGCTGCTTTTAAGATTTTCCTTTGTATTGGTTTTAAGTAGTTAGACAATGATGTGTCATATTTATCCTGTTTTGTGTTTGATGGGTTTCTTGAATCTGTAAATTTATGTCTTTCGTAAAATTTGTTGAAGTTATTTGCCATTATTTCTTCAAATGTTTTCTCAGACCCATTCTTCTTCCTGTTTCCTTATGAAATTCCAGTATGAGTCTTTTTTGAAATTGTCACCATAAGGTTTTGTTGTTTATTTTGCTTTGTTTCAATATTTTTTTCTCTTTAGACTGGATAATTCATATTGGTCTTTATATTCACTGATTCTCATCTCATGGTTCAATTAACCTCATCCAGAGATATTTTCATGTCATCTCATGGTTCAATTAACCTCATCCAGATGTATTTTTTTTATCAGATATTCTTAATATAGATATATTTTTCAGTTCTAAAATCTCCATTTGGTTATTTTTTTTTATTTGAATTCAAGTTAGTTAACATACAGTGCAGTATTGGTTTCACGAGAATTTACTTACATGTAACACCCAGTGCTCATCCCGACAAGTGCCCTCCTAAATGCACATCAACCATTTAGCCCTCTCCCCCACGCAACTCCCTCCAGAAACCCTCAGTTTGTTCTCTAAGAGTCTTATGGTTTGCCTCCCTCTCTGTTTTTATCTTGTTTTTCCTTCCCTTCTGCTATGTTCATCTGTTGTGTTTCTTAAATTCCACATATGAGTGAAATCTTAGGGTATTTATCTTTCTCTGACTTGTTTCACTTAGCACAGTACACTCTAGTTCCATCCCATCCACGTTCTCGCAAATGGCAAGATTTCATTCTTCTTGATTGTGGATTAATATTCCATTACGTATGTATATATGCACGTATGTGTGTTTACACACACACACACACACACACACACACACACACACCCCACATCTTCTTTATCCATTCATCAGTTGATAGACATTTGGGTTCTTTCCACAATTTGGCTATTATTGATAGTGCTGCTATAAACATTGGGGTGCACGTGTCCCTTCGACTCAGTATTGTATCCTCTGGATAAGTCTCTAGTTGTGCAATTTCTGGGCCATAGGATAGTTCTATTTTTAATTTTTTGAGGCACCTCTATACTGTTTTCCAGAGTGGCTGCACCTGTTTGCATTCCCACCAACAGTTCAAAAGGGTTCCCCTTTCTCTGCATCCTCGCCAGCATCTGTTGTTTCTTGAGTTGCTTATTTTAGCCATTTTGACAGGTGTAAGGTGGTATCTCAGTGTGGTTTTGATTTGTATTCCTCTGATGATGAGTGATGTCAAGGAATTTTTCATGTGTATGTTAGCCATCTGGATGTCTTCTTTAGAAAAGTGTCTACTCATGCCTTCTGTCCATTTCTTCACTGGATTATTTGGTTTCTGGGTGTTGAATTTGCTAAGTTCTTTATAGATTTTGGATACTAACCCTTTATCCAATATGTAATTTGCAAATATCTTCTACCATTCTGTAGGTTGTCATTTGCAAATATCTTCTACCATTCTGTAGGTTGCCTTTTAGTTTTGTTGATTGCTTGCTTCACTGTGCAGAAGCTTTTTTATCTTGATGAGGTCCCAATAGTTCATTTTGTCTTTGTTTCCCTTGCCTCTGGAGATATGTCTAGTAAGAAGTTGTTCTGGCTGAGGTCAAAGAGGTTGCTGCTTATTTTCTCCTCTAGGATTTTGATGGTTTCCTGTCTTACTTTTAAGTCTTTCATCCATTTTGAATTTTTTTTTTTTGTGCATGGTGCAGCAAAGTGATCCAGTTTCATTCTTCTGCATGTCACTGTCCAGTTTTCCCAGCACGATTTGTTGAAGAGATTTTTTCCATTGGCTGTTCTTTCCTGCTTTGTCAAAGATTAGTTGGCCATACATTTGTGGGTCCGTTTCCATTTGGTTATTTAAAGAAGTATTTTGTATTTTTCTGTTGAGAGTTTTTACTATTTATTCACTCATTGAACATGTTATAAGAGCTGCTTTAAAAGCCTTGTCTGACAATTCCAACACCTTAGTTCTCTCACAATTGGCTTCTGTTGGTTGCCTTTTTGTCTGAGAATAGGTTACATTTTTGTGGTTCTTTGGATATTCCATAATTTTCGGCTGTATCTTGGACATTATAATTGTTATGCTGTGACACTGGATTCTTTTATAGTCTTCTTAAGAGGTTTAGTTAGTATTTTTGTTTTAATAGGAATTAACTTGTTTAGGCTTAATCTTTAAAGTTTCTCCTGTGATTGATGGCAGGTCAAATCTCAATTTTCTTTTAGCCTTAGTTGCTAGCTTCTTTGAGTTTGCCTTGCCTATTTGTGTTTCAGGATCACCTGCTGACACGGGCAGTGTCCATATATAGAATTTGGGATTCTCCATCTCCTCCCCTCTCCTCCCCAAGACTCCCTGCACTGGTCATGCTTGCCCCAGGCTCCATGTATTAGTTCCTCAGGCTAAAAATGTGGAGGCTTTCTACTGGAGTTTTAGCTACCCTACAATGTTCTGAGACTACAACTCAGACCAGACCACAAAAAAGGAAATTCACCCTGTGTTGGTCCCTTCCTTCAAGTTTTTACTCCCCTCCAGTATCTGCCTGCTTCTGTTCGTTTCGCAGAACCTTAAGGTGATTGTTTTTTGTTTTTTAGCCAGTGTTAACAGGGGTTAGCCTAATAGGAGCTAGCCTGATAGGGGCACACTCTACCATGCCAGAAATGAAACCAGCACATCTGTACCTTTAAAAGACAGCCCAAATCCAAGCTACCCTTGTTTCTCATCTGGATTATGGCAAAGGCCTCCCATCTAGTTTACTTATCCTTAAATGACCAAGGGTGAGAAGGCTGATTATAGTTCCATCCCTCCGCTCCACCTTATTAGTTTGGAGTCATTTTGAGATCCAGTGATGAGAGGACGGTAGACAAGAGATCTTTTCTCTGGAAGATGGCCCCATGGTATATTCACCTTCTCTGGAATGGCTTATCCTGACTTTATTCAAGATAGCAAAATCCCCCTTATAGTTTACTTTTTCTATTCAATAAGACTTCTCTCTCCAAATATACTATACACTTTACTTATTTGTTGTATTTATGGACTGATTCTCACTACCAGAATGTGAGCTTCATGAGAGCAGCAATTTTTGTGTGTTTTATTTACAGCCATCTCTAGAGCCTGTAACAGTGGAGGCACATAGTTAAGTGTAACATAAACACCCAATTCATAAATAATTACTATAC
Source organism: Prionailurus bengalensis (assembly GCF_016509475.1). Lineage (NCBI taxonomy): Eukaryota > Metazoa > Chordata > Mammalia > Carnivora > Felidae > Prionailurus > Prionailurus bengalensis. Next base: position 20,189,105 of record NC_057348.1, on the reverse strand, counting down.
CAATCTACTATAATTTCTATTTTTACACCCCTTAATTCTCCACATGCCCCTCCAGCCAAAGTTTCTTTTGAACTTATGTCAGAAGCATTAGTCATTCTATTCTACTATGTACTGTGCATTATGGTCTAGACAAAAGGCAAATTCCTTGTAAACAAAAATCTTCTTAAGGAACCTGACCATTTCTTTTAATGTTTTAATCTAAACTCTATAGGACACTGTATCAGTCAGGTGAGCATCTGGCTCTTGATTTCAGCTCAGGTTATGATTTCATGGTTTGTGGGATCTGAACCCCCCATCAGGTTCTGTGCCGACAGCATGGAACCTACTTGGGATTCTCTCTCTCTCCCACTCTCTTTGTCCCTCCCCTCTCTACTTTCTCTCTCTCAAAAATAAATAAACATTAAAAAAGTTTTCTCAAGGGGTGCCTGGGTGGCTCAGTCAGTTAAGCATCCAATTTCGGTTCAGGTCATGATCTCACAGCTTGTGTGTTCGAGCCCCACATTGGGCTCTGTGCTGACAGCTCAGAGCCTGGAGCCTGCTTTGGATTTTGTGTCATCCTCTCTCTCTCTGCCCCTCCCCAGCTTGTGCGTGCATGTGTGCTCGCTCTCTCTCTCAAAAATAAATAAACTTTAAAAAAATTAAAAGAAAGTTTTCTCTAGTCTGACATCAAGAGTCAGAGCATAATAATCATTGGCATACACAAGAGACCAACTTCTGATCTTATTCTCAGGTGAAAAGAGACACAGGTTAAATCATAGATAATGGTATATACATAAAGTGAAAGTTTCACTTTGACTACCTCTTAGCAGATTTTTACTCTGTTTGTGAACAAGACCTGTGCCTTGGGCATATATATGAAAAGCATTATATGAAAGTATGTTGGATTGGCTTGGCCACTGGAATGAAGTATATTTAGGTTTAAACTATATTTGTATTCATTCTATATTTTCAGTTTTGCATTATATAAGAATATATTAATGAAAAAGCTTATAAGACAATAGGATTATAAGAAGTTTCACTTAAGTATCTGTGTGTTGGTTTCTCCATCCATAGATCATAGATCCCTGGATGATCACAGACAGAGACTGAGCTAATTTTTAATTTCTCTAGACCTCTGTAATTTCCAAGGAAGATATGCATATTGACAATGACAGACTAGAGAGGAGAGTAGAAAAGGAAGGCGATGCTGACAGTCACTTGAGCCAGGGTGGTAGTTCCTTTTATTCCTATGGGGACTCACAGGAAATCCTTGGGGGCAGTGTTGGGTAGTGAGCTGGAGGCTATATTCCAGAGCAAGTTAAGGCAGGCTAGACCATACCATGGGGCCCTGAGTGGAAGGATCAAGACTGAACTGCAGGCCCCTCATCGGCTGCCTAAGCTCCGGCCAATACGCTCCAGTTGCATTGTAAGACATGAACTTTTTTGCAGGGGGAAGCAAAACTGTTTGATTTAATAAACAAAATTCTCACATATCATTTTAAAGGAAAATTCCTTTCAAGGACACCTGAGATTTTCACAGAGGCAAATTATCTCATTTGGGTAGAATGCTGGACTCTCAAGGAGAGTTCTGTACTTCAACTACAGAAACAGCTGATTTTCAAGAAGAAGTTAATTCTACGCAAGGGTATTTTGAATGCTCAATAAACTCCAGAAGAATAAGAAATGAAGTATTTTAGCTTACTCTGCACAGCAGCCATGAAAAGATAGCTAACATAAGTGTTTTCATGTGATAATCAAGAAAGATTAAGTTTTTGAGGGCAACTTTGTGTTCTCAAGGCCTCGCAGAAAAACCTGGCAAAGAGAAGGCTCCTCAGAGAAAGCCAGTTGAGTGATGAAATCAATCATTTGTACCCTGATACTTTAGAGCACTTTGCTAAATTGGTAAAGAGTCAGCAAGAGAACTAGGCATATTAACAGACACACCAGAGGTACACAGAAAATAAGTTGGTTACACAATACTTTTTGTATGAATATGAAAATTCCCATAATAGAAAGAACAAGTGAATCCACACAGAACAAATACAAATTATAACACAAATTCTATTCTAAAAGAAAATTATTTGTACTATTTTGAGGAAGTAATTATGTGGTAATTATTAAATAGATTAATATAATGGTTAACAATCTTCTTTAAGTTTATTTACTTATTTTAAGAGAGAGAGAGAGAGAGAAAGCATGCATGCGCAGGGAGGGGGCAGAGGGAGATAGTGAGAATCCCAAGCAGACTCCTCACTATCTCAGAGTCTGATGCAGGGCTCAATCTCACAAACCTTAAGATCATGACCTGAGCCAAAATCAAGAGTCAGATGTTTAACCGACTGAGCCACCTAGGCACCCCAATGGTTAACAATCTTAGTAGATGTGTATACAGAAAAAATAATTTTTTAACAAAGGTAATGCATTCGCTATACAAGGGGAATCTATGATATTAAGGAAAAAATACAAAGGACACTTTAAATTCTGGCTGTTTATAGGCTTTGTTCTTCTATTACCTCATTATCACTCCAAAGCAAAGTAGATGTTTGTTACACACTGACATCAGAAGCTGGCTATTTGAAGGGAAGAAGTATAAATGAAACATTCTGGTCTATTTATCTACTCATCCAGAAAAGCCAATATTTGTTATAGTTTGCTATAAGACTATTGCCAGCTACTTTAAGAAAGTATCACTACCAAAACTTTAAATATCAGTCAGTTCAAGAATTCTTAGAAATTTTAGTCTTTTAAAAAATTACTGAAGATTGTAATATGCATTATATGCATATAGCATATATAGTTTTTCCCCACAAATACAGGTCATACTATACCTACAATTGTAAACTTGCTGTTTTCACTGGACAATATTTGTGTGTTTTTTTTTTTAATATATAGAATGCGTTTATGTAGAAGCAATCCCTGCTGTAGGTAGATTGATTCTAAGATGGTCCTCCAAATTTCTCCCTCAATCCTGGGGTTGCAAATCCCTGTGACTGTAAATATAGTGGCTTTTACTCCCATGATTAGGTTATATTATATGATACAATTGAACATAAGATAGGGAGATTATCTGGGTATGACCCAGTACCATGAATCTTTTATTTATTTATTTTTTTTGTGTGTGTCTTCTATAAAAATAATTGTTTTGTATATATATGTGTGTATATATATATATATATATATAAATACATATATGTATGCGTATGTATACACACATGTATATATATGTACACACACATATATACATACTTATATATATACAAAATTTATTGTAAAATTGGTTTCCATACAACACCCAGTGCTCATCCCAACAGGTGCCCTCCTTAGTGCCCATCACCCACTTTTCCCCTCCCTCCCATCCCCCATCAACCCTCAGTTTGTTCTCAGTATTTAAGAGTCTCTTATGGTTTGCCTCCTTCCCTCTCTGTAACTTTCTTTTCCCCTCTTCCCCTCCCCCCTGGTCTTCTGTTAAGTTTCTCGGGATCCACATATGAGTGAAAACATATGGTACCTGTCTTTCTCTGCCTGACTTATTTCACTTAGCATAATACTCTCCAGTTCCATCCACATTGCTACAAATGGCCAGATTTCATTCTTTCTCATTGCCAAATAGTATTCCATTGTATATATAAACCACATCTTCTTTATTCATTCGTCAGTTGATGGACATTCAGGCTCTTTCCATAATTTGGCTATTGTTGAAAGTGCTGCTATAAACATTGGGGTCCAAGTGCCCCTATGCATCAGCACTCCTGTATCCTTTGGGTAAATTCCTAGCAGTGCTATTGCTGGGTTATAGGGTAGTTCTATTTTTAATTTTTTGAGGAACCTCCACACTGTTTTCCAGAGTGGCTGCACCAGTTTGCATTCCCGCCAACAGTGCAAGAGGGTTCCCATTTCTCTGACCATGAATCTTTTAAAAGTACAGAATTCTCCAAATAGTTGCAGAAAAGGAAGTCGGAGGTTCAAAGCATGGGAAGGATTCACTGCACTGTTGCTAACCTAAAGATGAAGGAGGCTACATAGCAAGGAAAGCAGGTGATCTTTTGCTGCTAAGAGCAGCTCCCAGATGAAAGCCAGCAAGGAAATGGGAACCTCAATCCTACAACTTTAAGGAAGTGAATCCTGCCAACAACCAATGACCTTGGAAGCATATTTCCCCTAGAGATTTCAGACTAGATCATAGCCCAGTTGACACTTTGACTTCAGCTTTGTGATACCCTGAGCAGGGAACCCAGCCATGTTATGGCAGACTTCTAACCTACATCATTGTGAACTAAAAAATGGGTCTTTTTGAATTTATAATTTGTTGAAATTTGTTATGCAACAATTGAAACCTAATTCAGTTTCCCTCTCACTTCTTTTCACTTCTGTCTTTTCAAAGGTTATACTATTATATACTTAGTTATCTTTTGACTTATGGACATTTAGACTGCTTTAAGATATTTGCTACTCTAAAGATAACATTCTTACACATATGAACACAAGTTTATTGGTATCAAGTTGTTCACAGTATATCTATGTAATTTTAAAAATGTGTCCTATGACTCTAAAAGCACAAGCAATGAAAGAAAAAAATTGATGAAGTGGACCTCATCAAACCAAAAGCTGCTGTGCATCAAAGGACATTATCAAGGAAGTGAAAAGACAACCTAAAGAATGGGAGAAAAAATTTGCAAATCATATATCTGATGAAGGTCTAATATCCAGGAAATTTATAAAGAACTCATAACTTAACAAAAAGACAAACAGCAATCTTGAAAAAGAAAAACAGGATTGGAGGTATCACAATTCTAGACTTCAAGTTATATTACAAAGCTGTAGTAACCACAACAGTATGGTATTGGTACATAAACAGACACATGGATCAATGGACTAGAATACAGAGACCAGAAATAAATTTACACTTATATGGTCAATTAATCTATGACAAAGAAGGCAAGAATGTGCAATGGGAAAAAGACAGTTTCTTCAACAAAAGGTGTTAGGAAAGCTGGACACATGCAAAAGAATGAAATTGGAGCACTTTCTTACACCATACACAAAAATAAACCCCAAATTGATTAAGGGCCTAAATGTGATACCTGAAACCATAAAAATCCTACAAAAGACCCCAGCCAGTGATTTCTCTGACATTAGCCATAACAACATCTTTCTAGATATGTCTCTTAAGTCAAGGAAAACAAAAGCAAAAATAAACTATTGGGACTTCATCAAAATAAAAAGGTTCTACAAAGCAAAGGAAATGACCAACAAAACTAAAAGGCAATGTATTGAATGGAAGAAGATATTTGCAAATTACATATCTGACAAAGGGTTAGTATTCAAAATATATAAAGAACTTATACAGTCCAACACCCAAAGAACAAAGAATCCAATTAAAAAATGGGCAGAAAACATGAACAGACACCTCTCTGAAGAAGACACAGAGCTGACTAACAGACACATGAAAAGATGCTCAACATCACTTATCATCAAGGAAATGCAAATCAAACATACAATGAGATATCACCTCAAACCTGTCAGAATGGCCAAAATAAAAACTCAAGAAATGACAAGTGTTGGTAAGGATGTGGAAAAAAAGGAACCCTCATGCACTGTTGGTGGGAATGCAAACTGGTATAGCCACTGTGGAAGCCAGTATGGAGGTTCCTCAAAAAAATCAAAAATAGAACTACTCCATAATCCAGTAATTGCATTGCTGAGTATTTACCCTGAGAATAAGAAACCAATAATTTGAAGAGATACATGCACCCCTATGCTTATTGCAGCATTATTTATAATAGTAATTTATGGAAGCAGCCCAAGTGTCCATCAATGGACGAATGAATAAAGAAGGTGTGAGATATCTATAACACACACACACACACACACACACACGAATATTATTTAGTCATAAAAAAGAATGAAATCTTGCCATCTGCAATAATATGGATGGAACTAGACAGTATAATACTAAGTGAAGTAAGTCGGTCAAGAAAAGACAAATACCATATGATTTCACTCATATTTAAGAAACAAAACCAATGAGCAAAGGGAGAGAGAGAGATAGACAGACAGACAGACAGACAAACCAAGAGGCAGACTCTTAACTATAGAGAACAAACTGATGGTTACCAGAGGGGAGGTGGGTGGGGGTATGGGTGAAACAGGTGATGGGGATTAAGGAATATACTTGTCATAATGAGCACCAGGTGATACATGGAATTGTTGAATCACTATATTGTACACATGAAACTAATATAACACTGTATATTAACTACACTGGAATGAAAATTTTTTTTAAATATTCCATTGTTTATAGCAGTATTAACAATACCCAAATTATGGGAAGAGCCCAAATGTCCACTGGCTGATGAGTGGGCAAAGAAGATGTGGTACGTATGTGTGTGTGTGTGTGTGTGTGTGTGTGTGTGTGTGTGTATACACACACACAGTGGAATATTAGCCATAATAAAGAATGAAATATTGCCATTTGCAACAATATGGATGGAGCCAGAGTGTATTATGCTAATTAAAATAAGTCAGTCAGAGAAAGATAAATACTATATGATTTCATTCACATGTGGAATTTAAGAAACAAAACAGATGAACATAGGGGGAAAAAGAGAGAAGCAAACCATAAAACAGACTCTTAACCAAAGAGAACAAACTGAGGGTTGCTGAAGGGGAAGTAGGTAGGGAATGAGCTAAATGGGTGATGGGCATTAAGGAGGGCACTTGTTGGGATGAGCAATGGGTGTTATATGTAAGTGATGAATCATGAAATTCTACTCACTCCTGAAACTAATATTATACTATATGTTAACTAACTTGAATTTATTTATTTTTTAAATGTTTATTTATTTTTAGAGAGAGCAAGAGCATGAGTAGGGGAGGGACAGAGAGAGAGAGAGGGAGAGAGGGAATTCCAAGCAGGCCCCACACTCAGCATGGAGCCTGACATGGGGCTTGATCTCACAACTGTGAGATGATGACCTGAGCCAAAATCAAGAGTTGGACACTTAACTGACTGAACCACCCAGGTACCCCACTAAATGGAATTTAAATGAAAATCTGGAACAAAACAAAATATTCAGTTAAAATATATATTTTTTAAATTTCCAAAAAAGAACACATAATCCAATTAAAAATAGGCAAAGGACTTGAATACATATTTCTCCAAGAAGATATACAAATGGTGAACAAACACATGAAAAATGCTCACATCATTAGTCACCACTAAAATGCAAATCAAACCAAAATGAGGTGTTAATTCACATTCATACCCTGTAGGATAGCTAGAAGAAAAAAAGAAAATTACAAGTGTTGACATGGATGTGCTGAAATTGGAACCCTCACACATTGCTGGTGGGAATGTAAAATGGTTAGGTTTATGTGAAAAACAATTTGGCAGTTCTTCAAATGTAAAACACAAAATTACTATATGACCCAGAAGACCCAGCAGTTCCATTTCTAGATAAATACCTAAAAGAATAGAAGGCAGGCAATCAAACAAATACATATGCATATGTGTTCTCAGCAGTACTATTCACTACAGCCAAAAGGTAGAGACACTGCAACTATCCAACAACAAATGAACACATAAACAATTTGTGGCATAGTCCATACAATGGAATATTAGTGAGACATATAAAGAAATGAAGTACTGATGTGTGCTACAACATGAATGAACCTTAAATACATTATAACTAAAATAAATCAGATGCAAAAGGTCACATACATTCCATTTACGTGAAATATTTAGAATACATAAATCTACATAAATCTAGAATGCAGACTAGAGGCTGTAAGCAGGAGTGGGCTGAGGAGGGAAATAAAGAACAACTGTTTATTAGATTCAGGGCTTCCTTTTGGGGTATGAAACTGTTTTGGAACTAGACAGAAGTGATGGTTTGCACAACACTGCAAATGCAGTAAATGCCACTCAACTGTTCACTTTAAAACAGTTAATTTTGAGGTGCCTGGGCTCAGTTAGTTAAGCATCTGACTTCAGCTCAGGTCATGATCTCATGGTTCGTGGGTTTGAGCCACGTGTTGGGGCTCTGTGCTGACAGCTCAGAGCCTGGAGCCTGCTTCGGAATCTGTGTCTTCCTCTCTCTTTGCCCTTCCCCTGCTTGTATTCTCTCTCTCAAAAATAAATAAACATTAAAAAATGTTTTTAAGTTAATTTTATGTTATTAATTTAAAAATATGTTCTATATAATTTTTTAATATGTGTGGTTTATCTGTGTCTTTTTTCTTGATTATTCTTGCTACTGACCTTTTGCATCTATTTAAATTTTTTTACTTGAAGATAATTAATATACAGTGTTATACTAGTTTCAGGTATATAATATGATTATTCAACAATTCTATACATTTCTCAGTACTCATTAAGATAATGGTACTCTTCATACCCTTAATCTCTTTCATCCATCCCTCCACCCACCTCCATTCTGGCAACTACCAGTCTGTTCTGTATTTAAGAGTCTGTTTTTTTCCAAAGCTGGAGGCATCACAATCCCAGACTTCAAACTGTATTACAAAGCTGTAATCATTAAGACAGTATGGTACTGGCACAAGAACAGACACTCAGATCAATGGAACAGAATAGAGAACCCAGAAACGGACCCACACACATATGGCAAACTCATCTCTGACAAAGCAGGAAAGAATATCCAATGGAATAAAGACAGACTCTTCAGTAAGCAGTGCTGGGAAAACTGGACAGTGACATGCAGAAAAATGAACCTGGCCCACTTTCTTACACCATACACAAAAATAAACTCAAAATGGATGAAAGACCTCAATGTAAGACAGGAAGCCATCAAAATCCTCGAGGAGAAAGCAGGCAAAAACCTCTTTGATCTTGCCTGCAGCAATTTCTTACTCAACACGTCTCCGGAGGCAAGGGAAACAAAGGCAAAAATGAACTACTGGGACCTCATCAAAATAAAAAGCTTCTGCACAGCAAAAGAAATAATCAACAAAACTAAAAGGCAACTGACAGAATGGGAGAAGATATTTGCAAATAAAATATCAGATAAAAGGTTAGGATCCAAAATCTATAAAGAACTTATCAAACTCAACACCTAAAAAACAAATAATCCAGTGAAAAAATGGGCAAAAGACATGAATAGACACTTCTCCAAAGAAGACATCCAGATGGCCAACTGACACATGAAAAAATGCTCAACATCCCTCATCATCAGGGAAATACAAATGAAAACCACAATGAGATACAACCTCACACCTGTCAGAATGGCTAACATTAACAACTCAGGCAACAACAGATGTTGGCGAGGATGTGAAGAAAGAGGATCTCTTTGGCACTGCTGGTGGGAATGCAAACTGGTGCAGCCACTCTGGAAAAGAGTATGGAGGTTCCTCAAACAATTAAAAATAGAACTACCTTACGACCCACCAATTGCACTACTAGGCATTTACCCAAGGGATACAGGTATGCTGTTTCAAGGGGCACATGCACCCCCATGTTTACAGCAGCACTATCAACAATAGCCAAAGTATGGAAAGAGCCCAAATGTCCATCGATGGATGAATGGATAAAGAAGATGTGGTATGTATATACAATGGAGTATTACTCGGCAGTCAAAAAGAATGAAATCTTGCCATTTGCAACTAAGTGGATGGAACTAGAGGGTATTATGCCAAGCGAAATTAGTCAGAGAAAGACAAATATCATATGACTTCACTCAGATGAGGACCCTAAGATACAAAACAGATGAACATAAGGGAAGGGAAGCAAAAATAATGTAAAAACAGGGAGGGGGACAAAACCTAAGAGACTCATAAATATGGAGAACAGAGGGTTACTGGGGGGTGTGTGGGAGAGGCGGTGGGCTAAATGGGTAAAGGGAATTAAGGAATCTACTCCTGAAATCATTGTTGCACTATATACTAACTTGGATGTAAATTAAAAAAAAAAATAAAGAGAAAGGAAAAAAAGAGTCTGCTTTTTATCTTTTTTTCTTTGTTTTATTTCTTAAATTCCACATATGAGTGAAATTATGTGATATTTGTCTTTCTCTGTTTGACTTTTTTCAATTAGCATTATACCGTCTAGGTCCACCCATGTCATTGCAAATGGCAAGATTTAATTCTTTTTAATGTCTGAGTAATATTCCATTGATAGCACATCTTCTTTATCCATTCATCTACTGATGAACACTTGGGCTATTTCCCTATCTTGGCTATTGCAAATGCTACAATAAACATAGGGATGCATATATCTTTTCAAATTAGTGTTCTCATTTACTTTGGGTAAATATACAGGAGTAGAATTACCTGATAATTGTATTTTTAATTTTTTGAGGAACTTCCATACTGTTTTCCACAGTGGCTGCATCAATTTGCATTTTCACCAAGAGTTCCATATCAACAAACTATAAAATTCTTAGAAGAAAACACAGGCATTACTTTCTTTCACATCAGCCACAGAAACATTTTTCTCTAGATCCGTCTCCTCAGGCAAGAGAAACCAAACCAAACTAAACTACTGGGGCTACACCAAACTAAAAAGCTCTTGAACAGCAAAGGAAACCATCAACAAAACAAAAAGATAACCTACAGAATGGGAGAAGATATTTGCAAATGATATATCTGATAAGGGGTTGGTATCCAAAATATATAAAGAATAGAAATAAACACCAGAAAATGTAATCCAATCTAAAAATGGGCAGAGGACCTGAACAGGCATTTTTCCAAAGCAGGTATGTCTATTTTTTAAGTTTCTTTTTTCAGATAATCAGTTTTTATTTTATTGACCCTTTCTTTAGGTTCTGTTATTTTCTTCTGTATGTTTTAAGTTTACTTTGTTTTTCTTATTCTAGCATCCTAAACTTAAAATGTAATTCATTTATTTTCTTCCTCTGCTTTGTTTACTTTATCTTTTTCTAGCATCCTAAACTTAAAATGTAATTCATTTATTTTTCTTTTTTGGGGGTGAGGGGGACTTTCCAATGACCTGGTTTGTTAATAGTTGGTGTGTAAACATGGAGGAGGTACTCAGCAAAATTGAGGGGCACAGGAAAGCATCCACCTGCTGACAAACACTCTTACAGTCTGTGAGCAGCTATTCACAAAGTCCAGTATGTGGAAGCAGACAAAGGAACAGCTGTACCATGGCTCTTCCATAAGAGTAATTTGATGTGCTCTGTAAATGGCAGTCTTTGACCTCATTTAAAGCAGTTAACAACTCAGGAAACAACAGATGTTGGTGAGGATGTGGAGAAAGGGGAACCTTCTCGCACTGTTGGTAGGAATGCAAACTGGTCCAGCCACTCTGGAAAAAAGTGTGGAGGTTCCTCAAAAAATTAAAAATAGAATTACCCTATGACCCAGCAATAGCACTACTAGAAATTTATCCAAAGGATACAGGAGTGCTGATTCATAGGGGCACATGTACCCCAATGTTTATAGCAGTGCTATCAACAATAGCCAAATTATGGAAAGAGCCCAACTGTCCATCAACTGATGAATGGATAATGAAGATGTGGTTTATATATACAATGGAATACTACTTGCCAATGAAAAAAATGAAATCTTGCCATTTGCAACAATGTGGATAGAACTAGAGGTATTATGCTAAGTGAAATAAGTCAGTCAGAGAAAGACAGATATGTTTCCACTCATATGTGATATTTGAGAAACTTAACAGAAGACCATGGGGGAAGGGAAGGGGAAAAACAGTTATAAACAGAGGGAGGCAATCCATAAGAGACTTAAATACAGAGAACAAACTGAGGGCTGATGGGGGTTGGAGAGGGAGGAGAAAATGGGTGATGGGCATTGAGGAGGCCACTTGTTGGGATGACCACTGGGTATTGTATGTAAGTGAATCATGGGAATCTATTCCAGAAGCCAAGAGCATACTGTATATACTGTATGTTAGCTAGCTTGACAATAAACTATATTCCAAAACAAAGTCACATCTGAATCTATATTGGATTAGGGAATCTAACGGTTTCTTTGTGAACTTTCTTAAATTTTAATTTTAATTGTTATCTGTGCAACAGTGTTTTTTTTTTTTTTAAGTTATTTGTTTTGAGAAGGGGTGGGAGGGACAGAGAGAGAGAGAATCCCAAGCAGGCTCAGTGGTGTCAGCACAGAGCCCGATGGAGGGAGTCTCAATCCCACAAACTGTGAGATCATGACCTGAGCCCAGATCAGGAGTCAGACACTTAATTGACTGAGCCACCCAGGTGTCCTGCAACAGTGCTTTAAAAGTCAAATAGTCCAAAGTCTTTGGTGGTGAAACCTTCAATCAAGACACCATAAATCATCAGTGAGCTTCATGTCTTTTCCCCATTTATACTTATCTGTTAAGAGCAAACCACTTTGGCCCAACTTGGATGTTCTTTTATTTTTTTAATTTAATTTTATTATTTTTTAATTTACAACCAAATTAGCATATAGTGCAACAATGATTTCAGGAGTAGATTCCCTAGTGCCCCTTACCCATTTAGACCATCCCCCCTCCCACACCCCCTACAGTAACCCTCTATTTGTTCTCCACATTTATGAGTCTCTTATGTTTTGTCTCCCTCCCTGTTTTTATATTATTTTTGTTTCTCTTCCCTTATGTTCATCTGTTCACCAACTTGGATGTTCTATTATTCACCATTTACTATAGAGTGAGGTGGTGTAGAAGAGGACAAACTCTTTTTAACAATCTTGGATTCTCCACCCTCTGACAACTGTCAGAGCATCCTGCTCCCAAGGAAGAATCTTGTGAGAGCAAAGCAAATAAGCAATCTTTTGTGTTTTCATCAATGATGAAAACTTTTGCTCTTTTCTGTTTTCCTGTGATTCCAGTTAGGTGTTTATTATTCTTTCTCATTCTGTTCTCCATGTCCCATACTTCTTTCATATTTTTCATCACCTTATATCTCTTTGCTACATTCTGGATAGTTACAATCATTTATTCACAAATATTTACCGAACACTTATTAGGTGGCAAGCACTGTTTCAGGCACTTGGGTAACTCAGTAAACAAAATAAATACATCCCTGCCCAGAAGGAGCTTTTATTTAAAAAGACAAAATAGGGAAACAGACAGTGAGTGATGAACATAACAAATGGCTAAACTATGCAGAATGTAGGAAGTGAAAATGCCATCTTAAAAAGAAGGGAGTAAGGTAATTCCTTCTCTGTTTTTTTTCCTTCAGAAGAAAATTTTATTTTCCTGTAATGAGATCATTGCTTATGTCAGAAACTTCTGTTTCAGAGCATAAGTGAAACAAAGCTGCATAATGTCTGTCATGCCAGTTATGTGTTATATATACACTTCAGGAAGTCTTAAATTCTTATTAGGTGCAATACTTGCTAGGAAAATTCACATCTCCCCACATTTCTTTTTTCTTTAATCACTTTATTGAGGTATGATTGGCATATGAAAATCTGTGTATATTTAATGTATACAACTGAATGAGTTTGTAGTTAAGTATATACCTGTGAAACTATCACCACAATCTGTGCTATAAACATATCCAACACCTCCAGAAGTTTCTTCCCACTCTATTAATTATTAATATTTATTTATAGTGTGAGATAAGAATATAACATTCTGCCCTTTGAGCAAATTTTTAAAGTATACAACACAGTATTGTTAACCATAAGTACTATGCTGTGCAGTAGAGCTCTAGGACTTACTTATCTTGTGTAACTGGAACTTTGTCTCCAATACCTCCCCATTTTCCTCTCCCCCCCAGGCTCTGACAACCATCATTTTACTCCCTGATCCTATGAGTTTGACTATTTTAGATTCCTCATATAAGTGGTATCATGTAATATTTGTCCTTCTATGTCTGGCTTATTTCAAAATATAATGTCTTTCAAGTTTATCTATGTTGTTGCAAATGGGAGGGTGTCTCTCTTTTGTTAAGGTTGAACAATATTTCACTGCATGTATATGCCACATTTTCTTTACCCATTCATCCACTGATGGGCATTTAGGTTATTTCAATGTCTTTGCTAGAGTAAATAATGTTGCAATGAACATGGGAGTGTAGCTATCTCTTTGAGATCCTAATTTAAATTCCTTTGGATGTACACCTAAAGGTGGGATTGATGGATCATAGAGTAGTTCTATTTTCTATTTTTAAATTTTTATTTATTTTTATTTTAAATTTATTTATTTAAATTCAAGTTAGTTAACATACAATGTAGTATTAGTTTCAGGAGTAGAACCCAGTGATTTATCACTTACATAGAACACCCAGTGTTCATCCCAACAACTGCCCTCCTTAGTACCCATCACCCATTTAGCCCATCCCCCCACCCACCGCCTCTCTGTTCTCTGTAATTAAGAGTCTCTTATGGTTGGCCTCCCTCTCTGTTTTTGTCTTATTTTTCCTTCCCTTCCCCTATGTTCATCTGTTGTGTTTCTTAAATTCCACATATGAGTGAAATCATATACTTATCTTTCTCTAATTTCTATTTTTTGAGGAACCTCCATACCGTTTTCCATACTGGCTGTACCAATTTATGTCACTAACATGTGTACAAGGGTTCCCTTTTCTCCACATCCTTCCCAACACTTTTGTCTTTTGTTTTTTGATGACAGGTATTCTAATAGGTGTGAGGTGATATTTCATTGTGATTTTGATTCACATTTCCCTGATGATTAGTCATGTTGAACATCTTTTCATACATCTGTTATCTATGTATTTGTCTCCTTTGGAGAAATGTCTATTCAGTTCCTTTGCCTATTTTTTAAATGGGTTACCTGGGTTTTTTTCACTACTGAGTGGTTAGGAATTCCTTATATATTTTGATTATTAACACTTTATCATATATATGGTTTGCAAATATTTTCTCCAATATCATAGGTTGTTTTTCCATTTTGTTGTCTGTTTCCTCTGCTGTGCAGAATGAAATTTTTTAGTCTGATAAAATCCCACTTGTCTATTTTTGCAACAAAACTTATGTTTTTGGTGCCATATCCAAAATATCATTGCCATAGCTAATGTCAATAAGCTGTTTCTCTGTTGTCTTATAGAACTTCTTCTTATATAAGTTTTAAGATTTAATGTCTTATGTATTAAGTCTTTAATCCATTTGAGTTAATTTTTATGAATGGTATGAAAAATTTCATTCTTTCACATGTGAATATACATTTTTCTTAACACCATTTATTGAAGAGACTATCCTTCTCCCCATTGTGTATTCTTGGTACCCTTACAAAGATCAGTTGATAATATATGTGTAAGTTTATTTCTGGCTATTCCATTGGTCATTATGTCTGTTTTTATGCCAGGATCATACTGTCTTGATTACTGTAGCTTTGTAATATATTTTGAAATCAAGTAGTATAATGCTTCCAGCTATGTTCAATTGTTTCTTCTCTTTTATTGGCACTTATTCCCCAATCTTAAATGAATTCCTAAATTACTTGACAGTAGTACATTGTGCGTGTTAGGTATATATAAAATGTTTTCTTAATGACTGAAATATTCCCTGTGTTTTGTCCTTTGCTCTTTACATATGTTCTTACTTTCTCAGATAGCCTTGTTTCTGCATGCAGAAACTATTCCCATGAAAATTCTCATCTTCATCTGTGACATCTCACCTGCATCCCAGATGCCCTCACCACATGGCCTGGGTTGTTTAGCTATCACTTCAACGTTTATTTATTTTTGGGACAGAGAGAGACAGAGCATGAACGGGGGAGGGGCAGAGAGAGAGGGAGACACAGAATTGGAAACAGGCTCCAGGCTCTGAGCCATCAGCCCAGAGCCTGACGCGGGGCTCGAACTCACGGACCGCGAGATCGTGACCTGGCTGAAGTCGGACGCTTAACCGACTGCGCCACCCAGGCGCCCCTAGCTATCACTTCAAACTCAACATAGCCCAAATTGAACTCATCACTTCTTTCACTCAGCTGGCTTCAGTAATTATAGCATCACTCTTCTTGTCTCCAAGGTAAAAAAAAAAAAAAACCACATCATTGAGTTATAGGTTTTATAAATAGAGAGAAAAAGAGATAAAAGGAGTAACTAAGTTTATTGTTATAATTAGTAGACTACTCATCCATTCAATAAGTAATTACTGAGTACCTACCATGTGCCAAAACTCTCTCAGATACGTTCAGAGAATTAAAAAAAAATCTCTGTTCTCATAGTGCTTACAGTCCAGTGATGGAACACAGACAATAAAAAGGTAAATATATAAACTATTTAGTATGCTAGATGGTGTTAAGTGCTAGGGAAAAATACAAAAGAAGGAAGAGACACTGAGAATGTGCATGTATATGTGGGAGATGGTGGCAATGATGGTTTCAATTCGATTGTGTGGCCAGGAAAAGCCTGAAAGGGTGACACTTGAGTAAAAACCTGAAGAAGGTATCATTCGTTGTATGGAAGCCAATTTGACAATAAAGTATATTAAAATAAAATGAAAAAAAATTTTGTGACTGCAAAAAAACAAAAACAAACCCAAAATACAAAACCTGAAGAAGGGGAGGATGCAAGCACCATGAAGACATCCAGGAAACAGATGTAAAGAAAGTGCCTAAAGTAGAAATGTGTTATATTTTCAGGAGGCCACTGTAGAGTGATCAAGTGGGGAATGATAGGAAATCAGGGTATAGAGGTGATCAGCTGGGTCCACACCTTACAGGGCATGATGCTGTATCTTCCTTAATCTTACTACTAACCTCCTTATCCTGGGGCTTTACCGTTTCATGTATGCAACAGCTTCTAACTTATCTGTTTTTCTAGTTTAACCTATATATTACCACTGTGATAATCTCAAATCACCACCTTCAACATGTCATTCATGTTATTCCCCTGTTCAAGAATTCTTACGGGTTATCTAATCCATCAAATCTAAATTAGTGTGTTGGGTTTTCAGGGCTATCCTAGATATATTTAATCTTGTCTCTAACACATCTTTTGATCGGACATTTACTGAATTCTTTCATTATTAAAGGGGCTATGAGCAAAGATGGGTAAGAAACAGGTTCAAGACCTGGAGTTTACTGTCAATACAAACCTTTTCCTAGCTCTAATAACCTCTTCTAATTTCCTACATACATACATTGATATCTTTACTGTGTCTGACTCATGCTTTTGCCTTTGGTACTTTCTGTGCTTGAATATCTTCTCTCCTAAACTTACAATAAAATTCAAAATTCTTTTGTGGCTATAAGGCCCTGCATAATCTGGTACCTCACTATCTCTTCAATACCCTCTTGTGATATCCTTTCCTTCTCTTACTCGAAACATTCCAGGGATACCAACCACCATTCAATTCTCTGTATATACCAAGTTTTTTCCTTGCATCTATGCCTTCTTCTGCCTAGACCACATTATCCACTCTTTATGTTTACATGAGTAAACATAAGGATTTACATGACTTACATCACTTTAAGTTTCAGCATGGATGCCCTAAGAGCCTCCCCTCACTCCAGTCTACGTGAGGTTTCGGAGCATTCTGCATGACTTTCCTTCATAGCACCTATCACACTTTTCAAACTACATACTTATTCATTTAATCATGTGTTTGGTGATCTCTCTAGTAGAGACAGCTAGTCTCTCTACTACAGCATAAGCTCCAGAAAGACAAGCAGATATTTCTCTTGCTTATCTCTTGCTCATCTATCCCAAAGGATAAAAGATGGTAAATAAATACCTGTTGAACAATGAATTAGTACCCTATCCAGATCCTGGCTAATCTTTAATTCAACAACTTTCATTTTCTCCAAGAGCCCTTTCTGGCTTCTCAGTCTTTTAATGATCCTTCTCTTCTCTGACTTCTTTTTCCTTTTTCTTCTTCTTATTTTAAATGTCAATATATTTTTCAGAGAGAGGGAGAGCACAAGCAGGGAAGGGACCGAGAGAGGTGGACAGAGGATCCAAAGCAGGCTCTGCACTGACAGGAGCAAGCCCCACAGGAAGCCCAAACTCATGCATGGTGACATCATGACCTGAGCCAAAGTCTGATGCTCAACGGACTGAGCCACCCAGGCATCCCTTTGTTTTATTTTATGTTAATTTATTTATTTTGAGAGAGAGAGAAAGAGAGAGAGAGAGCGCATACGCATGCGTGCGGGTCGGGGGAGGGGCAGAGAGAGAGAAGGAGAGAGAGAATCCTAAGCAGGCTCCATGCTGTCAGTGTGGCCTCTGATGTGGGGCTCGATCCCACAAACTGTGAGATCATGACCTGAGCTGAAATCAAGAGCTAGGATACTTAGCTGACTGAGTCATCCAGGCACCCCCTCTTTTATCTCTTTAAAAATAGTTCTTTGAATAGAGTTCAAAACCTTGGTGACGGCTGATGTGGTCACCATGACAGGAAAAGCCATTTCTCTCAGTGTATTACATTGTAAAGCTGATTGTATTTCTTTCCCAAACTATACAGTTTAATCCTAAATACAAAGCAAGGTCTGAAATGCGACTGATTAGAAAAATATATAAAACAACCAATGATTTAGGACTTCCATTTTTTTAACTTAAAAGACTCTGTAAAAGCTTCTATCTGAAAGGTTATTTTTTGTTTGTTTTTTCCTGACTGCTTAGTGTGCTTAAAAGTCTTGCTGCATGTAGACATATGCTTTAATCCTACTTTACCACTCAGCTTTGGGACTTAAAATCAGGAAAACATGTTTCCCACCTTTTAGAAATCCTATAATGTCCTGTACAGACCTCTTCAGGGTCAATGACATTCCTTTTTAACCCATAAATCACAAGAAGTCATTACAGAGGCCCCAAAAAAGAAATTCTTAGTAAATGCTTGATAAACTGTTCAATTAAATAAAAATTTCTTGATTCACAGAAGATTGATTGGTACTTATTTGACAGATGCACTTATCCATTCATTCACTCAATAAATAGTTATCTAATGATCCAATATCCAAAATTCTGTGCTTAGCACTCACTGGGGAGAAATGGTACAAAGAAAGCTGTTACAAAGAAATGGTACATAAGAAAGCTCCCATTCCAATGGGGAAAATCTATATGCATGTGTACATTACAATGTAATATCTAGTATGGGATAAAGCTAGGTTCAGGGTGTCATCATGGGCACAATGAAGTCCTAGGGCCTTATTCTACCCATAAATACTGAGGAGAGTTTCACATAGTTGAGTTTTAAAAGATAGGAGTTTAACAAGCCAACAAGGGTAGGGAGGCATGAAAGAGCAAGGCATGTTTAGGGAAAGATACTGAAGTCATCACGATACGGGAAATAAAACTAAAGAAATAGAATTATATCATGCTGGGCCTTTGTGCCACACTAAATAACAAGAGCTTTAGGTTAAGTGGGAGCTGAGGTGAACAGTTTGCATTTTTTAAAAGATAAATATGGGAGTGCCTGGGTGGCTCAGTTGGATAAGCGTCGGACTTTGGCTCAGGTCATGGTCTCATGGTCTGTGAGTTTGAGCCCCATGTCGGGCTTTGTGCTGACAGCTCAGAGCCTGGAGCCTGCTTCTGATTCTGTGTTTCCCTCTCTCTCTGCCCTTCCGCCGCTCATGCTCATGCTCTGTCTCTCTCCCTCAAAAAATAAACATTAAAAATATATATTAAGCTTATGGAGAAGATGGCGGCGTAGGAGGACGCTGGGCTCACCGCACGTCCTGCTGATCACTTAGATTCCACCTACACCTGCCTAAATAACCCAGAAAACCACCATAAGACTAGCAGAACAGAGTCTCTGGAGCCAAGCGCAGACGAAAGGCCCACAGAAGAGGGTAGGAAGGCCAGAGAGGTGGTGCGCGCTGCACGGACTGGCGGGAGGGAGCCGGGGGGGAGGGGCAGCCTGCCAGCCAAGCAGAGCCCCTGAGTCTGGCTTGCAAAAGCAGAGGGGCCGGAGGGAGTGTGTTCCGACAGCAAGCGGGACTTAGCATCTGGGAGGTCATAAGAGCTCTGCTTGGAAAGCGGGAAGACTGGAGGACAAAGGGAGGGAGAGTTGCTGAGCCCCCAGACGACAGAGCTCAATTTGGTGGGGAACAAAGGTGCTAGCCAGCGGCATCTCCCTCGCCCATCCCCCAGCCAAAATCCCAAAGAGAACCAGTTCCTGCCAGGGAACTTGCTTGCTCCGCGCAAACACCCAACGCTGTGCTTCTGTGGAGCCACCCCTCCGGGAGCGGGTCTGACTCCCTCCCACTGCCACAGGGCCCCTCCTGAAGTGGATCACCTAAGGAGAAGCGAGCTAAGCCTGCACCTCCTGCCTCCGTGCACCTTGCCTACCCACCCCAGCTAATACACCAGATCCCCAGCACCACAAGCCTGTCAGTGTGCAAGTAGCCCAGACGGGCCACGCCACCCCACAGTGAATCCTGCCCCTAGGAGAGGGGAAGAGAAGGCACACACCAGTCTGACTGTGGCCCCAGGGGTGGGCTGGGGGCAGACATCAGGTCTGACCACGGCCCCGCCCACCAACTCCTGTTATACACTACAGCATAGGGGAAGTGCCCTGCAGGTCCACACCACTTCAGGGACTATCCAAAATGACCAAACGGAAGAATTCCCCTCAAAAGAATCTCCAGGAAATAATAACAGCCAATGAACTGATCAAAAAGAATTTAAATAATATAACAGAAAGTGAATTTAGAATAATAGTCATAAAATTAATCGCTGGGCTTGGAAACAGTATAGAGGACAGCAGAGAATCTCTTGCTACAGAGATCAAGGGACTAAGGAACAGTCAGGAGGAGCTGAAAAACGCTTTAAACGAAATGCAAAATAAAATGGAAACGACCACGGCTCGGATTGAAGAGGCAGAGGAGAGAATAGGTGAACTAGAAGATAAAATTATGGAAAAAGAGGAAGCTGAGAAAAAGAGAGATAAAAAAATCCAGGACTATGAGGGGAAAATTAGAGAACTAAGTGATACACTAAAAAGAAATAATATACACATAATTGGTATTCCAGAGGAGGAAGAGAGAGGGAAAGGTGCTGAAGGTGTACTTGAAGAAATAATAGCTGAGAACTTCCCTGATCTGGGGAAGGAAAAAGGCATTGAAATCCAAGAGGCACAGAGAACTCCCTTCAGACGCAACTTGAATCGATCTTCTGCACAACATATCAGTGTGAAACTGGCAAAATACAAGGATAAAGAGAAAATTCTGAAAGCAGCAAGGGATAAACGTGCCCTAACTTACAAATGGAGACCTATAAGACTCATGACTGATCTCTCTTTTGAAACTTGGCAGGCCAGAAAGGATTGGCAGGAGATCTACAATGTGTTGAACAGAAAAAATATGCAGCCGAGAATCCTTTATCCAGCAAATCTGTGATTTAGAATAGAAGGAGAGATAAAGGTCTTCCCAAACAAACAAAAACTGAAGGAATTCGTCACCACTAAACCAGCCCTACAAGAGATCCTAAGGGGGATCATGTGAGACAAAGTACCAGAGACATCGCTACAAGCATAAAACATACAGACATTACAATGACTCTAAACCCATATCTTTCTATAATAACACTGAATGTAAATGGATTAAATGCACCAACCAAAAGACATAGGGTATCAGAATGGATAAAAAAACAAGACCCATCTATTTGCTGTCTACAAGAGACTCATTTTAGACCTGAGGACACCTTTAGATTGAGAGTGAAGGGATGGAGAACTATTTATCATGCTACTGGAGGCCAAAAGAAAGCTGGAGCGGCCATACTTACATCAGACAAACTAGACTTTAAATTAAAGGCTGTAACAAGAGATGAAGAAGGGCATTATATAATAATTACAGGGTCTATCCATCAGGAAGAGCTAACAATTATAAATGTCTATGCGCTGAATACCGGAGCCCCCAAATATATAAAACAATTACTCATAAACATAAGCAACCTTATTGATAAGAATGTGGTAACTGCAGGGGACTTTAACACTCCACTTACAGAAATGGATAGATCATCTAGACACACGGTCAATAAAGAAACAAGGGCCCTGAATGAGACAATGGATCAGATGGACTTGACAGATATATTTAGAACTCTGCATCCCAAAGCAACAGAATATACTTTCTTCTTGAGTGCACATGGAACATTCTCCAAGAGAGATCATATACTGGGCCACAAAACAGCCCTTGATAAGTATACAAGAACTGAAATTATACCATGCATACTTTCAGACCACAATGCTATCAAGCTTGATATCAACCACAGGAAAAAGTCTGGAAAACCTCCAAAAGCATGGAGGTTAAAGAACACCCTACTAAAGAATGAATGAGTCAACCAGGCAATTAGAGAAGAAATTTAAAAATACATGGAAACAAACGAAAATGAAAATACAACAATCCAAATGCTTTGGGATGCAGCAAAGGCAGTCCTGAGAGGAAAATACATTGCAATCCAGGCCTATCTCAAGAAACAAGAAAAATCCCAAATACAAAATCTAACAGCACACCTAAAGGAACTAGAAGCAGAACAGCAATGGCAGCCTAAACCCAGCAGAAGAAGAGAAATAATAAAGATCAGGGCAGAAATAAACAATATAGAAACCAAAAAAACTGTAAAGCAGATCAACGAAACCAAGAGTTGGTTTTTGAGAAAAATAAACAAAATTGACAAACCTCTAGCCAGGCTTCTCAAAAAGAAAAGGGAGATGACCCAAATAGATAAAATCATGAATGAAAATGGAATTATTACAACCAATCCCTCAGAGATACAAACAATTATCAGGGAATACTATGAAAAATTATATGCCAACAAATTGGACAACCTGGAAGAAATGGACAAATTCCTAAACACCCATACTCTTCCAAAACTCAATCAGGAGGAAATAGAAAGCTTGAACAGACCCATAACCAGCGAAGAAATTGAATCGGTTATCAAAAATCTCCCAACAAATAAGAGTCCAGGACCAGATGGCTTCCCAGGGGAGTTCTACCAGACGTTTAAAGCAGAGATAATACCTATCCTTCTCAAGCTATTCCAAGAAATAGAAAGGGAAGGAAAACTTCCAGACTCATTCTATGAAGCCAGTATTACTTTGATTCCTAAACCAGACAGAGACCCAGTAAAAAAAGAGAACTACAAGCCAATATCCCTGATGAATATGGATGCAAAAATTCTCAATAAGATACTAGCAAATTGAATTCAACACCATATAAAAAGAATTATTCACCATGATCAAGTGGGATTCATTCCTGGGATGCAGGGCTGGTTCAACATTTGGAAATCAATCAACGTGATACATCACATTAATAAAAGAAAAGATAAGAACCATATGATCCTGTCAATCGATGCAGAAAAGGCCTCTGACAAAATCCAGCACCCTTTCTTAATAAAAACCCTTGAGAAAGTCGGGATAGAAGGAACATACTTAAACATCATAAAAGCCATTTATGAAAAGCCCATAGCTAAGATCATCCTCAATGGGGAAAAACTG
Source organism: Prionailurus bengalensis (assembly GCF_016509475.1). Classification (NCBI taxonomy): domain Eukaryota; kingdom Metazoa; phylum Chordata; class Mammalia; order Carnivora; family Felidae; genus Prionailurus; species Prionailurus bengalensis. Next base: position 20,165,795 of record NC_057348.1, on the reverse strand, counting down.
AGAGCTTTTTCCCTGAGATCAGGAACACGACAGGGATGCCCACTCTCACCACTGTTGTTTAACGTAGTGTTGGAAGTTCTAGCATCAGCAATCAGACAACAAAAGGAAATCAAAGCCATCAAAATTGGCAAAGATGAAGTCAAGCTTTCACTTTTTGCAGATGACATGATATTATACATGGAAAACCCAACAGACTCCACCAAGTCTGCTAGAACTGATACCTGAATTCAGCAAAGTCTCAGGATACAAAATCAATGTACAGAATCAGTTGCATTCTTATACACTAGTAATGAAGCAACAGAAAGACAAATAAAGAAACTAATCCCATTCACAATTGCACCAAGAAGCATAAAATACCTAGGAATAAACCTAACCAAAGATGTGAAAGATCTGTATGCTGAAAACTATAGAAAGCTTAGAAAACTATAGAAACTGAAGAAGATATAAAGAAATGGAAAACCATTCCGCGCTCATGGATTGGAAGAGTAAATATTGTAAAAATGTCAATACTACCCAAAGCTATCTAAACATTCAATGCAATCCTAATCAAAATTGCACCAGCATTCTTCTCGAAGCTAGAACAAGCAATCCTAAAATTCATATGGAACCACCAAAGGCCCTGAATAGCCAAAGTAATTTTGAAGAAGAAGACCAAAGCAGGAGGCATCACAATCCCAGACTTTAGCCTCTACTACAAAGCTGTAATCCTCAAGACAGCATGGTATTGGCACAAAAACAGACACATAGACCAATGGAATAGAATAGAAACCCCAGAACTAGACCCACAAACGTATGGCCAACTCATCTTTGACAAAGCAGGAAAGAACATCCAATGGAAAAAAGACAGCCTCTTTAACAAATGGTGCTGGGAGAACTGGACAGCAACATGCAGAAGGTTGAAACTAGACCACTTTCTCACACCATTCACAAAAATAAACTCAAAATGGATGAAGGACCTGAATGTGAGACAGGAAACCATCAAAACCCTAGAGGAAGAAGCAGGAAAAAACTTCTCTGACTTCAGCCTCAGCAATTTCTTACTCGACACATCTCGAAAGGCAAGGGAATTAAAAGCAAAAGTGAATTACCGGGACCTTATGAAGATAAAAAACTTCTTCACAGCAAAGGAAACAATCAACAAAACTAAAAGGTATCAACGGAATGGGAAAAGATATTTGCAAACGACATATCGGACAAAGGGCTAGTATACAAAATCTATAAAGAGCTCACCAAACTCCACACCCGAAAAACAAATAACCCAGTGAAGAAATGGGCAGAAAACATGAATAGACACTTCTCTAAAGAAGACATCCGGATGGCCAACAGGCACATGAAAAGATGCTCAACGTCGCTCCTCATCAGGGAAATACAAATCAAAACCACACTCAGATATCCCCTCACGCCAGTCAGAGTGGCTAAAATGAACAAATCAGGAGACTATAGATGCTGGAGAGGATGTGGAGAAATGGGAACCCTCTTGCACTGTTGGTGGGAATGCAAACTGGTACAGCCACTCTGGAAAACAGTGTGGAGGTTCCTCAGAAAATTAAAAATAGACCTACCCTATGACCCAGAGATAGCACTGCTAGGAATTTACTCAAGGGATACAGGAGTACTGATGCATAGGGGCACTTGTACCCCAATGTTTATAGCAGCACTCTCAACAATAGCCAAATTATGGAAAGAGCCTAAATGTCCATCAACTAATGAATGGATAAAGAAATTGTGGTTTATATACACAATGGAGTACTACATGGCAATGAGAAAGAACGAAATATGGCCCTTTGTAGCAACGTGGATGGAACTGGAGAGTGTGATGCTAAGTGAAATAAGCCATACAGAGAAGACAGATACCATATGTTTTCACTCTTATGTGGATCCTGAGAAACTTAACAGAAACCCATGGGGGAGGGGAAGGAAAAAAAAAAGAGGTTAGAGTGGGAGAGAGCCAAAGCATAAGAGACTCTTAAAAACTGTAACAAACTGAGGGTTGATGGGGGTGGGAGGGAAGGGAGGGTGGGTGATGGGTATTGAGGAGGGCACCTTTTGGGATGAGCACTGGGTGTTGTATGGAAACCAATTTGACAATAAATTTCATATACTGAAAAAAATATATATATATTAAAAGATAAGTATGGTGGTGCTGTGGACAGTAACTCAGGGTAGGAAGGTAGTAGATTCAGGGAATCTGTATTTGGGGAGAAATGTGAAGGATCTCGGGTGACAGGGGGGATGGAGCAGGGGGAGTGATTTCGCTGATATTTGGGAGACAGAAGTTGATAAAATATAGTGGTTAAATGAGAAAGGAAGCAGATATAGAGAGAGGAGCCTAAAAGGATCCCAAAGTTTTGACATGGATCTCTGAGCAAATGATAATGCCTTTCACTTGATTTAAGGAACACAGGAAGAAGTGTATGTGTGAGGAAAGAAAATAAATTCAGTTTAGATATGCTGAGGTAGAAATGTCTGAGGAACATATAAGGGCAGATGTCTGGTAGGAAAAAGGAAATGAGGCTCTGAAGCTCAGGGGAGAGATCTTAATCAGAGATTTAGATTTCAAGGCTAAATATTTACAATTTTATTCAGAATGATAAAATGTCACAAAAACAGTCAGAGCTACTAATGTCCTACCAGCTGCTGCTTCTTCCCTCCTGCAGACTGTTTAACACTCATCAACCAACATCTATCAGGATATGCTATGTGGGTTTGCAGTCTGCCATGCACTGGAGCCTCCCGAGATATGTCTGTCAGATCAGCAATGAGACTTACAGTGCAAGAAGAGCTGGTCCTCTCTCGAGCCTGTTCCCCCGGCTCAAACCTGTCCTCAGCACAGAGGTGAGAGTGTCCTGGCGATACTGAACACTAGACTAGCACTGTTTGATTGATCAGATTGACTGCTTTGTATCAACACTCTGTGCACCTGATCTAACACATTCCTAACTTTTCATGATCTCTGATAACTAATTCAAGGAAGCAATATATGACCAGTTTAATACCTAATTATTATGAAAGTATACATAGCTGGCATCATCAGCTCAGTGAACTAAAAAATTTTTTTAATATGAAATTTATTGTCAAATTGGTTTCCATACATTTCCATACAATACACAGTGCTCATCCCAACAGGTGCCCTCCTCAATGCCCATCACCCACTTTCCCCTTCCCACCCATCCCCCATTAACCCTCAGTTTATTCTCAGTTTCTAAGAGTCTTTTATGGTTTGGCTCCCTCCCTAACTTTTTTTTTTCCCTTCCCCTCCCCCATGGTCTTCTGTTAAGTTTCTCAGGATCCATGTAAGAGTGAAAACATATGGTATCTGTCTTTCTCTGTAAGACTTATTTCACTTAGCATAACACTCTCCAGTTCCATCCATGTTGTGACAAAAGGCCAGATTTCATTCTTTCTCATTGCCAAGTAGTATTCCATTGTATATATAAACCACAATTTCTTTATCCATTCATCATTTTTTTTATCCATTCATCATTTGATGGACATTTAGGCTCTTTCCATAATTTGGCTATTGTTCAAAGTGCTGCTATAAACATTGGGGTCCAAGTGCCCCTATGCATCAGCACTCCTGTATTCTTTGGGTAAATTCCTAGCAGTGCTATTGCTGGGTCATAGGGTAGATCTATTTTTAATTTTTTGAGGAACTTCCACACTGTGTTGGGACTGAACTAAAATTTTTGAAGGCTCATACAACTACACAGATCCTAATGGAAAGAAGAAAGAATATTGAACAATTAAATCTAGATTTAAATTCTGCTTACTAGTTTACTCTTAAAACTAAAGAAAGGAAGTAGTGTTTTCAACTAAGGACCTTACAGTTTTATTATGTGAATGGGAAGGTGGTATAGTTCTCTAATTTAGTCTAGGGGTTTTTAAAAGATCAAAACATTTCCAGCAGCTCTACAAAAAAGAACATTTTTTTCACTTTTCTTCTTTTAAAATATTTTATTGTTTCTTGAGGCTCAATTACAAATAATAAGCCCAAAGAAAAAACAACTGATGCATTAATAACCTCACGTGGACCAGGGCTGGGGTGTCTCTGCTGGGCTTAGATCTTCTCTGTGCAGTAAGCCCAAGAAAGCATGTACTGAGCACAGACACTGTGTGTGGTGCTGTGATCATGGAAAGAGAAGACACAATCCCTGGCACTCAAGGATGATTAAGCAGGGTGCTCTGGTTTTTAAACTGCAGCCCATGGACTTTCAGTGGTCACACAGAATACTGGGTGGGGTTAAGGGGCACAGTGAGATTCCTATTATTTCCCCTTTCCCTTCAACAGTGAAGTAGTTCTATTTTACCTGTTTTATTTATTGAACTTTCTCATAAAATTTAGCTTAAAGAAAGGATTCTTGGGGAGCCTGGGTGGCTCAGTCGGTTGAGTGGCCGACTTCGGCTCAGGTCATGATCTGGCGGTCCGTGAGTTCGAGCCCCGCGTTGGGCTCTGTGCTGACAGCTCAGAGCCTGGAGCCTGTTTTCGATTCTGTGTCTCCCTCTCTCTGACCCTCCCCTGTTCATGCTCTGTCTCTCTCTGTCTCAAAAATAAATAAAACGTTAAAAAAAAAAGAAAGAAAGGATTCTTCCATATACAAAAATAAGTAATAAGTTTACAAATCTCTGACCCAGGAGGAAAACAGAAGCAGCCAGAATCTGCATCTCCATAGCCCTGACCTACAGTCTTACCTGTGCACAGCAGCTGTAGCTGTAATCCCTGCCACAACTACCTTTAGCCACAGCTTTCCTAGACACACATGCTGGGAGCTACTGGTGACAAGGAAATTCCACATGCCCCCATCAGTAAATGTATCATTTTATCCCTATGCCAAAGTGAAGCAAGGTGTTTTAATTTGCGGGGCAAGGTCTGTCAAGAACAGAGGTACTGGGAAGCATGCAAACTAACTGCTTTCCTTTTGTACTGTTATAACTTTCATTTTTAATTTTCTTGTATATAACATGCAATTGGAAAAATGAAACCATGATTTCAGTTTTTAAGTAAAAAATAAAAAAAATAAAAAACCCATAAAGCACTTTGAATACAGGAAGTTTCCAAGCAATATAAAAGCATCCCCAAATTTACTTTCTCCCCACCCCACCTAGAAGATGACCACAGAGAAATGTCTGGATGCCCTAAAAGTCTAAGTTGGCTATAAAGATCATCTCACCCATCACAGCCGTGCTGGCCTGTAGAGAAACAGAAGCCTGGAATGTCTCCTTGACTCCTCCCACCTTTCACGATGAAAGCACTGCTGCACTTGCTCATGCTTAAAGGCTTCACTGCTCTGCCCAAATACATGGTCTGCTGCATATCAGACCCGTTCTGTGGCCTCTCTTCCAATCCAAGGAAAAGAGGAACAATGGAATCAGACCAACCTTCCCTTCAGTCTGGAAGATGCTCTCTCCCCTTTGCAGGGCTGGAATGGCATTGAGGGCTTGGCTGCTCTTAGACAGGACACCATTAACCTACTACACTGTGAACCCTCTCTCCCACGTGCAGCAAGGCAGGGCCCAGGGTACTGTATTCTGGAGCTGGACCTCTCTGCTGAACTTGCTTTGTTCTATGTTTCTCTTATGCGTTTTCTCTAGCACTGAAGAGTTGCATCGTCTTCTCTCTCTGAGGTGGTAACAGCCAAGACTGGGGTTGAACTTCCATGTGGAAATAGGCACAGGATAAAAAAGAGGCCACACGTGACTTCAAGGTAAACTGGGATTTGAGGCAAAACTCCCTGCTAAGTAAGAAGAGGTCACCTAATCTTGTTTTTCTTTCTCTGTCATCTATCTTCTCTGAAGGCCAGAGATGCTTATGACCCAACCAATACCATCCTTATACAATCTCAACCTCACCACAACCTCTAGTAACTTTTACCTGATCTGCTTGCCTTCTCTCATATCATATAAGGAAAAGAAGACATCAGTATCTTCTCCAATGGTATTGTAGGTGAAACTCTTCAGACTGAGGAAGAAGTGATGTGGCACTGGCATCCGACAGGTTTCTCCATGACGTGGGCGCATCGTATCTACCTAATGAGGAAGGCAAAAGCAGTGATTCCAATTTTAGTTATTCATGCATTGGTCATAAATAAAATGAAAACTAAATGACTGGCTTTCCTCATACTACCAAAGGGGATAATTTAAGAGAGATAAAAGGTGTTTTCTCTGCTAGTAAGGGAGTACTGTGTCAATATACTTGGTTTGAAGTGGGCAAATATGCAGCTGGGAGAAGTAAACTGAGTGGAGGAGATATAGGAACAGTAATTCCAACTTATGAGTGAATTTAAAGTCTCCACAAGATCACAAATTTATAAATTCTCCACAAACTTCTAAATTCAAAGTTATTTTTTGGAGACACTGTCACCCTGATGCACTTGATTTACATTGTTAGATGGTAATAGCTACCATACTAAATGACACTTCTATTTTCTCCCAGATGGATTCATTTTAGTCTCCCGTCTACTTTATTTTAATTGTGCTTAAGTAAATTTGCACAGAGCAGTGAGTGGAGACCAGGCAAATCTGCTCAGAGACCAGGGCCATTTAGATTAAAGGCAGCACACAATCAAGACATCAGGGGTGGCTATCACTGGCTGGTGCATCCCCATGCTGTGACCTCTTAAAAGAAAGAGCTGAGGGAAATACTGGGAGGCCTAGTTAGACTGCTTACCTGGGATGTGCTTTGCTGTACGCTCTGCCGGCTAGATAAGTGCTATGGAAAGAAAAAAAGAAAAATTCACTCAACTGGGAAAGAAAGTAACTGTTATTCAGCAGCCTCTATATGTTAGGCATTCTGTAGTCTTTTACTTATATGTTCTCATTTAATTCTGATAAAAATCTTGGTGTAAGAAAGTGACGTGCTGAAGATCATACAGCAAGAAGGTGGCAAAGTCTGGATTCAAACCCAAGACTCTCCAGCTCAGAGTACCAACCACCCAAGTGATGGGCTCTTGCTAGTAGATTTTTGCTTTGGTGCTGTTTGCTCCACACCCTCTACCACCTCCTGAGCTGCAAGATCCAGCTTATTCAGGCTTTCTACTCTGGAGGATGTGTAGTCTTTAACCTGAAGCACCCCTCACCCCCAACATGCTGTTCCTTTGCTGCTGGCTGATGTTAGAAGAAGCAGATTCCAATCCCAGCTAAATGTAAAAGGGTTGTGAAATCAGATAAATTGCTTACTCTCTCCAAGAGACATTTTCCTCACCTGTAAAACTGAGATAAAAGCTTTTATTGTCTTTCTCTCAGTTACTGTGAGGCTCAAATTACCTAACAGGAAGCTGCATGGAACAGCAGTTAGGGACCTAAGTGCAGAAGTGAGACCACCTGGTTTTAAATCTTGACTCACATTTGTCTTTGCTCATATAAAAGTGAGGATAACATTTTGTGCTGAACTCAACCTCACAGGGTTTTGTGCAGATTAACCTGGTATGGTAACCTGGTATGTTCAGTCCCTGGTCTTGTTAAATGCAACAATGAGAGTTTCTATTTGCTCTCTTTGGGACCTAGAAGTGGGAGACAACACTCATTTGGTGAACTATTCTACACCACGTGGGTAGGAAGGATGGTTGCTGAGTAGACTGATTTCATTTTTTTAATTTAGGGTTAAATGTGTCCATTTGGAAAACTGAATACAATAGATGTTAATTTAAATGTATCTTACTAGCCATATTTGCTAATTATCAAATATTCATGTGTATTATTAGCTATATTAGTAATTTATTATTGATTATTAATGTTCATTGATGGGACTATATGTTCCCATGATGCATATTAAATATAATAAAATAGGCCTCCAACAGCTGGGGAAATCATCACATAGAATGTATATGTATAAAAGAAAATGTATACAAAAAGGTTTCTAAAAAATTAGGCTTTCCAGATGCCTGAGTGGCTCAGTCCATTAAGCAACCAACTCTTGATTTCAGCTCAGGTAATGATCTCATGCTTAGTGAGACTGAGCCCCACATTGGGCTCTGCACTTACAGTGCAGAGCCTGCTTGGGATTCTCTCTCTTCCTCTCTCTGCCCTTCCCCTGACTCACATGTGCACACATTTTGTGTTCTCTCTCTCCCAAAATAAATGAAACATTTTTAAAACTCAGGCTTTCAAAAAAAAGTTTTCTATGGTTTACTGACCCATATCCCACTGGGAAGGTTATTGGCCTAAAATGCTTTCCATTGTTCTATTTTACATTCAGGGACTACACTAAGTGATTCTTCTCAAGTGGAGTTACTGATTAACTCCTAAAATGACTACCAATCCTCAACACAAATATTCAATTATAACTACATACAGGAGTTTATAGCTAATTTCGGTGAACTCCCTTTTGACAATAACAAATGTCATTCTAGATTTTAGAAGCACCAAATTTGAGGAGAATTTTCAAACCAGTCTAACAAATGTTGTGTGGGTAAAGCATCAAAACTGACATTCTGGAACCTCTTTCATGGCACCGTAGGGAAAAACCACTTCCCCTTTAGGTGGCATTCAGCTGGCCAGCTGATAATATCCCTCTTCAGAAACATCACCACCTGTATTAGGGCCATAATGTATTATTTCTGTGTGTTTGCTACCTAACTCTAGACTTTGCCCTCCCAGAGAGCAAAAAAAACCCTATCTTAATCATTTTATATTTGAAGTACAAATATAGGGCAATGTACATCAAAAATATAAATTAATTAAGAATTGCATGGACATTGCTAGTGGGGGTATATATAGTCATTTTGGAAAAAAATATGGCCTAATGTATTAGCGCTGAAAATGTTATTACCTAACCATTCAGCAATTTGTCTCCTGCAATCTGTCTTCCATAGGTTATAAACCCTATAGAATTGCTTGCTGTTAATGTTACCATCATATTTTATAATTAATAACATAAAATATTCAAAGACCTCTGTTGAGTATATATAAAAATATTTGGCTGGCCAGATGTCTGTCTGGTGAACCAAATACTAATACTTCTTTCTTTTAAATCTGTATTTCTGTTAATACTGGTAATCTACCTTTTCCTAGGAAAGCTTTTTTATTTCATCCAAGTTTTCTCATTTATTACCAGATAATTCAAGAAAATATTCTCTTACAATTGCTTTTGTGTCCTTTGTGTTTGGAATAAATTTTCATTTCTCATTAAAAAAATGTATGCACTACATTACTATTCTGCCAAATTTCCCCCATACAGAAGGCGTTTTCAGCCCTTTGAAGTCTTTGGTTCATTTAGTCTACAAAAGTCTACCAATATGGGAAAAAACCCTGCAACTTCAGACATTCTATTCAATTGAATAACACAATTAATTGCCTGCTATATATATTTGGAACTGTGTTAAGTATTGTGGGTCTTACAAGGAAATACAAGATCTATTTAGTCAGATCACTAATAAAACGATGCTTCATTGCTAGCAAATTTAATCAATTGATTTAAGTCCAGAAATGAAAGTACAAACATTGATCTAATAAAAACATTAATTAGCACTAGAAGATAACAGACTAATACAGTTCCCAACACATGCTAATGTGGAAAGATAACAACATAACAGGAGGTTATAATGTAAGTATTCTGTTAGATCTCCCCGCAATTTAGAAGCTCTTATATAATCTTCAAGTGTCCACATTCCCCAAAGAGGCATAGCTAATTAAAATTAACACAAATACTTTGTTGTTGCCCTTTGAAATGCTTTTTAGTTTGGGCGGCACCAGTTCTCTGTCGTTGAAAGTGCATTTGGACTTGTTATTATGCAGAAGCAAGAACTGAGGAGAATTAGGGGATTCTTCTGGTTCTTGTCATATAGAATAGAAAATCTGTCCATATAAAGAGATTTTTACCAATTATTACCACTAAACACTTGCACAGGGGATTGATCTTTTTAATGAAAGACAAAATTTCTAAATGTAAACTTAAGGTATAATCCTATTCATAAAGGTTTTCTTGCAAAATGAGTGACAAGGAATATTATATTCAGAAAGTTTCACATGGAGCCTTTGTAATTTCCAGTAATAGATTTAAATGTTAATACAAAAAGGTTTTTAAAGGTTATTCCTTTGAAACTTCTTGGTAAATTTAACATTTAATCAAAACACTTGCTGTGCATTTACTATATGCAATTTAACATAAAAATAAGTTGTTTTCAATAAATTTATGGACTTTCAAAATCATTTTTTTCTTCTGAATATCTAGTTCTTTTATCTAAAGGCAAATACATGGGATAAAAGACAGCATAAAATGAAAAAAAAGAGACTTGAATCTTTCTTTGGTCTTTTTGAGAAGTCAACATTTTAAAATTAACATTTAAATGTATTAGAAGTAATATAAGCACATAGGTTTAAAAGTTAAATAGCCTTAAAAGTCTTGCAATAGAGTAAACTGAGGGTTGATGGGGGGTGGGAGGGAGGGGAGGGTGGGTGACGGTTATTGAGGAGGGCACCTGTTGGGATGAGCACTGGGTGCTGTATGGAAACCAATTTGACAATAAATTTCATATTAAAAAAATAAACTGCTGAAAGACTACCAGTTGGGGGGGGATGGGCCAGAGACACACTGATAATTCAGAAAAAAAAATGCAATTCAATCAGTAGACTTATAACACTATGTTCCACCTCCCTAGTAATCAAATGAAAATTAAAACAATAAGAAACAATCATGCCTATTAAGTTGGCAAACATAAAAAAAAGTCTTGCAATAAAATTATCAGTCCTCTGTTCATCCTGTACTATTTCCTAAGATAAGTACTTTTAACTCTTTATTATGTTTTTTTCTAAAATTTATCAAGTATTTCTAAATGTCACATTTATAAAGCTCTCTTTTTGTGAAGTTTTAGATTTATTTATTAGCTTCTTATAATGGTAGTGAGGATTTTCACATTTGTTTATATTCACTTCCCTTCATCTATCTTCCTAATATCTCCCAATTTTTGGTTAAAACTTGTTAGTGACTGTAACTTAAATATTGTTCACTGGTGAGCCAAACAGTGTATTTCAATTATATTTCCTTTCTTCTACATTTTGCTTTTGTTTTAGAAGTCTTAGTTTTTGGGGCGCCTGGGTGGCTCAGTCAGTGAGCATCTGACTTAAGCTCAGGTTATGATCTCATGGTCTGTGGGTTTGAACCCCACGTCGGGCTTTGTGCTGACAGCTTAGAGCCTGGAGCCTGCTTCAGATTCTGTGTTTCCCTCGCTCTCTGCCCCTCCCCTGCTCATGCTCTGTCTCTCTCTCAAAAACAAATAAACATTGAAAATAATAAAAAATTCTTAAAAAGGCAATCTTAGTTTTATTTAAGTTACAGGGCCCTTTCCTATGTTCTTCTACAGCTTTATAAAATACCTTTCAAAAACATCCTCCATATGGTACAATATTCTTTTTCTTTCAAGTTTATATTTAAATTCTAGTTAGTTAAAATACAGTGCAGTATTGGTTTCAGGAGCAGAATTCAGTGACTCGTCACTTACATACGACACTGAGTGATCATCACAACAAGTGTCCTCCTCAATACCCATCACTCATCTAGCGCATCTCCCATCCACCTCCCTCCATCAACCCATAGTTTGTTCTCTATTGTTAAGAGTCTCTTGTAGTTTGTTTCCCTCTCTTCCCTCCCCCAATTTCCCATGTTCATCTGTTTTGTTTCTTAAACTCCACATGCGTGAAATCATATGGTATTTGTTTTTCTCTGACTTACTGTGTTAGAGCATAATACATTCTAGCTCCATCCACGTCACTGCAAATGGCAAAATTTCATTTTTTGAAGTTGAGTAATATTCCATTGTATGCATATGTGTGTGAATGCATGTGTGTATATATATACACACACATTTTCCTTTTTATTATTTTAAAACTAAATATAATTTATTGTCAAATTGGTTTCCATACAACACCCAGTGCTCATCTCAACAGGTACCATCCTCAATGCCCATCACCCACTTTCCCTTCTCCCCTACCTCCCATCAACCTTCAGTTTGTTCTCAGTTTTTAAGAGTCTCTTATGGTTTGTCTCCCTCTTCTCTGTAACTTTTTATTTTCCCCTTCCCCTCCCCCATGGTCTTCTGTTAAGTTTCTCAGGATCCACATACGAGTGAAAACATATGGTATCTGTCTTTCTCTGCCTGACTTATTTCACTTAGCATAATACCCTCCAGTTCTATCCACATTGCTGCAAATGGCCAGATTTCATTCTTTCTCATTGTCAAGCAGTATTCCATTGTATATATAAACCACATATTTATCCATTCATCAGTTGATGGACATTTAGGCTCTTTCCATAATTTGGCTATTGTTGAAAGTGCTGCTATAAACATGGGGGTAGATGTGCCCCTATATATCAGCACTCCTGTATCCCTTGGGTAAATTCCTAGCAGTGCTATTGCTGGGTCACAGGGTAGTTCTATTTTTTTAAAATTTTTTTTTCAACGTTTATTTATTTTTAGGACAGAGAGAGACAGAGCATGAACGGGGGAGGGGCAGAGAGAGAGGGAGACACAGAATCAGAAACAGGCTCCAGGCTCTGAGCCATCAGCCCAGAGCCCGACGCGGGGCTCGAACTCCCGGACCGCGAGATCGTGACCTGGTTGAAGTCGGACGCTTAACCGACTGCGCCACCCAGGCGCCCCGGGTAGTTCTATTTTTAATTTTTTGAGGAACCTCCACACTGTTTTCCAGAGCAACTGTACCAGTTTGCATTCTCACCAACAGTGCAAGAGGGTTCCTGTTTCTCCACATCCTCGCCAGCATTTGTAGTTTGCTGATTTGTTCATTTTAGCTACTCTGACCGGCATGAGGTGGTACCTGAGTGTGGTTTTGATTTGTATTTCCCTGAGGAGGAGCGACGTTGAGCATCTTTTCATGTGGCTGTTGGCCATCTGTATGTTTTCTTTGGAAAAATGTCTATTCATGTCTTCTGCCCATTTCTTCACTGGATTATTTGTTTTTCGGGTGTGGAGTTTGGTGAGCTCTTTATAGATTTTGGATACAGCCCTTTGTCTGATATGTCATTTGTAAATATCTTTTCCCATTCTGTCGGTTGCCTTTTAGTTTTGTTGATTGTTTCCTTTGCAGTGCAGAAGCTGTTTATTTTCATGAGGTCCCAATAGTTCATTTTTGCTTTTAATTCCCTTGCCTTTGGAGATGTGCCAAGTAAGAAATTGCTGCGGCTGAGGTCAGAGAAGTTTTTTCCTGCTTTCTCCTCTAGGGTTTTGATGGTTTCCTGTCTCACATTCAGGTCCTTCATCCATTTTGGGTTTATTTTTGTGTATGGTGTAAGAAAGTGGTCTAGTTTCATTCTTCTGCATGTTGCTGTCCAGCTCTCCCAGCACCATTTGTTAAAGAGACTTTTTTCCATTGGATATTCTTTCCTGCTTTGTCAAAGATTAGTTGGCCATACATTTGTGGGTTTAATTCTGGGGTCTCTATTCTATTCCATTGGTCTACGTGTCTGTTTTTGTGCCAATATCATACTGTCCTGATGATTACAGCTTTGTAGTTGAGGCTGAAGTCTGGGATTTTGATACCTTCCGCTTTGGTTTTCTTCTTCAATATTACTTTGGCTATTAGGGGTCTTTTGTGGTTCCATACAAATTTTAGGATTGCTTGTTCTAGCTTTAAGAAGAATGCTGGTGCAATTTTGATTGGGATTGCATTGAATGTGTAGATAGCTTTGGGAAGTATTGATATTTTAACAATATTTATTCTTTCAATCCATAAGCATGGAATGGTTTTTCATTTCTTTGTATCTTCTTCCATTCCTTCATGAGCTTTCTGTAGTTTTCAGCATACAGATCTTTTACATCTTTGGTTAGGTTTATTCCTAGGTATTTTATGGTTCTTGGTGCAATTGTGAATGGGCTCAGTTTCTTTATTTCTCTTCCTGTTTCTTCATTATTATACCACATCTTCTTTATCATTCATCAGTTGATGGATATTTGGGCTCTCTCCAAAGTGAGAGAGTTTGGTGGTATCTCATTGTGTGCTTTTTTTAATTTAAATTCAAGTTAGTTAATACACAGTATAGTCTCAGCTTCAAGAGTAGAACCCAGTGATTCATCTCTTATATATGACACCCAATGTTTGTCCCCAAAAATGCCCTCCTTAAGGCCCATCACCCATTTAACACATCTCCCACCCACCTCCCCTCTAGCAACCCTCAGTTTGTTCTCTGTCTTTAAGAGTCTCTTATAGCTTATCTCCTTCTGTTTTTATCTTATTTTTCCTTCCGTTCCCCTGTGTTCTGTTGTGTTTCTCAAATTCCACATATGAATGAAGCCATTTAATAGCTTTCTCTGACTTATTTCGCTTAACCTAATACCCTCTAGTTGTGGCAAATGACAAGATTTCATTATTTTTCATCACAAGTAGTATTCAATATATGCCACATCTTTTCATCCATTCATCAGTCAATGGACACTCCATGTGGGCTCTTTCCATAACTTGGCTATTGTTGATAGCACTGCTATAAAGATTGGGGTACATGTGCCCCTTCAAAACAGTACACCTATATCCTTTGGATAAATACCCAGTACTGCAAATGCTGGATCACAGGATAGTTCTATTTTTAATTTTTTGAGACCTCCATACTGTTTTCCAGAGTGGCCGCACCAGTTTGCATTCCCACCAACAGTGCAAAAGGGTTCCCCTCTCTCCACAACATCACCAACACCTGTTGTTTCCTGTGCTGCTCATTTTAGCTGTTTTTACAGGTGTGAAGTGGTATTTCATTGTGGTTTTGACTTGTATTTCCCTGTTGATGAGTGATGTTGAGCATCTTTTCATGTGTCTGTTAGCCATATGGATGTCTTCTTTGGAAAAGTTTCTATTCATGTCTTCTGTCCATTTCTTCACTGGATTATTTGTATTTTGGGAGTTGAGTTTGCTAAGTTCTTTATAGAGTTTGGATTCTAACCCTCTATCAGATATGTCATTTGCAAATACCTTCTACCATTATGTAGGCTGCCTTTTAGTTTTGTTTATTGTTTCCTTTACTGGCAGAAGCTTTTTATCATAAGTCTCAATTGTTTATGTTTGCTTTTGTTTCCCTGGCCTTTGGCGAAGTGTCTAGAAAAAAGCTGCTCTGGCTGAGGTCAAACAGGTTGCTGCCTTTTTTCTCCACTAGGATTTTGATGGTTTCCTATCTCACATTTAGGTCTTTCATCTATTTTGAACTTATTTTTGTGTATGGTCTAAGCTAGTGGTCTAGCATCATTCTTCTGAATGTTGCTGTCCAGTTTTCCCAACTGTTGAAGAGACTGTCTTTCTTCCATTGGATATTCTTTCATGTTTTGTTGAAGATTAGTTGACTATATAGTTGTGGGTCCATTTCTGGGTATTTTATTCTGTTCCATTGACTGTGTTTGTGCCAGTCCCATACTATCTTGATGACTACAGCTTTATAATATAGTTTCAAATCCAGAATCATGGTATCTCCAGCTTTGTTTTTCTTTTTCAGGATTGCTTTGACTATTCGGGGTCTTTTGTGGTTCCATACAGATCTTAGGATTGTTTTCTCTAACTCTCTGAAAAATGCTGATGGTATTTTGATAGGGATTGCATTAAATATGTAGACTGCTATGGATAAAACTACCAAATACTCTATGAAGTCATTTTTCTCCTGGAGACATTTCCTCCTGACTGACCCTCTGCTTTCATCTAGACCAGTTACTGTCTAGGCCTATTGCACAACTGTCATCCTGGAATGTTCCTCTGATGGTAACCTGAGAATTCTCTGCACTTCTCCTTTCATTCCCTTTCCTGTATGGCACAGGATGCTGTATAGCAAAAGATGCTAATAGCATCTTTTCGTTTACTCCCTTATTTTAAACAAATAATTTATTGTTTCGTAGTTTCCTAAAAAAGAGTTAGAGACTTTTTATTCATTTGTTTTTATACTTTGAGTGACAAAAATTTTCTTCGGGCAACTTTCCCATTTGATTGATAATATAGCAGAGTAAATGCAGAATTCTAAGACAAATTTTATTTTCCCTCAGAATTTTAAAGGCAGTGTTTCGTTATTTTCTAGTTTTCAGCGTTGCTATTAGGAAGACAAATGCTATTCTTAGGACAAATCCTTAGTAGGTGACCTATTTTTCTCACTGGAAGGTTTCAACTTTAGTGAGCTAAAATTTCACAATTAAGTATTAAATACTTATTAGGACTTTTCAACCTGGAGACTCATATCTATGCTCTGGAAAAGGTTTTTTTTTTTTTTTTTTGCCAGCTTTACTGAGATATGATTAACATATTATATAAGTCTAAGGTGCACAACATGATGATTTGATACACATATAATATTGCAAAATAAGTACCAAAATAAGGTTAGTTAACACGTCTTTCACCTAACATAATTACCTTTTTTTGTTGTTGTTGGTATGGTGAGAACATTTAAGATCTACTCTTTTAACAACCTTCAAGTACACAATACACTATAGTGAACAACTGTCACCATGTGTTACATTAGATACCCTGAATTTAATCCTCTTATAACTGAAAGTTTGTACCCTTTGACTAATATCTCATTTCCCCTACTCCCCACCCCTGGCAACCAACAATCTACTCTTTGTTTCTATTATTTCAGCTTTTTAAAATTCCACATATAAATGAGATCATAAAGTATTATTTGTCATTCTCTGATTTATTTCACTTAGTATAATGCTCTCAGGGTTCATCAATTTTGCTATAAATGGTAGGATTTCCTTCTTTATTATGGGTGATTAATATTTTATTGCATATATATTGTATTTTATTTCTCCATTCATCCATCAATGGACACTTAAGTGTTTCTATGTCTTGGCTACTGTGAATAGTGCTTCAATGAACAAGGAAGTACAGCTATCCTCTGAGATCTGAATTCCAATTTCTTTGGATATATACCCAAAAGTAGAATTGCTGGATCATACAGTTCTATTTTCTATTTTTTGAGGAATCTCCATTCTGCTTTTCACAGTGACTGTACAAATTTATATTTCCAACAATGGTGCACGAGAGTTCTCCTTGCTACATATCCTTGCCACTATTTATCTCATCTTTTAAAAAATTCTTTTTCTCGGGGCGCCTGGGTGGCGCAGTCGGTTAAGCGTCCGACTTCAGCCAGGTCACAATCTCGCGGTCCGTGAGTTCGAGCCCCGCGTCGGGCTCTGGGCTGATGGCTCAGAGCCTGGAGCCTGTTTCTGATTCTGTGTCTCCCTCTCTCTCTGCCCCTCCCCCGTTCATGCTCTGTCTCTCTCTGTCCCAAAAATAAATAAATGTTGAAAAAATTCTTTTTCTCTTTTATTTTTTATTAAAATATAATCAACATACAGTGTTATATTAGTTTCAGGTGTACAACACTGATTCAACAATACGATACATTACTCAATGCTCACTACAGTTAAGTGTAGTCACCATCTGTCACCATTCAATGTCATTATGTTATTACTGACTATATTCCCTAGGCTTTACTTTCAACTCGGTGAATTATTTTTTTTATAACTGGAAGTTTGTACCTCCTGTCTTTTTGATGACAGGCATTCTAACAGATGTGAGGTAATATTTCATTGTGGTTTTGATTTGTGCTTCCCTAACGGTTAATGATACTGAACACCTTTTCATGTATTTTTGTGTCTTCTTTGGAAAAAAGTCAGATCCTCTACCCATTTAAAAAATCAGACTGTTTTTTTCTCTTGAGCTTTAGGAGTTCCTTACATAGTTTGGATATTAACCCTTTATGGTTTGTGAATATTTTCTCCTCTTCTGTAGGCTGACTTTTCATTTTGTTAATTGTTTCTTTTGCTGCACAGAAACTGTTTTATTTTAATGTTGTCCCACTTGTTAATTTTTGCTTTTGCTATTGTGCTTTTGGTGTCATATTCAAAAACCACTGGCAACAGCAATGTCAAGCAGCTTTGCTTTATGTTTTCTTCTAGGAGATTACAGTTTTAGGTCTAACATTTAAGTCCTTAGAGTTAATTTTTGTGAGCAGTGTAAGATAGAAGTACAATTTTCATTCTTCTGCATTTGAATATCCAGTTTTCCCAACATTTACTGAAGAGACTATCCTTCCCTCATTGAATATTATTGGCTCCCTTGCAAACATTAGTTGACCATATACGTGTGGGTTTATTTCTGGGGTCTCAATTCTGCTCCATTGGTCTGTTCATCAAGCCAGTACCATACTGTTTTGATTACTATAAATTTATAATGTAGTCTGAAATCAGAGGAGAGCCTGGGTGGCTCAGTTGGTTGAGCATCCAACTTTGGCTCAGGTCATGATCTCGCGGTTCGTGAGTTTGAGACCTGCGTTGGGCTCTGCTGACAGCTCAGAGCCTGGAGCCTGCTTCAGATTCTGTGCCCCCCTCTCTCTCTGCCCCACCCTTGCTTGTGCTCTGTCTCTCTGTCTTTCAAAAATGAATAAACATTAAAAAATTAAAAAAAAAAAGAAATCAGGAAGTGTGATGCCTCCAGGGTCTATTGTGGTTCCATATGAAATTTAGAATTTCATTTCTAAATAATCCCATTGGCATTTAAAAAATATTTACATTTATTTATTTAAATTCAAGTTAGTTACCATACAGTGTAGTACTGGTTTCAGGAGTAGAACCCAGTGATTCATCACTTACATAGAACACCTGCTGCTCTACCAACAAGTGCCCTTAACGCCCATTTAGCCCATCCCCTACCCACTTCCCCTCCAGTAACCCTCAGTTTGTTCTCTGTAGTTAAGAGTCTTTTATGGTTTGCCTCCCTCTCTGTTTTTATCTCATTTTTCTTTCCTTTCTCCTATGTTCATCTATTTTGTTTCTTAAATACCACGAGTGAAGTCACGGTATCTGTCTTTCTCTGACTGGCTTGTTTTGCTTAGCATAATACATTCTAGTTCCATCCATGTTGTTGCATGGAGAGGTTTCATTCTTCTTCATCACCAAGCAGTATTCCCTTGTATATATGTACCACATCTTTTTATCCATTCATCAGTTGATGGATATTTGAGCTCTTTCCATAATTTGGCTATTGTTGACAGAGCTGCTATAAACACTGGAGTGCATGTACCCCCTTTGAATCTGTATTTTTGTATTCTTTGGGTAAATTCCTAATAGTGTAATTGCTGGATTATAGGGTAGTTCTATTTTTAGTTTCTTGAGGAACTTCCATATTGTTTTCCAGAGTGCCTGCACAAGTTTGCAACCCACCACAAGTGCAAGAGGGTTCCCCTTTCTCTGCATCCTCACCAACACCTTTTCTTTCTTGTGTTGTTAATTTTAGCCATTTTGACAGGTGTGAGCTGGTATCTCATCATGCTTTTGATTTGTATTTCCCTGATGATGTGATGTTAAGTATCTTTTCATGTGTCTGTTAGCCATCTGATGTCTTCTTTGGAAAGTATCTATGCATGTCTTCTGCCGTTTCTTCACTGGATTATTATTATTATTATTTTTTTGGATGTTGAGTTGGATAAGTTCTTTACAGACTTTGGATACTAACCTTTTATCACATATGTTGTTTGCAAATATCTTCTCCCATTCTGCAGGCTGCCTTTTAGTTTTGTTGATCATTCCTTCACTGTGCAGAAGCTTTTTATCTTGATTAATAGTTTGGGGTGCCTGGGTGGCTCAGTTGATTAAGCATCCAACTTCAGCTCAGGTAATGATATCACAGTTCATGAGTTAGAGCTCTGTCAGGCTCTAGACTGACAGCTCAGAGCCCGGAGCCTGCTTCGGATTCTATGTCTCCCTCTCTCTGCCCCTTCCCTGCTCATGCTCTCTCTCTCAAAAATTAATAAACGTTAAAAAAACTAAAAAATAATGAAATTAGTCAGAGAAAGGCAAATATATGACTTCACTTATATGAGGACTTTAAGAGACAAAACAGATTAATGTAAGGGAAGGGAAACAAAAATAATATAAAAAACAAGGAGGGGGACAAAACAGAAGAGATTCATGAATATGGAGAATAAACTGAGGGTTACTGGAGGGGGTGTGGGAGGGGGGATGGGCTAAATGGGTAAGGGGCACTAAGGAATCTACTCCTGAAATCACTGTTGCACTATGTGCTAACTAATTTGGATGTAAATTTTAAAAAATAAAATTATATAAAAAAAATTTAAAGTAATACATTTTAAGAAAAGACCCAATAGGTCATGTTTGCTTTTGTTTTTCTGGCCTTTCGTGAGATGTTACTCTTAGTGAGAAGTTACTCCGGCCAAGGTTGAAGAGGTTGTTGCCTGTGTTATCTAGCATTTTGATGGTTTCCTGTCTCCTGTTTAGGTCCTTCATTTTGAATTTATTTTTGTGTCTGTTGTAAGAAAGTGTTACAGTTTCATCCTTCTGCATGTTTCTGTCCAGTTTTCCCAACACTATTTGTTGAAAAGACTGTCTTGTTTTTTTCCATTGAATAGTCTTTCCTGCTTTGTTGAAGATTCATTGACCATATAGTTGTAGAAGTCCATTCTGATATTGAAGCTTTCTATTGATTCTTCAGTCTTTGTATCCTTCAGCTCCAAAATTTATTTCATTGTTTTTTATATTTTCTTTTTGTTGAACTTTTCATTTTGTTCTTGTATTATTTACCCAGTTTTGTTGAATTTTTTTTTTTTGTGAGGGCTACAAGCCCTCTGAGCATCTTAGAACAATTATTTTGAATTATCTGTCAGCAATTTGTATATCTCCATTTCTTTGGGGTCACTGAAAGTTTACTGTGTTCCTTTGCTCATGTCACATTTCCCTGATTCTTTGTGATTCCTGTACTCTTGAATATTTATCTGTGTATGTGAAGAGCAGTCACCATTTCAAGACTATACTGAATGAGTTCAGTGAGGAAAGATCTTCACTGATAGGTAGGGGGATGCTAGAGAATGCTATGACTCTGGGTCTAGTGGTGCAGGATGCCAAGTGTAGGGCATATGGCAATTCTGGGGCCAGGAGTGTGTGTCTCACTGGCTTAGGCCACATGGGTCAACAATAGCGACAACCATGGGATTTCGTAGAGAGGTGCAGAGGGTCTACAGTGTCTGCAATGGTTGGTGGGGTCCTCAGTGGCTCTTCCAAGTCCAGTGTCTAGGAACCTGGGCAGGCAGCAGTGGTGGTCAGAGCTAGTAGTAGGTATACCTTCAGCTTCAAGGTACCTGCAAAGTGTCAGGGGAAAGCTGCAAGACACACAGTTAATGGGACCAGCACAAGAGGCAGATGCCAACTGCACATGCACTAGCAACTGCAGGGGCTCTGGTTACTGGCATGCATTCGCATAGCTGTAGGAGGCAGTGGAGACTGGGACAGAGACTGGCCTGGCAGTATGCAGGTGCATAGCTTCAGGGGTTAGCTTTAGGTGTGCCCAGCAATGAAGGCCACGGACAACTGTCAAGGGCAGATCTGGGCCCATAAGCAGCTGTGGGGGCCTTGGTTATTGGCATACACTCCTGTGTATACAGGAGTTCACCATGGGAGCATGCACGGCAATGAAGGTCAATCACAGAAGTCGGGCCAGCAGGTACGCAGCAGCAGGGGCTACATATGAACATATGCACAACCCAGAGGTCAGCCATGGGAATCTAGGCTTGCATGTTACATGTGCACAGCCACAGGGTCTAGGCTAGCTGCTGCATATTTAATGCCCCAGAGAGGGGTGGGGAGGGAGCAGGAGGTGCTTAGTGGGCTGGCATCTGTGAATGCAAATACCTGCAGGGTGAAAAACTTGGGTGAGAAAATTTGCAGGGGTTCTGTGGCAGCTTTGCTGGCCACTGGTTTCTTCAAAGGTGAAAGATGCTGAGGTGCAGCAGTCTCCTAGGGCCCATGACGAGGACCTCAGTGATGAAAGCTGAGGGGGTTTGCAGCATCTATAAGGGTTGTTCAAGTCCTCAGAAGTGAAGGCTGCTGGGATCCTATACCCAGCAGGCCAGTGGGAACCATGGTCACTCTTGCCGCATGGCAGATATGGGTAGCCCCTGTCCTTTTCCTTGTTCCTACCTATCTCTAGATGTCTCAGCTTTGCCAGTCCCTTGATGGGGTAAAATTGAAGAGGATCCTTTATACAGTGCCTGAAGGGCTGGGAAGGCTGGTCGCCTATCCTCTTCTCCTTTTCCTGGAGAGGGGAATCCTTTTAGGCTAGGGAGTTCCTTCTTGGTGCTGAGTAGTGCCAGCCTGGGGCATGGAATGATGTAGCAAAATGAAAGTGTTCTTCCTATGCTTTTTGTCTGATTATTCTGAGGTTTTTTGCTCCACTGTGTTGCTGAAGCTTCTTAAGTGATGGTTTTCTTCTAAGCTCTCCCAGAGCTATCTTTCATTTGTGCCTGTCTAAATGTTGATCTTCATGGTAGGACAGGGATGGAATCTTCTACTCCACCATCTTGGTGATATCACTACCCTGGAAAAATTTTTAATATGATTTCTTCAGTAATTTTATTTCTTTATCTCTGTTCTTTCTTCTTTAACTCCATTATCTGGATATTGGACCTCTTGGATCAAACCTCTAACTTTCCTAACATTTCTCTCCTATTGCTAATTTTTTATTGGTGTCATCCTGTTTTCTAATATTTTTATCAAGTTTATCCCAGTTAACTCATTTGTAATTTTCTAGAACTCCTTCAATTGCTTCTTAGATTGTTCTACTCTGTTTCTTGGCTGTTTCTGGATTTCTCTTTGCAGACAGTAACCACCATTTTCTTCTATTGACTTGTCTGTTTCTTCCAATTTCCTTTCACATGTATTTGTTCTGTCTCTGACTTTTATGTGGGAGGTTTCCTCCAATGTTTATTGATGTCTGGCTGTCCAGAAGTGCTGTGTAGGATCTGCTGAATACTGGGTTTCACTGTATGAAGGTTTGTGGAAGGTAATGGTAATCTCATCCAACATCTTTAAATGGTAATACCACATAATATTCTGATGACTCTGAAGTTGTTATATCTGAGCTTCACTTCTGAACACCAGACTTTCAACATCTCAGTTTGACAGTCTAAAAGTCATATCAAACTTGAAAAGAAAAACCAGACCAATGTATTGATTTCCACTGCTATACTCCGAAACCTGCCTCTCCCACAGTATTTCCTATTCCACTTTTACAAGGTCAAAGTTGGGAAGATCAAAACATAGGAGTCATTCTTCTCTGATCTTCCTCTTTTTTGTACACACATATACCAAATCAATCTATCACCAACTCTGAATGGATTTGTCTCCAACACACATTCAGAATCCAACAATTTCTTACTACTTTCATTGCTCCAACTCTGGCCCAAATACCAAAAATTAAAATATTTTGCTTGAATGACTGCTCCCTAATTCCATTCTTGCCCCACTCTGGTCCTTCTGCACACATCAGCTGGAGGGATCCTTTTAAAATGTAAGCCAGATTATGTGATTCCTCTGCTCAAATACCTTCATAGGCTTTCTGTCACACTTAGAATAAAATGCAAAATCCTCATCAAAAATAGCATCCTCTAAGCCACCATTCTGAGGGGAGGTCTTAGCCTCAAACTCTCAATCACCCTTCACTTTCCACATCTAATTGATCAAAATTCATCATTTTTATTTACTAACATCTAGATTCTCTACTGCATTTCTTCTTCATTCTTATTGCTGTCTAGTCATTATTTATTGCCTGAATCACTTCTGTGGTCTCTTTCCTTCCTGATTCCAGTCTTCTGCATTTTACATTCTCTATAGACAGAGTCAGCATTTGAAACCCATATCCGATCATGTTACTCCCATAGCTATACCAGACTACTGGACAAAGTGTAACATGGGGCTTATAAAACTCTTCATGATCTGACCCTTGCCTCCTTCTGTGACTTACCTCCCAATTATTAACACATACTTACGTGCCAAACTTACCAAATATCTGATAGTTTCCTGGAACTACCACTTCTCTATTCCATTTTGGAATGTCTCTCCTTCTTGTTTGTCTTCTGGGTGATCCCCTGTCTACCCCTCAAGGTTTACAGTAAGTATTACTGTTTCTGGAAGTTTTCACTGATTTTTCCCAGCCCCAGATAATCAGTCACTCCTTCTAACAACATCTTAATACATTTATGGCATACAGCACATATACGGCAATTGTTTGTTTGTGGTCTATTTGATCCCACTAGACTAGTTTCTCAACCTGGGGGCCATGTATGGACTTCATGGGAAAACATCAGAAGTAACTGTCAATTACTTAAAATTGAGGGTAAAACTTTGCATGCAAAACCATACTTGCATTGTCCTGGGAAGAAATTCTCTCTGATCTCCATGACCCAGAAAGGGTAAAGAACATCGACACTCCAGATGGTGATATTCTCGAGGGATGGGATAAGTCTTGTTCTTCTTTAATCTCTAAATCTCATGCTTTACAGCATCATACTGAACAGAGCATAGTTAGGGCAACTATACACAAATGCTTTCCTACACTAGCAAATATACATTAGCAATTGATATGTTACTTGTGTGTTACTTAGGCAAATTTCCAAAGGTCCTTGACCAGGCAACATACTTTGTATCCTCAAAGTTACCTAAAAAATTACATTTTCCTTAAGTAGAAACTTGTAATTCTTTCAATAAACACTCAAATACATAACTCCACAAAGCAATATTTTACCCAGTCCCTTAGTTTAAGCTTAATAGTCACCTGAGGCTTCTGATCTTTATTTGTTTTACCTTAAAATTTTTTTACCTTTAGTTACTTCTCATTCAGGCTGTAAAATGTAATCTTCATCATCAATTAACTCAATACATTTTAGTAACAGCCAATAGACAGCTAAGGATGTATCACGTCTGTCTCTTACTATATTTTAAATTATTTCCAGGTTCAATCACTACATTAACCAATAAACTGGATCTTTACAGCTTCAACTACCTTCCCTTCTTAAGAGGTGGTGAGAGACAGAATTTTGGATGCAGGCTGAAGGAACTCCATTCACTAGCAAAACCAACAGATAAATGATCCCTGGATATTACAATACAGCCTTGCACAGTATTTCCATTTAGAAAGCAATGGTGATATGTAGTGTCAGAATAAGGCAGATCCCTTACATACACTGGGACAAAGACAAAGGAACAATTTTAGCAATACTGTTTCATAGTGTAATTAGGAATAACAAACAAAAGAAATAATGAAGTGTGTAGGAACAAGCTTACCCTGTGTTAGATTTCTTACCATTTTATAGAGATCTGAGACACTAATCTGGTCTGAATCCACTACTTCAAAGTCCTTTCGAGGCACCAAGTCCAGGCCCAAATGCCTAGTAAAGAGAAAGAACACACTCAGCATGCCATGTCCTTCAATTACTCATCTCCTTTTATGTGCCCAGAAGTTCTTATTTGCCATAACCTTGTGTACAGAGGTTGAGACATTACCCCAGCAGGGACATGCCTTTATACAGTAACAGCTAATTGTGCTCACCAGTAGGTAAATAAATGAGGCTGGGGATTTTAAGACTGTGATAGTTTTAATCCCCAAGTAGTTCCCCCTTCTGATGGAAAAATAAATTTATTCAATATCATGTCTCTAACAGATTGTTTGAATTAAGAATGTATTTTCTATAGATCATTGATAAGTCATGTTCATTTTTCTCATCCTACCAATCCTACAAGTATGCTCAAGGCTTAGTCATGCATTACTTTCATTAGCAAGAAAAAATCATTCAGGATCTAAGTAGATTTGTAATTCAAACACATAAAAATCACCTCTGAAAGATATCAAACTCAAAGAATGTATGTTTTAGTTGAGTTAAAAAAACTTTGGGGGGGTCACCTTGGTGGCTCAGTTGGTTAAGCGTCCGACTTTGCTCAGGTCATGATCTCACAGTTTGTGAGTTTGAGCCCCGCGTCGGGCTCTGTGCTGACAGCTTGGAGCCTGGAGCCTGCTTCAGATTTTGTGCTTCCCTCTCTCTCTGCCCTTCATCCGCTCACAAGCTGTCTCTGTCTCTCAAAAATGAATAAGAGTTAAAAAAATTTTTTTAATGTTTATTCATTTTTGAGAGACAGGGATAGAGCATGAGCAGGGAGGGGCAGAGAGAGAGGGAGACACAGAATCCGAAATAGGCTGTCAGCACAGAGCCTGATGTGGGGCTTGAACCCATGAACCATGAGATCATGACCTGAGCCGAAGTCGACACTTAACTGACTGAACCACCTGGGAGCCCCTAGTTGAGTTTTTATCTCATTTCCAATTTAATTAATACTGACATTGGTTATAGTAAAGACTTTACCACACATTAGTCAATATCTTAAGAAACTTTAGATGAAAGTTTAACCAAGGAGTATTACTCCTAAAAATACCCCCATATTCAGAAGATCTGGTATAACTAGGGGAGGAAAGAATAAAAGATAGTGATTGGCAATTGATTGGCAGTTAGTATGAAACAGTGAAAATAACTCCAGAGAACCAGAAATCTTGGGTTCAAATATGAAACATAATTTATATTCAGTAAATGTTAGCTCCTTTCTTACTTTCTAAACCTGGAGTCAAATGGAGTTAGGGAATTGTGGCCCCCAAAACTGCTTACAACAGTATGTGTGTATTCATGTATGAATTTTTTCTGAGGAGATAGTCAATAACTCTTATCAGGGTGTCAGAGCTGCTCTGTGACCACCCTATACTACAGCACAAGGGTTATAAATCACTGCATCTCGCAAAAGTATTCTATAGACAATGAAAGGAGTATATTTTTTTTCTCTTCACCTAGATGATGAACTGCTTTTAGAAAATGCTAGCAAAATAGGGGCACTTAGGTGACTCAGTTGGTTAAGCAACCAACTGTGGCTCAGGTCATGGTCTCACGGTTCCTGTGTTCAAACCCTGCATTGGGCTCTGTGCTGACAGCTCAGAGCCTGGAGCCTGCTTCGGATTCTGTGTCTCCTTCTCTTTCTGCCCCTCTCCTGCTCATGCTCTGTCATCAAAAATAAATAAACATTAAAAAAAATTTTTAAAGGAAGATGCTAGAAAAACTAATTCCGTAGACTCTTTCTGTGCATAAAAGCACCACTCATCTAAGATAAAACTATGTGTACATCCAAAATGCAGATTTGTTTTCTTTATAATTTATAACCTATTCATAGGAAAAGATATGAAGAGGTTAAAGAAGTTGCAGTAAGATTGCTAAAATAAAAATAAGAACTTATATGAAAAAGGTGGGAGCAAATATACTAATTGTATAGGCTAAAGCGATTACCATGATTAAGAATCAAAATTTAGATTGGTACTTTTCAGCAGGCAAGAATAAAGAAGAAATCTATTTTTCTACTAAAAGATAAAAACTCAAGTTTTTCTATTATATATATATTATACCTTACATTATCCTTAATAGAAAAACATGAATTTTTAAAGAAGAAATAATTTTTGGTACTATGTGCAAAAAACAAAATCCTCAGTTTTGCATGTTGAGATCAGTAGTAATACACTGTTGGCTTTAACTATGATAGCTTACAGTTTAATGGTAAAGCCATGCCATTGAATCTGATTATAGAATATACTTAAGTTGATAAGACATTTCATTTTTCACCACTGGGATCCTGAGTTCTTACATCAAGGAAATATTCCATTCAGTCACCTCATATTAACTATTCTTAATTCTCTGATATTTCAGGTCTCTGGATTCTAACACTTAAGGGATGTAAAAGCAGCAGTGTCATGGAAAGCAAGAGAAAGCTGAAGCACATCCTTTCTACCTTTCTTATCATAAAAAGCAATTTACACCATAAAGATAATTTTGCAGATATGATCTCAAAGTATTTAAAATACTTTTATATACATTTAGAAAAACAGAGGAAAGATTTTTATTTATTTTTTTTTAAATTTTTTTTTCAACGTTTATTTATTTTTGGGACAGAGAGAGACAGAGCATGAACGGGGGAGGGGCAGAGAGAGGGAGACACAGAATTGAAACAGGCTCCAGGCTCTGAGCCATCAGCCCAGAGCCTGACGCGGGGCTCGTACTCATGGACCGCGAGATCGTGACCTGGCTGAAGTCGGACGCTTAACCGACTGTGCCACCCAGGCGCCCCATAATGGCATTAGTATTTGCATTAGGGAAGTGGAATCATCCAACTCATCATTAAAAACATTTTCCAAATTTCTGTAGTCCTTCTTTTGAAACATTTTAAATACAAAAATGAATCAAAATTCCATACATATTCTTTAACCATTAGTGCTCACAAAATATATGATAGTCTAAATATTACAATTAAATAACAAAAATACTGTGCACATATTCCACTCAAAACAGATGTTTTCAAAACAACAGCATAAGAAAAAAATTCCAATGGACCTAAGTCAATAGGACTAGGATTAGTGTATATGCTCTGTGGTTGTGTACCACACAGAGCAATGGGCATGTCTGGAGACTGGCATTTATGTACACTCTGTCTTAGCACTCTGATACACTTAGCTTGCTTGTCCATTCAACTATCCATGCAGACACCCATCCACTCACCCCATAGGTACTCTCTGAGGACCTATCATTTCCCACCAATGGTGCTGGGTATGGAGAATACAGCAGTTGTGAGTCAAGCAAATGTTCATATTCATCACACTGATTCTCCCCTCTCACTAGAGCACAGTGCCTTTTAGTTTCTTGACTTCATTATCATAGGCAATAGAAAAATTATTAATGGGTGATCTTATAAAAACCAAAGACTAAGTTCCTTCTACTGAGATAGTCTTCAAAGGAGGAAGAGTAGTTTTCCAAAGCTAAATTGGAGGACTGGCCTCACTGAAAAAAAGGCAGAGATGCTGCATGGTGAGAAGCCACACTCGTTCACTACAAATTTTATTCTGGAAAAGAGATTTCTGACTATTTCTATTTCTCTCAGTGGTTTACTCTAAGAATAGTGAACAGTAAGTGCAGGGAGTGGTCAATTTAGTCTCTTCCTTGTCTTCGCAGCGTGGGGAGGCAGTGCAACAGAGTACTGAGGAGCATGGGCTCTGGTGTCAGATTGCCTGGTTTGCATTTTGGCTCTTCCACCAGGCCACACTATCTTATCTACTATCACAGGCTGTTGTAAAGATCAATCCATGGAAGCATTTAGCACACTGTCTGGCACTGCAAACTATTACTGCTGTTATAATTATCATAATTACGTGTGGCATCATTAACAAAAATATGGCTTAAATTACAAGGATGGTGATCAAAGAGATACAATATCTGAAAAAGAGACTCTTGAACAGAGGGACACAAGCAGGAGAATTAATACATCTATGTATATCTATATACAGATGTAGTACAGAGCTGAGTTTTCAAAAATAGTCTAATCCTATAGGTGCACATTCTTCACAAAAACATTTAGTCTTGTCTTGCCACCTGGCACTGATCACTCATTCATTCCAATAGTTCAATACTTTATTACCACCTACTCTGTGCTAGGCTCATGCTGAACTTATGGACACAGCAGTGAATAAAAGATATTCCTAGTCCTACATTCTTTCAGGTGCAGCTCTTTAAAGGCCCTGAAACTCTGTATCAAATTATTTGAATCATATATATATATGTATGCACATATATATGCGCATTCTAATATGTGTGTGTGTGTGTGTGTGTGTGTGTGTGTAAGAATGTTTTATATTCTATTTTCTATTGTATCTTTTTCTTCTGGGGTTCCTCATCTAAACCACAGAACATAGAAAATAATTTGAAGTTAATTAATCATATACAATGGATGTGTTAAGGCGCCAGAACTTAGTTCTCTCCCAAAATTGGTTGAGAAAGACTAGCGATACTAGGATTTCCTGTATGTACTGGCTTTTTCTAACGCTTATTGTAAAGAGAGCATATGCCTAATAACTACACTAATGAAAGCCTAGTATATTTATATTTATACAATAATATAATATGACATAACTAATAACAGCTACCCTTTACTGAACATTTACTTGGGACAGGCATTTTATATATATCATCTTTAAGCACTATGGGAAGTAGACAGTATTAGATCCATTTTAAAATTGAGAAAACTAAAGTACAGAGAGGTTAACTAGGTGGACTATTAAGGCAGCAGAGTTGGGCTTGTCTCAAACTATGTCTGTCTTACTCTGAGCCTATGGTATTCCCAGTTCTACCTGCTATCTTTCTACTAATAACCATGACGGTTAAGTACTAATAAGTGACTGTAATCAATTTAGTCACAATAGTTTGAGGGATGATTTTTGTGTCAGTGTATCAATCCAGAGGAAACAAATACAGATTGGTGAATGAGTGGTCACCAGGCATAAAAACAAACCTGTTGTATTAGATACATTCACATGGTGCCTGCCAAGGGCAGGTATTGTGCTAAGTTCAGGGGATGATGATGAGCAAAACAGATGCAGAGAGACAGACACAGAGAGGACTGAGGGGAGAGAGGGAGGGAGAGAGAAATTTAGCCATTTGAACATAACTTCACCAAAGGATTTTGACACATGCATACTTTAAACATTGTTATCTCAGATTTCTTGGATATGGCAAGTTACTAATTGACAGGCACAACACCCTGTATCAGAGTAACTCTAAGAAGTCACTGGAAACTTCTGCTAATTTCAGATGTCCTAAAGCTGGACAATATCACCATGTCCTTAAAGGAAAAGTACTGAGTCATAAGACCTTCCGAGTCCTAGCTAAAATCTACTCAGAGGAAACTTGCTGGGGTGGGGGATGGGGTAGCAGGATTTTCTGCATACTACAACCCAAGCTTCTGCTTGTGCTGCTTCCTCTAAAAGGAATTTCTTGGTGAGGGAAGAACTAAGCGGGAAGAACGGGATATGGGTGGGTTAAGATATATGAAAAATCTGAGAGAGAAGGTACAAAAGGGGGGGGGCGGTAGGAGAATATGACAGAAGAAGATAAAGACAAGAGAAGAACTGGAAATTATGTATTTATTGGTGATTTGTCTTAATGTTGAGACTTTGGAATAAAAAGATACCGATTGTTTCATTTGATATTTATGATCAATAGAAACATTACCCTAATTCAACAGCTTATAAAGTGTTTAGACTATATTCAAATCTGTACTTTCTACCTGAAGAAGAAATACAAAAATCTCATAAATTATTCTATGAATAAAGCATTCCTTAGGTGTTTTTCTAAGGTAAAGATCAGTTAAAATGTGTCAATCCTGAATTAACACAAATTTAATTTAGCTATGCTATATAATGTGAGATTAAAGAGAAGAAACTTCTAGTAACATCTTTATGGAAGGTGCTGAAAATATTAACACATTAAAATTATATTACTAGAAATAATTTTAAAATTCCTTTGGAGAGGATATAATTAACTGACTTACTCTTTGAACAGACTTATGCAGAGATAACGGCCAGCTCATTTGAGCACAACTTTGTTTTATGCCCTTCCTATATTTCAGTTTCTAAAAATATATGAACATAACTTTTTTTTAATTTAATTTTTTATTTTTTAAAATTTACATCTAAATTAGTTAGCATATAGTGCAACAATGATTTCAGGAGTAGATTCCTTAGTGTCCCTTACCCATTTATCCCATCACCCCTCCCACAACCCCTCCCGTAACTCTCAGTTTGTTCTGCATATTTATGAATCTTTTCTGTTTTGTCCCCCTCCCTGTTTTTATATTATTTTTGTTTCCCTTCCCTTATGTTCATTTGTTTTGTCTCTTAAAGTCCTCGTATGAGTGAAGTCATGATTTTTGTCTTTCTCTGACTAATTTCACTTAGCATAATACCCTCCAGTTCCATCCACGTAGTTGCAAATAGCAACATTTCACTCTTTTTGATTGCCGAGTAATACTTCATTGTATATATATACCACATCTTCTTTATCCATTCATCCATCGATGGGCATTTAGGCTCTTTCCATACTTTGGCTATTGTTGATAGTACTGCTATAAACATGGGGGTGCATGTGTCCCTTCGAAACAGCACACCAGTATCCCATGGATAAATGCCTAACAGTGCAATTGCTGGGTCATAGGGTAGTTCTATTTTTAGTTTTTTGAGTGTTTTCCAGAGTAGCTGCTTTCCAGAGTGGCTGCACCAGCTTGCATTCCCACCAACAACGGAAAAGAGATCCTCTTTCTCCACATCCTCGCCAACATCTGTTGTTGCCTGAGTTGTTAATGTTCGCCTTTCTGACAGGTGTAATGTGGTATCTCATTGTGGTTTTGATTTGTATTTCCCTGATGATGAGTGATATTGAGCATTTTTTCATGTGTCGGTTGGCCATCTGGATGTGTTCTTTGGAGAAGTGTCAGTTCGTGTCTTTTGCCCATTTCTTCAATGGATTATTTGTTTTTTGGGTGTTGAGTTTGGTAAGTTCTTTATAGATTTTAGATACTAACCCTTTATCTGATATGCCATTTATAAATATCTTCCCCCATTCTGTCAGTTGCCTTATAGTTTTGCTGATTGTTTCCTTCACTGTGCAGAAGTTTTTTATTTTGATGAGGTCCCAGTACTTCATTTTTGCTTTTGTTTCCCTTGCCTCCAGAGACACATTGAGTAAGAAGGTGCTGCGGCCAAGATCAAAGAGGTTTTTGCCTGCTTTCTCCTCGGGGAGTTTGATGGCTTCCTGTCTTACATTTAGGTCTTTCATCCATTTTGAGTTTATTTTTGTGTATGGAGTAAGAAAGTGGTCCAGAAGAACATAACATTATAAGTGCTGATTGTTACATGATACCAATTTTTACTTATGAAATGAGTGTACCCATATGTAAATAGGCCAATAAATATGTTATATTGTTCCAATTTTTTTTGCCAAATAATTCTTTTTAAAAATTTATTTATTTAAATTGAAGTTAGTTACCATACAGTGTAGTATTGGTTTCAGAAGTGGAACCCAGTGATTCATCACTTATATATATAACACCCAGTGCTCATCCCAACAAATGCCATCCTTAATGCCTATCACCCATTTAGTCCATCCCCTCATTCACCTCCCCTCCAGCAACCCTCAATTCGCTCTGTCTTTAACAGTCTGTTATGGTTTGTCTCCCTCTATTTATCTTGTTTTTCCTTCACTTCCCCTAAGTCCATGTGCTGTGTTTCTTAAATTTCACATATAAGTGAAATCATATGGTATTTGTCTTTCTCTGACTTATTTCACTTGGAATAAGACACTCTAGTTCCATCCATGTTGTTACAAATGGCAAGATTTCATTCTTCTTGATTGCCATGTAATATTCCATATCACTCATGCGCGCCTGCACACACCACACCACACCTTCCTTATCCATTTATCAGCTGATGGACATTTGGGCTCTTTCCATAATTTGGCTATTGTTGATAGCGCTGCTATAACATTGGGGTTCATGAACCCCATTGAATCAGCATTTTTCTATCCTTTGGATAAATACCTAGTAGGGTATAGCTGGATCATAGGGTGGTTCTACTTTTAATTTTTTGAGGAACCTCCATACTGTTTCCCAGAGTGACCACAAAAATTTGCATACCCACCAACAGTGCAAAAGGGTTGCCCTTTCTCCACATCCTCGCCAACCCCTGGTGTTTCCTAAGTTGTTAATTGTAGCCATTCTGACAGGTGTGACATGGTATCTCACTGTGGTCTTCATTAGAATTTCCCTGAGATGAGTGATGTTGAAACATCTTTTCATGTGTCTGTTAGCCATCTGGATGTCTTCTTTGGAAAAGTGTCTATACGTGTCTTCTGCCCATTTCTTCACTGGATTATTTGGTTTTGGGTGTTGAGTTTGCTAAGTTCTTTATAGATTTTGGATACTAACCCTTATCCGACATGTCATTTGCAAACCTTCTCCCATTCCATCGGTTGCCTTTTAGTTTTGTTGATTGTTTTCTTTGCTGTGCAGAAGCTTCTTATCTTGATGAGGTCCCAATAATTCATTCTTGCTTCTCTTTCTGTTGCCTCTGGAGACATGTTAAGTAAGAAGTTGCTGTGGCCTAGGTCAAAGAAGTTGCTGCCTGTGTTCTCCTGTAGGATTTGAATGGCTCCTATCTCACATTAATCCATTCTGGTCTTTAATCCATTCTGAATTTATTTTTGTGTACAGCATAAGAAAGTGGCCCAGTTTCATTCTTCTTCTTGTTGCTGTCCAGTTCTCCCAGCACCATTTGCTAAAGAGACTGTCTTTTTCCCATTGGATGTTCTTTCTTGCTTTGTCGAAGATTAGTTGGCCATATATTTGTGGCTCCATTTCTGGGTTCTCTATTCTAGTACATTGACCTATGTGTCTGTGTTTATGCCACTATCATACTGCCTTGACTACAGCTTTGTAATATAGCTTAAAGTTCAGAGTTACAATGCCTCCAGCTTTCCTTTTCTTTTTCAACATTATTTTGGCTATTTGGGGTCTTTTGTGCTTCCAAACAAATTTTAGGATTGTTCTAGCTCTATGAAGACTGCTGGTGTTATTTTGATAGGGATTGCACTAACTGTGTAGATTGCTTTGGGTAGTATCAACATTTTAACAATATGTGTTCTTCCAATCCATGAGCGTGGAATGTTTTTCTATTTCTTTGTGTCATCTTTAATTTCTTTAATAAACTTTCTATAGTTTTCAGTGTACAGATCTTTTACCTCTTTGGTTAGGTTTATTCCTAGGTATCTTATGGTTTTTGATGCAATTGTAAATGGGAACTATTGCTTGATTTCTCTTTCTGCTGCTTCATTATTGGTATATAGAAATGCAACCAATTTGATTGTTGATTTTATATGCTGTGACTATGCTGACTTAATGCAACAGTTCTAGCACTTTTTCAGTGGAATCTTTTGGGTTTTCCATGTAGAGTATTATGTCATCTGCAAAGGGTGAAAGTTTGACTTCTTTGTAAATTTATACTCTTTTTCTTTATTTTTGTTGTCTGACTGTTGATGCTAGGACTTCCAGTACTATGTTGAACAATAGTCGTGAGAGTGGAGATCCCTGTCATGTTCCTGACCTTAGGGAGAAAGCCTTTAGTTTTTCCCCAGTGAGGATGATATTAGCTGTGGGCCTTTCATACATGGCCTTTATGATGTTGAGGTATGTTCCTTCTATCCCTGCTTTCTTGGGGGGTTTTATCAATAAAGGATGCTGAATTTTAATATAATAATTTTTAGAAATAAATAATAAATAAATAATATATTCTTATTAATATATTCTTAATCTCAGGAAACAAAATAAAAATTGGTTATGTAGATGTGGAGAGCTCTGTATTTAATTTAAACTCTTTAAAAAAGTATATTACCAGTTTTGTTTCTATCCTTGGAAGTTCTAATTCAGTGTTAAATCAGATATATAATGGGACATACAGTATTCACACTAGGAGAATAAGACAAAGATCAAATAACCCACAAACTAGAAATACTGGCAATAATTTGCTTGGTTTTAAGACTCACACTTAAAAATCAGAGAGATGGTGGGGGCGCCTGGGTGGCTCAGTCAGTTGAGTGTCCAACTTCGGCTCAGGTCATGGTCTCACAGTTTATGGGGTTGAGCCCCACATGAGGCTCTCTGCTGTCAGCACAGAGCCTGCTCTGGATCCTCTGTCCCCCCTCTTCCTCTGCCCCTCCCCCACTTGTACTCATGTGCGTGTGCTCTCTCTCTCTCAAAAACAAATATAAACATCTAAAATAAAATAAAATAATATCTTAGAAAAACTGGAGAGATGGTAAGGTCCTGCCTAAAGTATATGAGCTTTGGGATCAGTTCTGGGTACATAACCCAGCTCTACCACTCACTATGCAACACTGGAAAAAGTACTTTGGAGCCTCAGTTCCCTCATCAGGGAAAACAGAGCTCTTGTCTTGGAAATGCATAATAGCATTTCATTATAACAATACATATGTAAGGGGCACCTGGGTAGCTCAGGTGGTTAAGCATCCAACTCTTGATATCAGCTCAGGTCATGATCTCATGGTTCGTGAGATTGAGCCCTACATTGGGCTGTGCGCTGACAGCATGGAGCCTGCTTGGGATTCTCCTTCTCCCTCTCTCTCTGCCTCTCCCCTCCTCACACGCTGTGTCTCTCTCAAAATATAAATAAAGTTAAAAATGCATAAGTTAGACCATGTACCTGCCACCTTATATAAGCAGATGTACTCCATAATTAATAGCTGTTTTTTTTTTTTAATGTTTATTTATTTATTTTTGAGAAAGAGAGAGAGAAAGCATGTGTGGGAGAGGGACAGAGAGAGGGAGACAGAGAGTCTCAAGCAGGCTTCGCTCTGTCAGAGAAGAGCCCAACACAGGGCTTGAACTCACAATCCGTGAGATCATGACCTGGGCTGAGAGTAAGAGTTAGATGCCTAATCAGCTGATCCACCCAGGCATCCCATTAGCTGTTCTTAATAGCTTCTGAAATAGATTTTGAAAAGGCAGAGCTATGATGTCTCTGTAAAGACTTATGGAAAAGGCATAAAAGTTTAAAATTACATATGATTAATATTTACTTATATTACTTTTTTCAAAGTAAGAAGGAAAAAAATTTAAAGGGTTAGTTCAAGTGAGAACCAGAGAAAATAGTCCTATTGATTTGGGGGCAATATGTCTTTTTCCTTTAGTAATGATATATGTAAAAGGTCTCACTCAAGGTTTTACATTTTCTACTGGGAGTAAAGGGATAAATGGAAAGAAGAGGAAGAAGGAAAAGAAAGAAGTGCAGTGGGATAGAGAAAAGACGGAAGAGGATAGAGAGAAGCTGGGAGAGGAGGAATAGGGGAGAAGGGAGGGTGTAAGGAAAGAAGTAGGGAGGAGGATAGAACTATGTTCCTGATTTGTATGTTTATTAAAATGGACATATAAATACACCCCCCAATACACATACACACTTTGCTGAGTAAAAGTTATTAATGAAGGTGTAACAGCTCTGCAATTTACTGACAGGTATTCTTAGTGGTCTTTGCCTTTTTCAAATATGATATAAACTCATTTCCAAGCTATCATGTATCTTTAAGTTTTCAGATTTGATTGCCAAATCTGATTGGTCTGTTCTCCATGTTTTATTATAAAGAGATATTGATACTTCTTGAATATTTCTCTTCCTTATTTACTGGTATGTATAATTACAGCTAAACTGCAACATAATGATTTATATACAACTTGGTGTCATTGGTTCAAGTTTACAATTTGCTTGGCACATAGTAATATTATTTTTGAAATTATTACTGCCTTTGATTTATTAATAAATACAATACCATTTTATAACAGTACTGTTTGTGGCTGAGGAAATAGGATCAGTAGCTATGCCATGTGTAACATACAGTATTTTGCTAAGATTTTTATTGCTGAAGTTAGATTTAGAGAATACTGTCTGGTCTATGGTACACCTGAATCCATATTATATCATACAAGGAGTCTGTGGTGTGTGCCAGGTAACCCTACTGACAGTCAAGAGAGGGTGTAATTTAATGAAACAAACAAGGACATAACTCTGTCACTTCAAAAGTTCACAAATAGCCAATTTAGGGTTGTACTTTTTTTTTTCTTTTCTTTTCTTTTCTTTTTTTTTTTTTTAAATTTTTTTTTTTAACGTTTATTCATTTTTGAGAGACAGAGACAGAGAGTGAGCAGGGGAGGGTCAGAGAGAGAGGGAGACACAGAATCTGAAGCAGGCTCCAGGCTCTGAGCCATCAGCCCAGAGCCCGACGCGGGGCTCGAACTCACAGACCGCGAGATGGTGACCTGGCTGAAGTCGGACGCTTAACTGACTGCGCCACCCAGGCGCCCCTTTTTTTTTCTTTTCTAAGGAAGAACAGCACCACTCTGGGTTGGATCGACTTTATTAGATTTTGTGTTTCCTCCTGCCTAATGTGCTGTTCCACTTTTGTAAGAACACATTCACTTGTCAAGTCCCTTCTTAAGAAAGGAGCCATGAAAGGTAACTTCCACTTCCATGAATACTTTAAAATGGCTTTAGCTGGCCCTTACACTTAATTAGATAGTTTTGCTGTTAATACAATTCTGGCTGGCAAACCATTTCCTACAGAATTGTGAAGATACTACTTCATTATATCCTAGAATCTGGTATTACTGATAAAACTTTTGAGGTTGGTGTGATTCTTATTATTTTGTAAGAAGACTTGTTTTCCTGCCTGAAAACCTTTTAGGATCTTCTCTTCATCCCTGGAATACTGAAATATCTTACAATGCCTTGCTGTGGATTTTGGGCTTTTCCCCATTCATTATATTAGGTATTTGGTGGGATCTTCCAATCCAAGACTCCTGGCTCTTTGGCTCTGGGAAATTCTCTTCTATCATTTCTTTAGGATCTCCTCTTTATTGCCTGTGTTCTTTTTCTGGAAATTACACTATCTGATATTAGGCCCCCTGGACTGAACCTTTGTATTGCTCTTCTTTTTTCAAACATTTCCCATCTTTTTGTTTTATTTTCCCAGAAATAACATAAAATTATCTCACTGTTCTCTTTTTGAATGTTTTATTTGGGAAATCACATTCTCTATTTCTTTTTCAGAGTACTTTATTTTACATAATGGATCTTGACTCTCTCTGAGGGTGCTGAGAGATTTTTTTTTTTTTTTAAGTTCTTTACTAATCTCTAGTTGTCTTGAGGGCCAGGTTATTTCCTTCCAATGGTGCAAAGTATTTTGTTTATCCTGGTCTTTCTTCTCTATGGAAGGATTTTTTTTTTGGTTTCCTTTATTTTTTATTTTAACCATATCACTATCAATCTAATCTTTTCTTTCTTTTTTTTAATATGAAATTTATTGTCAAATTGGTTTCCATACAACACCCAGTGCTCATCCCAACAGGTGCCCTCCTCAATGCCCATCATGCACTTTCCCCTCCCTCCCACCCCCATCAACCCTCAGTTTATTCTCAGTTTTTAAGAAGAGTCTCTTATGGTTTGGCTCCCTCCCTAACTTTTTTTTTTTAATACCTGGTGATACTCAACTGTCTATCCCAATTTATTTATTTTTTTAATTAAAAAAAATTTTTTAACGTTTATTCATTTTTTTGAGAGAGACAGAGCATGAGTGGGGGAGGGGCAGAGAGAGAAAGAGACACAGAATCTGAAGCAGGCTCCAGGCTCCAAGCTGTCAGCACAGCCTGACACGGGGCTCGAACCCACGGACTGTGAGATTATGACCTGAGCCGAAGTTGGATGCTTAACCGACCAAGCCACCTCAAGGTGCCCCTGTCCATCCCAATTTAAAAAGCACTAGAAGTGTGGGGAGTTTTTGCACATGGTGGGTGACTAGCAAAGTTTCTTTCTGGTAAGTGGAAGGGATCTGGTCATTACAATTTGAAACCCTTACATAACACAATATGGAGGGCTTTGTAATAAAGGTCCCAGAGTACACTCTTGTTGCCCAGTTCCCCCCAGGCAGTCTGTCTTTGTATTTGTTTATCTGAAATGACTGGCTGCCAGTCTTTCTACTCATGGCAGTGGGTTTTTCCTTTTATATACTTTTAAGCAATCCCCCTGCCTTTTTAAGCACCAAGGTATGCTCCTCCATGATTCTGCAAACTGCTGGACAGAACATCTCTTTCATTAGCTAAAGTTTCTTCCACGTATACTGGGCTTCCTTCATCATTAATACTCTATCTACATTCCAGCTTCTAGAAATGAGTTCATATATTCCATTTATTGCTAGGCCCCCTCCCATTCTTTTTATTTTTCATTTCAATGACATCTTGAGAGGGTGAGGAGCTAAAGACTTGTACTAAAACATACATAAAGTATATGTATGACCAGGAAACAACCTGGACACTTTAAAGTTCAATGGACTTGATTTTAAGATAATGAGACAAAATCACTTGAGAATTGTATCAATTATTATATCTAGGAAGAAATAAAATTTGAATACTATCTACTCTAGCTTCCCATGCCAAAGTCTTAGAATGCTATATATGACAAATAACCATACCTCCTGCATAAATGCAGGACTATTTTTGAATGACAAACTAGTTAAGAATATTTTGAAGTAGAGATGTAGACAGTTCCCATTTGGAGTACATGCATACTCAGATAAATTGCATGGCTATAAAATGTAAAAGACACAGAAATCACCTGAAAAAATAAAGATACTAAAAGATGAAACAAAAGTGTACTCTGATTACTGAGATCTAGAATCAAGGAATTTGAGCTGGAAGAGACCTCACAGGATAATGCAGTCCAATTATTTAATATTCCAGAAGTGAAGGGGCGCCTGGGTGGCGCAGTCGGTTAAGCGTCCGACTTCAACCAGGTCACGATCTCGCGGTCCGTGAGTTCGAGCCCCGCGTCAGGCTCTGGGCTGATGGCTCAGAGCCTGGAGCCTGTTTCCGATTCTGTGTCTCCCTCTCTCTCTGCCCCTCCCCCATTCATGCTCTGTCTCTCTCTGTCCCCCAAAAATAAATAAACATTGAAAAAAAAATTATTCCAGAAGTGAAAATAAAAATTGAGATATATGGAGAACAAACTGAGGGTTACTGAAGGGGTTGTGGGAGGGGGGATGGGCTAAATGGGTAAGGGGCACTGAGGAATCTACTCTTGAAATCATTGTTGCACTATATGCTAACTAATTTGGATGTAAATTTAAAAAAATAAAAAATAAAATAAAATAAAACCTGTGTGAGTTTCAGTGTGTAGAGCCAGTAAGTGCCCTTTGCTAAACCAAAAGAAACAACTACTCATCTTTAAAATGATCAAAGCTTAGTGCGGAATATAATAAAGTCTTTTCAACACTAAAGAGAGTTTTGATCAGGTTCAAACTCTGTAAGAACTGAGCTAACATAAAGTAACTGAAATGCCCAAATGATATTCATACTTACTCATTACCCCAGTCCAGGCGCACGGTGATATGCCGCTTAACCTCCCGCACCTGATCCTGAGTGAGGTGACCAGACAGTAGCTGCCTTCGAAGGTCAATAAGTTCGTTCATCACATGGCGTAGCTTGTAGAAAAGATCTACTTTGTGTTTCTGAAAGGGCATTTTTGGTTTTGGGTGACATGAAAAAGGGATAGAGAAAAAGAATGAAAAAAGAAAGAGAAATAGTTAAACTATGAAGTGTTCATTTCTCTGAATCTCTAAAAAAGGCAATGTAAAGAGGAGCATATTTAAGAATCTTAAAACAAAGTACTTAGTTCCTACTGTCTAAACATCTCTATATAGATAACATCTAACAAGTAATACAATTCATCTGGATCATGCAAAATACCATTTATCTCTACTCCATTCTGGACAATTCATTTTCCAGTAAATCAGAGTTACTAAACTTAATCAGAACACAAAGTTAGACTCATAGGAGTCTACAGCTGATTTCCCTGTCAGAAATTACTATGTATGTAACATCTCTGGTTTCTCTAGGAGGGATACTCAAGTTGGGGAAGGGAAGAGAGAATCACTTGTCCTACTTTGAAGGAACTAAGGTTCCAATAAAAAGCCACAATCTCTGGAGCAATATTCACTCCAGGTTTCCAGGCCTCATCTAGTTTTAATTAGCTTTTGTAAACAATATGCATCCCTAGTGTCAAAGATATGAACTCTTTTCAGTTTAATAAAAAATGTCACCTTTTTAAGAGTTAAATGGAAACATCTTAATGAACTTAATTATGGACATGATAGGGCTTTTAACAGATAAAAAGTGTAAATGCCATGACAGTAGATACTTGATGAAAAAGATTTACTTAAGAATATAGATTTAAAAACTAAAGTCTTATTTGCTCACAAGTGCAATCCTGGTTTGGAAATTTTTAGGTTTCTCTTTCGGTTATAGAGAAGCATGATTCTATATGATAATTAAAACTCTTGGAATGTAACTTTTCTATAAAGAATGCTTTTTAAAGTCAGATCAACCTGTACTATAGGGTTAGGAAAGCCTCTATCTAGAATTTCCTCTAAAAAGACACTTGCCAAAATAAGCTTGATTAAAGTTAACTATAAATAAAATTAATAATAAAGTAAATGACAAACCAGCAGAATCAGCTAATATTCATGGCAATGATCTTATGATTAAAATGTTCAAGACCTCATGCTACTTAGAATTCATCTAATGGAGCATTAGACTTTTAAAATCCATCTCACAGAGAAACTATTTTTTTTAATGTTTATTTATTTTTGAGAGAGGGACTGAGTGCAAGCAGGGGAGGGGCAGTGAAAGAGGGAGACACAGAATCTGAAGCAGGCTCCAGGCTCTGAGCTGTCAGCACAGAGCTCAGTGTGGGGGTTGAACTCATGAACCACGAGATCATGACCTGAGCTGAAGTCAGACGCTTAACTGACTGAGCCACTCAGGCGCCCCTCACAGGCAAAGTATTTTTAAATAGAAGACCTTAGGAATCATGCACTCTAACTACATCATTGCTAATAGCATGAGA
This sequence comes from Prionailurus bengalensis, assembly GCF_016509475.1. Lineage (NCBI taxonomy): Eukaryota > Metazoa > Chordata > Mammalia > Carnivora > Felidae > Prionailurus > Prionailurus bengalensis. Next base: position 20,123,669 of record NC_057348.1, on the reverse strand, counting down.
TCCTTTTTCACTCAATGTTTATACAAAGAAAAGTTAAGTACCTTGATGGCACACAATGCTGGCAGAATGAACTTAAAAATCCTTGTCAGTTCATATAAAAAGGCCTAAGAATATTATATCATTTAGAATATTGAGATCTTAAGGTAAGCAAAAAAGGCAATGTGGTGTCTCCTTCCAGCATATTCATTTATTTTTGATAAAATAGGGCCACCAAAGTTTAAAATAGAAAATTAGATTATTTTCCCATCAAACCATACCCAATAATCCACTGCATACATACAGACAAGCATTTATTCAATCACTTGATTACAAACGCTTATGAAGCACCTGATGAATGCTATCACTATGTTGTGATCAAAAGTCCCCACCCTACTCTTAAAAATTGAGAATAAACTGAGGGTTGATGGGGGGTGGGAGGGAGGGGAAAGTGGGTGATGGGCATTGAGGAGGGCACCTGTTGTGATGAGCACTGGGTGTTGTATGGTAACCAATATGACAATAAATTTCATATAAAAAAAAAGTCCCTACTCTTGTGGCTTCATTCTAGAGAGCAGAGACAGACTGCAGACAAATAAATAATGGTAGTGATAAGTTCTAAAAATAAAATTATAGCAGAGTAGAAATAGTGGGTGGCAAAGGCAAATAGTAGAAATAGTTGGCTGGGGAGCGGGGGAAGGTAATACTTCAGGTAGGGTGGGCTTCTTTGGGAGCTGAACTTTAACTAGAAACCTGAATGAAACAAGGTGATAGCATTTGGGAAAACTGAGGAAGTTCAAATTTAAAACAAATTGAAAACAAAACTGGGGAAGTTTTAGAGGCATAAAAAGCAGCAAGAACAAATGCCTTGATGTGGAAGTGGACTTGGCATGTTCAGAGAGAACAGAGAGGTCAGTGTACCTTCAGCAAAGTGAACAAGGGGGGAGAGTGGTGATGATGCAGTCAGAGAAGTACCAGAGACCAGATCAGGCAGGGCTTTGGTAAGCCATGTTAAAGGGTTTGGCTTTTATTCCAAGCAAGATGGAATGCCACTGAAGATAGGGAGAAGAATGATGTGATAGGATTAAGGCTTGAAAGCATCACTCTGAGTGCTGCTGAGAATAAACCACGAAAAGCCAAAAAGGAAGGCAGGGGTTCCAGTCAGCAGGCTATTTATTACAACAATCCACAGGATTACAGTTGACTAGACAAAGGTAAGAAGCATAATGTAAAACTTTTAGGGCTTGGGGTTTTGACATGTTTTGTAGGTTAAAGCTGTCAGGATCTGTGGATATATCAGATGTGGGATATGAGTGGAGTCAAGGATTTCTCTTTTTCTTGGCCTGGGAAGCATGACTGGAGGAGGGAAACAATGTTCAATTTTAACATGCTAGGTTTGACATTGAATTCTAGTATTTAGAGGTCATCTAGAGGAGTATCTAGCACAGGAAACAAAGAAGGAGAAAGGAGTGAAATGAGAGGAAAAGTAGGAGTGTACTGAATACAGGGTTTTAATGAGGACTTTGTCAAATGCACTGACTGAGAGGTTAAATAAAATACAGACTGAGAGTTAGCCACTGCATTTGGGTTTGTGGTGGCCATCACTGATTCCTATAAGGGCAGTTTTGATGAAATTGTTGGAGTGAATTCAAGAGTAATGGGAGAGAAGAAAAATGGGAACAGAACACAGACAACTCTTGTAGAATTTTCAGTAATTGGAAGCAGAGAAATAAGATAGTAGAATAATGCTGTGTAATCAGGGGAGGGGTTTTTTTCAATGAAACAAAATTTCAGGATACTCGTATGCTGAAGGGAACGATACAGTAAAAAGAAAAAAATTTGATGATGCAGATATTAAGTCTTTGAGTAGCCAAGAAGAGATGGGTCCCCAAGAAGGGAAGCTCTGCTTAGGCTAGATATTCCATATATTGTCACAGAGGAAAAGCATAGAATACGGATAATGACAAAGGCATTTGGGAGATTTGGTGACAGGAAAACTAAATTTTTCCTCCAGGTGCTTTATTCTCAAGGAAAAAAAGAAGCAAGGTCATCAGCCGAGAGTGACTAGGGTGGGAGGGAGTGTTAGAGATTTCAGAATAGGGAAAAAGTTGTAAAAGTTCCACAGAGAGTGGTAACACAACCTTGACAAGAGGTAGAGAGTTCGACTGTCAGACGATTTTGAGTTTTGTGAACACTAATTAAAAGTGTGGTTGTGTGTGTTTTTTAAGCCAAGGGTAATGATGTATATTGAAGCTGAAATATCATGTATGTAAGTATGTATGTATCACATATATGTATGTGTATGCATGTATATTTACGCACACACATATACACACATACAGTGTTTATGCAACACATACACGCACGCATATATATACAATATCAATGCAAAAATATACTAATATACTCCTTTAAGGCATTAAACAGTCATTTATTAAGAGTTTCTAACAGACCATACTGTCCAAAGATGACTACAATACTCCCATCCCAAGTACTATTCTGCAAAAATGTGACCTTCACATGCGTCCAGTATGAGATAGAGTCTGTTTCTTCACACCTTTGAATCTAGGAAGGCACTGAGACTGCTCTGATCAACTGAACACAACAGCAGGAAGCTAAAGCTAGTTCTAGAAGCTGCCCTTAACTTGTCCAGCAGCTTCAGCTTCCTGTCTCTTGGAATATATGCTCCTTCTGGAAGGTTCCCTCTTAGAATCCAGCTGTCATGCTGTTAAAAGCCCAAGCTGCATGGAAAGGCCACAAGGAGACACTCCATTAAGCAGTCCCACTGTGTGAGTGAGCCAACTTAGTTGCTATCCCTAGCCCAGGAGAACTTTCAGGAGATTACAGCCCCTACCAAAATCTGACTGCAACATGAGAAACTCTCTGTGAAAACCACCCAACTGAGCTCACTCTATCCAGAGAAGAATGAAATATAATAAACAGTTGCTTTAAGCCACTAAGACTTGGAGTAGTTTGTTATGCAGATAATTGGAAAAACTGTACAGTATTTTCTCCAACTACAAAATCAGTTGTTTCTAATTATATGAAGCCAGGAATGCTAACTCTGCACTAAGAATGAAACGGGTCACATCATCAGAAAGCAGAACTATTATTACAATCAATGTGATGCTAATTTCTTTCTCCAGGCCAACCCAACGAGCTCTGTGACCAGAGCTCCTAGCACTAGAGGCTGCTCCACTAGCACTGCTCTGACACCACACTGCACTCTTGGGTTTGCTGGCAGAAAACATACACCATTCAAGGTGAGCAATCTTGAGTGACTGGCCACAGAGTACAAAATTTACCTAGGATCACTTGACACCACAGGACAGTTGAATGTTTCACTTTGGCTGAACGATGCTTTTCTACTGAGACTCCTGCTCCTCAGTAGATTAAAATAACAGTACAATTAGGTTGGTGGTAAGTTTTAGCTTTCCTGCATAATCATCCCTAGTTCCTGTCAAGGCTAAAATAAATGCAGGAGAATTTTTTTAAAGGGCGCGGAGAGTTAAGATGGCAGAGTAGTATGGAGACCCTGAGCTTGTCTTGCCCCTGAAATGCAGCTATATTAGCATAAAACCATTTTGAACACCTAGGAAATCGATCTGAGGATTAACGCAACAATCTACATAATTTGAGCCAGAGAACTTGGCAGGTACATAGTGCAGAGAGGTAAACTGAAGGAGAGAAAAGCCATGGAGCCATGGAGGGTAGGGAACCTTTTTTGTGGAGAGGACAGAGAAAGAGAAAGGGAGACAGTGCAGCACGTTGGATCACACAAGAAAAGTACTACCCCCAAAAGAAGCTGGAGAGAAAGAGTGAAAACACAGGGGACTAGACAAGAAATCTGTTCCCCAAAACCATTGACAAAGAGAAAGGAGAGGGTTTTAACATCGCCAGGATTCTATAAACAGTGGAGCAAAGAATCTAAAGGTCCAGAGTTCAGTGCCTGGTGGTACTCTGGTGAAGAAGTAGAGCAAACTCCCATGATTAGTCAGTGTGGTCTGAGGGGTCTGTGTACCACACAGGGAGAAGCAGTTCCCCAGCTTGGAGTGCATTTGGTAGAGGCCATATGGTTTCTCCACAGGCAAAAGTCCTGGCAGACCATGGAGAGCTGCCACATTTACCGATATTGGAACAAAGACACCAGAATACAGCAAAACTTGGTGCCAGTTGTGTGTTCTGATTTACCATAAACTCTGAGCCTCTGCTGCTGCACAACATTTTCAGGGACAAGCCAGGACTTGCCATTGCTGGGCAAAACCCTCCTCCAGAGAATAAGCACGGGTCCAAAGCCGCAGGGGTCTCTGAAGTGTTGGGTTTTGAAACACAGCCCCATCTGAGATAAAAATCTAGAGCGAAGTAACACCTGGCAGCCAGACAGCTTGGACACAGACAGGGTAAAGGTGGGGACCTGACGGAAGCCTGAGATAAAGGAGGGGTGCTTGATAGTGTGTCTGTGAGGGCACAAAATTTCCAAGCCAGAGACTAGAGAGCTGGGTGAAGCCACTTTTACCTCATGGATAGACCACAGTGAGTTAAGAAGCACCACCAAGTGGCGAACAGAGCCACTACACCAAGCTCCATGCTCCTGTGCCCTCCAGACACATCCCCCAGAAGACCAGCACAAATCCCTTCCACCTGCTTACTCTACGGACTAAAGCGTGCTCCAAAGTATAAGTTCTAAGGGAACAGGATGCAGCTTCATTTGGATTTCATTCTGTTTGCTTGTTCATTTTCTTTGCTTCTGTTTTTCTTACATTGTTTTTTCTTTCTTCTTTCTTGGACGCAGAAACAACAAAAATTTTTTTTAATTTCTTAAAATTTCTGTTGGGAAGACGGCGGCATAGGAAGACGCTGGGCTCACCACATCCTGTGGATCACTTAGATTCCACCCACACCTGCCTAAATAACCCAGAAGACTAGCAGAATGGATTTTCTGGAGCCAAGTGTAGACAGGAGGCCCACGGAAGAGGGTAGGAAGGGCGGAGAGGTGGTGCGCGCTGCACGGACTAGTGGGAGGGAGCCAGGGCAGAGGGGCAGCCCGCCGGCAAAGCAGAGCCCCCGAGTCTGGCTTGCAAAAGCGGAGGGGCCGGACGGAGTGTGTTCCGACAGCAAGCGGGACTTAACATCTGGAAGGTTATAAGTTAACAGCTCTGCTCGGAGAGCGTGAGGGCTGGAAGAGAACAGGAGGGAGTGTTGTTGAGCCCCGGACGATGGAGCTCAGCCTGGAGGGGAACAAAGGCGCTTGCCAGCGCCATCTCCCTCGCCCAGCCCCCAGCCAAATCCCAAAGGGAACCAGTTCCCATCATGGAACTTGCTTGCACCGCGCAAACCCCAACGCTGTGCTTCTGTGGATCCATCCCTCCGGCGGGTCTGACTCAATCCTGGTGCCGCAGGGCCCCTCATGAAGCAGATCTCCGAAGGAAAAGAGAGCTGAGCCTGGCCCTCCTGATCCTGTGCACCTTGCCGATCCACCCCAGCTAATACGCCAGATCCCCAGCACCACAAGCCCGGCGGTGTGCAAGTAGCCCAGACGGGCCACGCCACCCCACAGTGAATCCCGCCCCTAGGAGAGGGGAAGAGAAGGTGCACACCAGTCTGACTGTAGACCCAGGGTGGGCTGGGGGCAGAGAGCAGGTCTGACTGCGGCCCCGACCACCAATGCAAGTTATTCAAGACAGCACAGGGGAAGTGCCCTGCAGTTCCGCACCACTCCAGGGACTATCCAAAATGACGAAGCGGAAGAATTCCCCTCAAAAAAACCTCCAGGAAATAACAACAGCTAACAAACTGATCAAAAACGATTTAAACAATATAACAGAAAGTGAATTTAGAATAATAGTCATAAAATTAATCGCTGGGCTTGAAAACAGTAAAAAGGACAGCAGAGAATCTACTGCTACAGAGATCAAGGGATTAAGGAACAGCCAGGAGGAGCTAAAAAATGCTATTAATGAGCTGCAAAATAAAATGGAGACGACCACAGCTCAGATTGAAGAGGCAGAGGAGAGGATAGGTGAACTAGAAGATAAAATTATGGAAAAAGAAGAAGCTGAGAAAAAGAGAGATAAAAAAATCCAGGAGTATGAGGGGAAAATTAGAGAACTAAGTGATGCACTGAAGAGAAATAATCTATGCATAATTGGTATTCCAGAAGAGGAAGAGAGAGGGAAAGGTGATGAAGGTGCACTTGAAGAAATAATAGCTGAGAACCTCCCTAATCTGGGGAAGGAAAAAGGCACTGAAATCCAAGAGGCACAGAGAACTCCCTTCAGACGCAACTTGAATCGATCTTCTGCATGACATATCATAGTCAAACTGGCAAAATACGAGGATAAAGAGAAAATTCTGAAAGCAGCCAGGGATAAACGTGCTCTAACATACAAAGGGAGACTGATAAGACTCGTGACGGATCTCTCTACTGAAACTTGGCAGGCCAGAAAGGAATGGCAGGAAAACTTCAGTGTGATGAACAGAAAAAATATGCAGCCAAGAATCCTCTATCCAGCAAATCTGTCATTTAGAATAGAAGGAGAGACAAAGGTCTTCCAAAACAAACAAAAACTGAAGGAATTCATCACCACTAAACCAGCCCTACAAGAAATCCTAAGGGGGATCCTGTGAGAAAGTACCACAGACATCGCTACAAGCATGAAACCTACAGACATCACAATGACTCTAAACCCATATTTTTCTATAATAACACTGAATGTAAATGGACTAAATGCGCCAACCAAAAGACATAGGGTATCAGAATGGATAAAAAAACAAGACCCATCTAATGTTGTCTACAAGAGACTCATTTTAGACCTGAAGACACTTTCAGATTGAAAGTGAGGGGATGGAGAACTATTTATCATGCTACTGGAAGCCAAAAGAAAGCTGGAGTAGCCATACTTATATCAGACAAACTAGACTTTAAATTAAAGGTTGTAACAAGAGATGAAGAAGGGCATTATATAATAATTACTGGGTCTATCCATCAAGAAGAACTAACAATTATAAATGTCTATGTGCCAAATACGGGAGCCACCAAATATATAAAACAATTACAAACATAAGCAACCTTATTGATAAGAAGGTGGTAATTGCAGGGGACTTTAATACCCTACTTACAACAATGGATAGATCATCTAGACACATGGTCAATAAAGAAACAAATAAAGAAACAATGACACATTGGATCAGATGGACTTGACAGATATATTTAGAACTCTGCATCCCAAAGCAACAGAATATACTTTCTTCTCCAGTGCACATGCAACATTCTCCAAGATAGATTACATATGGGTCACAAAACGTCCCTTCATAAGTATACAAGAATTGCGATCATACCATGCATACTTTCGGACCACAATGTGATGAAGCTTGAAATCAACCACAGGAAAAAGTCTGGAAAACCTCCAAAAGCATGGAGGTTAAAGAACACCCTACTAAAGAATGAGTGGGTCAACCAGGCAATTAGAGAAGAAATTTAAAAATATATGGAAACAAATGATAATGAAAATACAACAATCCAAATGCTTTGGGATGCAGCAAAGGCAGTCTTGAGAGGAAAATACATTGTAATCCAGGCCTATCGCAAGAAACAAGAAAAATTCCAAATACAAAATCTAACAGCACACCTAAAGGAAATAGAAGCAGAAAAGCAAAGCCACCCCAAACCCAGCAGAATAAGAGAAATAATAAAGGTCAGAGCAGAAAGAAACAATATAGAATCTAAAAAAACTGTAGAGCAGATCAATGAAATCAAGAGTTGGTTTTTTGAAAAAAAAAAAAAAAAACAAAAAAAAAACCTGAAAAACGTCTAGCCAGGCTTCTCAAAGAGAAAAGGGAGATGACCCAAATAGATAAAATTATGAATGAAAATGGAATTATTACAAACAATCCCTCAGAAATACAAGCAATTATCAGGGAACACTATGAAAAATTATATGCCCACAACTGGACAATCTGGAAGAAATGGACAAATTCCTAAACACCCACACACGTCCAAAACTCAAACAGGAGGAAATAGAAAACTTGAACATAACCATAACCAGTGAAGAAATTGAATCAGTTATCAAAAATCTCCCCAAGATGGGAAGGTGGGGAGGGTGGGTGATGGGTATTGAGGAGGGCACCTTTTGGGATGAGCACTGGGTGTTGTATGGAAACCAATTTGACAGTAAATTTCATATATTAAAAAAAAAATCTCCCCAAAAGTAAGAGTCCAGGACCAGATGGCTTCCCTAGGGAATTCTACCAGACATTTAAAGCAGAGATAATACCTATCCTTCTCAAGCTATTCCAGAAAATATAAACGGAAAGAAAACTTCCAGACTCATTCTATGAAGCCAGTATTACTTTGATTCCTAAACCAGACAGAGACCCAGTAAAAAAAGAAAACTGCAGGCCAATAGCTCTGATGAATATGGATGCAAAAACTCTCCATAAGATACTAGCAAATCGAATTCAACAGCTTATAAAAAGAATTATTCACCATGATCAAGTGGGATTCATTCCTGGGATGCAGGGCTGGTTCAACATTCGCAAATCAATCAACGTGATACATCACTTTAATAAAAGATAAGAACCGTATGATCCTGGCAATCGATGAGAAAAAGCATTTGACAAAATTCAGCATCCTTTCTTAATAAAAACCCTCGAGAAAGTCGGGATAGAAGGAACATACTTAAACATCATAAAAGCCATTTATGAAAAGCCCACAGCTAATATCATCCTCAATGGGGAAAAACTGAGAGCTTTCCCCCTGAGATCAGGAACATGGCAGGGATGTCCACTCTCACCGCTGTTGTTTAACATAGTGTTGGAAGTGCTAGCATCAGCAATCAGACAACAAAAGGAAATCAAAGGCATCAAAATTGGCAAAGATGAAGTCAAGCTTTCTTTCACTTTTTGCAGATGACATAATATCCCAATAGACTCCACCAAAATTCTGCTAGAACTGATACATGAATTCAGCAAAGTCGCAGAATATAAAATCAATGTACAGAAATCAGTTGCATTCTTATACACTAATAATGAAGCAACAGAAAGACAAATAAAGAAACTGATCCCATTCACAATTGCACCAAGAAGCATAAAATACCTAGGAATAAATCTAACTAAAGATGTAAAAGATCTGTCTACTGGAAACTATAGAAAGCTTATGAAGGAAATGGAAGAAGATATAAAGAAATGGAAAACCATTCCGTGCTCATGGGTTGGAAGAATAAATGTTGTTAAAATGTCAATACTACCCAAAGCTATCTACACATTCAATGCAATCCCAATCAAAATTGCACCAGCATTCTTCTCAAAGCTAGAACAAGCAACCCTAAAATTCATATGGAACCACAAAAGGCCCCGAATAGCCAAAGGAATTTTGAAGAAGAAGACCAAAGCAAGAGGCATCACAATCCCAGACTTTAGCCTCTACTACAAAGCTGTAATCCTCAAGACAGCATGGTATTGGCACAAAAACAGACACATAGACCAATGGAATAGAATAGAAACCCCAGAACTAGAACCACAAACGTATGGCCAACTAATCTTTGACAAAGCAGGAAAGAATATCCAGTAGAAAAAGGACAGTCTCTTTAACAAATGGTGCTGGGAGAACTGGACAGCAACATGCAGAAGGTTGAAACTAGACCACTTTCTCACACCATTCACAAAAATAAACTCAAAATGGATGAAGGACCTGAATGTGAGACAGGAAAGCATCAAAACCCTAGAGGAGAAAACAGGAAAAGACCACTCTGACCTCAGCCACAGCAATTTCTTACTTGTCACATCCACAAAGGCAAGGGAATTAAAAGCAAAAATGAACTATTGAGACCTCATGAAGACAAAAAGCTTCTGCACAGCAAAGGAAACAATCAACATAACTAAAAGGTAACCAACACAATGGGAAAAGGTATTTGCAAATGACATATCAGACAAAGGGCTAGTATCCAAAATCTATAAAGAGCTCACCAAACTCCACACCCGAAAAGCAAATAATCCAGTGAAGAAATGGGCAGAAAACATGAATAGACACTTCTCTAAAGAAGACATCCGGATGACCAACAGGCACATGAAAAGATGCTCAACATCGCTCCTCATCAGGGCAATACAGATCAAAACTACACTGAGATATCACCTCACACCAGTCAGAGTGGCTAAAATGAACAAATCAGGAGACTATAGAGGCTGGCAAGGATGTGGAGAAACGGGAACCCTCTTGCACTGTTGGTGGGAATGCAAACTGGTGCAGCCACTCTGGAAAACAGTGTGGAGGTTCCTCAAAAAATTAAAAATAAACCTACCCTATGACCCAGAAATAGCACTGCTAGGAATTTACCCAAGAGATACAGGAGTGCTGATGCATAGGGGCACTTGTATCCCAATGTTTATAGCAGTAGTTTCAACAACAGCCAAATTACAGAAAGAGCCTAAATGTCCATCAACTGATGAATGGGTAATGAAATTGTGGTTTATGTACACAATGGAATACTATGCAGCAGTGAGAAAGAATGAAATATGGCCTTTTGTTGCAACGTGGATGGAACTGGAGAGTGTTATGCTAAGCGAAATAAGTGATGCAGAGAAAGACAGATACCTTATTTTTTCACTCTTATGTAGGTCCCGAGAAACTTAACAGAAGACCAGAGGGAAGGGGAAGGGGTAAATAAAAAGTTACACAGAGGGAACGAAGGAAACCATAAGACACTCGTAAAAACTGAGGACAAACTGAGGGTTGATGGTGGGTGGGAGGGAGGGGAAAGTGGGTGATGGGCATTGAAGATGGCACCCGTTGGGATGAGCACTGGGTGTTGTATGGAAATCAATTTGACAATAAATTTCATATTGAAAAAATTGTCCTTTTATGTGAGAGAAATAAAAATGAAGGGAACAATAAAAACAATAAAAATAATTTTCTTAAATTTTTCCTACTATATTTTTTACCTTATTGAAAAATTTCAAATTCTGTTTTACTTCAACCATTTCAGTTTATTTCATTGTATTCATTTTTTCAACTTTTCAAACGTTTTCCTTCCCCTCCTTTCTTCTCTAATCTATCAAGCCCCTTTCAACACCCAGACCAAAACACACCTAGGATCTAGCATCCTTTATTTGACTTTGTGTGTGTGTGTGTTGTTTTTAATTGTTTAATTTTAATTTTTTAATTTTAATTATTTTTAACCTCATTCATTCTTTTTCTTCTTCAAAATGATGAAACAAAGGAATTCACCCCAAAAGAAAGAGCAGGAAGAAACAACAGCCAGGGACTTAATCAACACAGATACAAGCAAGATGTCTGAACCAGAATTTAAAATCACGATAATAAGAATACTAGCTGGGGTCGAAAATAGATTAGAATTCCTTTCTGCAGAGATAAAAGAAGTAAAAGCTAGTCAGGATGAAGTAAAAAATGCTATAACTGAGCTGCAATCTCTAATGGATGCCGTGGTGGCAAGGATGGATGAGGCACAGCAGAGAATTAGCGATGTAGAGGACAAACTTATGGAGAATAATGAAGTAGAAAAAAAAGAGGGAGACTAAGGCAAAAGAGCACGATTTAAGAATTAGAGAAATCAGTGACTCATTAAAAAGGAACAACATCAGAATCATAGGGGTCCCAGAAGAGGAAGAGAGAGAAAAAGGGGTAGAGGGGTTATGTGAGCAAATCATAGCAGGAAACTTTCCTGACCTGGGGAAAGACACAGACATCAAAATCCAGGAAGCAAAGAGGACTCCATTTAGATTCAACAAAAGCTGACCATCAAAAGGTATATCATAGTCAAATTCACAAAATACTCAGGCAAGGAAAGAATCATTAAAGCAGCAAGTGAAAAAGAATTCCTTAACTTACAAGGGAAGACAGATCAGGTTTGCAGCAGACCTACCAACAGAAACATGGCAGGCCAGAAAGGAGTGGCAGGATATATTCAATGTGCTGAATTAGAAAAATTTGCAGCCAAGAATTCTTTATCCACCAAGGCTCTCTTCAAAATAGAAGAAGAGATTAAAAGTTTCCCAGACAAACAAAAATTAAAGGAGTTTGTGACCACTAAACCAGCCTTGCAAGAAACTTTAAAGGGGACTCTCTCAGGCGAGAAAAGATTTTAAAAATTAAATAAATAATAATAATACATACATACATACATACATACAAACAAAAAGCAATAAACACTAGAAACACCAAGAGAACACCACCAGAAACTCCAACTCTACAAGAAAAGCAATGGCAATAAATTCCTATCTTTCAATACTCATTCTAAACATCAATGGACTAAATGTTCCAATCAACTACAACGGACTAAATGCTCCAAATCAAATCAATACTTCATAATAAAAGTAAGGGGATAGAGAACCATCTATCATGTTAATGGTCAACAAAAGAAAGCCGGAGTAGCCATACTTCTATCAGACAGTCTGGAGTTTAAAATAAAGACTGTGTAAAGAGATGAAGAAGGGCATTATATCATAATTAAGGGGTCTATCCACCAAGAAGACCTAAAAATTTTAAACATTTATGCTCCAAATGTGTGAAAACCCAAATATATAAATTAATCACAAACATAATGAAACTCATTGATAATAATACCATAATAGTAGGGGACTTCAACACCCCACCTACAACAATGGGCAGATCATCTAACCAGAAAATCAACAAGGAAACAATGGCTTTGAAAGACACATTGGACCAGATGGACTTAACAGATATATTCAGAACATTTCAACCTAAAGTAGCGAAATATACATTCTTCCTCAGTGCACATGGAACTTTCTCCAGAATAGACCACATACCTGGACACAAGTCAGCCCTCAGCAAGTATAAAAAGATCGACATCATACCATGCATATTTTCAGATCACACTATGAAACTCGAAATCAACCACAAGAAAAAATTTGGAAAGGTAACAAATACTTGGGAGACTAAAGTACATCCTATTAAAGAATGAACAGGCCAACCAAGAAGTTAAGGAGGAAGTTAAAAAGTACATGGAAGCCTATGAAAAGGATAACACCACAGCCCAAAACCTCTGGGACACAGCAAAGGCAGTCATAAAACGAAAGTATATAGCAATCCAGGCCTTCCTAAAGAAGGAGGAAAGGTCTCAGATACACAACCTAACCTTACACCTTAAAGAGCTGGCAAAAGAACAAAATAAAACCCCAAACCAGCAGAAGACAGGAAATAATAAAGATTAGAGCAGAAACCAATGTTATTGAAACCACACCAAACCAAACCAAACCAAACAAAAAACAAAACAAAATTAAAAAAACACTAGAACATAGAACAGATCAATGAAACCAGAAGCTGGTTCTTTGAAAGAATTAACAAAATTGATAAGCCACTATCCAGGTTGATCAAAAAGTAAGAGAAAAGGACCCAAATAAATAAAATCAAGAATGAAAGAGGAGAGATAACAACCAATACAGCAAAAATAAAAACAATAATAAGAGAATGTTATAACCAATTATATGTCAATAAAATGGGTAATCTGGAAGAAATGAACAAATGCCTAGAAACATATGCACTACCAAACCTGAAACAGGAAGAAACAGAAAATTTGAACAGATCCATAACCAGTAAAGAAATTGAATTAGTAATCAAAAGTCTCCCTAAAAACAAGAGTCCAGGGCCAGATGGCTTCCCAGGGTAATTGTACCAAACATTTAAGGAAGAGTTGACACCTATTCTCCTGAGGCTGTTCCAAAACATAGAAATGGAAGGAAAACTTCCAAACTCTTTCTATGAAGCCACCATTACCTTGATTCCAAAACCATACAGAGACCCCACTAAAAAGGAGAAATATACACCAATTTCCCTGATGAACATGGATGCAAAAATCCTCACAAGATATTAGCCAACAGGATCCAACAATACATTAAAAAAAATTATTCACCACGACCAAGTGGGATTTATACGTGGGATGTAGGGCTGGTTCAATATCCACAAAACAATCAATGTAATTCATCACATTAATAAAAGAAAGGACAAGAACCACATGATCCTCTCAATAGATGCAGAGAAAGCATTTGACAAAACACATTATCCTTTCTTGATAAAAACCCTCAAGAAAGTAGGGACAGAAGGAGCATACCTCAAGATCATAAAAGTCACATATGAAAGACCTAGTGCTAATATACTCAATGGGGAAAACTGAGAGCATTCCCCTAAGGTCAGGAACAAGACAGGGATGTCCACTATCACCACTGTTATTCAACATAGTATTGGAAGACTTAGCCTCAACAACCAGACAACACAAAGAAACAAAAGACATTCAAATCTTCCAGGAGGAGGTCAAACTCCCCTCTTCACAGTTGACAGGATATGCTATAGGAAAAACCCAAAAAATTACACAAAAAACTGCTAGAACTGATCCATGAATTCAGCAAAGTCACAGGATATAAAATCAAGGCACAGAAATCAGTTGCATTCCTACACACCAACAATGAAGCAACAGAAAGAGAAATCAAGGAATCGATCCCATGTACAGTTGCACAAAAAACCATAAAATACCTAGGAATAAATCTAACTAAAGAGGTGAAAAATCTATACATTGAAAATGATAGAAAGCTTATGAAGGAAATTGAAGAAGATACAAAAAAACTGAAAAAGATTCCATGTTCCTGGATAGGAAGAACAAATATTGTTAAAATGCCAATAGTACCCAAAGCAATCTACATATTTAATGCAATACCTATCAAAATAACACCAGCATTCTTCACAGAGCTAGAACAACCCTACTTTGTATGTAACGAGAAAAGACCCCAAATAGTGAAGGCAATCTCGAAAAAGAAAACCAAAACCATCACAATCCTGGACTTCAAGATGTATTACAAAGCGGTATCATCAAGACAGTATGGTACTGGCACAAAAACAGACATTCAGATCAATGGAACAGAATAGAGAACCCAGAAATGGACCCACACACATATGGCAAACTCATCTCTGACAAAGCAGGAAAGAATATCCAGTGGAATAAAGACAGTCTCTTCAGCAAGTGGTGCTGGGAAAACTGGACAGCGACATGCAGAAGAATGAACCTGGCCCACTTTCTTACACCATACACAAAAATAAACTCAAAATGGATGAAAGACCTCAATGTAAGACAGGAAGCCGTCAAAATCCTTGAGGGGAAAGCAGGCAAAAACCTCTTTGACCTTGGCCCAGCAACTTCTTACTCAACATGTCTCTGGAGGCAAGGGAAACAAAAGCAAAAAAGAACTACTGGGACCTCATCAAAATAAAAAGCTTTTGCACAGTGAAGGAAACAATCAGCAAAACTAAAAGGCAACTGACAGAATGGGAGAAGATATTTGCAGATGACATTTCAGATAAAGGGTTAGTATCCAAAATCTACAAAGAACTTATCAAGCTCAACACCCAAAAACAAATAATCCAGTGAAGAAATGGACACAAGACATGAATAGACCCTTCTTCAGAGAAGACATCCAGATGGCCAACCGACACATGAAAAAAATGCTCAACATCCCTCATCATCAGGGAAATACAAATGAAAACCACAATGAGATACCACCTTACACCTGTCAGAATGGCTAACATTAACAACTCAGGCAACAATAGATGTTGGCAAGGATGCGGAGAGAGAGGATCCCTTTTGCACTGCTGGTGGGAATGCAAGCTGGTGCAGCCACTCTGGAAAACAGTATGGAGGTTCCTCAAAATATTAAAAATAGACCTACCCTATGATCCAGCAATTGCACTACTAGGCATTTATCCAAGGGATACAGGTGTACTGTTTTTTTTTTAAGAAAAAAAATTTTTTAATTTATTTTTATTATTATTATTTTTAATATGAAATTTACTGTCAAATTGGTTTCCATACAACACCCAGTGCTCATCCCCAATAGGTGCCCTCCTCAATACCCATCACCCACCCTACCCTCCCTCCCACCCCCCATCAACCCTCAGTTTGTTCTCAGTTTTTAAGAGTCTCTTATGTTTTGACTCCCTCCCTCTCTAACCTTTTTTTATTTTCCTTCCCCTCCCCCATGGGTTTCTGTTAAGTTTCTCAGGACCCACATAAGAGTGAAAACATATGGTATCTGTCTTTCTCTGTATGACTTATTTCACTTAGCATAACACTCTCCAGTTCCATCCACGTTGCTACAAAAGGCCGTATTTCATTCTTTCTCACTGCCACGTAGTATTCCATTGTGTATATAAACCACAATTTCTTTGCCCATTCATCAGTTGATGGACATTTAGGCTCAGGTGTACTGTTTTGAAGGGACACATGCACTACCATGTTTATAGCAGCACTATCAACAATAGCCAAGGTATGGAAAGAGCCCAAATGTCCATCGGTGGATGAATGGATAAAGAAGATGTGGTAATATATACAATGGAGTATTACTCGGTAATCAAAAAGAAAGAAATTTTGCCATTTGCAACTATGTGGATGGAACTAGAGGGTATTATCCTAAGTGAAATTAGTCAGTCAGAGAAAGACAAATACATGACTTCACTCATATGAGTGCTAAGACACAGAACAGATGAACACAAGGAAAGGGAAGCAAAAATCATATAAAAACAGGGAGGGGGACAAAACCCAAGAGACTCTTAAATATGGAGAACAAACAGGGTTACTGTATGGGTTGTGGGGGGGGATGGGCTAAATGTGTAAGGGGCATTAAGGAATCTACTCCTGAAATCATTGTTGCACTATATGCTAACTAACTTGGATGTAAATTAAAAAAAAAGAATATTCAATAAAAGTAAAATAAAAATAAAAAGAACATCACCAGAAACATCAACTCTACAGGCAACACAATGGCACTCAGTTCATATCTTTCAATAATCACTCTAAATGTAAGTGGACTAAATTCTCCAATCAAAAGACACAGTTTATCAGAATGAATAAAAAACAAGATCTCGGGGCGCCTGGGTGGCGCAGTCGGTTGAGCGTCCGACTTCAGCCAGGTCATGATCTCGCGGTCCGTGAGTTCGAACCCCGCGTCGGGCTCTGGGCTGATGGCTCAGAGCCTGGAGCCTGTTTCCGATTCTGTGTCTCCCTCTCTCTCTGCCCCTCCCCCGTTCATGCTCTGTCTCTCTCTGTCCCCAAAATAAATAAACGTTGAAAAAAAAAATTAAAAAAAAAAAAAAACAAGATCTCTATGTTGCCTACAAAGACTCATTTTAGACCTAACACATCTGCAGATTGAAAGTAAGGGAATGGAGAACAATCTATCATGCTAATGGGCATCAAAAGAAAGCCTGAGTTGCCATACTTATATCAGACAAACTAGATTTTAAAACAAAGACTGTACAAGAGATGAAGAAACACATTATATCATAATTAAGGGGTCTATTCATCAAGAAGATCTAACAATTGTAAATATTTATGCTCCCAACTTGGAAGAGGCCAGATATATAAATCAATTAATCATAAACATAAATTCATGATAATAATATCATAGTAATAGTAGGGGACTTTAATACCTCACCTACAGCAATGGACAGATCATCTAAGTAGAAAATCCACAAGGAAACAATGGCTTTGAATGACACACTGGACCAGATGAACTTAACAGATATATTCAGAACATTTCATCCTAAACAGTGGAATACACATTCTTCTTGAGTGAACATGGAACAGTCTCCAGAATAGATCACACACTGGGTCACATATCAGCCCTCAACAAGTACAAAAAGATTGATATCATACCATGCATATTTTCAGACCACAATGCTATAAAACTCGAAATCAACCACAAGAAAAAATTTGGAAAGACCATAAATACTTAGAGATTAAAAAACATCCTACTAAAGAATGTATGAGTTAACCAAGATATTATAGAGGAAATAAAAGTACATGGAAGCCAATGATTAATGAAAAAATGATGGCCCAAAATCTTTGGGATGCAGCAAAGGTGGCCATAAGAGGAAAGTATATAGCAATCCAGGCTTTCCTAGAGAAAGAATAAAGGTCTCAAATACACAACTTCACCTTGCATCTATAGGAGCTGAAAAAGAGAACAGTAAATAAAGTCCCAAAACAGCAGAAGAAGAGAAATAATAAAGATTAAAACAGAAGTCAATGATATAAAAAAAAATGAGTAGAACAGATCAATAAAACTAGGAGCTGGTTCTTTGAAATAATTAACAAAATTAATGAACCCAGCCAGATTTATCAAAAAGAAAAGGGAAATGATTGAAATAAAATTACGAATGAAAGAGGAGAGATCACAATCAACAACACAGAAATACAAACAATAAGAGAATATTATGAGCAATTATATGCCAACAAATAGGGCAATCTGGAAGAAATTAATAAATTCCTAGAAACATATAAACTACCAAATTGAAACAGGAATAGAAAATTTGAACAGACCCATAACCAGTAAAGATATATTTATTTTATTTTTTTTTTATTTTTTAAAATTTACATGCAAATTAGTTAGCATATAGTGCAACAATGATTTCAGGAGTAGATTCCTTAGTGCCCCTTACCCATTTAGCCCACCCCACCTCCCACAACCCCTCCAGTAACCCTCAGTTTGTTCTCCATATTTATGAGTCTCTTCTGTTTTGTCCCCTTCCCTGTTTTTATATTATTTTTGTTTCCCTTCCCTTATGTTCATCTGTTTTGTCTCTTAAAGTCCTCATATGAGTGAAGTCATATGATTTTTGTCTTTCTCTGACTAATTTCATTTAGCATACTACCCTCTAGTTCCATCCACGTAGTTGCAAATGGTTAAGATTTCATTCTTTTTGATTGGCAAGTAATACCCCATTGTATATACATACCACATCTTCTTTATCCATTCATCCATTGATGGACATTTAGGCTCTTTCCATACTTTGGCTATTGTTGATAATGCTGCTATGGGGGTGCATGTGTCCCTTTGAAACAGCACACCTGCATCCCTTGGATAAATGCCTAGTAGTGCAATTGCTGGATCATAGGGTAGGTCTATTTTTAATATTTTGAGGAACCTCCATACTGTTTTCCAGAGTGGCTGCACCAGCTTGCATTCCCACCAGCAGTGCAAAAGGGATCCTCTCTCTCCGCATCCTTGCCAACATCTATTGTTGCCTGAGTTGTTAATGTTAGCCATTCTGACAGGTGTAAGGTGGTATCTCATTGTGGTTTTCATTTGTATTTCCCTGATGATGAGGGATGTTGAGCATTTTTTTCATGTGTCGGTTGGCCATCTGGATGTCTTCTCTGAAGAAGGGTCTATTCATGTCTTGTGTCCATTTCTTCACTGGATTATTTGTTTTTGGGTGTTGAGCTTGATAAGTTCTTTGTAGATTTTGGATACTAACCCTTTATCTGAAATGTCATCTGCAAATATCTTCTCCCATTCTGTCAGTTGCCTTTTAGTTTTGCTGATTGTTTCCTTCACTGTGCAAAAGCTTTTTATTTTGATGAGGTCCCAGTAGTTCTTTTTTGCTTTTGTTTCCCTTGCCTCCAGAGACATGTTGAGTAAGAAGTTGCTGGGCCAAGGTCAAAGAGGTTTTTGCCTGCTTTCCCCTCAAGGATTTTGACGGCTTCCTGTCTTACATTGAGGTCTTTCATCCATTTTGAGTTTATTTTTGTG
This sequence comes from Prionailurus bengalensis, assembly GCF_016509475.1. Taxonomy (NCBI): domain Eukaryota; kingdom Metazoa; phylum Chordata; class Mammalia; order Carnivora; family Felidae; genus Prionailurus; species Prionailurus bengalensis. Next base: position 20,104,142 of record NC_057348.1, on the reverse strand, counting down.
TATGGTGTAAGAAAGTGGGCCAGGTTCATTCTTCTGCATGTCGCTGTCCAGTTTTCCCAGCACCACTTGCTGAAGAGACTGTCTTTATTCCACTGGATATTCTTTCCTGCTTTGTCAGAGATGAGTTTGCCATATGTGTGTGGGTCCATTTCTGGGTTCTCTATTCTGTTCCATTGATCTGAATGTCTGTTCTTGTGCCAACACCATACTGCCTTGATGCTTACAGCTTTGTAGTATAGCTTGAAGTCTGGGATTGTGATGCCTCCTGCTTCGGTTTTCTTTTTCAAGATCGCTTTGGCTATTTGGGGTCTTTTCTGGTTCCATACAAATTTTAGGATTATTTGTTTTAGCTCTGTGAAGAATGCTGGTTTTATTTTGATAGGGATTGCATTGAACATGTAGATTGCTTTGGGTACTATTGGCATTTTAACAATATTTGTTCTTCCTATCCAGGAACATGGAATCTTTTTCAATTTCTTTGTGTCTTCTTCAATTTCCTTCAAAAGCTTTCTATAGTTTTCAGTGTATAGATTTTTCTCCTCTTTGGTTAGATTTAATCATGGGTATTTTATGGGGTTTTTTTGTACAACTGTAAATGGGATCGATTCCTTGATTTCTCTTTCTGTCCCTTCATTGTTGGTGAATAGGAATGCAACTGATTTCTGTGCGTTGATTTTATATCCTGCAACTTTGCTGAATTCATGAATCATTTCTAGCAGTTTTTCGTGGAATCTTTTGGGTTTTCCATATAGAATATCATGTCATCTGCGAAGAGCGAAAATTTGACCTGCTCCTGGCCAATCTGGATGCCTTTTATTTCTTTGTGTTGTCTTATTACAGAGACTAAGACTTCCAATACTTAGTTGAATAACAGTGATGAGAGTGGACATCCCTGTCTCAGTTCTGATCTTAGGGGGAAAGCTCTCAGTTTTTCCCCATTGATGATGATATTAGCGTTGGGTCTTTCATATATGGCTTCTATGATTTTGAGGTATGCTCCTTCTGTCCCTACTTTCTTGAGGGTTTTTATCAAGAAAGGATAATGTGTTTTGTCAAATGCTTTCTCTGCATCTACTGAAAGGATCATGTGGTTCTTGTCCTTTCTTTTATTGATGTGATGAATCACATTGATTGTTTTGTGGATATTGAACCAGCCCTGCATCCCAGGTATAAATCCCACCTGGTCGTGGTGAATAATTTTTTTAATGTATTGTTGGATCTGGTTGGCTAATATCTTGTTGAGGATTTTTGCATCCATGTTTATCAGGGATATTGGTCTACAGTTCTTTTTAGTGGGGTCTCTGTCTGGTTTTTGAATCAAGGTAATGCTGGCTTCATAGAATGAGTTTGGAAATTTTCCTTCCATTTCTATGTTTTGGAACATCTTGAAGAGAATAGGTGTTAACTCTTCCTTAAATGTTTGGTACAATTCACCTGGAAAGCCACCTGGCCCTGGACTTTTGTTTTTTAGCAGATTTTTGATTACTAATTCAATTTCTTTACTGGTTATGGGTCAACCAGTAAAGATAATGAATCAGTAATCAAAAATCTCCCAAAGAAACAAGAGTCCAGAGCTGGATGCCTTTCCAGGGGAATTCTACTAAACACTTAAAGGGGAGTTAATACCTATTCTTTTGAAGCTATTGCAAAGAATAGAAATGGAAGGAAAACTTACAAACTCATTCTATGGGGCCACTATTACCTTAATTCCAAAATCAGACAAAGACCCCACTAAAAAGGAGAGTTACAGACCAATTTCCCTGACGAACATGGATGCCAAAATTCCCAACAAGATACTGCCATATCAAATCCAACAATACTATAAAAGAATCATTCACCACATTCAAGTCGATTTCCTCCTGGGCTGCAGAGCTGGCTCAGTATCTGCAAATCAATCAACATGATACATCACATTAACAAAAGAAAGGATTAATAACTGCATGGTCTTCTCAACAGATGCAGAAAAAGCATGTGACAATATACAGCATCGTTTCTTGATTAAAAACCCTCAAGAAAATAGGGATAGAAGGAATATTTCTCAACTTTATAAAGGCCATATATAAAAAGCCTACAAGTAATATCATCCTCAATGGGGAAAAACGGAGCTTTCCTCCTAAGGTCAGGAACATAACATGGATGTCCACTCTCAACACTATTCTTCAACATAGTACTGGAAGTCATAGCCTCAGCAATCAGACAACAAAAAGAAAGAAAAGGCATGCAATTGGCAAAGAAGTCAAACTTTCACTCTTTGCAGATGACATGATGCTCTACATGGAAAATCTGAAAGAATCCACCAAAAAACTGCTAGAACTCATGTATGAATTCAGCAAAGTCACAGCATATAAAATCAATGTACAGAAACTGGTTGCACTTCTATACACCAATAATGATGTAGCAGAAAGAGAAATCAAGGAATCGATCCCAGTTGCAATTGCACCAAAAACCGTAAGATACCTAGGAATAAACCTAACCAAAGAGGTAAAAGATCTATACTGAAAACTACAGAAAGCTTATGAAAGAAACTGAAGAAACTCAAAGAAATGGAAAAAATTCTGTGCTCATGGATTGGAAGAATAAATATTGTTAAAATGTTGATACTACCCAAAGCAATGTACACATTCAATGTAATCTCCATCAAAATAACATCAGCATTCTTCACAGAGCTAGAAAAAACAATCCTAAAATTTGTTTGGAGCCACAAAAGACCCTGAGGAGCCAAAGGAATGTTGAAAAAGAAAAGGAAAGCTGGAAGCATCACAATTCCCGACTTCAAGCTGTATTACAAAGCTGTAATCATCAAGACAGTATGATACTGGCACAGAAACATAAATTCATAAATCAATGGAACAAAAACATAAACACATAAATCAATGGAACAAAACAGAGAACCCAGAAATGTACCCACAAATGTATGGTCAACTAATCTCCGACAAAGCAGGAATGAACATCAAATGGAAAAAAAAAAAGTCTCTTCAGCAAATGGTGTTGGGAAAACCGCACAGTGACATGAAGAATGAAACTGGACCACTTTCTTACACCTTACACAAAAATAAATTCAAAATAGATGAAAGACATAAATGTAAGACAGGAAACCATCAAAATCCTAGAGGAGAAAATAGGCAACAAACAACCTCTTTGACCTTGGCTGCAGCAACTTCCTAATACACATGTCTCCAGAATCAAGGTAAATAAAAGCAAAAATGAACTATTGGGACCTCATGAAGATAAAAAGCTTCTGCACAGCAAAGGAAACAATCCACAAAACTAAAAGTCTACAGAATGGGAGAAGACATTTGCAAATGACATACCAGATAAAGGGTTAGAATCCAAAATCTATAAAGAACTTAGCAAACTCAACACCCAAAAACCAAACGATCCAGTGAAGAAATGGGCAGAAGACATGAATAGACACTTTTCCAAAGAAGACATCCAGATGGCTGACAGACACATGAAATGATGTTCAACATCACTCATCATCAGGGAAATACAAATCACAACCACAATGAGGTACCACCTCACACCTATCAGAGTGGCTAAAATTAACAAGTCAGGAAACAACAGATGTTGGAAAGGATGTGGAGAGAGGGGAACCCTGTTGCACTGCTGGTGGGAATGCAAACTGGTACAGCCACTCTGGAAAACAGTATGGAGGTTCCTCAAAAAATTAAAAATAGAACTATCCTTAATGCCCCTTACCCATGTAGCCCATCCCCCTCCCAAAACCCCTCCAGCTACCCTCAGTTTGTTCTCCATATTTATGAGTCTCTTCTGTTTTGTCCCCCTCCCTGTTTTTATATTATTAAGGAATCTACTCCTGAAATCATTGTTTCACTATATGCTAATTAATCTGGATGTAAATTATAAAAAATAAAAAATAAAATAAAAAAACAGAACTATCCTATGACTTGTTACTTTTTTTTATTTTTATTTTTTGAGAGAGAGACAGACAGACAGAGAGTGAATGGTGAATGAGCGGGGGAGGAGCAGAGAAAGATGGATAGAGAGTATCCCAAGCCAACTCCAAGCTGTCAGAATGGAGCCGAATGCAGGGCTCTATCTCACAAACCATGAGATCATAACCCAAGGCGAAATCAAGAGTCAGACACTTCACCAAATGAGCCACCCAGGCATCCCATTACTTCTTACTTTTTGAACATGCTTTTATTTATATATAGGTAGGTGTCTTATTCTTTCACTTTCTTTCTTTTTTTTCAATATTTATTCATTTTAGAGAGAGAGAGAGAGAGAGAGAGAGAGAGCAAGCACGAGCAGGGGAGAGTCAGAGGGAGGGAGACACAGAATCCGAAGCAGGCTCCAGGCTCTGAACTGTCAGCACAAAGCCTGACATAGGGCTCGAACTCATGGACTGCAAGATCATGACCTGATTCAAAGTTGGATGCTTAACTGACTGAGCCACCCTGGCACCCCAACTAATCCCAGTATAATATAAAAATATCTAAACTGCAGTACTTGCCATTCTGATGACTTTTCTGCCAAAAATATCGTTAAACCCAGGAATTTAGACTGTCATTTTAAGGTTGTTCCATGACACAGTTGGCCAAGGCTCAAAACTGAGGTCAAAAGAGAAATTTCTGTGAAACAAAACAGTACCTAAATCCAAGCTATTTCACAGTGATTTTCAAGCACATGTTTGCAAGAAATAAAAATGCAAAGCAGCAATGTGAAAATTCTTTTTAAACTGTTCACGAATATGGGGGTGCGCCTGATACAATCTATTTGCCTGGCATAGATATTTATTCCTCCATTTCTGAAGGGCCATGATATCTTCTTCATTCCACTCCCAACCCAAACAGACTTAATAATAACCAAAATAAGACCTTCATAGTGTCAATCTTATTTTATAACACAAGTATTTCCAGGAGAGCTAAGACTTTAAAAATTCTTTCTATTTTAGTTTAAATAAGCTGATCATATTCTTTCACTAGAGCAGATAAGAATCTTGATAAGAAGGGAGCAAAGTCAACTGAAAGATAAGGAAAGTGTTAGTGATACAAAAAAATGGAGGCTGCAGTTGCTGATATCAAGGGCACCCATTCACAACTCTGAACAGAGTGAACTTACCTGACAGGGAGCTATGGACAGCTAAAGCATTCTCAGACTCACAGGTAGCCCTTCTACACAAGATAGAACAAACCTCTACTTAAAGACAACATTTAATCCTTTCGTGGAGGTACCTCTTCTCAGATACGGAAATGAATAGGAAACCAGTCCCAATCCTCCCAATGCACAATTCCCCCTTTCTCCAAATTCTACAGATAAAAGGTGGAAAGTAGGTTAACTTGCAGAAAATAAAAGACTGAAAACTGAGCCCTGGGGACAAGGAGGGGAATACACGTGGGGAGGATGGGAGGGTTGGAAGGAAATCAATCAGTAAGAATCAAATCTATTGTCTGTGAAGAAAGACTCAGGGATCGGAGATACCAGGAACCCCTGAAAGCGTATGTGTGTGGTGGATCTGAAGTGCATGCCTGGGGAATGGAAACAGGATTGGTTAAAAGTCTTTTAAAAGTCTGTTAAGACTTGGGGTGCCTGGATGGCTCAGTCAGTTATGCATCCAACTTCGCTCAGGTCATGATCTTGTGGTTTGTGAGTTCCAGCCCTGTGCTGGGCTCTGTGATGACAGCTCAGAGCCTGGAGTCTGCTTCAGATTCTGTGTCTCCCTCTCTCTCTGCCCCTCCCTGACTCACACTCTGTGTGTGTGTGTGTCTCTCTCTCAAAAATAAATAAACATTAAAAAATGTCTATAAGACTCTTAACTATAGAGAACAAACTGATGGTTATGAGAGGGGAGGAGAAAGGGGGGATGGGTGAAATAGGTGATGGGGATTAAGGTGCGCAGTTGGCTGTGTGTTGAGCACTGAGTGTTGTTTAGAAGTGTCAAATCAGGGGCGCCTGGGTGGCGCAGTCGGTTAAGCGTCCGACTTCAGCTCAGGTCACGATCTCATGGTCTGTGGGCCCGAGCCCCGTGAGGGGCTCTGGGCTGATGGCTCAGAGCCTGGAGCCTGCTTCCGATTCTGTGTCTCCTTCTCTCTCTGCCCCTCCCCCCTTCATGCTCTGTCTCTCTCTGTCTCAAAAATAAATAAACGTTAAAAAAAAGTGTCAAATCACTAAATTGTACACTTGAAACTAATATTACACTGTATGTCAACTAACTAGAATTTCAATAAAAACTTAAAAAACAAACAAAAGTTTTCCAAAGTAAAAAAACAAAGTCTATCTTTTTTCTACTAAAAAAAAAAAGTCTGTAAGACCTTCAGATCATTATCCAGGCTTTCCCCACTGGATACCTTTTCCATGTGATAGTTTACTCTCTGCAGAGGTTAAAACAGGGTCTATACCATGGAGACACCAAAAAGAGCAAATGATACTAAAAACTGGGAAATTAAGTCAAAGATTAGGTAGTAAATGATGGGATCCCTGGTGCCCTTCCCACACTGAGCTCCCAAAATGCTGACAGCCAGGTTTACTACATCATCCTAGGAAAGAGAATGCAAGGTTCCTCACTGGGAAAATTAGGCCCAGGGGAAAAGACCCAGAAATACTGACAGTTGCTCCCCTTCTCCCATGAAAATCCATCCCTTCTCTGATCACTCTACAGAACGTCCATTGGTTAGTAAATACTAGTTCCATTCACAGAGTGTTCTGGCAACATTTTAATGCCTCATCCTTTTTTTTTAATGTTTATTTATTTTTGAGAGAGAGAAAGAGAGACAGAGCATGAGTAGGGGAGGGGCAGAGAAAGAGGGAGACACAGAATCCAAAGCAGGCTCCAGGCTCTGAGCTGTCAGCACAGACCCCAACGTGGGGCTTGAACCCACGAACCGTGAGATCATGACCTGAGCCAAAGTCATATACTTAACCAACTGAGCCACCCAGGAACCCTTTTAATGCCTCATTCTTAAATATCAATAGGAAAGAACACCATATAATGAAGAAAACTCCCAACATGAAGGAAAGAGACTAAACAATCAGAAAAATGGAAACTAGAGGAAACGGAAACAATGCCAGGAGTAAAAGAAAATTTCAAAAAACTAATCATCAGTATTTTCAGAGAACACAGAGATTATAGTACATCCATGAAATAAGAAGAGGATAAAACAGAAAAGGAGAAAAAGATCCAGAGCCCAAAATAACTTTGGAAGTTAAAAATAAGATCAATGTAATTTAAAGCAAAATTCAGTAAAAGTGATAGAATAGAAAGTTGAAGAATTCTGTTGTAAAATAGAACAAAAAAAGTAATACAATGAATAAATGGGGGGAAAACATAAAATTAACAAATAATTTTGGGATGTCCAATTCCAATAAAAGAATTATAGGAAAAGAGAAATATGGAAACAGACAGGAAGAAACTAAAACAAGAAACTAATACAATAAATGCCCCAGGACTGAAGGAAATGAGTTTCTGTGATGATAGAACTCAGGAATAGTGATCATAATCAAGGAAAAAAGATCCAGTTAAGACACACTATTGTAAAATTGCAAAGCACTGGGAACAAAGAGATGATCCTAAAATCTTTCATGGAAAACAACTTGTCAAAGGAAAAAAAAAAGAAAGAAAGAAAGAAAACTTGTCAACCAGAGTCAGGAAATAGAATGACACTAGATTTGTCAACAACACTGGAAACTAGAAATAATGAAGGAATGCTTTAAAACTTCTGTAGTTTATTTGTAACCAAGAATTTTATTCCAAGCCAAACTATGAATCAAGCTAAGGTAAAGGCACTTAAAGTATGTAAAATCTCAAAAAAAAAAAAAAATTCTCCCACACACTTTTCTCAGGAAGCTATGGAGACAGTGATTCATCAAATTAGAAAGTAAACCAATAATTAAGGTGACACTGATTTAATCCAGAAGACAGAGGGACCTAAGAGAGGGGCAAAGAAAATTCTAAAGGCAGATTAACATAGGAGGTTGGAGGGTTCCATACAAAATATCACTGAGAAAAAAAAAACTGGTAAAATATCTAAAGTGTTTAAGCATATTCAAAGGAGATTTTCAATTCTGCTAGAAGGTTAAGACTTAGAAAACAGAGGAAACAAGACAAATGAAAAGAGAAACAATTATTAACCACAAAAAAAACAAAGTTACACAAGAAAGGAAATGTAAACTTAATTCACTATAAAGATGTGAAATAGTGTGAAAATAGATGTGAAAATAGTTATATGGGCATAGTAACAACTGCATATTGATTCAACAACAACAAAATGGTGATGTAACTATTATGGAAATACTGGAGGAGGGAAGAGTATATATGTATGTAGAAGAACATTCAGAGCTTAATTCTCATTTTCTATACCAGAAGATCATGAAATTATACCTAAAATAGAAAAAAATCAAGATATACATTAAAATAATATTCTTTAGATTATGAAGTATCAGAAGAAATAACTAAAAGTGCTGAGTAAAATGTGTGTATAGTGGGATTCAAGAATGAGGAGAAACAGGACCTAAAACTATTGTTTTTCATTTAAGGCCTAGTTGCCTTTAATATATGATTTAAAAACCCATATATACATATATATGATTTTTTTAAAGATGAAATTAAATAACCCCTACCATAAAAGGCCCTCCTCCATCCTCTACCTCAAGCAGATTACTATGGGTCACAAAGTTAAACTGAGTCTCAATCCAGCCTTCACTGATGTTTATTACTTTAAATATTAACAAATGAAACCAGCCAAACCTACATTGATCCCGTCAGAATCAACAGAAAAGCTAGACCTTTTATATATCTCATTCCCATATCAGGGAAATACAAATCAAAACCACACTCAGATATCACCTCACGCCAGTCAGAGTGGCCAAAATGAACAAATCAGGAGACTATAGATGCTAGAGAGGATGTGGAGAAACGGGAAACCTCTTGCACTGTTGGTGAGAATGCAAACTGGTGCAGCCACTCTGGAAAACAGTGTGGAGGTTCCTCACAAAATTAAAAATAGACCTACTCTATGACCCAGTGATAGCACTGCTAGGAATTTACTCAAGGGATACAGGAGTACTGATGCATAGGGGCACTTGTACCCCAATGTTTATAGCAGCACTCTCAACAATAGCCAAATTATGGAAAGAGCCTAAATGTCCATCAACTGATGAATGGATAAAGAAATTGTGGTTTATATACACAATGGAGTACTACATGGCAATGAGAAAGAACGAAATATGGCCCTTTGTAGCAACATGGATGGAACTGGAGAGTGTGATGCTAAGTGAAATAAGCCATACAGAGAAAGACAGATACCATATGTTTTCACTCTTATGTGGATCCTGAGAAACTTAACAGAAACCCATGGGGGAGGGGAAGGAAAAAAAAAAGAGGTTAGAGTGGGAGAGAGCCAAAGCATAAGAGACTCTTAAAAACTGAGAACTGAGGGCTGATGGGGGGTGGGGGGGAGGGGAGGGTGGGTGATGGGTATTGAGGAGGGCACCTTTTGGGATGAGCACTGGGTGTTGTATGGAAACCAATTTGACAATAAATTTCATATATTGAAAAAAATAGGGGCGCCTGGGTGGCGCAGTCGGTTAAGCGTCCGGCTTCAGCCAGGTCACGATCTTGCGGTCCGTGAGTTCGAGCCCCGCGTCAGGCTCTGGGCTGATGGCTCAGAGCCTGGAGCCTGTTTCCAATTCTGTGTCTCCCTCTCTCTCTGCCCCTCCCCCGTTCATGCTCTGTCTCTCTCTGTCCCAAAAATAAATAAACGTTAAAAAAAAATTAAAAATATATATATATATCTCATTCCCAGAGTGGATGAGAAAGGAAACACATTCCATAGCAGAAGAATGCTGTAGAGAATTGTATCTGTTCATTCACAGCTTTCACGCTCCAGTGACAATATGTATATACAGTGCAAGAATGATAGCAGCTACCCTGCCATCCAAGCCCCTTCAGGATAGGAGTCACCCTGCTGCAGCAAAGAAAGGGAAAAGGCAGAAAGTGCACATTTGCATTCAAGTTATCTAGAGATGCATCTCGAACAGTATTTTCACACCAGGCCATAATCCCAAGGGCATAAAGGGACTGTGTTGTGTTAAATCCGACCCCTGTCTGCTCTAGTCCTTTTAAATGACTTTGTCTTACCTACTGAAACAAACAAACAAACAAACAAACAAACCAGCTGGAAATCTTAAACAAAAACACAAACTTACTTCAACCCCCCCCATCCCACCTTTTACCCCTCAAGTTTATCACCATTAAAAACAATCTGTGAAATTTATCCAATCTCCTGTCTTCCTACTACTGACCCCTGGCTCTTGAGTTTCATGATTCTGTAATATAGAGACATATGGGGCGCCTGGGTGGCTCAGTTGGTTAAGCGTACCACTTCAGCTCAGGTCATGATCTCACAGTTTGTGAGTTCAAGCTCCGTGTCCAGCTCTGTGCTGACAGCTCAGAGCCTGGAGCCTACTTCGGATTCTGTGGTTCCCTATCTCTGACCCTCCCCTGCTCATGCTCTGTTTCCCTCTCTCTCAAGAACAAATAAACATTAAAAAAAATATATAGTCAGACAATATACCATAGCGGGTAAGAGTACTAGCTCTGGATTAAGAATACATGGTCTTCTATTTCAACCTTGCCATCTGTGGTGCCTTAGGCAAATTTACTAAGCTCTGTGACTTTGATTGCTTCATCCTTTTAACAAAAACAACAAAAAGAGAACATCTCTCTGGGGTTATTACAGGTGTTAACTGTGCCCTCCCTCTAACAGACACTCTGCTCTGGTCTTGGCTTCCAAACATCAACAAGGCTTATAGATGTGCTTCCAAACTATGACCATGGCTCCCCTGCTGGGGGCACACTACATCTGGCCTTTGCCCTGGAATCTTACCATGTGCACATCCCTAATAATAATCTTTTTCAACCTCCTACAGGTAATCACAGTCTTTTTTGTATCCTTTTGTTCCTTCATATTTTAGTTACCTATGTACGTGTCCTTCAAAAAGTACTGTTTAGTTTTGCTTGCCTTACAATTTTTTATATGAAGAAGTTTTATATCTTTGATGACATAAACCTTTACTTTTGAAGAATGTGCTACACTGAATAAAGTAGACAGAAGCGATTCATAATTTTTTCTTGAAAAATATGAGAAACAATTAAACATTACTCATATGAAGTCCTACTAGGTTTGACTCCATTGGACCACCATCAGACTGCTGCCTCACAAAGTATAAAACCAAAAATTTAATAAAAAAAATAAAACATTTCCAATCAAGTTATTCTCATTAAAAATGTATGTGGTTAGGGGCACCTGGGTGGCTCAGTCGGTTAAACGTCTGACTCTAGCTCAGGTCATGATCTCATGGTTTGTGAGTTTGAGCCCTGCATGGGGCTCTGTGTTGACAGCTCAGAGCATAGAGCCTGCTGCAGATTCTGTGTGTGTGTCTCTCTCTCTGCCCCTCCCCCACTTATGCTCTGTCTCTTTCTGTCTCTCAAAAAAAAATTTTTTTTAATGTATATGGTTATATACAACCTTCTAATACCATAATTCCCTAATTCTCATATATCAATGATGATACTATTGAGGATATTTTACTGAACAGAATATTGGTTTTAAAATACATAAAATTAATATTATTAATCTTTTTGATGTTTAAAATTTAGTTGTATATATTTTATAGTATGTTTTAAATAACGTAAACATACATGTACATGTATATGATTTATAGGTAAGTGTATATGTGGGTGTGTGCACACATGCATGTTGAAAGAAAAACTTTTAATGGTTATGATACACAATAAAAATGTTTGGAAACCACTACTCTAGATAACACAAAGAGGTATATCTAGCCCCATATACTGTTCAATGTAGCCACCCTGAACGCCTCCCAATTTTTTGTAATTTCCAGACTGGTAGAGAGAACAGAAGAGGTAACTCCATTTCCTTTCATCAGCACAGCTCCATCTCTTTAATGAGGATCAACAGACTAAGACTCACATATAGTAATGCAAAGATGTGCTACTTGGACAAGGTTATCCAGTTCACTAGAAAGATCCCTACAAGAGGATAATTATGTGGTAAACTTACAACTATCCATGGTCTGGCTCTTAGCACTAATATGATTTTGACCATGTCCCAGAGTTGAATGGACTTCAGAATAATGACCAACCCTAATAAAATTTCTTTAGGCATTTACTTATAAACATGGAACTCAAAGTAAACTACTAAAACCAATATACTATAAAAACTTTGCTGATAAATCTTTTATTTTTTATTTTTAATTTCTAGTATAATTAAAGTTAAGTATTATATTAGTTTCAGGTGTACAATATGGTGATTCAATGATTCTCTATATTACTCAGTGCTCATCATAAGTGTACCTTTAATTCCCTTCATGTATTTCAACCATCTCCTCACCTACCTCCTATCTGGTAACCACCAGTTTGTTGTCTATATTTAAGAGTCTGTTTCTTTGTCTCTTTTTTTCTTTGTTCATTTGTTTGTTTCTTAAATTCCACATATAAGTGAAATCATATGGTATTTGTCTTTTTCTGAGTTATTAGTTATTTCACTTACAATACTACTCTCTAGATTTATCCATGCTGTCGCAAAAGGCAAGATTTCATTTGATGGCTGAGTAATATTCCATTGTATCTTCTTTATCCATTCATCAGTCAATGAGTACTTGGGTTGCTTCTATAGTTTGGCTATTGTAAATAATGCTGCAATAAACATAGGGGTCTATATATCTTTTTGAAATAGTGTTTTCATATTCTTTGAGTAAATACCCACTAGGAAATTATTGGATCATATGGCATTTCTATTTTTAGTTTTTTTGAGGAACCTCCATACTGTTTTCTACAGTGGCTGCACCAATTTACATTCCCACCAACAATGCAGGAGGTTTCCTCTTTCTCTATATCCTTGCCAACATTTGTTGTTTCTTGCCTATTTCATTTTAGCCACTGTGACAGGTGTGAGGGATACGTCATTGTGATTTTGATTTGCAATTCCCTGATTAGTGATATTGATCATCTTTTCATGTGTCTATTGGCCATCTGTGTATGCCTTCTTTGGAAAAATGTCTGTTCATGTCTGCTGTCCATTTTTAAACTGGATTATTTGGTTTTGGGGTGTTGAGTTGTATAAGTTCTTTATATATTTTGCATACTAACCCCTTATCACAGAGATATAATTTGCAAATATCTTCTTTAGCTCAGTTGTTTGTCTTTTTGTTCTGTTGATTGTTGAATATGAAAGCACCAATTCAAAGAGATATAGGCATGCCTGTGTTTATTGTACCATTATTTACAATAGCCAAATTATAGAAGCAACCCCAATGCTCACTGACTGATGAATGGATAAAGAAGATACATGTAGTGTGTACACATACATACATACATACATACACACACACACACACATATAGACATGCTGGAATATTATGCAGCCATAAAAAAGATGAGATCTTGCCATTTGCAATAACATGAACAGACCCAGAAAATATTATGCTAAGTGAAATAAGTCAACCTGAAAAAGACAAATACCATATGATTTCACTCTATGTAGAATCCAAAAAGCAAAACAAATGAATAAACAATCAAACAAAAAGCAGACTCAGACCTGAAAATACAGATAACTAATGGCTGCTGGAGGTATGTGGAAAATGGGTGAAAGGAGTGACAGATACAGGCTTTTAGTTATGGAATAAATAAGTCACGGGAATAAAAAGCAAAGCACAAGGCATAAAGTCAATGATATTGTAATAGCATGTATGGTGACAGATGGTAGCTACACCTGTGGTGAGCACAGCATAATGTATAGAGAAGTTGAATCACTATGAAACTACACCTGAAACTAATGTAACACTGTGTTATCAATTATACTTATTTTTAAAAAATTATCAATGATCACTTCGTACACTTTGAAAATCTTATGATTTTGTCAATGATACCTCAATAAAGCTGTAAAACAAAACAGGACAAAAACATATGTAGAAGTAAAATGTACAATGATAATAGAAAAATTAGAAGGGGAAAACTAAATGTATTCTGGTGTAAGGGTCTTATCTAGGGTTCTTACATAGTGTGCATTAATTTGTATATCATTGTATGTAGTACATTCTAGTGTAAGGTTCTTATATAAAATTCTTAGTATATTTTATTTATATTATTTATATTTTATT